>NW_025814834.1:81784433-82387648 GCF_022079265.1 Lynx rufus
CACAAAAGAGCTCCTTTGCTAACATTCTCCATGACAGGTAGATTGGGTAAATGTAGAGACGTTCTAAGAGTGACACTGTGAAAGTACATAGAATAATCAAATCTTCAAGTGTTAAAGTTCCCTGGAATTCTGTGAAAGTACATAGAATAATCAAATCTTCAAGTGTTAAAGTTCCCTGGAATTCTGTGTTAAAAGAGTAGCAGTGGGTTTTGCTGACACAGTAAATTCATTCTTTTACTAAATATTTAACAAAAGGTACATACTAGAAGCTGAAAAGACAATGATGAGCAAAACAACACATAGCTGAGGCCATGTTTCGTTGAGCTTTCAGTCTCATGAGGGACAAAGTCTTGATCAAATAATATAGCAAATAAATATGAAATATGAGCATGTTAACAGGAGAATCTGGGAGGTCTCAAGTCCCGAGGTCTCAGGAATCTCAAGGGATTCAAGACCAAATTTATCATATAATGTGCACGAACAGAAAGTATTCATACATAGACATTTAAAAACTCATCGAAAACAGGCTTAGTCGATCTCTGCTTCCAGCTAAGCCAGAACAATGGGGATTGAATTTACCCTCCCACTGGAAGCAACCTAAAATTTGACAATATCTGTATGAAACAATGATTTGCAAGATACTGAACACCAGACGAGAAAGGACAGCAATCCCTGAGGGATGGGAAATATTATCTACAACATATTTACTTACTTGCCAGATTTCTCTCTGTTGGGGATGGAAGTTATAAATCTGGAAAGAGTAAAGAACACAATGGACTCTGAAGTAACTGATTAAAATTTGAGGTGTTTATATAAACTCATTTTAAAATTTAGATAGATGAAACGTATGCATATATGTGGTTGCATGTTTGCTTTCAGAGATAGACATAGATACAGATATACATATCAACATAGATATAGTCTTTTCCCCTAGTTCTATTTGAAAGGGCCTAGAAGCAATCACTTGGATCACAAACAGCACACATGTACGGCCAGCACGCTCAGCATCCAATCTTGATTTTTAAATTCCATTCTGCACCAAAGCACCCAGGGCTCCTTAGAAAAATGGCTGATTCCTGAGCTAAGGTATGGAAAATATATGACGAACCAGGAATATCCTGCTGTGATAGAAAGTACAAAAAGGCTCAGAAAATAGGGGAAACATGTCAAAAGGACACAGGAGCCACCTTAAAGGGGCTGCCGCTGGCCTAATCGAGGACAATTTGAACATTAAAATAAGTAACAAAACATTATAGCTATAAAATAAGAATGAATGAGTAACAATATATAATTTATATAGTTATATATAAATAATAAAATGGTCACAAAAACAGGAAAGCCTAGTCCAAGCCCCCAACTCCCCCACCTTGAACTTGGGCAAGTAATTTATCTTCTTCAATTCCTTCTTCCTTTAACTTCTTTAATTCCTTCTTTTAGAAAGTGGTGCTAATAACAATGCCTACACTGGAGAATAATTTAAGAATTAAATGAGATAATAGATGTGAGAAGTGCTTGGGACCAAAGCACCCAAGCAGGCGTTTATATGTTATTCCCAGGACTTGTGTACAAGAAGAGTTTGCAGCAATGTGCTAAGCGCACCAAGCTGAGAGTGGGTTGTTGCTAGCGTACCTCACCAGAGCCACGGCATGTGTATGCATGCGTGTGAGTGTGTATGTGTGTTTGTGTGCTTGTGTGTGTGTGTGTGTTAATGGTGGGATTGGATTTTCATGCTCCAAAAGCAATAATCATGATGAAGAGCCCTGCAGTGAAGGTGGTGGCTCTGAAAGCTGAGTTAAGAGTTGATTAAGAACACACTCATGGGGCGCCTGGGTGGCGCAGTCGGTTAAGCGTCCGACTTCAGCCAGGTCACAATCTCGCGGTCCGGGAGTTCGAGCCCCGCGTCAGGCTCTGGGCTGATGGCTCAGAGCCTGGAGCCTGTTTCCGACTCTGTGTCTCCCTCTCTCTCTGCCCCTCCCCCGTTCATGCTCTGTCTCTCTCTGTCCCAAAAATAAATAAACGTTGAAAAAAAAAAAAAAAAAAGAACACACTCATTCGCCTGGGTGGCTTAGTCGGTTAAGCGTCTGATTGACTCAGGCCATGATCTCATGGTTTGTGAGTTCCAGCCTCCAGTCAGGCTCTCTACTGTCAGCACAGAGCCCGCTTCTGTCTCCCTCCCTCAACCCCTTCCCCATTAGCACTCTCTTTCTCTCAAAAGATTAATAAACATTAAAAAAAAAAAAGAACATGCTCATTCAGTAATTAAAAAAAAAAAAGAAAATGCTCATTCAGTAATTAGTATGCAAGACATGTTAACTATGGCTAATTCTATGAACCACATTTCCAACCCATCTAATGGTACTGAAGGAGAGGGAGTTAAGTTATCCTAAAGAGATGGCAGCTACAGACCTTTTCCCTGCAAAGGCCAAACAAGGTAAATAGCTGTGAAGTATGTTCCCTGCAAACTAACCACTTCTGTCACCTTCCTCTCCAACCAATCACTTTAAAAGGATGATTTCTGTCTACAGTTAACATCATTTTCTTTTGCTATTAAGAAACATGAAGAAAACGTATGAGCAAAATCCTTTATACATATAACCTCTATAGTAACATTTATTTAAATATTTTAAAAAGCAGAAAATAAAAGAGGAAAACCACATATACTCCCCTCGTAAAGAATCCCCAATAGAAAATGCCGTCGATGCTTCTGTTCCCTGGAAGAGATAATAAAAAGAGCCCCCTCGCCATTGTGTAGGGAGGCCTGGGTTCTGGGGGTGCCCTTCAGGGGTGCACAGGTGGCCTCAGAGACTGGGAAACGCTCATCAAATGCCCAGCGCTCCTACGTGGCAGGCAGGATGCCTTCCCCCTCTCATGTCCTGTCATTCTTCTATCTCAGCAATCTCTTTGCTGTCTCACTGGCCAAGTGCACTCTTTTATTGTCTTGTTTCTTGCCCTTCCATCTCAAATGCCTTTTTCTGTTCTTGCAATAAACCTTCTACCTCAATTTCACAGAGCTTCATAAGGTTTGATGAAGTGAAGAAAATATTATTTGCCAAATTTTTAGTGGGACCTGCCAAGAGCTACCATTATTTTGTGGAAGAGTCAGTAGAAGTGAAGGACTAGAGCCCGTTTTCCAGAAGGAAGGGTGACATGTGAGGCTTTTGCAAATGGGGGAGAGTGAAGAGCAGGGTCTATGAGACCATCAAAGACTGGGCTGTGTGTCATGTCATCTCTCCTTGTGCCACTTCCAAATCAAGGATCGCAGGTGTGACAGGTCACCTTGTCCTTACTAACTTTGATGACAATCAGGACACTTAGTTTAAAGGTCCTCAGGGGGGGTGGTGGTGGCTTGGTTGGTTAAGTGTCCAACTCTTGACTTCGGCTCAGGTCATGATCTCATGGTTCCTGAGTTTGAGCCCCACGTGGGGTTCTGTGCTGGCAGTGTAGAGCCTGTTTGGAGTTCTCTCTCTCTCTCTCTCTCTCTCTCAAAAATAAGTAAATGTAGAATTGTCTTTTAGAAAGAGAAAGAGAGAGAGAGAAAGGGAGAAAGGGAGGAAGAAAGAAAGAGAGAGTGAGAGAGGAAGGAAGGAAGGAAGGAAGGAAGGAAGGAAGGAAGAAGGAAGGAAGGAGAAAGGAAGGAAGGAGAGTACTTGGAAGGAGGTGGGTCTTCTCTGTTACTGCCAGTTCATGGGTTTCTACGCTGCTTAAGGATAGTTAAACGTATCTCCAGCCACCAACATAGAGTGAGGGCAGGGCTTTCCCTCTCACCTTGTCTCATCTAAAGCCTCCACAATGTGTGTATGGGGAGGAGGGTAGAGAAGGAATAGGGCCAACACATAACTAGTAATCTCCAGAAAAGAAGCCACCTGCCTGGGTGGCTCAGTCAGTTAAGTGTCCAACTTCAGCTCAGGTCATAATGTCAGGCCCGTGAGTTCCAGCCCCGCATCAGGCTCTGTGCTGACAACTGAGCCTGGAGCCTGCTTCGAATTCTGTGTCGTCTCCTTCTCTCTCTGCCAGTCCCCCAGTCACACTCTGTCTCTCTCTCTCAAAAATAAACATTAAAAAACATTTTTTTAATTCCCTACTAAAGAATTGGGTAGCTCACAAGTAAGTTCCTATGGGAAGTTGGAAATTTCACTTAATCAATCTCTGGTTCTACCTATGGAAGTACTTTAAGACTTAGCCTTTTAAATAACAATGCCCCCTATGAATTTCTTTTTATCTCTTTAATACCACTCTTTCCCTGAACACCTTTAGAAGGGGGAGTTTCAGTTCATAAAATCTTTGTTGTACCCAACAAACTTGAGGGCCTTGACCTACTGACGTCAGTTTATTGAGGCCTCTTTGGTTCAGCCATTGCTAGTTCTGCTAAAGTATAACTCTCACACGGTTAAAAAAACATGACTCTGATGCAAACATAAAATGGGTATGTGTCAAAGACTTATTCAACCCATTAGTTAATAAGGAAGAAATAAGGTAGTAAAAGTAACCCAAAGAGCATTTGAGAAGTGGGAATGTGTGTCCACATGTGTGTGTATACATGCACATTTTAATAAAGAAATAGTAGGATAAGATTGCTAAGCACAAAACTGGTTTATAAACCACATTAAGGGTTATCTTTCCCTCTGGACAGAAATCATTCATATTTCTACCAAAAAAAAATCTACACGGTAACATGGGAATTTAATCAATAATAACGGCTGAGTGTAACTAAGTACATTTCCCAAGATAATCTGAGGTTGGCTTTGCCCCTGTGTGGTGCTAAAAGGATGTGCTAGTCACATTTTCTCCTTATTTCTGTTTTACATAATTTTTGTGATATTTCTTTTTTTTTAACAAGAATTTTATTTTAAGTTTACTTATTTTGAGAGCGAGAGAGACAGAGAAAGCACAGTGTGGGGGGAGAGGGAGGGGCAGAGAGAGAGAGGGAGAGAGAGAATCCCAAGCAGGCTTCACCTTGTCAGCACAGAGCCTGACACAGGGCTCGATCTCACAAACCGTGAGATCATGTCCTGAGCCGAAGTTCAGAGTCAGACACTTAACTGACTGAGCCACCCGTGTGTCCCATTTTGTGATATTTCTTAGGGGAAGGAGATATGCAACAGTCCTGTGAGTCATGGGAAAATGAGTGTTTTCATGCATTCCAGTCTTTTCGCCAGAGAGAGTTGCAGCTGGCTTCCTCAACCATACACCCAAGAAACTCACCACGGTGAGGTTATCCTTTCACAAAAATAGCACACTCTTAGAACTAGGGTTTATACCATGGGTTTGCATAAATTTAAGGAGCAATAGGAGTCCAGACATTCATGGTTGAACATGTTCTAAAAGTTATAATTTGGGAGGGATATAAAGAAAAACAAAGTGGGCTTACTTCATCAATTTGCTCGAGTCATCCAAAGGATTAAGCAAAGTGTTATTTTTATAGATCCACATGAAAACCCTAATGACCTTAAAATGAAGCAACTTAAAGGGAAAAAAAAGAAAATAATTCACATTCTAAGGAGATATTTAAAAATATTAAAATGACAGATGGATGAAAAAAAACATAATGAGGCTTTGAAAAATCCAGAAATTAAAACATCAATTCCTGGAAAAATGGCAAGTTGACTAAGCTGTATTAAAAGCTCTCCAAGTAAGTCATTGTACAGGCACCCGAGACTAGTTCAGAGGCCAACAGAGTGCAGTAGTGCATATTCCAGGCCTTTCTATGACATCATTCATTTCATTTTTCTGAACAGATGAAAACCCTTCTCACAGTGCTTCCTGTTCCACTCACTTTTTCTCTTACAAACTATGCAAAAATAAATTGAAAGTAGAGCAGGGCAAAGCAGTGACAGCTCATCTCTCATCCCCCTGGCACCAGCGGGGCGGCTGGAAGGAGGGCTGGCAGCTGGATACATCTGCTCACTCACACTTCCACCCAGTGGCTGCTGGCTTCCTCACAGCATGGCGGCCGGCTACCAAGGGTGGCGGTCCCAAGACAGAGCCAGACGGAAGCCCTTTGTGACACACTGCCTTCAGCAACTTAGCTTCAGGACTCATGCAGTGTCACCTTTGCCAAAATTGTCCGGCTTGATGCAAATCACCAGATTCTACTATTTGACTGGAAGAGTGTTGAAGAATTTGAGAACGTGTTTTAAAGCCACCACCAACAATGCTGCCTTGCTAGTAATCTTTTTTTTCATTTATTATACTGTGTTTGGTAACAATGGTGGGAGTGGTGAGGGCTCAAACTGGAAACTCATGTTTTTGCAGTTTGGGGAAATTTTACTGATTTGAAGTTTTCCTATCCTCTATTTTGTATGTTATTTCCTTATGTAATGTCTCTTAGATTTTGAACCTTTTAAATCCACCTCCTAGTTTTCATATCTCTTCTCTCCGATTTTCCATCTACTATGTCACTCCTTGTTCTAGATTCAGGGAAATTCCTTCAATATTACCTTCCAATCTTTTTAGCATATTTTGAAACTTCTGCTAATCTACTTTTCATTTCTAAGAGCTCTTTTTAGTGCTCTGTTCCGATTTTATGGTAGCCTGTTTTTGTTACACAGATATAATCTTTCTCATTTCTCTAAAGATATTTACTAATTTAGCTTTTGATTATAAAATATTCATATATATGCAAACTTAGAATAATACAGTGAATGCCTCCCCCCCCCCATGTGCTCATCACCTTACTTCTCTGAGGAGCTAAAAGGGAAGCAAGAGCAAAGGCTGTCGTGCTGCAAACAAGGGGTTAAATGAACATCTGTATCCTAAAGCTGGATCTCAGCCCTTCTTCCTGTTCAGTTATCAGAAGCCTACCCCATATTGGTTTCCTAGGGCTTTCATAGCAAAGTGCCACACATTGGGTGGCTTAAAATAACAGAAACTTGTACTCTCATAGTTCTGGAGGGTAGAAATCCAAAGCCAAGGCATCCTTCTGGAGGGCTCTGAAGGAGAGTCTGCTCTGTGCCTCGCTCCCAGTTTCTGGTGGCTGCCAGCAATGCTTGCCACTCCTTGGCTTGTTGTGTCACTCCAATCTCTGCCTCCCCCGCCACACAGAAATCTCCCTATGTGTCTTCCATCTCCTCTATTTTCTCTTCCATAGAAAGACAGGACACCAGTTATTGGATGAAGTCCCGCCCTAATCCGGTATGGCCTCGTCGCAACTAATGACAAAAACCCTGTTTCCAAATAAGACTACATTCTGGGGTTCCCGGGGTCAGGATTTCAACATCTCTCTCTCTCTCTCTCTATTTTTTTTTTCTTGGATAAAATTCAACCCATAACACTCCCCTTTGTAGGAGATCAAGTAGTGGGCTTCACTGAACTCTTCCAAACCCTGTGATTTTCCCAAGTCAAGCAGCACTGGCCCCCTGTCTTTCAGGCCTTCCCCTCTTAGAATCTAAATCTTCTGGCAAACATATTCAACAATACCCTTTTCTATAACTACTCTCACATATGTCAATGCATTTCACCCTTGAGTACTCACTTGGGAAAAAAAAAAAAAAAAGAAAAAACTTTAAAGCATTTCCCAGTGTCCCAACCCTAACTCACACGTGTCTCTAAAATCTGCCAGTCAGTTTTAAGTCCATTTTACAGCAATGTAGGAATTTGGTAACTTTCTACTTTGTCTTGATAAGCCTGAGCTGAAACTTGAAAGAAAACCTAGAGTATAGGATAACCTTTCAATTACTTAGCAAATTACGTTTTTGTTAAGTATTCCTCATTTTTTTCACACAGGCACATAGATACACATGTCTTATCGTGGATTTCTGTAATTATAGCCTGTATTTCTAAGCCAGGAATGGCATATGTGTGCCTGAGTGTGTGGTGGCTTCACACAGATTTCACATCCCTCTCCCCATTTTATAATTAAAATGCAGATACCATCGGGTGGGTAGAATCCTGAGTAATAGCCTTTTGAACAGGAGCCAAATTTCTACTATTGTTCTGTGAGCAGCCCTGTGTCTACTGGTAAGTACTGAGTGGCTAAACGGCTTGACTATATTTCTTCTGCAGATGTCACACCTTGTCACCAGCCACCCCCACCTCAGTAAGAACACCCTTCAGGCATTTGTTCCCTTTGAGTAAATGCCACTCTCCACAGAGCCCTTCTACAGGATAAAACATGCTTTGCACAAAGTCCATTCCTGATTCAATAAGGGGAGCATAAAAAGCATTCTTCTCGGAGGTAAATAGATGATCTAAAATGTAGAGGATACAAAGTTTTGCATTTTTTTCCACTGACTGCATCTTATCAAAGTGAAGATTCTTAATGCCAAATCATTAGCAACTAATGGTGTGCATTAGTTAATTTACTGGACTGAAAAGAAAAAAAAGAGGGGGGGAACTAATAAGTGTTTTGGTCGACAGACATAGGAGTCTTTCTATGCAATGAATGGAGTAAAAAAGCCTAAAAAGAGGTGTAATTTTCTGTATTTCTTCACTCTTTGCCTGGGGCAACATAGCCCCTGTCTTTGAACAAGGTCAGGTGCATTGTGCATGCCCAGGGTTTGAAGAGCATTGAAAGATTCCTGGAGGGGGTGTATCCCAGTAACAAATGGCTCTGTGGGGGAGGAAAAGGGACCCCACACAGGCTGCCTCTTTATTCCCCAAAAGAAGAGGCCTTGCAGGCTCTTAACTAGCTGGGATGGGTTAACACCTGCTCTGAGAAAGAATGTACTCTCTCTCTGGTCACAGGTAGCTGACTTCTTGATGGGCAGGGCTGGAGGCCCTTTACATGGGGAGTTTTTCTCCTTAGATATCACTGGAAAATGGATAGTAGACAACTGTGCAATGTTTTCCAAGTTGAAAGTCAGTAGGCACTAACTCTCAAAGCATGTGGCAAAAAAAGAGAAAAACCTAACAATGTCAAATATATACATATTTGTATATTGCATACATAGAGTGTATATTGAATACAGCTGCCCATTTTTATATTTCAACATTACATTTGAATATATAAATATTTTTTAAACATCATGGTGCACTTGTTAGAGTAATTAAAGAAATCTGAGATGGGTGGAGCAAATCAATCTGGGTTGAGACATATTGAGGCTCTCTGTGTATGGCTACCAAAAAATGTGTCATTTGGGGAATATTTTAATGATAAGTCATTTTCCCTGCCTTTAAGCAGTTAGAATATTATCGTGGAGAATGGGACAAGCACACACATAACATTTCTAACAAATCAGTAAGTACCAACTTATACAATGTGCCACAAGTATTAATAGAAGACATAAATGCTCAGGCTCTGCCAAGTGGAGGAATAAATAAAAGTCAATCATGGTAGAGGATGTGGATCTTACTCCAGAGACTTGGGGTTGGAAGAAATGTCATTTATTTACCATTTTGAAATGAATTAATTCAGACTTTCATAATGATGAAAAGGCAGTGAGTTCACCTTTGTGCTCTGAACACAGAGCAATGACAGATGAAATATTTAAAAGACAGGAAGAAAGAGAGAGAGAGAAATAGAAAGAAAGGAAGGAAACCAGGAAGACCCAACCACACTTTGGTATCAGATAAAATCTCCATGGGCCAGACACAAAAGGAAAATATAAGTCGTGTACTGGCTGAGCCTTAGGAGTAGGCAACGGTGACTGGGGGCTCCGTTCCTACTGGACAAGGAGTTCTAAATGTGAATGAGGTGACTTGGAGCAGAACCAGGCTTCCTGTTTGATGCCAGAGGCAGACAGGGCTCCTTCTCTACTGGGACTATGGCTTCAGATGAAGCTGTGAGCAGCCAGGAGACAAAGGGCAAAGACAAAGTGTTACTCCCAGGAACTAAGCCAACTTCCTACATTCTGTAAATAGATCTGCTATATCCCTCAATGAGCCCTAGGAGACCCTAGGGGCTGTACCTCCCAAGTTCAATTATAAAGGCTGGTTCTGGTTTAGGGGAAGGAGGGCTGGGCTAGGTAGAAACAACCACCAAACTGTCAAGGAAGGAAAAGTTTGGAGGGGATATTTGAAATGAGCTTGCAAACCAAAATTCCAAAACACAGGAAGAAGGACTAATTTCTCAAAGGACAGCCAATAAACAAAAGACTTGGAAAGAATAATTCACTCCAACTGAAATTCAGTTTAGAGACTAGTCTGATGTCAACATAAATTTCTTGAGGATGTTCAAAGAGATACATAAAGGCATTTATGATCAAAGAAATAAATTATGGAACAGAAGTAGGCAGAAATGAAATGAAAATGAAACAAACTAAATCACATCCTGAGTTCCTACATTGCTAGAAGGAATGGAAGTCAGTCCAACTTCGGTCATAATCAGATGTCATCCACAACCTAGGAAGCAGCGATACATCTCTGAGGCTTCTACAACATAAATGGAAGGTCTCTACCATTAGTCATCTTGGTCATTGCCAATATTGCTATTGTCCAGGCCCGAGAGCCCCCATGATGACTTAACTACTGAAGTACAAAGGGAAAGAGATCTCACTGAAGCTGAGGGCCTCCTAAGGCAAGCCTTTCTAGCCTGCATGCCCTCAGAACTGATGTCATTGACTTGACTTGAACACCGCCAAGGATGAGGACACGGATCCTACCACTCTAAAACACCTATCACTTCAGTGTTTAAAATGCATATGTTCTCAGGCTCTACCCGGAAACTGTGATTCCCTATATTTGGCTCAGGGCTTAGAAATTAGTGTTTCTAACAAGCTCCCTTGGGATTCAAATGCCATAGGCACAGAATTTGGTAAACCCTGATATTGTTTACAGTCCTCATTTTTCAAGTGATGAAACCAGACAGGACCAGGGGGAACAATGCCCTGGTCACACAGTTAATTTATAACAGAATAAAACCTAACTCTTTCTTCTGTTTAATTTGGGTTTAATTCCCTCTTCCTTTTCTAGTATCTTAGAAACTAAAGTTGTTGATTTGAGACCTTTCTTTTCTAATATAAGGGTTTGCTGCTATAAATATCTTCTCAAGCCCTGCTTTCGTGTAATCTCACAAATTCTAATAGTTGTGTTTTCATTTTCATTCAGGATAAAATACTTTCTAATTTCCCTTTGGAATTCTTCTTTGACCTAGGGTAATATAGAAGCATGTTATTTATTTTCCAAATATTTGGAGATTGTCCAGATATCATTCTATTATTGATTTCTATTTTGATTCCTTTGTGGTCAGAGAACACACTGTATATGACTTGAATCCTTTTTAATTTATTGAGATTTGTTTTATAGCCCAGAATGTGGTCTCTCTTAGCAAATGTTCTCTGTGCCCTTGAGAAGACTGTGTATTCTATTGTAGATGAACAGAATGTTCTAATAAATGTCAGTCAACTCAAGTGGGTTGGGAATGGGTTCAAGTTTCCTTGCTGATTTTCTGCCCACTTGATCTATTAATTATTGAGAAAATGGTAGTGAAATCTGCAACCATAACTGTGGCTTTGTCTATTTCTTCTTGTAGTTCTATCAGTTTTGGCTTCCTAGATTTTGAAGCCCTGTTATTAGGTGTATAAATGTTTAGGATTGATATCTTCTCTTGTTGAATTGATCCTTTTATCATTTTGAAATGGACTTTTTTGAGTACTTGGCAATATTCTTTGTTGTGATATCTACTTTGTCTATTATTTATACAGACAATCCAGCTTTCTTTTACTTCATATTAATATGCCATATCCTTTTTCACCTTTTTACTTTTAACCTATTTGTGTTTTTATATAAAGCTGTTTTCTTACAGACAGCCTATAGTTGGGTCTTGCTTGTTTTATCTATTCTTATTATTTCTACATTTTAATTGAAATGTTTAGCTTATTTTAAGGTGATGATTTTGATAAAGTTTAGGTTTAAAATCTGTTATCTTCCTACTTATTTTCTATTTTCCCTTTTCCCTCTTATTCTGCCTTCTTTTGTATTACTTTTTATGATCCCCCTTTGTCTCCCATGTTCACTTATTTAGATACATCTCATTTTTTAAGAAGTTTCTTTGCGGTTTACAGTTTATGTCTTTAACTTGTCAAAGTCTACCTCGAATTGCTATAATACCATTTCACATATGAGAACCTTAAAAACAGCATAGTTTCAATTCTTCTCCCTCCAGGGTTTGTGCTATTGCTGTCAGACATTGTGCTTCTGTATGTATTTAAAAACCCACATTACATTATTATTATTCTATTTAAATAATCAATTATTTATTAGAGGTATAAAATAACAAGAAAAATGCTATATCCTTATCCATGTAGTAACAATTTCTGGTGCTCATCATTCCTTTGTGTAGATCTATATTTCTGCCTATCATTTTCCTTCTGTCAAAATGGCTTCTTTTAATATTTTTTGTAGCATGCAACTACTGGGGGTCCACTACTGAATCCTTTCTACCTGTGTATGTCCACCTTTATTTCTGAAAGAGGTTTTTGTCATGTATAGAATTCTAGGTGGACAGTTTTTGCTATTAGTACTTTAAGGATACTTCTCCACTGTCTTCTCACCTCCACTGTTTCCTATGAGAAATCTGTTGTCACCCTTATTCCTGTCTCTCAGTGTGTAATGTGTCTTTATTCCCTGGCTGTCTCTAAGATTTTTATCACTGGTTTTGTGCATTTTGATTATTCCATGCCTTACATCTATTTCTGTTTCTTGCGCTTTTGATTCTTTGAGCTCCTTGCATCTGTGGCTTTATAGTTTTCATGAAATTTGTAAAATGTTCAGCCATTATCCCTTCAACTATGTTTTCTGTCTGTCTCCTTCTCTGTCCCTTCGGGGACTACAATTAAACACATATTAGACTGCTTAAAGTTTTCCCATAACCCACTGAAGCTCTGTTCATTAATTACTGAAGCTCTGTTTGTTACTTTAATTCCTTTGTTTCCCCACCCTCTATGTTTCATTTAGGATTGATTCTACTTCTGTCTTCAGGTTTGTTTTTCTTTCCACAATGTCCAATCTGCCATTAATCCTACCCCGTGTATATTTTTACCTCAAACATTGTAGTTTTCATCTCTGGGAGTTCAAATTGCATCTTTTTCATATATTTCACTTGTCTACTAACAATCTTTAGTCATTTCTCTAGCACTTTGAACATATGGAATATAGTTATAATAACTGATTCAATGTCCTGGTCTGTAAATTCTATAATGTGTCAGTTCTGGGTTGGTTTTAATTGATTTTTCCCCCTTCTCATTATACTTCTTTGCATACCTGGTAATTTTTGATTGGGTACCAGAAATTAGAATTTTGCTTTGTTTGGTGTTTGGTATACATATCATATATATATATATATATATATATATATATATACACACACACATGTATATATATATGGTACATAATATTTTTGAATTTTGTTCTGGGATGCAGAAACTGTCTGATCCTATCAGGTTTTGCTTTTAAGCTTTAAGTGAGACCTGAGCAGAGTTAGTCCAGGGCTAACTTTCCCCACTATTGAAGCAATACCCACCTGACTACCTGATGCTCAGTGACTGATGAGGTCTGTGTGGTGAGAATAGGTGCAAGTCCTTGCCCTTTATGTTCCCTCTAATACTTTCAGATGGTTCTTTCCCCAGCCTTACAAGCATGCACTGATCAGTACTCAGTTGAGAAGCAAACCTTCAGATCTCTAGAATTTTCCCTCTCTAGCTATTTCCTGGCCTCCCTGACTCCCAGCTCTATTTCCTCAACTTAAGGAGATTTCTAGGCTCTGTTGGGATTCCCCTCCCTGCACCACATCTGAAAACAAACAAAGCAAACCCTACAATTGCCCCCAGCTTATTGCTTATAAAGATCTGGAAACTCTTTCTGAGAATTTAGAAGCTGGGGCAACTGTAGGATTCACTGCATTTTTTTCCTCTCTCTCAGGTATCACTGGTCTTTGTTACCCTATATCCTACATCTTGAAGATGCTTGTTTCATATATCTTGTTGGTGTACTTAGTTGTTTTGGGTGGGAGGTA
The DNA here is from genome assembly GCF_022079265.1 of Lynx rufus. NCBI lineage: Eukaryota > Metazoa > Chordata > Mammalia > Carnivora > Felidae > Lynx > Lynx rufus. The sequence continues at coordinate 81,798,322 of NW_025814834.1, forward strand.
AACCTGCCCTCTGTTATTTAATTTTTACCAGAAGCAGAAGTCTCCTCAAATACATTTTTAGTGTAAAGAATAGAATTTATATAAATGAAAGTATTATGAAATTATTGGCCTGATGTCACATGAATGTGGCAAAAACCACTAAAAGCTTTGTAAATGACTGAAGTTTACAAAATACCCGTGTATGCCAAATTATTTACTACACAGGGAAGTAACTGAGGCCTCCATGAGGCAAGAGATGTGAAGTTCACATACCTTCTTAGTGGGAGGAGTAAAACCAAATTAATTTTTCCTCAAATATGTGCAGTCTTCTTGCTAACAGTTTGCTGTTTCAAACTACCCCAAACGTGCCTATTAAAAAGGAGAGATATCATACTCTTATAAAATAAAAATATATCTGATGAAATCAGAATGTCTTTGCATTCAGAAGCCATAAAAAAATGACCATTGTTTCAATCTATTTGAACCATTATAAAAACTTTTTTAACCTCCATACAGACACGTCAGGAACAAAATTATTCACATTCTTTCCACTGAAATGAAATACTTTTGCAGTTCATCTGGAAAGGAAAGGATCGTGTCATGTTAAGTGATCGAATCTGATACCAGCCTAAGTCCCCTGTTGCGAACTGTTTTCATGAGGGACAGGAAGACAAGTCAGCTGCCTCAGAAAGCACATGCTTGGCCACTAGCTCTCCAGCTGGGCAGGTCCTTTAATCTGGTACAATCATAGGTACAATCTCCTGAAACCCTCAAGGTTTCCAAGGGCCCGTGGAAATATTTGAGATGTGGAAAAAGAATTGATTGCTTCCAAATGTAAAAAAGAAAATCACCAAATTAAAACTAATGCTTTTATTCCACTAATGCCACAGTGGAACGTGTGAATACAGCTCAACTCTTATGTTTCTGTCTGCATTTAATTCAATGTGGGTTGTCCGTGCATTTTAATTTGCTTGATATTGATGTGAGTGGGAAGTTCACAACAATGCTTAGGGCCAAAAGGGCTAAAAATCTTTAAAATGCCCTAAATTCAGTTACTGAAATTCCAGAGAAGTATTCAGTGTTCCTAGTTAAAAATAGTGATAAATGCCACTAAATACAAGTTTAGTTAGGGTTTTTTGGTTTTCATTTTATCAAATGGGAACGCGGCTTAGGTGATTCCAAATTGGTTTGCACTTTTGTTAACTTTATCTGTTAAGCCAGTTCTCAAACGGGATTAGAGAAATCCACATCCCAACAAAAGTAGGTCTTTTTAAAAAGATCTTCTGTTAAAGACTTATAACAGATCTGAATTTCCCCCACAGCTTCTGAAGTATAATAGCATTTATATTTCTTAATATGTCTAAATAAAATTAAGTCTGTTTCCTACATGCCTTCACCACAGTTAATGAGAAGTTTGGTTATCAGGGCTTCATCGCCACTGTTAGATCTTAGAAGAATCCCAGGTTTATGTCATCCAGAAGTATGGAGGACAACCCAGTTGGGGGTGGAAGCTTTCCTTAATTTCACAGACCTTTAAGGATATAAAACAAACAAACAAACAAAAAACTAGTACTGTTTGCAGTCTCTCCAATAATCCTTCACATCCTCACCAAGCTCAGCTAAGGGGACCCTAGTTGGGACCCCCACCTCTATGCTGATTGACTCCTTGCTCTGCAGGTTCAGTCATCCCCATCTGAGGTTCTGCCTCTCCAGAATGTTGCATGGCAGCCACCTCATTCTTTTGCCCAGTTTCGGGGAAAAGGACCACACCCCAGGGTCAGGCTTCTTTCTTCTTCCACACACAGAGCACCAAGTCGTGTCTGCTTTTACACAAGGCAGCCCATTCTATCAATGGGTCCAGAGCAGTGTTTCTTGTAATGTGACCCAATGAACCCCGGCTGGTGCCAGGTAGCCACACCAAATAATCTGCACCAAATAACAGTTTCATGTGAAAAAGCACCTGAGCAACTTTGTTCCCTTCCAGTTCACAAGTTGGAAATGGAACGGCGATTACGACTTTTACTGAAATCCCATGAGATCCTTTACAATAAGCCCAAGTTTACCAAGAAGCCCCTGATGAAATAAGTGCCAAAGGGAATGTGAAGAGACATAAACTAAGAACAGACAAATGTAAGAGACAAGTCCTTGGTGCTCTATTTGGTAGCATTGAGCATTAACTAATGAGCCCTCTTCCAAAAGGCTGGAACAGCCTTCTCAAGCAACGTCACTCAGAATGTTCTGTTTTCTTCAGCTTCCCCGGTGAATAGGACGAAAACCAGCTGAAGAAGTCTCCTTGTTACTCACAGGGAAATGTAAACACACCTTTGAGCCAATGAGATGAAGAGCCCAGCTTTATGCCGCTAAAGTAGTAATGCCGCTAAAGTGGTTGATAGTAAATGAAATCGTGTGACGAAATCTACTCTTTAAAAAAGCCCCCTGTCACTAGTACTCATGAACATAGTTAGACATTTTAGGAAAAGCTAGGGAAATTTCTAAGAGAAAAGAATGAGCTTAGCAAGTAGGGCACGACCCTAAAATCCGGTAAAAGCTTAAATTAGTACCTCTTTTCTCATGCTAAACCTTCCCAGGAATGCTCAAACTCAGCCTAATACATTACAGTATTGGTTATTGGTACATTCTTTTTCTTCCAAAATTTAGGGTAAGTAATAGGATCTGATATCAAGAACCATGAACTATTCTCAGAGCAATGCAATATAACCAAGAACAAGATTTTTTAGATGCTTCCAAAGAGCTGCTTCCTCAGTAGCTCTTAACAAACTGGGTGCATGGTTGTCTCTCTGTGACTGTTTGGTCTTTTTATTCTATACTATGCAATTAACACCTCATTCTACCCAATTCTGTTCTCTATACTCGACCCTTTTACACTTTATTTTGTCAGTATAAAACGTAGTTAATTATCACATTGTCTTCTCACTAATCACTATTTGAGATTGTTTTCCTCACTAAATGTTAAACTTCTGTAAACAAAAAATATTGAAACTCTTTGGCATACCATCATAACTAAAATAGGCCTAAGTACCTAAGAGTTACACAATTACACAATCAATAATTAATGGACTCTTAGGTTTAAACCACACATTTAAAAAAATGGAACAGAACTGCGCTATTTCTTAGTCCTGCCTCTATCCCCAAAATTAGATATAGCCTCAGAGATATTGCAAAATAACAGATCATCTGTTATAAAATATTTTTTTTCATTTTTTCAAGTTTATTTATTTTTGAGAGAGGCAGAGGGAAAGAATGCCAAGCAGGCTCCACACGATCAGTACAGAGCCCAACGTGGGGTCCAACTTACTAACTGTGAGATCATGACGTGAGCCAAACTCAAGAGCTGGACACTTAACTGATTGAGCCACCCAGGCACCCCCTTTTTTTCTTTCACAAGTCCTTTTTGGGGGCACCTGGGTGGCTCAGTCAGTTAAGCGGCCGACTCTTGAGTTCGGCTCAGGTCATGATCTTGCCGTCGTGAGTTTGAGCCCCACATCTGGCTCTGTACTCACAGTGCAGAGCTTGCTTTGGATCTTCTGTCTCCCTCTCTCTGCCTCCCTCTCTGTCTCTCTCTCTCAAAAATAAATAAACATTAAAAAAATATTTTTAAAAGATTCCTTTTTAACAATTTTTTTTTAACGTTTATTTATTTTTGAGACAGAGAGAGACAGAGCATGAACGGGGGAGGGGCAGAGAGAGAGGGAGACACAGAATCGGAAACAGGCTCCAGGCTCTGAGCCATCAGCCCAGAGCCTGACGCGGGGCTCGAACTCACGGACCACGAGATCGTGACCTGAGCTGAAGTCGGACACTTAACCGACTGAGCCACCCAGGCGCCCCAAAAGATTCCTTTTTGGAAAACACTGGTCAGGAAAGTTCAATACCCCAGAGAGAAGGTGACATCATAGGAAAGTAAAGCTAAAATGGACTTTTTCACAGGAATGAAATCGTCTTAGTTCTAATTTGAGTCCTTAAATTGGACTGATTAGGTTCAGAAGGACAGAATTGTTTCTCAGGCCTATCTGGAAGAGTTAAATTTGGGGCAGGTAAGAGTCCAAAGATACAAAGAACATGGCCCTGGTCAAAGGTCCTCCCAAGACAGAAGGCTTTATCACTCAGCCTGGTGAAACTTTTAGTGTCTGTCACTACCTCCAGAGTCCCTGGTCCTATCTGCTCTGTGTTTCAGAGACAAGATCACTGAATTGCAGGCAGATGACCTCAGTCGCTGAGTGAATCTGTCGGGCTTACTTTTCATTGTCTTAGTATGCTTTTGTGAACCAGTTTCCCTCCTTCCCTTCCTGTCTGGTTTGCATCACTGACAAGTTCCACTTCTCCTCTTTTGAAAAAGACATTCTTCCTGAGCCCTGCCCGTGCAGAAGAGGACATTCCACTTCGAGATGAGCTGGAATGCAGCCTTCATCATAAAACAATTGTAAGTGGTTGAGATAAAGCACCCAATAAAGCAGCTGGAAGTAGAAAAAGGCAGAAAGAATGTGTGCCTTCTTGTGGAGCAATACTCCCCATCCATCAGCTGAAAAGGAAAATCTGGGACATGGCTTAAAGTTTTCATTAAAATGCAGTAGGGCGTCAGGAAGTAGGATTTGGACCGACAACAATGAGATATTTTTCTTACAGCTCCTTTCCTCTGAACAGCCTTCCTGTGGGCTTCAAAGTTCTCTCTCTGACCAAATTCAGTGAAGTTGCTTTTTCCTCCTCTCTTTGATTGAACCGGAGCTTTGGGAAGGGCGGTGAAGTAAGCCAAAATGAAATTGCCAAACTTATGGTTCTCGAGTAAATGAGATTTTCTCTAATGCTTACCAACTGTCACCAGGTCAGATGGATTTTTCTGCTTGAGGTCCCCTGATGCATTAATTTCTCTGCTGTCTTATAGTATCCCTCTGAAAGCAACCCAGCCACCATAAAAACATAAAAAGAAAAGGCACGACATAACTGGTGGACAAAAGGACAGTAAGAAATAAAAAGTGAGGAGAGGGCATTAAGAAAGGTCTTTAGAGGAGCATGCCATTTGCTTGGTTTTCAATTCAGGGGACAAGTCACATGTCACTCTGCTCGCGCCCACCGGAAAATGGCATCATGTGCAAGGTCTAGGCCAGCAAAACCCAGAAATCCTAAATGGTAGCTGTGCCTTCTCTGTTCTTGATTCATCTAATGCGGTGATTTAAAACACAAACAAACAAATAAACAACAACAACAAAAAACCTTTAAAGTGGTGAGACCCTAATCTGTAAAGCAGCTGACGGTGGAGCTGCGCTGGCTGAGTTACAGGGTCTCATCCATAGTGCTTCCTCTCCCCACAGTAGCCCAGACAAGCATCCAAACAGATGTACCATTGGAGGCACAACTGGAAGGTTTTAGTGACCCAAACAGTGGCAACACAGGATTCAATGTCTCTGAATACAGATGGCCATCATCTAAGTCGGAGAGCAAGAAGACACTCTCTAAGGCATTCATGTATGGCTTCTTACTCTGGTTTCTTGAGCCAAAGGTCAGTATAGTTTTTCACAGATACCATAAGTCACCTCCCATCGCCTACCATCTAACCGCCCTCATCTTCCTTCTTTCAAAAAACATGTTAACCAATGCGTATTACATGCCTCTCATATCCAAGGTACGGTCTGGTCATGAAAAATATATATAAGTAATAATAAGAACAGTAGTAGTAGTAATAGCAAACACTTATATCGCACTTACTAAGTGCCGGGCACTCCCCTAAACTCTGTATATGTATTATGTATTATGTATTAGGAAGTCATTCAAGGAAACAACACTCTAGGAAAGATATGATTATTATCTCCAATTTACAAAGAAACTGAGGCACATAGAGGTTAAGTAATTTTCCCAAAGTCACATCCAGCAAATGGAAGAGCTGAGATTTGAACTCAGGCAGTCAGGCTCCTGAATTCGCACTTTTGGCATTTGTTGCTTCATGCGTCATGTCTTTGTAGATAATAAGATGAATGAAAACATTCTCAGTCATCTCATTATCTATGCTGCAAAAGAGATGTTTTTGCTCCTAGAGCTCCAAACATCTTCTCCTATTTGGGACTTAAGAAGGAACTTACATAAGAAGACTGTATCTCTCTCAACCAAATTATTCACTGAACACCTATTCTTTGTCAGTCATTTTATATCATCAATATTGTTAATAAATCTTTCTGAGCAGATGTCTTTGCATTAATACAAATTCTTTAGATCAGCTTTAGGTCACAGCAAAACTGAGGGGAAAGCACAGAGATTTCCCATATACCCTGTACCCCACACAAGCAAAGCCTCTGGAGTACATCAATGAAAGAACTGAGGGTTACAGGAATTAATTTGCTCACTGATCTATAACTCATGAGGATCAGTTGTGACTCACACCCATCTCACTGTCAAGACCATGTCCTAACACTTTCCTATGCTGTAAGTCTTGCCTGGGAAGTCGTCAAAGTTGCTCATTAATGCCTCTGGTTAATGTTATGAATGCCGTGAATCCCCTTCTCCAATTTCCTTCTCGCACTGTTTATGTCCCCAGGTAATCCATACACCTGTGTATATATTTTGAAACATACATCTACAGCCTTTCACTTAGGGGCCATTGGTCATCTAAAGCCTAAGATGTGGAAGAAGGGCAGATGCTTCCCTCCCTACATCAGATGTCATGAAGAAGACACACGGCAAGATCAGAGACTTGTGCACTCCAAGTCCTGCGGTTTCCCACTGCTTCCGCCTAACCCCTGAACTCTCACCTGCTCTCAGAGGCATCTGAATGTCTGAATGTTTACAAAATGCACCACAGAGTTCTAAGGACTTGACCGAAGCCAACAGGCCATGACAAGCCAGGTCACACCAGAAGGGTTGAGCCAGTTTTGAAACTGGACAAGAATAATGGATCTGCCTCCATTTCAGTTGGTGTTCACTTCTCTTTCCCATGAAACCAGCAAACAAGAGGTGCAAATAACAGACATGTGATTAAAAACAAAGTGAGGGGCACCTGGGTGGCTCAGTCGGTTAAGCGTCCAACTTCGGCTCAGGTCATGATCTCACGGTTCATGGGTTCGAGCCCCGCGTTGGCTTTGTGCTGACAGCTCAGAGCCTGGAGCCTGCTTCCGATTCTGTGTCTCCCTCTCTCTCTGCCCTGCCCCTGCTCATGCTCTGTCTCTCTCTCTCTCTCTCTCTCTCTAATAAAATAAACATTAAAAAAAATTTTTTTTAAAAACAAAGTGAGTAGTTCTTTCCATGATAATCAATGGTCCAACTGGAGTCTGTCATGTTGGAGGACCTCGACCCACGGGCATATGGATTTATTATATAGCAGCGCCCTGGGCTGGGCCTGCTCCACATGTAAATGCCATCCTGTCACTATGTGAGAAATTTCTTACCCAGTCCTACTTCTTGAGTTCTATCACTTACTGTGTCACTGGGCCTACAGCAGGCCTGGGCACAGCCTACTGTGCCAACAAAATCACTAAGGTTGCATGTGTAGGTTTAAAAAGTGCTGTCCCTTCCAGATGTCACTGAGTGTCTTGTCCGGGCTCGGGGTGAGACTCAGTAGACTGTCAGCTTAAACAACACTTCTCCCCTAAAAATCTGGGTTTTAATTAACTGGGATTTTCCTGGACATAAAGCCTCCTGTCGTAGATGTTCAGTGACTTCCTTCATTACCCGAGAACTTGAAGATATTTAAAACAGGTGCCCACTAATTTCCCTTGATTTTTATGGGACCCTGGAGACTCACGTCAAAGAACTTGAATCCTGTGTGCAACAGGCCTGAGACAATACAGACTCATTGGATGTGCTAGGCATCTTCAAAAAGAAGAAAGGTATAGGAAATGAAAGTTAAACCTTTAGAGAAAAATCCCCTGAGGGATGAAGTCTACTGAGAGAGAAGGGCTGACACTTTGGTTCTGAGTGGGGGGTTCACGTCCTCACAAGCCCACCCAGGCATGACCCCAGAATGCCTGATATCTTTGTGAAGGAGAGGGATGGGGAAGAGAGAACTTTGTCCTTAGAGCCCCCACAGCTCTGAGGTAGGAAGTGCTATTGAAAGAGCTGATCAGACAAAGCGGAAAGTACTTGTGGAGTGAGTGGCGGGGAAGAGAAGCAATGGTGGTGGTTAGTTAGAGGGAGTCGAGAACTGTGTGAACAGGACCCATGGGCAGCCTGAAGGTCAGTGGTCTCTGGGGCAGGGTGTGCATGGTCAGTGGGCTTGTCCCAGCTCCCATGGTGACGTACATGCGGTCAGCCCCAAGGAGAACTGACAGCAGTATGGGCAGTGGCAAGGGCAGTGTCCAGGGGTCCAAGTGACAGCAGAAAGGCAAAGTGGTCAGGCTGCAAAGCTTCAGGTGGTGGCCCTGGTCGCCTGTGAGACAAACCCCAGCCTGGAACTTCTGGAGTCACTCTGTTCCGTACCCTTAAAGCCTAAGGAAGGAGTGAAGAGGGAACTAGGGACATTCAGGTGACACCTGTAATGCATTTAGAGATTCTCCACCACTAGGGGAGAGAGGATCATAGGAGAAGATTGGATATCTTGCCAGTTAGTCAGGCAGGGACTTTGGAGCACAGAGGTTCAAGCTGTTACTAAAATATGACACACGTACAGCCATCACCGTGTGAAACCTGGGACTTACAAATTATGTACATGACATTTGAGTTTTAGTCCAAATAAATATGCTGTCTGTGTTATTTGGAAGGAGTGCTGGTAGAATCATATTTCAGCAGATAGGTCTCTGGAGGCCTCTGTAATTCATACTCTTCCTAATTTGGCAAACGTTGATTGTACATCGACTGTATGCCAGACAGTAGGCCAGGGGTCGAGAATACAATACTACATATACGAAAATCACTGTGGTAGAATGTCTGACCTCAGTAATCTCAGCTTAGTGGGGAACTGACCTATTAAAGCATAAACATGGTGATAAGTGAGAAGTGTCACAGGAGAGGTATGGCTGTGTATAGGTCGATTCAAAGGAAAGGCTTGGGGATAGAAAAAGGTGGCAGCATAATGGACATGCTACACAGGTCTTTATAGGTGACTCTGAGTTTGCTCTGACAACAAACAGGAAGAAGGGCGTTGTAACTCTAGAAGCACATAGAGAATGTCCAGCATAATTTCTAGGGTCCTTTTCTCTGCTCTGTAGCCTGGAAGTTGAACTTCTTTTATTATTATTGTTATTATTATTTTTAATGTTTATTTTTGAGAGAGAGCATTTGTGAGCAGGCGAAGGGTAGAGAGAGAGGGAGACAGAGGACCCAAAGTGGGACCCACACTGACAGCAGAGAGTCCAAAGCAGGGCTCGAACTCATCAACCATGAAATCATGACCTGAGCTGAAGTCATATGCCCAACCACCTGAGCCTCCCAGGCGCCCCCTGTGGAACTTCTATGTACTGCATCCTCCCTTGTTCTCTGTCTTAAGCTGGAGGTGAGAGGACAGCTCCCTCTGTGCCTGGCCAGGGTTTTGCAGAGCTGTGTTCCTCCATCTAAGACCACAACGGCCCGGCCCAGGGCGCCTGGGTGGCTCAAGTGGGTAAGCATCCGACCTTGGCGCAGGTCATGATCTCACAGTTCGTGAGTTCGAGCCCCGCATCGGGCTCTGTGCTGACAGTTCAGAGCCTGGAGCCTGCTTTGGATACTGTGTCTCCCTCTCTCTCTCTCTGCGCACCCCCCCCCCCACCTTGCTTGTAATAAACATTAAAAAAAAATGCTAAATTTAAATAAGACCACAGTGCCCTGGCAAGTTCTGGTGACAGAAGGGATCAGTTACCAAGAGGGGCAAGTTTAGCAGCTGCCTGCTGTTGCTGGCCATGGGCTAGTTGCCTTCCCTTACTGTCCATACCTTTATAAAGTACTCTTGAACTTTCATCACCTCTGTCGGTGCACAGCTGTTCCTTGTTGGGACCCTGCATGCTGCAGCCTTCTAAGCACAGCACAGCGGATAGTGTATGCAGGGGAGACGTGAAATGGCACAGCTCATTTCAAGAACTGCTACTTGTTCAAATGGCTGGAGGTGGAACTCAAGAAGCAGAGAGAGGGACTGACGCTGGAGAGGCGCTGGGGGGCCAGGCTGCAGGGACCCTCCTGCTGGGAGAGGAGTAAGAGACCTTATCACACACTCGGCTAATACCAGTGGGGTTTATGTAGTTGGCTTTCTGGTGATTTCCTCAGAGTTCCTCAGAAACTCATATAATTCATGGCTTTGGATTAAAGGCATTGCCCTCCCACTGAAATACAGAATAAAGCTTTCAAATAACCTGCTTGAGAAGCAATAGAACTCCCTCTGTGTTATGCTGAGAAGCCCCATGATTTACTCTTAGGGTTGAAAACATAGGACTTAGTTGAAAGAAGTAGTTTTCCCCCTCTCAGTACAGAAAGTCTTTAAACAAATCATCTGCTGTGGATGCTCCAGAGTTGACTGCTTCCCTAGAATTAAAAAATAGTCGTTATTCTTCATCTTTCCTCTAAACAACCACTGAATTAACCTGGGAACACGAGCCAGGTGAGAGTGATTCCAAGCTTGGAGAATAACAGGTATCCGTACATTCCACATTCCTTCTCGAACTCAGACCTTCGTGTTCTCTGAGACTAGGAGGAGAATCAAGTGGGAGTGCTGTTCTTTGCTATTGAACACATTGTATTTCACATAATAGGATATTGTTGGTGGGCTGACTGCTCTAAAACAAAGATACTTAGATAAGCCCTCCAGCCAGCCCTGGATGAGGCAGATATTAAAGGTGGGCAGAGCCAACACCCATTCCTAATCCCTTTATCCTTTGTAAACTTCTGTCATGGAGAGTAGGAAAGTTAAATATTCACTTTACCCCCTTCCGTTACAGAAAGGATACGTGATGAGATTCTGGCTAATGCAATGTAAGTGGAAGTCTGCTGGGGGGTTTCTGTGAAAGCTTTTGCTTTTCTCATAAAAAGGGACGATTGCAGTTGGCATCATCTCCTCCTCATTTCTTCCTAACTTGAACCGGGAAGGGCTGTTTGGAGCAGCAGCAGCCATTCTGTAATTCAGAGGTAATAACTATGAGGACAAAAAGGATACAAAGAGACTGAAATGAAAATGGCATTGCTGAGCAGTTAAAAAAATTACCATAATTCTACCTCTACATTTCTTGTTATATTAGAAACGATGCAGGCTACCGTTTGTTGGGCAATCTGTTCTTACAGCTGAACACATTCCTAACAAATACACAGGAATCACGAAAACCCACAGCTATTCCATACCTCTCATTTCTCAATTAGAATCAGTGCTTTTTTAAGATAGCATGTGCCCCCATAATGAGCCAGTATTTTTTTCCAGAATTTCCTTAACCTGTTTCTTCACAGAAATTAATGGTGTTACCTTAACTGGCCAGCTTGGAGTCCATGGTCATCATTACAATCAGTTTTGAAAAGACCTTCCCCCCTCTAATCCCTCTTCCCACTCTCATATTCAATTGGCAAAATCCCAACACTCTAGAAATCCTACCATCCCCCTTTTCCTTGCAGGCGGCCAAGCTGCCCAATGTTGTACAGTGATTTTACATTAAGTTCATAGTTAGAAACCTAAAATGGGCCCACAGCTCTGCCCAAAAATCTAACCAGGGCTTGCTTTTCCTGATGGTTTTCATGCCCTCTACTCTCCTCTCAAATTTCCTCTTCAGTGTTCTCTCTCACTCTCATAATTTACTCAGAAACTAGGAACTGTCAAGGAGCAATCCAGGTAGGCCTCTGGACCAGCAGCGTCAGCATCACCTGGGAAACTGTCAAAAATGCGGAGTCTCTGGGTGCCTGGGAAGCTCAGTGAGTTAAGCAGCCGACGTTGGCTTGAGAGGCCTGAGAAAATTGAAACTTAAAAGCTTAAGTTATGGGAAACTGAAACCTAACCAAGCTTAACCAGCTTGTTCCGCTTCTGTACAATTGCTTGGCGCGCCCATGTATTCCTGATCAATCATTATTGCCTGGCACATCCGTATATTCTTGATCAACCATTGTTACTTGGCACATCCGTGTACTCCTGATCAATCATTGTTGCTTGGCACATCCGTGTATTCCTGATCAATCATTGTGATACCCGTACCCCCGGTTGTGGTCTGACCTAAAGGCAGGAACCAATCGAATACTGTTAAGTGTCCAACTTTAAACACCAACCAATCGCAGCTCTGTAACTGTGGAAAATTCCTGATTTCCCCATGACTTGTTTGTACCTGTCTATAAAAGGGGTGTAAAAACCTCTCTCAGGGCCTCTTGGCGTCACCGGCAATGGGGGCGCAGAGGTCCAGGTTCGAACCTGCAATAAATGACCCTTGCTGCTTAGCTTTGACTCTGGACTCTGGTGGTTCGTTTTTGGGGGTCTCTTAGACTCTGGGCGTTTCAGGCTCAGGTCACGATCTCAGGGTTCGTGGGTTGGCGCCCTGCGTCAGGGCTCTGAGCTGTCAGTGTGGAGCCTGCTTGGGATTCTCTCTCTCTCTCCCCTCAGTCTCTCTCTGCCCCTCCCCCACCGGTGCACACGTGCACACACTCTCTCTCAAAAATAAATAAATAAAACTTAAAAAAGAAAAAATAAGGGCAGCCTTACCTTTTTGGAGATCTCAGTCCCACAGTGTGATGGTGGCTGTTCATCTCACCCATGGTATCTTGTAATGGCTGTGGAGGCTTCTGTTAAAAAAAAATGCAGAGCCTCAGGCCCTTCCCCCACCCCCCACCCTGCTGAGTCAGACTCCAGCATTTTACAACCCCTTCCCCCCCCCCCCCCCCCCCGGGGTTTTACATGCATTCGGACACTAACGTTTGAAAAGCACTACTCTTGACTTTATCCCTTCTTAAGAACTTTGTTCCCTTTGTTATTCTCATTCTCCTGAGCCCTCATTTGCTTTTCCCTACTGATACAATCATAATCAATTCTGTCTAGTACTTCCGATCTGAGAGAATCAACACACCCCAGGGGCCTGTATTCCTTTGCAACGACTACTCCCTTCCCCTGTCTCCCTTTACCACCTCCCTGGGTTAGTCCTCCATGGACGCTGCCTCTGCTTCCTCCTCTCCCATTCACTCCCTGAGCCATTCTGATTTCTGTCTCTTCCATTCCACCAAAACGGCTGTTGTTGAGGTCATCCATCACCTCCATGCAGCAAAACCCAATGCTCACTTCTCTGATGGCTTCTCCCAGATCTCTCATGGCCGGGCACTCCTGCCGCAGGGATTCTCACACTGGCCTTTTCCAACCTGCATTCTTCCACTTTTCCTCCTTCCTCCTCAGTGGTTCCGCCATAGTTGTGTTTTGGCCAATTCCTCTTCCTTTGCCTCCCCACTAATTATTGGGATTCCTAGGGCTTCATCCTGGGCCTCTTCTCGACCACGTCCTCTGGTGATCTCATCATGACTTTAAATATTACCAAAATACTGATGTTTCCCAAATGTGTATCTGTAGGCTCTGAATTCCTGATTGGTTCATTGCTTATGTGACATCTACATGTGGAGATCTTGTAAGTATCTCAATGCTGTCACGTTGAAAACTGAACTTTGGATTCTGAGCCCCTCCGCTCAAAAGCTTTTCATCCCTCATTCTTCTCTATCTCAGTGAATGGTACCACCCCCATCCAGTGGTGTAAGTCAGAGACTTAGGAATCATTCTTGATGCCTCTTTCCCTCACTCTCTACAATCAATAAAACTCTCTCCTTTACCCCCCAAGTATATCTCAGATCAGTCTCCATCTGTCCATTTCACCACCTTAGCCAAGCCACCATCACCTTTCACTGGAATCACTACAAAATCCTCTTAAGTGGGCTCCCTTCTTTACAGTGTTGCTTCCTCTAACCTATTCTCCATACAGAAACCAAACTTGTCTTTTAAAAATATAAATCTGATTAAGTACCTGAGCTGTGTAGAACTCTTCAATAGCTTCTCACTGCATTTAGAGTAAAATTCAAATATCTATAAACTGTCCACATGATGTGATTCCTGCCTACCCCCCTGCCATTCTTCCTCTCTCCTTCTATACTTGGCTTCCCTTCACTTCCTTGAAAATGTTGTCTTCTGCACATCAAGGGACATACTGTTTTCTCTTCCTGACTGCTTTAATCCTCCAAGGACCAGCTTAAATGTCTCCACTTTAGAGAGCCCTCCCTTCCTTAACCACTATATTTAAATACTCCCCTACAGTCACTTTATTGTCTCTTCATTGCATCCTGTTTATTTTATAGCATTCATATGTGCATATTTACTTACCTGTCTACCCACTATAAGCTAGACTATGAGCACAGAGATGATGACTGCTTTATTTCCCAACATGAATCTGGTACCTCACAAGGTGCCAGGCACAGAGTGCCAGGTACAAGGTCACCTGTCAAACTATCTCCATCTTTCCAACAAAATAGGCCTGCTAAACATGTGTTTTCCCATGAATAACAATTTAAATGTAACAAAACACAGTGACCTAGCAAAGACTTTTGAAATTGGAATGGATAGAAGTTGGGGAAAATGCCTTAAAAGTTGCAGGAGGGGCGCCTGGGTGGTGCAGTCAGTTAAGCGTCCGACTTCAGCTCAGGTCACGATCTCACGGTCCGTTAGTTCGAGCCCCGCGTGGGGGTCTGGGCTGATGGCTCAGGGCCTGGAGCCTGCTTCCGATTCTGTGTCTCCTTCTCTCTCTGCCCCTCCCCCGTTCATGCTCTGTGTCTCTCTGTCTCAAAAATAAATAAAAACGTTAAAAAAAAAATTCAAAAAAAAAGTTGCAGGAATTGTTCTGTTTCTCAAGGGGTGGAAGAGTGCTTTAATCTTTGGAGAGGCAGCTTTCTTGATTTGAGAGAACTGTTAGAAGTGAGCCCTTTGCTTTGACATTAAAAAAAAAAAAAAAAGCAAGTACCTACCAAGTTTTCCTTGGATAAACTTTGTTTTTTTTAATTTTTTTTTTAAACATTTATTTATTTTTGAGACAGAGAGAGAGAGAACATGAACGGGGGAGAGTCAGAGAGAGGGAGACACAGAATCTAAAACAGGCTCCAGGCTCTGAGCTGCCAGCACAGAACCCAACGAGGGGCTCGAACTCAAGGACCGAGAGATCATGACCCAAGGTAAAGTCGGCCGCTTAACCAACTGAGCCACCCAGGCGCCCCTCCTTGGATAAACTTTGAAGTGATCATTACCTAAAGGCAGATGTTTTAGTCTGGACACCAAGCACTCCAGGTGAGCTGAATGACGGACTGTGATCACAGCCGAGCATGTGCTTATATTATTGTTCCCCCTCGTTAATGGGTCAGGAAACTGTGTTACCGTGCAGACCCTATCTTGTGCTTTGCCTGCCGTTATCTCTTGTTCTTTGGAAGGCATGGTATATTGCGTGTAAAAGCTCACTGCGACATGAAGACGGTAGGAGTTAAAACAGCAGCAGCTGCCATTGTCAAGAACCTGCTCCAAGTGAGTCAGGCACTGGGCTGAGAGCCTGATATATACTGCCCCTGTTCGTCTTTCTTAGTCTCCATTTGACATTAGGAGAAAATGGGGCTCAGAGTGATTCAGTTATTTTTGAGATGTAATGCAGCTAGCTACCTAGCAGCAGAGTCGGAATTGGAACCTAATTCTAGGCAGTGTTAAGGGGTGTGTCTTAACTAAGTAGCATGAAGTCTGTGTCGCACACTAAGCAGTGATCTTCACCTCTCCCGGGGGGACAAGCACTAGAGGAAGCAAGTCAAGAGGACTGGACTGGACTGGTGTCCACCCACGCGAGATGTCACTGTAGGCTGAAAGCATGGGTGTTAGCCAACATGAGTTGGCTGAGTCATTCTCCTACTGGTGCCAGTGGGCGAGGCCTACTCTTGTGAGGGAAGCAGGCTTTCCCTACACAGAGAGTGCATTTCCACCGTCAACTATCTAGGAAATACGTTGCTTCTGGAACAGGAAATAAGGGTTGGAGAGGTGGCCCTTAGACTAAAGAAACTAGAAATTGCAACCCTTCCCTGGGCCTTGGCTCTGAAAGTTGGACATGCTTGGAGAGGTTGGAGCAGCCTGGCCTCTCCAGTGGGCCAGTGGCTGTGAGTATTGCTGTGTATAGCCAATCTAAACACAGCTGTTAAATTATTCTCTGCTCACAGTTGTGGCATCCGGATCAAGAAAAGACTCTTCTCTCAGATTTGAAGAGGAATGTGTTTAAAAAAAAAAAAGGAGTCAACAGGCCCAATGTGAAGTTGTGCTAAGCCCTACCTCAGCAAACCAAAATTTAACAGCTAACTTAATTGCAGTTTTCAGCCCCTCCCAGAAATGTAACCTTCAACCAGTCAATCTGGAATTATCTAGTCAGCACTAATGAGGTAATCCACCTAATAGACCCCTTCTGTCCCCCATAGGAAGGAGACTTGCCCTGAAACAATGTGCTCTTTTTCTTGCCCCTTCCCCATTTCTGCCTATAAAAGCTTTCCAATTTGTACAGCTCCTTGGGGCTCCTCTCTATCTGCTACATGGGATGCTGCCCAATTCATGAATTGTTGAATAAGGCCAATTTTATTTTCAAATGTATTCACCAGAAATTTGTTTCTTTAACAAATGACCAAGGGAAGAGCGGCTACCCCCGCCCTCCTCACAAGGCCAGATCAATGCTTCATACAGTGATCTGAGGGAGACAGAACCCTGGTGCTTTCAAAAGTGTCAGAAGCAGTGGTGTGGCAACATGAGAAAGAATAAAGAATGCTAGGGACCTCCTTCAGGGACCCGTTTCTGAGCACTGGCGAGAGAGCGCTGCAGGACCCAATATAATGGGACATTTTGTCTTCACCTCCTGGATGACAAGAATCTAGTCCCTCTCATTCATAATTTATTACTTAATATATGTGAAATTATATTTCTAGTCACAGGCTGGTGAGACCTTTTCCTGTTTAGGGTGGCATTCCTTGACTTACAACTGGCATTTTGTGTTTGTATTTCAGTCAGAAATCATTCAGGTGCCGTGACAGAAAACCCAGCTCAAACTACCTATGCAGAAAAGGGAACTTGCTGGCCCATGTAACTGAAAAGAAGTGGCTAGGAGCCTGCAGCGCAAATATATCTAAGGACTCAATGCAATCCTCTTTCTCTCTCTCTCCTGGCTTTGCTTTTCCCTGTGCTGTCTTCATTCTTACGTAGACTCCCCCATGTTGTACCAAGACAATCCTCGCCAGTCCTAAGTTTCACTCTCCTTATAGCCAGCAATCCCAAAGGAAGTATCAGAAAGGGCCACTTCTCCAAAAGTTTTCACAAATATACTGGAGTAGACTATGATTGGCTTGGCTTGGCTTGGGTCACATGCCCACACCCGAACCAATCAGAGCTCAGCTAAAGGGATGGGCTATTTTGGCCAGCCAGAGTTGTACCCCAGAGGAAGTGAGGCCATGGGATTGAATAGCTGCACCACTTAGGGAAAGGCAGCTAGCTCTTGAAAGGAAGACATGTTGAACTAACAAAATTCACTTATGTCCCTTTTGATGAAAAGTACATAATCAGCTAATAATTTAACCAAAGGCTTTTACCAGTAGGAAATGGAGATGCTACACGGATGTGTGGGCACAGGGAATATAGCAGAATGACTAGGAAGAAAGGAAAAATCCAAGGGATAATAAAAGGAAAGGGATGACAAGAATTAAAAAATAAGGGTGAAAATCTGTTGATTTCAAGGCAGTTGAAAATACACTATAAACGGTATAGGTATACATGGTTTCCTAAAGGTACAGAAATGATTCCCAGAGGTGAAGCCCCGGAATGTACAACCCAAGACAAAAATCATCCCCTTCAGTCCTAAGGGAGAAATGAAGGCCATTCACAGACTGGAATTTAAGATACAAAGAGGAAAGGTGGCCATAAGAAATTCGCAGATTTTAGATTTGTTCTCTGTTACTTCCTGTAAATTAAATTTCTATGCAGGGGATCCATATTTTAAAATAATCACAGGAGTTCTGGGAAAGGGAAATAGGCCAACAGTGGCCACTTTCTTTGAAGCAGGCTACCAGTGGGATCTCTATATAATCAAACTGATATGGTGTTTTGCATGCAATACCTGGCATGGCCAAAGACAGAAAAATTCAATCTATGTGTTAGTGATGATCTTGAGACAGTCTGAAGAAATCTTCCCAAAAGTTTTTGATCAGGTCCAACTGTTAAAGACAGCCTGGATGTGGAATCCTGTTACACAGATAAGTATCTGGAATCAGGGCAGATTTCATAAACCATAAACCATCTAGGAGCAAGCATATAAGTGTCTTTTTTTTTTTTAATTTTTTTTTTCAACGTTTATTTATTTTGGGGACAGAGAGAGACAGAGCATGAACGGGGGAGGGGCAGAGAGAGAGGGAGACACAGAATCGGAAACAGGCTCCAGGCTCTGAGCCATCAGCCCAGAGCCCGACGCGGGGCTCGAACTCACGGACCGCGAGATCGTGACCTGGCTGAAGTCGGACGCTTAACCGACTGCGCCACCCAGGCGCCCCAGCATGTAAGTGTCTTTACTTCTGAATCCCTTTAAAATAAGCATGAACGTACAGAGAGTGAGGCGCCATACAGAGGAGAGAAAGATTTTAGAATATATCGCAACTGACATTTTATTTTTACAAAGAAACCTGCACGACATAACATAGCAACATGTGTTTAATTCCGTACGGCACGTGGTAGCCATAAGACTGTGTTGGAACATAATCACGTGACAGAAGGGTGATCACGATGGCTTTAGCTGAAGGAGGAAAAGAAAGATATATCTTATCGTCAACATTTCCACTCATCTTCTTTCCTCCACAATCCCTCTGTACCCTTATCTACAGTCATCTTCATCTTCAGCATCTACAATGCTGGGATTTTCCCTGGCCGATAGCTCTTTCAACTGCCATGACATCTAGTGATATGAAAAAGAACAGAAGTCTAGAATAGGTGAGGAAGATCCATGGGGCTATGTGAGTGACGGAAAGGAAAAAAGGACACCATAGGTGTCTTCCTCTCACTCAGCCCCTCAAAGAACTAATCAGTTCCATTACAAGTCATCAAAATAATTATTTCATTGAAACTTAAATGCCAGCCATCATCCCTGTTACATCATTCTCTAGGCGCCCCTCATCTTTCGACTTCAAGAGCTAGGATGTTATATCATGTGGTTCTGAAAATAAAATACTAATAAATACCACACCATGCAGATTCATTTTAATCAGCTCTGTCTTGAAATACCTGTTTACCAATTTTGCATAATATAATTAAATGCCCAAACACTATATTTAAGAAACATTAAGGGTATTACTTATCCTCATGGGAGTTGGGAAATTCCAAATTTAGAATGTCTACAACCCCTGGAGTTGTGAAAATAAGATTCTCCATGAGGACAGCAAATTGGAACGGGAATTAGATAGTACAGCTCCCTTTCTATTAAATGCTGTGATACATAAAGAACACAAAAGGCAGGAGCTCAGGAAGGCTTAGAATCTGGTTCAACATTTCCTCCTTTAGTGAATCCAGTCCACAGAGACTGAATTTAATATTAGGTTTCAGAAGCTCCTAGCCATGAGGGTTTACAGAAAAAGGAAGAGGAGTGTGGTAAAGCAAACTAGTTATTTATTCTTCTTTCTAGACTATTCCTTCTCCATCATTTGTTGTCTCCCCACTCCCTCTAACACCAGGTAGGAAACTTTAAGGTCATCCTTGATTTCTCCCGCTTCCCTGATGCATAGCTTTGACAGTCTCACGTCTGACCATTCCTGTTCGTTCCACACAGCATTTACCCTAGTGAGGTCTATGTCGTGTCTTCCCTTATCTAACATATTGCAAGGGTCATTTGATTGGTCTTCTATCCTCTAATATAATTTTATTCCAGTCCCTGCTCTTCATGCTACCTCATCTGCTCCTAAAATGGTATGTGTTTCGCTCCCTCTACTCAACTCCCATCAATATACCTCAAACTCTTATTGCAGGAATTCAAATTTCCAGGCCACGTTCCTAATATGTTTTGAATGCTCCTTGACTCAAATACCCTATTTCAGTCGAATCAATCTACTTCTCCCCTAACAGAGTAGGTAAAAAAAAAACCCGGCACAGTTCTTAGCACATATAAGGGAGGCTAGGAAATATTTAGTTTAACCTACTGGGAATAAAATAAAGCTATTTTATTTTATTTTATGGTGTGGACTTGTGCCCACACCGTTCCTCCTATTTAATGCTCTCCCTTCTCTTTGCCACTTACCAAAATCTGATTTTTCTTTTAGGAGGTCAAGTTTCAACCTCTTTCTTGAAGCCCTTTCTAACCAACCTGTTTTGGTCATTCCCTCTCTAAACTGCGGCAGTTGCCTGTTGAAAGAAATATTTGTTTTCCTTGCGAGAGAAAGCTGGAATATTTATCCACCAACCCCCATCTATCACTGCTTGAGATCTGCCTCCAGGAACATTGACTCTCTGGCATTTTGGCCTGCGCCATGCACGGGCCAAGAGTGTTTTCACTAAGGAAAACCCTCAGCAAAACCCAGCAGGTCTTGCAGTAGAAAACTTCAGAAGTTGAGTGCCTGGGGATATGGCAGGGGGCATCCTTTCATTGAATCACAGTGCAGGGCAGCACTAAGGGCTTCCCCACTGAATACACCTCTTTCAGATACACCTCTCCTTGCCCTCCTGTTGTAGCAGTAACCCTATTCCCTCAACATGTCAGCATCCATAACTCTAGTAGCTCCTATCCCTGATGGCCAGCCTACTGGCATGAGAAGTCCAAAATAACTAGCGGCAGCAGTGGATTAGTATGATGTTCTGTGGAATATCAAGATAACTAAGATCCTTTTGGATTATAGCCTGTCAGAGAGCTGGACAGGTAACATAGCCCTGGGTATAGCTGCCATCCCAGGTGAAAGGAAACTACTTTTGAACCTACTTCCTGATGCATTCTGAAGGGTGCATGTGCCAGATAGTCATATACCAAGTTCAATAGGCCATGTTGATACGTTATGGTAAAGACACCACATCAGCAAAATTGCTGAGACTGAGGATACTACTCGATTAAGTTTATGGTGGTCCTCCATACTTTGCCACAATCCACCTGGATTCTTCAAGGGCTACACTGGTATATTATAGAAAGCAGTATAGGAAACACAGAATACCCTGTGTTTATACTGTGTCTGAAGCTTATCTACAGAATCTTTGGCATCTTAATGGAGGTCACAGGAATGAAAAACAAAGCTTCTTTCAACTGGCAAGAGTTGGAGACCTGAATCCATTTTTTTGGCATTCTATTGTTTTGCTCTGGGAAAACCACCAGAATTGATTATTAATTCATGCAAATGATAGATAAGATTATCAGAAATAAGAGTTTTTGAGAGTCTCTGGCTATGCGTTGCTAAACTATTAAAAAGTTACCTCTGTTAGATAACACTGAAGAGATATGGGGCTGAGACCTCAAAATATGAAATGGGGGTGGGGGGAGCCTATATCCCATTTTCACCAGGAAGGAGGAATGGTGGTCACCTCTGGGCCAGGCTGGATGAAGCTTTGACTGTTAATGTCTTATACATGATGTTAAGACTGAATACCTCATACTTTGGGGAATTTAGCTGTGGATTCTGATATTTCTTTGGTGAAGATAAAAACCCAGGACCAGGGCTTTCCTTGGGAGGAACTAGCTCTTTCTATTCTCAGTGGTCCTGGGAAGAGTCAGCTTCTAGGACAAGATAAAGACAAAAGAGACAGACTTTCAAGGAACTAATACTTTGAAAAGGAGATAAGCATATAAACAAATGATTACTAAAATGAACAATTAATAGTAAGAACGGGAGAACTGGGTTATCATTATTTTTGTTACAAGTTAGCTGCCCAAACAGGTTTAGCCTGAAATCCTATGAATCAGTTTCACAAAAGGGAAACACACAACCCATATCAAGGACCCACACAACTAGAAAGCATCTTATCCTGAAAAATAATTTCCAGGGTGATAGAAACTATGCCAGGAAGAAATGGGCTAAGGTCTAGGAAAAAGGAATGAGTAAAAGAACTCAAAACAGAAGCAGTGTTCGTGTTGGGTTTATTCCTCTCAAAATCTTTGATAAGACTGATGAACTGTCACATACTTATATTGATGCTGCTTGAAGTTTCCTACAGTACTAAAAAACAAGTTACTCTCTAACCAGACTGGGCACGTGTTTGGAGGGACATGTCTATGACTGGTGCTCTCCTTGTCATAACCTTCTTCTACTGCTTATGAGACCCAGTGGGGACCCCTATAGTCCTTTCACCAGAATGGGAAGTTTTCTCTCCACACCTCTCAGGGAACCTTCTTTTGTAACATTTTTTGATTTGCTGTATCCCAGATCCCTCGATCTCCAAGGCAAATACATGTACTGAAGCTAGTTAGAAAACCAACACTTCATGCGGTGACATGTAGTCACCCCCACCTACAGAGCACGTGGTCTTAGACCCAAAAGATGCTTTTATTATTCTACTCCCACTGGACAGATCCTAACTATTGCCAAGTCTGTTATAATACAAAGTAAGTATATTGGTCCACTCTTCACATCACATAAAAAGATACTAAATATCACACCTGGGAATTTGGTACCTTCTTTTCACAAATGTGTCCCTTTTTCCCTTTGCTCACAGTGCTGCTAAGTGTTATCCTTTAGTCTGAAGCTAATGGATAAAGCCTCCACTCCATCTACTCTCAGCAGCTGTGGCCATCATCCAAATGAATATATGAATTAAATTAATGTGCAGTGAGTGCCTACAGTGTCCCAAACTATATTAAAAATGAGGAGTGATGGCCCCGAGGAATAAGGTCCTATTTTCTTTGAAGCTCAGAATCTGTGTGAGGAATAGATTAAAACCACTGAGTACATAGTTCACATACCAGCTGTGAACTGGAAAGATGGATACTCATAAGAGTACTTCACTCTGGTTTGGGGATTTATTTTTGTACCAATCTGCACAGGTGTGGAAGAAATTCTGCGAATTTGTAAAACTTCAATCAAAATAACAAAACCACAGTGTGAAGCACTGGCTCTGCTAAGAAGGTGTTCAATTTCTTCTTGGCAGTCCATTCCAGCCTCAAGACATTGTCACTGTAGCAGTCAGGGGCTTGCAGAAAAGAGAAGGCATGCTCTGGGTGGATTCTGGAGAGTCTGTAGGGAAAGGACTCTTTACAGACCCTTGAGTGTGATTAAAGAAAACTATAGGCAAAGATGAGGATCCCAAGGGCAGCACCAGGGGAAGTCATTACCACCCTAAGACCTGATAGGAGGAGTAGGGGGGAAGGGAGAGGATATGGTATTGGAGGCTGGGTAAGCTAAAAGAATGAAAGGGGATCCACAGGGGGAGGAACAACTGTCATGGAGGGCCATAGCCCTGACACAACCACAGTGCCAAAGTAGAGGGAGGGGGGAAGAAATACTCTGACCTCCCCTTCCTCCTGCCCTTTGATCTCTTGCATTGCCTCACATTGGCCAAGTCCAACCAGAAACCAGAAGTGAATGGAGCCCAGATGGTGTAGCCTATAGGGTCAGGATAGAGGAGGGTGGAAAATGGATTTGGGGAAAGACAAATAGTGAATGACCAGCCAATCACCATTTAGAGCAAGACCAAAAACCAACCTCTATTGAACTGTCTTTTCTCAGTCTCAGAAAATATATCCCAAAATGTAGTGGAAGGAGGGAGGTCTGTGCACAAATTCATTTGGGAAACACTGGATTGATACATTTACACAGGCTTCACTACTCCAGGAATTTTCAAGTCTGCAATTTTCATGATGAAAAAATTCTTTTTTTTTTCTTTCAATAAACAGTTGTTTAGAGCTAAGATGGGCCAGGCACTAGGCTGGGTGTTAGGGATATAATGGTGAACAAGACAGACACCTACATTTGCAATAGTTACAATCAAGTGGAAGGCAGACAATAAACAGTAAACAAAAAGCTAATTAACTACAAAGTGTTTATAATGAAGTTCTCAGATAAGGATAAAATGTGCAGCATGTCTCAAACAAAAAAAGTATTTAGCTACAGAAATCTTTGTTTCTAGAATTTTTTTTTTTTTTAGGGAGTGAAAGGCTCTCTTTTAGAGAGTCCACCCTAAGATTTCTTGACTATCAGCTACATATTTTGATCTGCAATTTATATAACTAAATGCCTAATACCTAGTTTTTGATGACATCTTTCACCGTGACAGTCCTGGACAGTCAGTTGGAGAGTAAATCTGATACTTATGGAAAATGGGTAATGGGAGGATAACATGAAAAAGGAGAAGCAATATCTTAGTTGTCAAAACCATTTAAATCAACCTAGCATTTTTCTTGCAGCATAGACTTTTTCTTGGAATCTACCCTGTAAGGCAAGATGATACTGAAATGGCCATGGGTGGATGTGTTTGAGGAAGAGAAACATACACACCAGGTTTTCAGGCAAAGTCTACAGTGGTTGGACAAACATGAGACAAAAAGCAGAAAGTCACTTTTCAGGGAGAATTTGTTCACAACAGACATTTACTTGACTTTCTGTTAGAGAGAAAAAAGCTTTCCATAAGAAAATGTGGGGCCGGTTGTCCTGGATACTGCTTGGTGCCCCCCCTCGATGCCTTTACTGGGCTGGCGCATGCCGCCTCAGGTGCTTTCAGTATTGATTGCCTACCATGGGCTCCCAGTGGCCCCTTCTCACCTGTCCCCAAACCCCATAACCATGGGGTAATGGTTTCCACCAGAGACATGAGGCCAAGGCTCAACTCTACCAGAGACCACATCCTGGCTGACTTTGTGTTTCACTGCCTCCCTGGTAAATTTTTCCTACAGAGCACCTCAGCTAGCTATGACCCCCTGTCTTCACTCTTCATCAAGCTCCACAGGCAACTGGGAATCAGAAGGGATTTAGAAGAAATCACACAGAAAGTTAATACAGAAAGAAAGACGTTATTAGCCTTTTTACTACTCTAAGGTACAATCTTAAGGAAATGTGGCCACATGATATTAACTATTGTCACTAATACTTGCCTTGCACATTATGGTTTATAATATGCTATCACAAAATATTTTGTCTTCACAGAAACCCCGTGACCTGAGTAAAATATTGGGATTCCTGTTTTATAAACGAAGAAACTGAAGTTCAGGGATATTAAGAGAACTGCTCAGTGTCTAATAGTTATTAAGTTGCATAGTGAAGATTTGACAGAGTTGGGTTTTTTTTATGAGCACATTTGGAGCCTTTCTACTTTATTGCCTGTTTTATCCACTTTATCATGTTTTGTCATTTCCTAAATTATTAGAGTTTATAACATCAGTTTATGGTTTAGTCATCATAAACCTCTGTAGTACTATTTGTATTTTAGAACACAAGACCTTCTAGAATTCCTACAAGTTACCAAAATAGGCTGCATAATTAAACATTTACCTAATTTCTATGTAGTTGAAGTGTCCAGATTTTTATTTCTCTCTACTTATTATAAATTTGACTTGTGGTTCTGCAAAATTAATGTCCATTGATTTCTGAGAAAGCTGTGCATTTGCTACATAAAGGGTTTGGTTTTTAGAAAAACCAAACAGTACATCATTATCGATTATGTATTGTCTTCCCTTAGGAGCTGTTGAGAATGTGAATACTCTTCTAAATGGGTGCCCAGACATAACATTTTATTTAACTCATTTCCCAAACCCAGCCTGTCTCCCAGCCAACTACAGCATAGTTTACTTTAGAAATATCAATATGTTTTTCTCGGCCAAAAAAAAAAAAAAAAGTCAAACAAGAAAACATTGCCCCAAGGCTTAGCTTTTTTACTTGGAGCAAATATATGATTTCAGCTTAGTGAGAGAGAATTGAAGCCATCTCTTCTCTGTGGCTAAAAAGAATATACCCTCCATTTGCCTTATCTCCTTGAGTTTGTGCAGTTAAAAGTGACAATGGGAATATTGATGAGCCAGAGAGGGAACACAGAGCTATTGAGGGGCTCAGGCATATCTTGGAAATTATCATTCCAAATGCCTTGTGCATTTATTTCTAACTCTTGGCATGCATGAAAGAGTCAAGCAAATTTCATGTAATTGCCATGCTCTAAGGGTTCCAGAGGGAAATTACTGATCACAATTATTTACTTAAACACAAATGGGAAACTCAAGTAACCTCAGGGTCACACTGAAGCAGCTCCAGACTTGGGTTACAATTTCTAAATTAATGGGAAAGAGCAAGCAGTAAGGCCATCAGGGTGCATTGAGCAGTCTCACCATAATTAAAGATCCACTTGCAGCCAAATGACATTACCCCCTGCTCTGGGAAGGGAGAGGGTTTAGCCATTCCAGCAAATCTCTAAACATCAGGTGGTTGCATGTTCTCACCATACAATTCTATGCCTATAAGAAGGCAGGGTTCCTTCGGTGATGTTGATGAACTGATTGTCATGGGCTGTTGTTTTAATTACTTTTTGATCCTCAATAATCATGTTATCAAAGGATTTAAATAATACCCCATGACTGGCATGGGGTTTCAGGCACCACACACATAAGGTATCACTGTACAATTAACTCTAATGAGCGTAGAGAGCTTAACTCTGCAAGCTTCAAACAAACATAATTTGCAAGTCGATCAAAAGTCACTCAGAGTTGGAGATCTGTTAGATTGTTGAAAGGTACAATCTCTTTGGAAGGTTATTACAATAACAAGATGAAGAAGGATTTAGAATGGAACAAGAAACACACGCAGAGGCCCAGATGACGGAAATTTACTACTGCAAATTGGACACATACATTCAGGCAATGATTTCGTCTGTGGATGGGCTGAGACCATAGTCGTCATCTGAGCATTTCATTTATCTGGGTTTGGGTTACTGTGTTGTTGGTCAAGGTCAAGTCTCTCCCCAGAGATGGGTCTTCAACACAGAAAACAGACAGCCCTGCTTGGCAGCCTCCATAAAACTCTACTTTGGCTACTGGCCCTTAAAAGATGGAGCCTCCACAGAGCTTATTTTTGTGAGAATTGTAAAAAATAAGTAAAGAAGAGAACTTGGGCGAATAGCAATAGTGGAGAGAAAAAAAAAAAAACTTTTCAACATTTCCTTTCAAGATAACTGATGCAATTAACCAGCAAAAATGAGGAGTGGGGTTTTGTTGTTGTTGTTGTTGTTGTTGTTTTAGTTTTTAGCTCTATCTGCATAATTGCTTCTGACTCCATCTGCAGGTCTTGGTGGTGACAGATCAGACATCTGGGTCCCTTCTCAGGGTCCAGAGGGATCTCATTAGAAACCAAGGTTGATATAGCAGCAGCTAGTTTGGCCGTGAGCAAAGCCACACATCCCTCAGTTATTCTGGCATAGAGGGGGTGACAGCATCCTAGAAAGCCAAAACAACAAGAGATTTCATTTTCACTGTACTTTCCCACATGATATTTGAAAGGAATAACTGCTATGAGAAGTTGGACGATGGGGAAACTGAGGCAGAGTTGAAGAATTATTTGCCCCAAATCAGAGAACTGGTAAAGCCAACTATCTCAGGTGCCATGTCTTTGTCAGCGAAGTGTTTGGGATTAACCACTCACAAAGATGCTTACTGTGCAATCAAGTGGATTCTCAGCAAACATCTGAAAATGACAACCGATGTTTGGGAGTCTTTCTGACTTACCAATACCTTCCTTTGTCATGGATTTCTATTTCAGACTTTTTATGTGTACATTGTCAAACTGATTTAAAATGATTAGAGAATTCTGGGTGGAATATCTGGAAGATTTGAGTTTTTAAAGTTTCCCATTCTCAATGATTAATGTTAAATCTATCTTCCCAGTGTAACTCAGACTAATAGATACCACTAGGATCCAAATACCCATATTGTTGTCAGAATACAGAAAAATTTGCTTTTTCTGATATAACAAATATTTTGTATTCTTGCTATCCAATTATCAGGCATTGTGTTAATAAATATTTATTTTTTTAATGTTTATTTATTTTTGAGAGAGACAGAGCACAAGTGGGGAAGGGACAGAGAGAGAGGGAGACACACAATCTGAAGCAGGCTCCAGGCTCTGAGCTGTCAGCACAGAACCCAATGTGGGGCTCAAACCCATGAACCATGAGATCATGACCTGAGTCGAAGTAGGATGCTTAACTGACTGAGCCACCCTGGTGCTCCTGTGTTAATAAATATTTAAAATCTGGGGCATCTGGGTGACTCAGTCAGTTGAGCATCCAACTCTTGATTTCTGCTCAGGTCATGATCCCAGGGTCGTGGGATCGAGCCCCGAGTCAGGCCCTGGGCTATGCATGGAGCCTGCTCAATATTCCCTCTCTCTCCCTCTGCCCCTCTCCCCTGCTCGCTCTCTCTCTCTCTCTCTCTCTAAAATAAAAATAAAAGAAATATTTAAAATCTGTCAAAGTAAACTGTTAAACGTGTAATGCTAGCTTACTTGCAGCAGAGGAGAAATGCAATGTTAAGGCACTACCTGGGTTGGCTAAGCTATGTATACATGGGACAGAACGAGACAGGCATTCAAGATAAATTGCCTCAAGCTTAGGGTCTGCAACTACCTCCCTAGATAATAGGATCAGATGCCTCTAATTCCTTTCAAAATCTGAGGCTTTCTAAATCAAAGCTTTAAAGAGTATACAAATTAAGCTACACGCAGAGAAAGGCATTTAAAGAAGTTGAAGATCAACCCTAATATTTCACCATTCCTGTTCTGCAGAAATCCATCGTTTCCTTTTATAGTTGAAAAAAAAAGAAAAAAATTACTCACTTCAGAAACGTAAAGTTAGATCATTTGTATTTGTCTTAATGTTTTCAATGACTGATAGGCAGGTTTGTTTGTTTGAATGTCCTTTTTGTTTTTTGAAATCAGTCCATCTGTTCTAAATGTAACGCTTCACTTTCAATTATTCTAAGACCTGAGAGCATTAATTATCCCAGCAGCAAGTCAAACCAAAACACTGGTTACAGACATTTAAACTCTGACCCTAAGTAGTAGTTGCCCTTCAAGATGATTCATTTTATTTTTTCCCTCTAGAGGTCTAATCTTTCAACCCTTCTCAGACAACCTATAATTCTGCTCCTTTGCCCTCTCTAAAATTACCCAAGTGCTGTCTGCCTTCAAGGGAGATTTACTGCTCTAATGGTAGAAGCAGTGAAGGTCAGCTGAAAACTTCAGGTCTATCTGCCTGGGGACAGGAGATTCCTAAATAATTTCAGCAGTCCCCCAAAGTAATGACTGGTTTCGGTAACCCGATGACAAACAAAACTACTACCGCGTTGTCGCAAGGAAGCATGTTTCTTCACTGGAAAGAATTCATTTGCGGAGTTTGCGAGCATAATGACAAGGAACCACAGGGCAGAGTCAACATGGCCGGCTGTGTAACACCATAAACAAGCCATTAGAAACAACAACTGCAGAGTGTGTGGGGGCACTTGTTACCCTTTAAGCGCGCACGACATTTGATTCTCATTCCACATCTTTCCCTGGCTTTTCCTCAGGGGCGTGCAGTGCAGGCACCTGTGTTTTATCGCTCATCATGAAACCTCTTCAGGACCGGCTTCCTAACTTACCTTAAAAGATTTATGAGATTATTTCAGCTAAGTTCTTTTGAGGGTCTGGTCTCAAACTAAGTTAATATCTGTAAACTCTGTGAGCTAGAAACTGACTCTGATGGTGAAAGTCAATTGTTCATGGCCTGAGAGGGGCTTACCTATGCCTGTCCCCTACTTCCTGCCGGCCTGTGGGTCAGCCCATCAAACACCGGAAGGACACCAGATGGGGGTGGAATGGCAGCCGGAAGTTATCAGAGGTTGGTGTGTGTGAGCACACACTGCGGCTCAGTACTCTGCCCATGGCATTGCTCAGGCAAATATTGACAGCCATTCTTTCAATATTCACTAAGTCCATTTATGATTAACTCCTTAGCATTTTCCAGATTTCATCCCCTACTAATTACACGTTTAAATTCTAAAAATAAAACTTGTCCACGGGTATTTTGCTGCACAGTGGCCCTCTTAATCAATTTGCAGTCTCAAGTGGACAAAAAGTATAAAGGAAAACATACCAACAGCAGAGGGCAAGGCTCTGGAGTATCAGAGTTGAGTTCCTCTGATTTTGTCGTTGGCCTCATAAAGAGCATTATTTAAAAAGAGAACTAGAATTTCTTCCAATCCATACCATCTCCTTTCAGATTTCAATTTCTGTAATTAGGATCATTCAAAAAGCACCAAATGAGTATCCCAAATGCATCACTGATGCATATTAAAGAGACATGATTTCTACTCTTGAGGAACACATAATTGGACAATTTTCTACAAAACAGCCTTCCAAAATCATTCGCTTCCATTCCTTAGCCCTCATTTGCCATTCTCAAAGGGCGATATTGGCTTCCTTCCTCGATCTGTACGAAGTCAGAGATTCTCATCTCAGTCTTAAAATGTCTTCAAAGAATTGCTCCCTCTTAAATCTCTTTACTGTCTTCACTGTTCCTTTTATGTGCTCTTCTTTAGGTTTCCACAAACTTCCAT
This sequence comes from Lynx rufus, assembly GCF_022079265.1. Lineage (NCBI taxonomy): Eukaryota > Metazoa > Chordata > Mammalia > Carnivora > Felidae > Lynx > Lynx rufus. The sequence continues at coordinate 81,828,720 of NW_025814834.1, forward strand.
AGTCATTTAGTATCATTCTTTCCTTCCTTTCTCTCACACTGGATTCATGAACAAATGAAATGATACAAACTATATGCATTCTTAAGCTATTTGGCTTGCATTTGTCCTCATTTTAAGGTAAAACTCATTCAGTTTTAACAGCTAATTTTTTTATATCTTAGTGCTGGTATGTCTACACTCAGAAAACACACAGAGAAAAAGCTATTGGTTTTCGAAATACGAGGCCATTACCTCACTAATTGCTATTCTTGTTTGGAGCTACTTATGCAGGCTTGAAGGACATAATTTAGTCTAGCTTCCTTAAATAAGTTTCTGCTTCATTTTTCTTCCTTTATTCAAACTTGCTTCACCCCTTTTTCATCCTTCACTTTGATTATTAATCACTTGTCCTTGTTTTCCACCAAACTTAGATTAAATTTCTTAATAAAAATCTCCCCAATACTAAATCAGCATTTCCTGTGCTGCAAAAGACACAATGACTCACGCTGTGCTGAGGATTCGCCATCTACCCACAATAACATCTGTCTCCGAAAACAAAGTCAGACATATTACTTTTGTTGATTTTTGTATGTTACTTTTTGGCTTTCTCAGAGGCTCTGGATTTATTGCTCCATTACTGTGACTTGAACCCTTGTTCATCTTTGCGTTGTTGACCCTTCCATGTACTCACTGATACAATTACTTTCCTTCAGAAATGGAAATAAATCTGCCCAACCTTGGGATGGAATTATAATTTATTCCTTTGGCTGACTTCTGTGATTAGTTTCTCCCTTTTCTTGAAAAGTAGAGGATGACTTTACACACCATCTCTTTGTCCTTGCTTGTCTACTAGAGTCAACACCCTACAGCAATTCGGTAAGAGTCAAGGTAGCGTTGGTTACACATACATTTTTCCAACCCCCAATCAATTCTGCACTAGTTCTCTAAGGTCTCATCAACATAACCCGTCTGGTACTTGGCTAAGCAAATGGGCCCATTTTGAAGTTTTTCAAGGAAGAAAACTAACATTTCCTGAGTGCCTGTCACGCAGCTGTCACCGTTACCACATTAACCCATCTGAGTGTTACAAACAGTCTCATGAATTATGTACTATTATCTCCATTTTGCAATTAAGAAATCAATCATATCACAGGTGAAGTGACTTTGCCCAAACGATGTAGTGCTGAGTAGAAGTGAAATTAATGCCCAAGTCGGTCTGACTTTAAAACAGCTGTTTTGTCTATAATACACCATACCATTCTGTCTCTAAACAAATTCTACCCTTCCAAGAAACAGAATAAGACCCACCAACCCACTTTCTCTCCCAGTCAGAATAATAAAATAAAATTCTTTTTTTTTTTTTTGTCAACGGCCCATCATATATCAGTCCCTGGCGAGTGAGGCCAAGCAAGTCAATCCATGAACCCCAAGAGGGTTCATGATAGAGAGACCTTCTACAATCATTTTCTTTTTTCTCTTGAAGTTTATTTATTTAGGGGCACCTGGGTGGCTCAGTTGGCTAAGCGTCCAACTTTGGCTCAGGTCATGATCTCCCAGTTTGTGAGTTCAAGCCCCACATCAGGCTGTGTGCTGACAGCTCAGAGCCTGGAGCCTATTTCAGATTCTGGGTCTCTCTTTCTGCCCATCCCTGGCTCTCACTGTCTATCAAATATAAATAAAAATTAAAACTTTTTTAAGTTTATTTATTTATTTTGAGAGAGAGAGAGAGAGAATGCACAGGAGAGGAGAGAGAAAGAATCCCAAGCAGGTTCTGCATGTCAGTGCAGAGCCAGATGCTGGGCTTGAACTCACAAACTGTGATATCATGACCTGAGCCAAAACCAGGAGTCTGACGCTCAACTGACCAAGCCACCCAGGTGCCCTTAAAATCATTTTCTATCTTTAATTCTTAAAGTTTATTTATACCTCAATCCAAACTCTCCCCTTACAATTTAGCATCACCACTAACTAGCTCCCAAATCCAGTCAAAATTTATTAGCTTGTTCTTGAACGCCATTGACTTTGAGTGTACATAACATGTTTGCATCTACAAAATAGTCATCAACCATCAGAATGCAAAAACAACTTTTTAAAATTTGATGTGTGGCTCATCTAGCATTAAATAATTGAATATGTATTTGAGAACATCTGGGTTTTCAACTACATGTCTCCATTTTCTCCCAGCTGTTTAAGATTGTGAATGTAAATACTGTCTGTCATCATCTCTTGTTTGTTCTTCCTTCAAAGAATTCCTTGGTTTTGCCTCTTTCTGTCTATTCTCATGAACCTAGTCCATGGCTTTTCATTCTTTTGTTGCTCTAAAACTTTCCTAAATGCACCTTCTCGGTCTCCAATTCATCCAACACACCCTAATAGCCAGACTAATCTTTTTAAAGCTTTGCTTTCATCCTTTTACCCCCTTGCACAAGCATTTTTTGATAGTTCTGTCTGTTCTATCAGATATAAAATTCCCCAGTCTAAATGCCAATTTTCTTTGAAATTGAGCCTTGCCTCCATCAAAGACCATGCTCACTATTCCCCAGCAAAACCCACCACTCCAGGAATGTCAGTTCTTTCTTTGGTCTTTGGTCTCCACTGGAGCCTGGGCTGCACAGCCTGGGCCCCACTTCTGTCTTATGGCCATGTGGATGCCACAGTCTGGGGCCTTCTGCACATCCCACTCACGTTTCATAACTGAATGTGTGTTGACAGGATGGCCTGTCGGTGGACAGCCAGAATCTCAGGACCAGACACCAGGAAGACCTGAGAAACACCACAGGACCTGTGCTATCACAGGAACTGAGAAGCCCAGGGAGAAATGAGGAGTGGAAAGGAGGGAAGAAGGAAAGAAACTGATATGGAAGGGTTTAACCAGTGTTAGCATTGCCGGAGCAAGTGTGGGAGGGAAACCAGTCTTGGGGAAGTAAAGCATAAGCCTAATTCTGGGACTGTGAGAAGTAACTGCAGATCATCAGCAGTCACTGAACTAACTAGAGAGATTTCTATTCAGCTCATGTGAAAGCAGACTTACAGATGCCGAAGAGTGGCCTACCGGTAGCTGTGGGCAAAGTTCAAAAGGTGATGCCATCAGGACACCCAGTAGAGCATCACAGCACTGAGATCCCCAGGGGTGATGTGGCAGCTTTCAGGAAGACCAGACCATGAGACTAATTCCTCCTTCAACAGAGGGCATATATGCTCAATTTCACGATGCCCTGCATCTCTTTGTAACTTCAAGAACGGTTTCTTTCTTGGCTTACGTGCAATTTACCTCTGCTTATGTGTATGTGCAGTGGTGGGGTGATAATGGTGGGATCTTTATTATAAATCCTAAAGGGAACATAGCTAAGCTAGAACCATACCTTGGGAATTTTTTCCTCTCTTTCTTGAAACTCATGCATCTTTTCACTCAAATCTATGTGAGTCAGGAGATCTAGGGGAGGAAATTAATCTTCCTATGGGCTCCAAAGCGCCAAGAGGATTTTCCTTTAGGAGTAGCTGGATAGTAGCAAGGCAATCCTGAAGTTGTTACCATAGGATTATGTAACCTTTTCTATGGTAGGGGAAGTTGGAGTCAGAATTTGACAGCAAATACTACATCTTAGGCAATGACCTTAACCACTCTAGTTCTGACCACATTCTAACCTGGAACAGGAGGTTTGAAGAGACTCTTGACCATGTCATCAGCACTGGGAATTCAACACAAATTTATTTTCAATGTGATGCTCCTGAGGCAAAGTCTGGGCATAGCTGTCAAATTACTTAGCCTCCTTAAGCTTCAAGTTCCTCATCTTTAAACTGAGTGTACTTACAGTCATAGTCTGCCTTATAATGTTCTTGTGAGGATGAAATAAGACCATGCATGCAAAGTCCTGAGCATATTATTTGACATACAGTGAGTGCTTTAATATTAGCAGCTACATATTGATGTTGTATATAGTAATTCCTTTTCTTGCAGCATTGCTTGGAAATAACAATGTAATTTGCAAGTAACTAAAGCCTAATTCTGTATTAAAACTTTTACATGTTTGTTTTTATTGAAAATATTTCTAAAATGTGCCCCACGCATGCCTATCTTCTGAATTCCCTAACGTGAGCTAAGTTCTATTCTAGGAACAGAGCACAAGGGGCTCTGTGGGAAGGATGTTGTACTTGGCACTTTAATCTCTGGGTTTTTAGTTGCTGTATGCTTTTAGAAATTAGATCCCGAAAGGACTCTGACAAGACCTAAGCATCTCAAAATTAATACCGTGTTTGTTTCAGTCTGAGTCTTTGTTTCCATAGCCCCAGAACACCTTGCAAGTCCTGGAGGGAAGGAATTAATTTGTCCATTTAACCAATATCTATAGAGTGTCTACTATGGTTCAGAAATTTCTCTAGATGCTGAATAAACAGCAGGACACAAACTAGGCAATAATCTCTGTTCTTACAGAGTTTACATTCTGGTTGGAGCTATATTCAGGCAATAACCAAGCAAATAACTTTTATATAAGATATTAAAAGGCGATAAGTGCTTGGTGGGGAGGATTATGCTTTCAAACAAATAGTCAGGCGCGCTGTCACTGGGAAGGTGGCATTTGATCAAAGACATGCAGGCACTGTGGGAGGGAACCATGTAGAGTCATTGGGAAAGAGCATTTTGGGGAGAGGGAACAGCAGCCATAAGGTACTCAGGTAGGGCCTCACGTGCAGACATGGAGCAGCAGTAGGGTAGGAAGGCAGATGATGAGTAAGAGGAGAAGGGAATGGTAGGAAATGAGGCCAGACAGGGTTTGGAGGATAAGAAGGTCATTTTTAGGTCTGTGTCTTCCCTTCTGCACAAAGGGAAAGCCCTTGGAGTATTTTGAGCAGAGGATTGATTTGACCTAAGTTTTCAAAATTTCTTAAAACTCCAGATCTTTGAAAGTAGACTCTAGGGGGCAAGGGTGGAAGAAGAGATCAGTATTGTCATGATGGTGGATAAAGAAGTGGTCATGTTCTGGATGTATTTTGAAAGTAGTCTTGCACACTTTGGAAGTATAAGTTGCAAGAGAGAATATCCATAATGACTCCAAGAGTTTTGACCTGCATGATTAAAAGAATTGAGTTACGATAAACTGAGATGGGGAAAGCTTATGTAGAACAGGTTTGAAAGGGGAGAAGGAGTTCAATTTGGGGAGATGTTGAGCTTGAGATGTCTATTAGATACCCAAATGGCAATGTCAAGTAAGGCATTTGAATATCTGAGTCTGGACTTCTACAGAAAGATCTCAGAAACAGCCTCTCACATTAGCAGTCAATTCTTACAAAGGCACCAAGATAATTCAACAGAGAAATTAAAATACTTTCGAGAAATGCTGCTAGCAACAGCTACCTATGTGGAAAAAAGTACCCCTGGATCCCTAACAATAAGCCATGCCTGTACATTAATCCGAGATGCATCATGCAATTCATTGTAAAAATTAACACTAAAACCTTGTAGAAGAAACATAGCAAAATGTCTACACCGTCTTGAAGTAGGAAGATTTCTTAGACTGGACACACCTTCCAAAAAACAAAAACAAAAAACCTATGGGAGAGAGAAGAGATTGATAATTTAGCCTTCATCAAAATGTTTAAGTTCTTCTCCTAAAATAAACATTAAATAATTTTAAAACAAGTCTCAGAATGGAAGAAGATATTTGAGATCGATAATAGAATGATAGCCCAATTTTTTAAATGGAAAAAAGTCTTGAACACTCACTTTATAAAAGAAGATATAAAAATAATCAATAAGCGCCTGAAAAAGTCCTTAACATCCTTAGTCATCAGGAAAGTGCAATAAGACCCATGAGATACTACTGCAAACCCATTAGAATGGTTACAATTAAATTTGATAATACCAAATACTGGGAAGGATGTGCAATAACAGAACTCTCTTTCACACATTCTTGTTGAGACATTCAGATGGTACAACCACTATGGAAAATCATGATGGCAGTTTATTAAGTTAATAATACATCTGCCCCTTGACCCAGAAATTCCATTCTCAGAAATTTACTCAAGATAAATGAAAATATATGTCCACAAGATATGTATAAAGATATTCACAGCAGCCTGATTAACAAGAGCCGACATTCAGAAGCAACCCCAAATTGTACCAACATGTGAATGGATAAAACCATGGGGGTATATCCATTGAGTGAAGTACTACTTGGCAATATACAGGAACAAATTGACACACACAACCACATAGATGCATCTCAAAAACATTTTACTCACTGAGAGAAGCCAGACTGCCCCCTGCAATCTATGATTTGACTTAGATGAATTATAAAAATTGGCAAAATTAATCTATGACGTTAGAAAAAGCTGCCTCTCTAGTAAGGTAGGGTTCACTGAGGTGACAGAAAGGTCTATATCCTTATTTGGGTATTGGTTACATGGTATACGTATTTGTCAAAACCTATCAAATTCTTTTTTTTTTTAATGTTTATTTGTTTTTGAGAGAGCACGTGCAGGGGAGAAGCAGAGGGAGATGGAGGCAGAGGATCCAAAGCGGGCTCTACTCTGACATTAGAGCCCAGTGTGGGGCTCAAACTCACGAACTGTGAGATCATGACCTGAGCTGAAGTTGGACACTTAATGGACTGAGCCCCCCAGATGCACCAGAATCCATCCAATTCTTCACTTAAGATCTCTATGTTTTATGCATTGAGATATACTTTTATTTTTTTTTAATTTTTTTAACGTTTTATTTATTTATTTATTTATTTATTTATTTATTTATTTTTGGGACAGAGAGAGACAGAGCATGAACGGGGGAGGGGTAGAGAGAGAGGGAGACACAGAATCGGAAACAGGCTCCAGGCTCTGAGCCATCAGCCCAGAGCCTGACGCGGGGCTCGAACTCACGGACCGCGAGATCGTGACCTGGCTGAAGACGGACGCTTAACCGACTGCGCCACCCAGGCGCCCCAAATTTTCTTTAAACGTTTATTTATTTTTGAGACAGAGAGAGACAGAGCATGAACGGGGGAGGGTCACAAAGAGGGAGACACAGAATCTGAAACAGGCTCCAGGCTCTGAGCTGTCAGCACAGAGCCCGACGCGGGGCTAGAACCCACAGATCGTGAGATCATGACCTGAGCTGAAGTCGGCCGCCCAACCGACTGAGCCATCCAGGCGCCCTGAGATATACTTTTAAATTTAATTTAATTTTTAATTTTTTAATGTTTATTTATTTTTGAGAGAGAGACAGAGTGCGAGTGGGGGAGGGGCAGAGAGAGAGAGGGAGACACAGAATCTGAAGCAGACTCCAGGCTCTGAGCTGTCAGCACAGACTCCGACGTGGGGCTTGAACCCACAAACCACAGGATCATGACTTGAGCTGAAATCTGATGCTTAACTGATTGAGCCACCCAGGCGCACCATTAATTTTAAAATAGAACTAGGGGCGCCTGGGTGGCGCAGTCGGTTAAGCGTCCGACTTCAGCCAGGTCACAATCTCGCGGAGTTCGAGCCCCGCGTCAGGCTCTGGGCTGATGGCTCAGAGCCTGGAGCCTGTTTCCGATTCTGTGTCTCCCTCTCTCTCTGCCCCTCCCCCGTTCATGCTCTGTCTCTCTCTGTCCCAAAAATAAATAAAAAACGTTAAAAAAAATTTTAAAAAAATAGAACTATAAAACTGGAACTATAAAACTTCCACAGGAAGAGAAAGTTCTCTATTCTCTCAGCACTATTATCCTCAGAGCAATCAAAAAGTACACAAGCTGAGTATGAACCTCCCAAGCCCTTAAATGGGTGTTGCTACTTGTTCTTGGACTTCGTATTGATGGGGGGAGAAGAGAAAAGAATTTTTAGAAAAGGTAGAATTAGTTGTTATGGACTCGGTGTGGCTGAGTTAGTTCCTCCAGGAACCAGTTGTACCCAAGGTTAAAATAGCTTGGTTTAGGTAGCTATTTCTTGTATAACCAGTCCAAATTTGAATGTTCATACTAGCAGTTTCCAAAGAGAAAAACACACGCTTGCCAAATCATTGATTCAATTATTTTGTGAGCTGATTTAAATTTTAATTCCAGTTTATTTCTTCCATTTTGCACAGATCCTAAATAGGGACTGAAATCTATCACATAACATGCAGCTGGGAGAGCAGGATCTGAGTTTTCTCCATACTTCACTGTGACCCAGTTCAGTCCAACAGATTGGCTCTGAGTCTATGAATATGTGAATATTGATTTTTTTCGAACTTGAGTTCTTTATGAGTATCCATCACTTAGTGAAAGTCTCAGATGTTATTGAGATATTTAAAGAATTTTGACTTACATTAAGTATTCCCAAATTACTTTGACTAGGTTTTCAAGACTACGTTGAGGTGTTTTGTCCCTCCCACCTTTTTAGTCAGGCTGATCACAGTCATTTCCTAATGTGCTCATGCTCCCTTTAAGAGCCTTGAGGTTGCAACTTATAATTTGCCAAGGGCCAGGAAACTAGAAACCGAGTCCAGTATTGCATGAATAAGTGTAAATTAAGTTCATACCCAACAATAATCAAAACTAGTATAATACTGATGCAAAAATGTACTTATGAAACATCATAGAAATCACAAAAGAAATGTGTAAATCTCAGAAATTAGAATATTTCAAATAAATGGAAAAGGGGTGGATTTTCCACCAGATGGGTGGGTTAAAAGCCTAAATATTGGGGGAAAATAAAGAAGTCTCCCTATTTTACACCAAACACCAGAAGTAATTCCAATTTGCTTAAAGTTTCAAAAGCATAAAAAAGACACTATAAAAACAGTAGAAGAAATAGACGTGAATATTCATATATTCTTGGCATGGCGTGTACTTCCTATCATACTCAAGGCAGAAATAATAAAGAAAAAGATTGATTTTACTATATAAAACTATAACAATTTTACACGTAAAGAATGAATAAAATTACAAAGCAATCAACAGATAGAAAAATAGCTGTATATTTATGACAGCCAAAGGACTGATAGGCTCAGTATGTAAAGAGATCCTGCAAACCAGTTTAAAATCACAAAAGTGAAGAATGGACAAAGAACCTGCAAAAATAACTGATAAAGGAAATGTGTCTGCCAAGAGTAAGTATTCGAGGAATGCTCCTAGACAGATACAGGACATGGGCTTTATGACTGCCACTTGGGTCATTTTATGGTCTCCCCAGTCTCCCTTCTTGCTTCTTGAATGGTTCAATTTGCCAGTTATATGCTCACAAGTAGAGAAGGATTTTCACTGATGAAGCCACATTTTCACCAGGCTTCCACTAAGCCATGAAGCCAAGACTGCACTTACAAAATAAATAGCTTGGGCTAAGAATGCAGAGTATGCACATAGGATACATAAAAGTTTCTTGGCTTAGCTTGGAAACCATGGCTCTGCCTTCATTTACATATTTGTCCTAAGTTCCTGAGGTAAGCAGCCACAGACACCAAACATTGCCTTCCATCTCTCTGATGCAGGGAGCAGGTGTCTGGAGGCGGTTCAGTGAAGAGGCCAAAGAGAAGGACCTAGACTATTCTAGAGTCATGGCTACCTCATTGGAAATCCTGGCTCACAATTTCCAATCTGAGTTCTTAACTTCTCTGAGCCTTACTTTCCCAACGTAAAACAGGGGTAACAATAGTACCTACTTTATAAAGTTGCTCTGAATATTTAATGAGAGTATACCTGTAAAGCACTTAGTATTGTGACTGAAGTACTTAGGAACTTCTCAGTAATTGTTGGCTATTATCTCCATTATGGACAAAGGACCTTAATTCCCTTCCTTTTGAATAAAAACGTGCAAAGATATCAAAGGATAATTTAGTTTCCCCTCATGTGGACATTCGTGTGGTACACCGGGACAAGTACAGCACTTGGCACCAGAAGATCTGGGCCTAGTCTCAACTCCGCCCCTAACTAATGTTAGAAGTCACAAGCCCAATCTGGACCAGTTTGTCTATCTGTTCAATAACATAGTTCAACTACATTTTTGCTATACCCCTTTCTGTCCAACACTCTGCCCTAGAGAAATACAAAGCAACAGATAAATCAGGGTCATTAAATATGGCTATAACTTACAGGAGGTAAAAATGAAGGTCTTTGAACGAATAAGTCATCGTTTTTAGAGCCTAGAAAGAAAGTATGGATTAATTTGCTAAGCAGCTGGAATTATATCAATCCATTGTAGCACTGATTATGTCACATCAATCAGAAGCTCCAACTGGCAGTTAAGCATGTGTAGTTTTTTTAATTACTTAATAAAAGGAGTTCATTTAGCGTACACAAAGCACGGAGAGCTCGTTAGTCATGAAAAGTTCGCAAACTACCAGCCTTGGTGCTTCATATCGATGAAGATATCCCAACTGGTCAGAGTTACACAGGAAAGCCAAAGTCGATGCTACTTTACTCTCCAGAGCAGATAGCAATGGTAATAATGAAGATACCCAATAGAATTGGCTGTTTGTAGTGAGCCATGAACTGTCCAAATCTTATGTGGACTATCTTCTTTAGTCCTCACAACGACCTGTTTCTCTCCATTTTACAAGTAAGAGAACTAAAATTTAAGAATGGGACCCACTGTCATCGAAAGAGATGCATCTCTTGGGGGTGCCTGGGTGGTTCAGTCAGTTAAGCGTCTGACTTCGGCTCAGATCATGATCTCGCGGTTGATGAGTTTGAGTCTTGTGTCGGGCTGTGTGCTGACAGCTCAGAGCCTGGAGCTGCTTCGGATTCTGTGTCACCCTCTCTCTCTGCCCCTCCCCCGCTTGTGCCCTGTCTCTCTCTGTCTCAAAAATAAAATAAACATTACAAAAAAATTTTTAAAAAAACAGAAGAAAGAAAGAAAGAGATGAATCTCCAGAACTGTAGCACTTCAAGAATGAAGGAGTCTACAAAAAGTCACGTGAAAACATTTGAAACTAAACCCCTCTTTTTCTAGGCAAAGCACTGACAATGTGCAAGTCATACACACGAAGTAGCTGCTTCCTTTGAGGCCCAAACATTTTGGAGGGGCACCTATAACCACATAGGTGGCATATGCTGGCATTTAGAAAAATTAGCTGGATTGCCCACTCAAGAATTATCACTGGAACATTTTTAGTTTACTCTTGATGCCTCCTTGTTATTTAGCACCCTCTATGCTTGTAAATTCACAGAATTAGTGTGAAAGCACTAAAAAAAAAAAAAAACAAAACAAAACACATGCATTTTAGTATTCACTCAAGCAAAAGGGAATTGAGGAAGTAAATCTACAACAGAAAAAAAAATCATATAATGGTTTGCAATGTCCAAGAAAACATTTTTCAGATTATCTGTTATTAGGAAGTATTTTGGTCATATAACTTTCTCTTCTGCTCATCCATTTATTCACTCTGTGATCATATGGAACCTGCTAACTCCCTGGGACTTAGACCCTGACCTGAGGCAGATTGTGGAAAACTTGGATGCTGAATTGATGTTGAGCAATTATTTTCACCATTATCGTCGGGGTCTCTTTCCAGGGGTGTCCTTTGATCTTTCAGTACAGATGCAATAAAGATGCAGGAAAAGGACAAAAGTCAACATTGGCCACACTCAGGGCTTTGTCTTCTGGCCAGAGAGTCCAAGGTGGATTTCCAGATCAGTCTTCCACAACCAGATGCCAGTTATCCATCAGAGTCTCACCCACCATGCATGTTGTCCTAATCTCCCCCAAAACACAAGGGTCACTTTGAAAGCACCTCAGACTCTAAATGGCCAGGATTACTTGCTCTTTCTGTGAAAATGCCTTTCATGTGAAGATGCTTCAGAAACATAAAAGTTAATCACCCCCTATCATGGCTTGCATCTAGCAGCAGGGTAAAGAGGAAATTAAATTCTTCTTCATTCTTTCTTACAAAATGAATTAGAATCTCACTCCATCTTCGCCATCCCTTACGTAGAAAAATAGAGCACATTCCAGTGATTCACCCTCTCTGTCTTTCTCCCTCTCAAAAAGGAAAAGGTGAAACACGGACTGTTCTAAAACTCAAAGTTGGAGACGAATTCAGGGACAGCTACATCCCACCAGTGGTATATTGTGAAGGTCTGGAAATACAAGCTCATAAGAGGCTAGGTGTCTAGCAAATGAGATGTAACTTACTGACGTATTCAACATAAACCACCGAGGCCTTCATAATGAGTAATGTTACTCTACATATTTTATTATCAATATTCAGCAAATCCTTTTTGTTTATTTTTCATGAGGATGCCCAACCCCAAATTTTCCTTCTATTTCAAACTTTTTCCCAGGCTGGCCTGAGAGTAAAATGGAAGCCTTGCGTTTTACTAACTCCAGGGTGCTCAGCTTGAGCTCTATGAATAAATTATGACTCTGATCATTAAAATGTAATAAAAGCTAGTACTTTGAAACCTTACCCTAAACAAGCCTGCTCTCTGATCTTGGGGGCAGACTTCAGCTGTTCTCACAGCAGGGCCTCCTCTGCAGAAAGCCCAGGCCTCACAAAAACCATCAAACCTGCTAATCTGAAACACACAGAGCTAAACACACAGAGCCATTTCCACAGTGGGGAGCTCCTGGTGGCTCTCAGTGCTGTCATTTTCAGGCTGCCAGAGCCACCGAACTCCCTCTCCTCCCCCAAAGAACAATGTGAGATGCAGGAGTCAAACTTAGGTTGTAAAGAGCCTACATTTGCAGTTGAGCGCCCCTCAATTTGACTCTTCAAAAATCTCCTTGCAGGAGAATGGAACAAGGTGACTTCTCTGTCAGCTCATTCTTTGAGGGAAAGCTGTCAACCCAGAGCCCTGTCTGAAGCAGAAAAGTGTGTGTGTGGGGGGGGGGGGGGGACATAGTTCAAAGCAGAAAAGAATGAGAAGAAACACACTGGCTTTTCCCTTCCTCCAGCCAGTGTCTCCCATCAGCTGAACCTAGCCAGAAGCCAACTGATCTGGGAGCCTGGAAAACAGCAGAGGAAAGGGTGGGGAATCAAAGACAAACAGGCCCAGGAGGGCAAAGCATACTTGAAGATAACATCTCTTCTCTGTTTCCTAGTGTTCTCACGAAGCTCAAATTTAAAAATAAATAAATAAATAAATACACACACACACACACACACACACACACACACACACACACACATACATATATATGGGCAAATACATGTCAAACTGTAAGATGTGATCAAAAAGTATTTAGTGCAATTCCCAATTATGATCCTTGGTTTATGTTTTTCCTGCAGTTATTTTTACATCATTTTCCCAAGTCAATCTGTTATTTATTACTTCTTTTTTTTTTACATCTTTTTTTTAACGTTTAATTATTTTTGAGACAGAGAGACACAGAGCATGAATGGGGGAGGGGCAGAGAGAGAGGGAGACACAGATTCCGAAGCAGGCTCCAGGCTCTGAGCCATCAGCCCAGAGCCCGACGCGGGGCTCGAACTCACGGACCTCGAGATCGTGACCTGAGCTGAAGTCGGATGCTTAACTGACTGAGCCACCCAGGCGCCCCTATTACTCCTTTTAACTTAAGCAACTTAGCGCACAGCAAAGAATAAAATAAAGCAATACCAATCTTATGCAAGTTATCTTCCAATCTTTATTAATGCACACACAACCCTACATTGGAATTAGCTGTTGTACATACACCACTTTATGTTCTGCTTTTTTCACTTAACATCATACCCCATTCTCAGGCATTAACACACCATGTACATAACTCTGTTAGTGCAAACTGTTAACTTGCTGTGAATTGCAGCATCATTCCTGAATAGGCCTTAGCCTTAAAATAATTGACCAAGAAACAGAAGGCTTTAGAGATGAACCTGTGTGCTAGATGCGCCCTTGCACAAAAGTGACACACTATAATCTGGGAACAGAGGCAGAGTCCACCTTCTTGGCTGAGAGAATTTTGAGGTCATACTCTAAGGAAAACAGAAATGATGAATGTGGTAAGTGACAGTCCTGCAGGAAAGAGAACTAAATGTTGCCAAGTTATTAACAAAGAAGCACGGCTAAATTTATCACAAGTGATAAACCAAAACAGTCAAGTAAGTAGGGAACCAAGCAAGAGTAGGAGACAGTACACAAAGTGGCTCACAATTTCAGCAGCCATCTCTGAAACTTGGGCTTGAGTTCTGATTCTGCCACCAACTAGTGCCACTTATTTATCACTGGGAAGGATGCTTAACCTCCACAAATCTCCATTGTCCCATTTATAAGAGGAAATGATAGTAGTATCTAACTTATAAGGTTACTTAAGAAATTAAATGAGATAATACACAGAATGCACTTAGTAAGTGCTCAAAAGTCACTCCTATAAAATTGATAATAGGTTTCTGTATCTTAAGTATTCACAATGGTAAAGCTAAATGAAGTCTCTGTAGGGCACTCAAGGTGTAGCAACCTTGTGAGAGTCAGACATCTGCAACTAGGAAGTGGCAACTCAATTCCTTAACTGTTTTTTTTTTATTTTTAATGTCTATTTTTAAGAGAGATGGAGAGACAGAGTGTGAGTAGGAGAGGAGCAGAGAGAGAGGGAGACACAGAATCTGAACCAGGCTTCAGGCTCTCAGCTGCCAGCACAGTGCCCAATGTGGGGCTTGAACTCATGAACTGCGAGATCATGATCTGAGCCAAAATCAGACACTAAACCAACTGAGCCACCCAGGAGCCCCCTTAACTGTTTTCAAAAAGTAGCACTTCATTTGCATTCACTCTGACACGATGACACCCATACCTCCTACTCTAAACCCTTGACTGACTCCTGGGTGCAAGGACAAGTATCTACTATCTCCAAAAGCCTGACCTTCTAGCATTAAATAAAGCAGCATAGCAGCCAACCCTATTTCAAGTCTCAAGTACTTGAAATTCATCTTTAATTAGATAGCAGTATCTACTGGTGATGAAAAATACTAAAGTCCACTTCCGGACATTACAAATTCTAAACTAATTGAAAATATTTCTAAAGCTGCTAATGAGAAGTAGGTTTATCCAAGTGTGAAAGCAAATCTTGTGGTCTGAGGAAGGCAAGTGGCACGAAAACAGCAGGAGCCGCCTCCCCCCCAGGTACCAAATTCTAGGAGTCTGAAACTCCTGAACATGCCACATACCTGGCAGCTTCAAAACACACATTCCTCTTCTTAGTGTTGACCTAGGAGCAAACAGTGGCTCCTTGTTTCCTTTGGCAGAAAAGTTAGTTTCCAACAGATAGAGAACATCAAGGAGTCAATGTGAGGAAGGAAGCTTATGCCATTTTCCTGTTTTTCCAAACTTTCAGTTTTCTAGGCATAATTTATGCCCCAGCAACTTAAACCCAAGGTGTAAACTCAATACAGTTATCCATAGGTGCACCAAAAGCATGTACAAGCTAATAAGAGTAGCTTCATTCATAAGACGCCCAAAATGGAAACAACCCAAATGTCCATAATTGAAACGGAAAAATAAATGGTGAGGGTTGATGGGGTGGGGGAGAGGGGAAAGTGGGTGATGGCCATTGAGGAGGACACTTGTTGGGATGAGCACTGGGTGTTGTATGGAAGCCAATTTGATAATAAATTATTTTTAAAAAAATAAAATGGAAAAAAGAAAAAGAAATGGTGGTATATGAGTATGAAGGAATAATGAATGAAGGAATAATGAATGAAGCAGTGAAAGTAACTCAACTACCACTGCATGTAACAACATGAGTGAATCTCACAAATATAATTTATTTTATGGTGTGATTACTTTTTTTTATCATTTTTATTTTTATTTTATTTATTTATTTTTTAAATTTATTGTCAAGTTAGCTAACATACAGTATATACAGAGTGCTCTTGGTTTTGGGGGTAGATTCCCTTGAGTCATTGCTTACATGCAACACCCAGTGCTCATCCCAACAAGTGCCTTCACAAATATAATTTTAAGTCAAGAAGTCAGATATCAAAGAATTTATACCATATGATTGCTTTTATTAAAAGCTCAAAAACTGGCAAGACTATTCTATGATGTTGGATATTGTGAGAGTGATCACCTTGTGGGAGATGAAGAGGACAGTAATTGGAAAAGCGCCCAGTTGGTAATGTTCTATTTCTTGACTTAGGAGGTATAGGAGTGTTAACTTTGTGTGTTAACTGTAACTTTGATTTGTGCATTCCTAGATGTATATTATACTTCAACTAAAAACATATTAAAATAGATTTTTACCAAATTTACTAATATGAAAAATGGAGAAATTGCCTTTCTGGATCAGACCGATGGACAATTCAACCTAACTTTCCTATAATGAAATTATGAGATAGGGGTTGTGGTTGTTAACTATGATGTCATCAGTAAGTTAAACTTCCTTCTTTTGTCCAAATAACCTGTTCTGAAGCTCTAATAATCTAATAGTACTTCTTAATGTTATATTATTTTTTATTTATCTGATTTAACACGCTTCATATATTTATTATTGCTATGAAAAATATTTCTATGTATTAAATGAGCTCTTTTAAGCCTCAAGTGGTATCCCACCTATCCTTAATCAGTTAAGTTCGCTTTCATTTTTCATAATATTATCAGTGTGTTTAGTATATTCTCTCCATATTCATATTTTCAGCGTCAACAGTTATAAGGTTTTAGTCTCTGTTGGTAGCACCTCAAATCTGGAGTTTCTTTTTATACATGTCCTTCTGGCTTCCTGAGCATTTTAGTTGCCCTCTATGGACCTGTTCCACATTCATTACATCTTTCTTAATGTTGCAATGTGCAGTGATTCTTTACATTTTTTAAATGTTTATTTATTTTGGGGAGAGAAAGAGAGAGAGAGAGGGACAGAGGATCCAAAGGGGGCTCTGCACTGAAAGCAAAGAGCCCAGTGTGGGGCTTGAACTCATGAACCATGAGATCACAGCCTGAACAGAAGTCGGAGACTTAACCCACTGAGCCACACAGGTGCCTACAATGTGCAGTGATTCTTCTAGAAGAGGTGAATGAGCCCCATAGTACCTTCTTTTTACGTCCAGCTTGATGGGCCTTTTTGGCAGCTCTAGGGAAGATAACAACTGCCAGCCTGACCAGCCTGTTAGCTCACCTTCCATATGTGTTATTGTGAAGTATATTATTTGTATTGCCACATTGAAGCTTGTCTGTCTACCTCATTTTGAAACTCTCACAGAGCCTTCCATTAGCTTTCTAAATTAAATGCTGCTAGAGAGTCCTGGAGTTTCTTGACTCTCTTTGCAAAGTTGACGAGATCAGTGTGCATCCCTGCCTTCAAAATAATTATAAAACACTTTAAAATACATGGACTCGGCATTGACTCCTATATGACCCCACATTTTAGCCCTGTTGATCCAGAGAAGTACTTAATTCTTAGTTTACATTTCCTGGCATTAGTCTTGTGTCTTCTCCTTGATAATGTATCTTCCGAAGTCCATAATAACATATTTCTTAAAGATTTTGACATGAAACCTAGTCTATGACTTTTTGAAAATCCAATACACATACCCAATAGTTGACACTTATCCAAATAATGACAACAAAAATAGCTAACATTGGGAGCTCACCGTGTACTGAGGACCATGCTAAGTGATCACATGCTACGTCTCTCTTAATCCTTTCTAATATCCCACGAGGTGCGTACTAATACCATTCCAAGTTTCACATTTTGGGTGAGGTCACCACCCTCTCCAATGGCAGAGACTTGATATCAGTTCAGGTATGTTTGATGCTGTCCACATTCTTAACAGATTACTACCCTGCTTTAGCTTATTTAATTTCCTTAGATAATTAAACTAGATACAACACGTTGTGTGAAATATTATGAATCTTGGGGCGCCTGGGTGGCTCAGCCGGCTAAACGTCCAACTTCCACTCAGGTCATGATCTCACAGCTTGTGAGTTCGAGCCCTGCATCAGGCTCTGGGTTGACAGCTCAGAGTGTGGAGCTTCCTTCAGATTTGGTGTGGCCCTCTCTCTGCCTCTCCTCTATTGTACTCTGCTTCTCTCTCCCCCACAAAAATAAATAAACATTAAAAAAAGAAATATTATGAATCTTCATTATCTTATATTAAAATGAAAGCACCAGGGTGCCTGAGTAGCTCAGTCAGTTAAGCTTCAGACTCTTGATTTTGGCTCAGGTCATGAGCTCACAGTTTGTGAGATCGAGCCCCACATCAGGCTCCTCAATGAATGTGAAGACTGCTTGGGAATCTCTCTCTCCTTCCTTCTGCCCCTCCCCTGCTTGTGCACACATCCACACACACGCTCTCTCTCTTTCTCTCTCAAAATAAATAAACATCTAAAAAATATATAAACAATAAAATTAAAGCACCGTAGTATTTCAAAGCTAAATTTAACTTATTTTGGGGTTGGGAGACACTCTTAAATTAATCTTCCACCATTGCTATTGGTAATCAAGGTTTGAGTGTAAACAGCAACAATTTAAATAGTTGGAAAATATATTTGGCCCAAAGTTTTGCCGCAGAGAAAAGAAGAGAAAAGAATCCACGTTTGTCTGACTTTACTGGTGCAAGTTAATGTGATCCTGTTGCTCTGAAGTTCCTGCTAGTAAACAAATATGCAGGCAGACACGTTAGCTCTCTTTAATTATGCTTTTACTTTATTTTTTTCATTATCCTCCATTCTCAAATGATAAGACAACAGGATTAGTGTGCCAGCCACATTTTTTGATGTCAATAGTATCACTTGTGCTTTAATTTTAAAGGACTAAGATAAACACCCAGATACACTCTGCAACAATCCCAAGAAAGCAGTACTTAAACTTTCAGAGAAAAAAGGGCCAGGGAGTCACTGAGAACATTATTCTAATGTATATAAAAATACATAAACAGAGTCTACTAAATTGGAAGCTTTGAACTTAACAGGTAAGGTAAGTTAGGGTCACTGTGCAAGTGGCTAAGATTGCTCCTTTGAAAGGCTCAGAGGAGGACAAGGAGATTTTAAACAGCTTCATTTGAAAGGAGCGGCAAAAAGTCTGATAATGAAGAACTTCTCTACAGAAGTGAACTGGCATGAATTTCATTCCAGAAGAAATATTTTTATCCTCAACATCATTAGCACTGTGGCTGAATCAAGAAGAACGCTTGAAAATTAATTACACATAGATTCAAAAATGGAGATGAGCCAATGCACACAGGCCAAGAAAAGGCTTATTAGCCGAGGGTGTTAATGCAAAAGTACTGAGGTCATGTAATGCTCAGTGAAAACTTCACTCACCTTTGGGAACTGGGCAACGAAGAAAGAGGGCTGATGGGACCTGGAAGATTTTTATTCATTTCAAGCATAAGCCAATTTCACCAAGGTTGAACTATCTCATTGGAGGTGATAATAAAATGCTCACTAGAAATAAGCTTTTCTGTGAAGGAAAAGAAAAAATAATCCTAGCTCTCCTCACTCAGCCTGCCTTGTCTGTTCTAACAGCAGTTGCCAAAGGAAGAGGGCAGGAGGGAAGGAAGGAGGGAGGGAGGGAGGGAAGGAATGACAACTCTTCCTTCTTTGTCCAGAAGACACTATGACATTTCCGGTGAGGCTGAGCGTGGTATCTACATATGCCCACTGTTGTCACATTATCTCCCTGCTATATCTTTCTTCACAGTGCTTACCAATACTAGGAATTAGCACGTATCATTTATCTACCTGCTGGTCGCCATGTATCTTCTACACTGCAACATAAGCCCCATGCAGGCAGGGGGGTCATCTTATCGCAGCTGTACCCCCGGCTCCTAAAATGGTGCCTACAACAGTAGGCACTCGGTGTGTTATTTGTGGAATGACAAATGGATAAACTGATTGGTTCAATGATTCTTTTTAATTTTTTTAAAGTTTTTATTTATTTTTGAGACAGAGAGAAACAGAGCATGAGCAGGGGAGGGGCAGAAAGAAAGGGAGACACAGAAGCTGAAACAGGCTCCAGGCTCCGAGCTGTCATCACAGAGCCCAACGCGGGGCTTGAACTCACAGAACGTGAGATCATGACCTGAGCTGAAGTCGGATGCTTCGCCGACTGAGCCACGCAGGTGCCCCTTCAATAATTAATTAATTACCTGGGGGTATCAAAATATCTTGATTTTTTCCAAATGTTAATATCTGGGCTTCCTTTCCCCCATCAAACATGTGGCCATGGAGGTGGGGGTGATGCTAACATTATCTCACCATGCCTAAGCCCAATTTAGGACCGCGTCTTACACCCGGGCGCGCGCGCTCACACACACACACACACACACACACACACACACACACACACATTTTGTTAATGCAAAGAAATTCAAGCTAAAAAGAGAAAATACACTCTGATAGCAAGTGAGAAGACAGAAACCGTCAATTAAAACAAAAAGTAAACATATACTCTCTGTAATGATTAAAGAAATAAATCTAAAATAGTCATGACATGCCAGTTTTTTTAAATCTTTGCCCCTTGCGGGCGCCTGGGTGGCTTAGTAGGTTGAGCCTCTGACTTCTGCTCAGGTCATGATCTCGTGGTTTGTGAGTTTGAGCCCCCTGTCAGGCTCTGTGCTGGAGCCTGCTTCGGATTCTGTGTCTCCCTGTCTCTCTCTCTGCCCTTCCCCCACTTGTACTTGGTCTCTCTCTCTCTCTCTCAAAAATAAATAACGTTAAAAAATTTTTTTCCACTTGGATATAAAGAGGCAATATTCATTTTTGTGAGCGTACAGTGAAATGAGCACTTTTCCATGCTGCTAGTGTGTGAAGCGCATTCTCTTTACTACATCTCATCTCTGAGTGGACTGTCAGTCGTGACCTCTGCCCTGCCACACAGGTAAGCCCAGGATGACCACAGCACCCAGCAAAAGGTGGGAAATTGTGCTGGGAAGACTTATTCTGATTGCTGCAGATCACTATAGTGATTTAAAGATGTTGAAGTCACTTAGACAAATCAGTACCCTAGGACTGACCCACTATAGCACTCTTCAACTGACCATAAGTGCGGCATCCGCTATGGGCTTGTGGAGAAGGAGAAATAAAACGAACACTGTCCTCTTTAAGAGGCAGGCTAAGAAGGATGCAAAGAAAACTAGCCTATAAGTATCCTGGTCTCACCAGCCACAACCTCATGGAATCCCATCACTATCTAATACACTCTAATAACTAATAATAATATCTAATACTGCTCTAAGGAAGACTGTTAAGATTGGAATGCCCCATTAAACTACATGCCAGGCACAGTGCCAGAGACTGGATATGTAGTGGTCCTCTCCCTGCTTGCTTCTCCTTTGAAAGTCAGTCGCTTTGGGGACATCTGGGTGGCTCAGTTGGTTAAGCATTTGACTTTGGCTCAGGTCATGATCTCACAGTTTTTGGCTTCAGCTGCCCTGCTGACAGCGTGGAGCCTGGAGCCTGCTTCAGATTCTGTGTCTCCCTCTCTCCCTCCCCCTCCCCCACTCATTCTCTCTCTCTCTCTCTCTCTCTCTCTCAAAAATGAATAAACACTTTAAAAAAGAAAAAGAAAAGAAAGTCAGTAGCTTTGCTTTGTAAGTTATAACAGATATTTACCGATATACATATCAGAGAAGATCTGAACAACTTGGTGTCTGGTATCAACATTAAAACAATTTTTAAATGGGCTTTCGGTTTGCTTTGTGTGAACACAGATTAGTTAGACAATGAATCATTTTTCAGTCAAAGCCATATGGAATTCTCATGATTCAGTCACTGTTTTCCTAAAGTGATTTCAAGTAAGTAAATGGAAATACGTTTTTTTCTATGTATTTTAAAGAGAATCAAGAATAGTCTTCAGAGTTTCTCAACAAATATCCTCTTCTGAAATAGTGCACAAGGAATGTCATATGGTTAAAGTAAATACAAACACTGCAAAAGTAAAATTACTGAGTCCCTAGATCTAGTTGGTAACATTTGGGGCAGGGCTGATGGTGGCTCAGTCATGTAAGAACCTTTATCCTAGACATACTGCTACCAACTGCCGGTGGTCCCAAGAGGGGCCCACCATAAGGGATGAGAAAAACAGTTCTTCTTTTTCAATTTCTAGTCCTCTTCCCTCAGCAGTAGACCATGGGTCTATTTTCTACCATTCTCTTAAGCCAAACATAATTTCCAGAATCCCTAAGGAGGAATGGAGAAAATAATAGAAAACATAACTAAGAAATCTTACCCAAACTGATTCAAAATCCTTTCCATGGAAAGGCTTCATCCGTCTTTCTCCTTTCCTCCATACTCTTCCCTACAAGTAACAGAATGTTTTTCTAAGAGTCTAAAGTGAGAAAAAAAAAAACTTTTACTCTTAAATCCAGAGGCTCTGGAATTCCAGAATCAGTTCTGGATCTGATGTTCTGAGTTTATCTTGGCTTTCATCCTCATAATCATAAAATGGCACCTCACCTCCAAGCATCACACTCTCCATCACTCCAGCACTATCTCAGGAAAACGGATGTATGCTGGTCCTACTTAATTAGAGACTAAAGAATTTCCCAGAAGTCCCAGCAGTTTGGAAGGGGCTCACCTTTCCTGAGCATATTGCCACCTACATAGGCTTCTGTGATGTGAGCAAGGAGGAAGGTTGGTTACCTGTTGAGTAGGCAGCAAAGTACCCCTGCCATCAATCCAGGTATGTGACAATAAAACTGAATTTCTTCTTCAGGTCTTAGAAATGGAGGAGACCTGATTTTCTGAGGACGGAGCCAGAGCAGAAAGTAGACCTGTGTTCGTGGTTACCATTCTTCCTCCAGACTTAAATCCTCACGAATCCCATTATTAGACACAAAACGCCGTACTGTCCCACTTGAGTTAGTGTTCTCAAATTGCACAGAGCAGTGCCCCATGCTTGGCACAAGTATCGAACTGGTTTCCAGTGAGTGGGCATCCCTTAGTCCAAAGCATAAGTGCCCACATGCAGGCGAGGATCCTCACACCAACAGACATATTTCAGCCTGAGCCTCGGGTTGAGCGGCATTTATATTCTCAGAGTTGAGAATTCCACAATACATACCTTGAGACTTTATTCTAGTTTCACTCTTCAAGTCATAACAATGAAGTGCTGCCTCTTATGTAATCTCTAACCGTTCCATTCTTTAAATAAGTTGATGCACCTTTTACCAAAATGCCTGAAAGTTTATTCAGAAGAATAGCAAGCAGTCAGACAGATGCACAATTAAAATCCTTGTCATCCTTTTTTTGGCAGCACCTAAAACATCTGAAAACATAAAGTCAACATCCTGCTCCAAGACTCTGGTTTTTGATGGTGGGAACACATATGAAACCTGCCCTAAAAACTCCAAATGCTGGGGGCACTGACCTAGTTCAAGTTCAATATGTTCACAACCAAAAGAGAAATACTCACTGTCAGATTCTGACAATGATGGCCAAGGTCCAAAAACCAAGCCTTTGACATTCAAAATGAAAAAAAAAATGCTTTAAACCCTTATTATATTTCTGTTTTTAAACCTTCATTTCTATAAGGAATAATTGACATTGGAAAGTATGGATGAGGAGAAATTTTTTTATTTTTTTATTCCTGTCTTATCATGTCTTATGTCTAACGTAAGTCAGGAGGTTAAGATAGCAAAGACCAGTTGCTGGGGCAAATGGTTTTACAAGGAATGGCATGGGATGCATTCCTTATGCATGTGTTGGTAGGGTGATGATGGTCATTCAGGGCGAATTAGACCCAATCTCCACACCTCTAGGAGTGGCATTTCCAAAATCCACGAGAAGAGAAAATTGATCTCTGTGTCAACTGATGATTCTCTCCCCTTGTGATGTATTGAAAACCTCTAATTTTGTAGAAGGCAATGGAAATCAGACAAGATTCTTGTGTTTTAACAGAATTATAATCCCATTATTCTAAAGTGACATGTTAGAGCAGTACCTCCCTTTCCACGAATGTATAACATGCTCAAGAAAAGAGGGACCTAACTATATTTTAGACTTTGCCTCCTGTGACCATTTACCAAGGAGGATTGAATTTCTCATAAATGTGCTCCCCAAATGATGGAGTGTGTACTCTAATTAATCTCTTTTTAACTAAAGCTTTACTATTTCATTATTATTTTGGTCCACATTGCATTGCTCAGAAACAACAAGAAAATCAACTCAAACGTTAGAAAACATTCTATTCCTCATGAAATAAAGAAAAGGGAAGCTGTAACTTTACAGTGATCCCCTTTATGGCTGATTTTTTTTTTTCATGAGACAACAAAGATATGATATTATAGGGAAAGATAGTAATTAGGAAAGTGCTTTCCAGGAAAACTGATTTTCTGACTTAGATCATTGCCAACGGGGGGGTGGAAAGCAACTTTGTACCTGTCAGACAAAAGGAGTTTCATTCTACACGTTGCAGAGTGAACTCCTTACAGTCTCCTGTTAAGGTCTCAGAGAGAACCCTAATGTTACCACTTACAACCCACCTGCCACCTTGGAAAACCTTGCCTATGTCTGTGCTTTGCAGTTCCTTGTGCAAAGATTGCATACCAACTGTGTCATCCCAGGAAAGGCACAGACGTAAAATGCAGTCTTAAGATCCCGTCCAAGCATATTAGATGGTTGACAAACAGTAAAACAGATTCGCAGGTAAAAATCTTTCCTCTTCTTCAATAATGGTCTCAAAACACCTCAAAAACAGGAAGATGCTCTGTGTGTGTGCTTTTAACATACCCCATTTATCTAGCCTAAAATTGTGCGTTGCTTCGGAGACAGGCATATTACTTTAGCCTGAGGACAAATTTCAGCACACAATGGATGATTTGCCTCAAGCTTCCCAGGCAGCAGTTAGCTCAATGGGGTTCTCGGTAAAGGCACACCTCACTCAGGAAGGCAGCTGAGGAGGAAGGGATTAGAAGACCAAACAATTCCAATAAGGAGGTTTTTGTTCCTGAGCTGCCTCCACACCCTTATATTAAAAACTAAAATCCCTAAATGTGTTGTTCTCCGTACATAAATTCATTCTGTCCTCTTCTCGATATTAATCACTCTC
Source organism: Lynx rufus (assembly GCF_022079265.1). Classification (NCBI taxonomy): domain Eukaryota; kingdom Metazoa; phylum Chordata; class Mammalia; order Carnivora; family Felidae; genus Lynx; species Lynx rufus. The sequence goes on from NW_025814834.1 coordinate 81,853,569, forward strand.
TTCTATAGGATTAAAGATTAAACATAGATGGGGGGGTCGAGTTTTCGCAATTCTAAAACTGAATTTAAGAGCTTCATAGCCAAGTTACCCTTCAAACCCACAGGAATGACTCTTCCTTTCGAGCACTTTCACCTCTGCATTACATAGTGGAATTAAAAAAAAATACTAGTTTTTTTAATTAAATGGAAAACTATGATACATAGAAATAACACTATAAGAAAAGATAGTAATTCTTGTCTATAAAACTATAAGTACTATTTATATTTTGCCTTATTTTTCAAATATTCTTCGAGATCTTCAGTAAGTATGTTATTTGCATAAAAATGCACAGAAAATAGTCATAATAATTATATTGTTGACATATTCTCTTTCGAAAAAGCTTTCTAAAAAGCTTCCGGATTTTTCTTAATGCAAATTGTATGTAGTTCCCCTTCAGGAGGTTAATTTTCTACTCAACTTATTTCACATTGTTTATTTCTTTAGATTTTCCAGATTAATTTTACTTTAGTTTGGGAAGAGCTGTCTCCTTGGACCTCTTCAACAGAACCCTTAGACGTTAGTTGAATACAAATAGGTGTTGTAACATATAAATATCTTCCAAGCATCTACGTGTTGCTCCTTTACAGAGAAATGTCTTGAGAGCAGGGGACTTATTTGTCTATGCATTGTGTACACCTGTAACTAAGGCCTTAGGTGGAAAAATAATACAGAAACTGTTCTCTTCCTTGAAAGTTACATGTATTCATTATCTGCTCAAATGTTCCAAAAACTAATCAGCTGAAGTCCCAGGGCCCGAAATGATAAAGTGTGGAAGAGATGTTCTAGATCTGCAAGATTCTGAGGACAGGGTTTATCAACTTTCCGCCGCTTCCAAAATATAACTTTAATAGTGTTCCCATAGAATACTTGATTTCTGAGGAAGGCTGCATACCAATGAGTCTGTCAGGTCAGTCAGCTACAAAATGTACTTCCAGGTAAATCATTTAACCGTGCCTTTCAATGCATTCTGAGAGCCTCCTTTAAACAGTTTCTGGATTGAATTGTAATTATTCACGTGTGTCTAGCCCTTGGGATACGAGGGCTCCATGAGGGCAGAACATTTGCTTCTTCTTCCCATACAGTCCTTATGAGGGTGCTTAGTGCAGAGTAGATATTTCTTAAATATTTGTTCAGTGATTCATTTAGCAGCATATTGATTATTTTCATTTTGGGATAAACAAAGCTATAATGAAAAATTCTGTTTTAAAGAGAACTGTGTAGGGGCGCCTGAGTGGCTCAGTCGGTTAGGCATCCAGCTCTTGGTGTCGGCTCAGGTTGTGAGATCCAACCCCACGTCTGGCTCTGTGCTGAGCATACAGCCTGCTTGGGATTGTCTCTCTTTGTCTCTCCCTGACCCTCCTCCTCCCCCTCCCCAATAAATAAATAAATAAACTTAACTAAACTTAACTAAAATAAAAAGAACTATAAAAAAAAAACCCACAAAACTATGTGATAGACACAGGTTAGCCGTGGCATGATATTTCAATATCTCCCTCTGCCCAATCCTGCTCCCCTCCCTTTCTCTCACAGGTGCTGATCCCTCATTAACATCATGCATCCTGAAGCCTGTTTCAGCATCTTCTTGCAGAGAATTCAACCCATGATTGCCTGGAACTCAAATATAAGACAAAGCAGACTTCAAGGCCAAACACTTTAATGGCCTCTGCAGAAATGTCACATCTTCAAAGAGGCCCTCCCTAAAACCTCCCTAAAACAGGTTCCCTTGATCACTCACACCCACTCTACCCCTCTTCATTCCCCTGAGGTTGCTTTAGTTTTCTTCTTAGCAATCTCCCTTCCTGGATTGTGTGCCTGCTTGCTGTCTCCCTACACTAGAAGATAAATTCCATAAAGCAAAGACTATGACTTGTTCATTGCCGCACACCCAGCACCTGAGAGCACGCCTGGAATATAGTAGGCATTCAAAAAATATTTATTCAATGACTAAACCATTGCTTGATTTATTATCTTAGAAACATAAAGGGAAAACCTAACAGCCAGTTTCCATATATTGAAATTTTAATAAGAGTTTCTTTCTATGATTAAAAAAAAAATCATCGAATGTACCAAATAGTTTCAGCAGTTAATTGGATTCAACAGTTATGACTATAAGCCTTTGTGCAATCATGGAAATAATTACTAATTCATAAATCCCCAACAAATAAAAATCTGAGGCAGACCTAAGAGGATCATCATCTACCTTCCCTTTGGTTTGGTTTGATTTCCATAACCTCTTTTGTGTGTTGTGTTGTTTTGTTTTGTTTTGTTTTGTTTTGTTTTAAGAGAAAACTCCCAAGAGTATTTGTTTCTGAAAGATCTCATTCTCTCATAGGCTACAAAGGGAGCTCAGAATACAGAAGAAAAAGCAATGGCCAGGAAGAGAAATGTAGAATGTTATTTGATGTGGGCTCGACCCATCCATTAACTCACTTTAAAAGTATGTATTTAAAAGAGGGGCACCTGGGTGGCTCAGTCAGTTAAGCATCTGTCTTACGATTTTATGGACCCCCAAAGCCGTGTTCATTTTTCTTCAATCTTTTTCTCTATGTTCTCCAGATTGAATACTTTTTATTGATTTGTCTTTAATTTTTTTTAACATTTATTCATTTTTGAGAGTGAGAGAGACAGAGCATGAGTGGGGGAGAGGCAGAGAGAGAGGGAGACACAGAATCTGAAGCAGGACCCAGGCTCTGAGCTGTCAGCACAGAGCCCGACGCGGGGCTCGAACTCACAGACCGTGAGATCATGACCTGAGCCGAAGTCAGACGCTCAGGCAACTGAGCCACCCAGGCGCCCCTATTGATCTGTCTTTAATCTCACGGACTATTCTGCCATCTTCAGTCTGATATTAGTTCCACCCAATACATTTTTTATTTAAGTTATTATAACTTTTTAGTCCTAGATTTTCAAAAATTATATAATATAGAAGGAGAGATGGAAGGTGCAGAACAAAAGGGAAATGGGATCTGGTGAAAAAGAGGAGAGATTTACCTTTAGCAATTCCATAATGAAAGAGAGCAAGAAGAGAAGACTGGTGCAAATGATGATGGGCTTTCAGATTCTTTCGCGAGGCTATTTCAGAACGCTGTTTGATAGCTTCTGATTTTCGGTGAAATACGAAGCATGTTGTCAACTAGAAAGGAAGGGAGAGGCTTGAGATAGAAGATAGTAATGAGTTGCTATCTTCAAAAGTAGGAAGTTTTCTTTCTTTTTTTTTTTTTAAGAGAAACCTTTATTTTTTTAAGTTTATTTTGTGAGAGAGCGAGAGAGAGAGCAGGGGAGGGTCAGAGAGAGAGGGAGAAAGAGAATCTTAGTGCAGGGCCCAGCTCAGGGCCCAGCATGGGGCTTGAACTCACAAACCACGAGATCATGACCTGAGCCAAAATCCAGAGTCAGATGCTTAACCAACTGAGCCACCTGGGTGCCCCAGAAGTTTTCTTTATTAAGGATATGAGCACAGTTTGCTATATGAAGACTGTTTTCATGATGTTCTCATAATACTGAGCTACATTACTAGAGATAATTTAAAGTTTTTCAGAGGGGTATGACAGAGGTAGAGAGTGGTAATGGGCTTGAGTGCACTTGATACCCAGGATAGGGCTAAAGTAAAAAAAAAAAAAAAAAATGGATACAGAGCAAAGTGAAGACACAAAAGAACTGATCACTTATGAGAAAGTGTTAGGATCAGCGAAGTGAAAGTCACGATGGGTTTGAAGACTGGTGCAGTGAGGGTAGAGGCACCAGGAAGGAAGCCTTGGGCACAACCAAAGGATGGGATGTTTAAAACTGGTAATTTAAATTCGGTACAGTTTTTAACGAAGAGACATTTAGGCTATGAACACGGGAGGGGTTGTGGTGCAGTAGGTCAAGGAACTGAGATGTTAGGGTACCAAGTGGATAATAGGGCTTGGGGGGTGAGAAATTCTATGAGACAAAAGGTCAACCAGGTACCAGGAAAAGACGTTGAGGGAGGAGAGAAACTACATGTGCCAAGCTGTATGCAGAAGAGTCCAGGTGACGATAGATCCTTGGAAAAGAGAATGGAACTTCTGGAAAAATCTGAAACAAATAGAGAGGAAACATGATAAGACAGGTTTTGAAAGTCCCTGAGAAGGTAAGAACTCACTTCTAGAGTTACAGACCTAAATATTTTGTTCCTTCGGCAGCAAAATGATTTGTGAAAACTATGAGTGATTCTTCCAAAGGTCTCTGACACAGGCTTGGATAAGCTGATGATAAACTCTACTTCAATGGCAATATCTAATCCACCGAAAGAGTTCTTTTTAACTCATGTCCTAGGTCTAGATTTGAGGTTCCCCAACTATCCCTAAACCAGGTCAACATAATAAATTTGACAAATGTACAGAGGGATATCTGTTTTTCAATTTAAAGGAGAAATTAGTCTTAGAGCTATTTTTATCAATCAGCATGCATCTGGGTTTGTTCAGGAACAAAGCAGCAGCATGTACCCAGAAGCCCTATCACAATGAGTTAAACATTTTTTTTTATGTTTTTAAATTTATTTTTGAGACAGAGAGAGACAGAGCATGAGCAGGGGAGGGGCAGAGAGAGAGGGAGACACAGAATCCAAAGTAGGCTCCAGGCCCCGAGCTGTCAGCACAGAGCCTGACACGGGCCTCGAACTCATGAACCGCGAGATCATGACCTGAGCCGAAGTCAGACACTCAACCGACTGAGCCAACCAGGCGCCCCCCCACAATGAGTTTATCACACTCAAATGTGTTTTACAAATACAGTCTGGAGACACTTACTGTACTCTTCATATTTTGGACCAATGAAGTAATATTGAAGAGCAGGATACATGTTAGAACTTGAACTCAACATGTCCAGCACAAATCCTTAATAAAGCAGCCCAGCCTCCTTCATGCTTGCATGCTAAACAAGCAATCTACAGTATGGTGTTTTCTTTTGTTTTTTAAGACTCTTCATTACACAAAGGAAGAGCAAAAAAGTCAATCATCTCATATACATTTGCCCAAAAGGACCGTCTGAAGGTAAAGCCATTCCCATTTATAAGATAGGTGCTCATTCCATGTACTCTGGTTTTTTGACAATTTGTATTTTGATTATTTTATTTTATTTTATTTTATTTTATTTTATTTTATTTTATTTTATTTTATTTTATTTTATTTTCCTGCTGCTCTTAGAGTAGAACCTGTTGTTACAAAGACCAATAAAACCTTGTTTATGCCCTCAGTGTCTGACATGTAGCATGTATTTAAGAAGGATTTGTTGAGTGAATGGATGTAGGCAAGCAAAGAAGACAACTAATGTCTGGTAAGAAAATTAAAGCTGTAACCTCTTAAATCCAAGATCTGTGATAGGATAACAGTTCATCTTCTCCATCTGTTTTTCATAAAAAGTAAGAGTTAAAATAATGTCATGAGTAAGAAAAATGATCAGACCCACTCTTAAAACTAAGTTTTGAATAGCACTGCCCTAAAAAAGAGAGTCTCAATGCTTCCAGGACAAAGGAAATAAAAAGAATTTACTGACTTCCAAAAATGTGCCAAGGAGTTGACTAGATCAAAATGTTGTAAGAGTTCTTACAGAACTTGTAGAAACAGGGAGGCATTTGATAGCTGGTCTCTGTCTTGGCTCGGGCTGCTATAACAAAATGACACAGCTTGGGTGGCTTATAAACTACAGATATTTATATCTCACTGGTCTGGAGTTTAGAAGTTTGAAACCAGGGAACCAGCATAGCCAGGTTCTGGTAATGTTCCTCCAGATCGTAGACTACCATTGTATCCTTGCTGTATTCTCATGTGGCAGGAAGAGTATGAGAGAGCTTTCTGGGGTCCCTTTATAACTAGTAAGTAATATATAACTAATGCTATTAGTTTATAACTAGTTATAACTAATACCATTCATGAGGATTCCACCCTCATGACCGATCACCTTCCAAAGGCCCCACCTCCAAATACCATCACACCGGTGGTTAGGATTTCAACATATGAATCTGGGATGCGGTGGGGACACGCTCAGTCCATAATCGTCTCTACTGACACTACATTGAGCATAGCGCGTCTTGGCATATTGCAGAGATTCACTCCAGAGTGACAAATAAAACAGAGATGTCGCGGTTGGCAGTAGCAGCACCATTGGGAGTTTCAGGTTCAGTTCTCTCCTCCTGGATGCTATTTCATATGGCTGCGTGTACCAATGGCTTTTCTAGTCACTTCAACAGAAAACGGAAAGGGGCAAATTGTATCTCAGTTCAAAGGGAAGGAAGCTGGTATACGAATATACACTTCTAAAGGAAAAAAATACTGTGAATTGGCAATATATTCAATATATAGAAATCACTGTATCAGAAATATTAAAGGACAAAAATCCAGATTTTGCTTCTGTAAATGATACAGCTAGGCAGCCCAAATAGTAGCAATGGTAATACTCCCCCTGTGCCCCACCACACATCTGTGATCCCAGAGTAATTCTCTGCATGGCCCTTTGCGGCCACAGCACTTCGCACTGACTTGTGTATTTCCTTTGTGGACATTAAAGTATTTTCATATATATGAGTCCTGTTTTTCTCATTACCATAAAGATTTACAAAAGGAGATGTGCTTCCCCCTTTTCCCCCCTTTCCTCTGTGTCTCTGCCCTTCCAGCTTCTTTCCAACTTTCTCTTTAACTAGTTTCCAGAGGGGTTGTCTCAATTCCTAGGTCTCTATTTATGAGCACCTCCTCATCCTCACCCTTAACTTCCCGGTTCTCTCAGAATCTGAAGACTTTATTGGGTAAAGGGGAAAGCATTCCACTCAGAAGGAACAGCAAGAATTGATCTTGGAGAAGGGAGAAGAAGTTTACTTAACCCTACCTCTTTTTCAGTGTATCCCTGTGAAAAGATGGTGGTTTACTTTTAAAATAATGTCATTCACCCCAAGGCAGGAAAAGAATGTTGGGCCTTGGACTGAAGAGCAAAAGATCATATCTGATCTCAAGGAGGTGGGAAAAGAAGGGCTCATTCTAGATGTTGTATGTAGCCAAGACTAGAAATCCCTTAGGCCCATCTACCTGCCATGGTACCATAAAAGTGCCAGGGAAGACATGTGTACTTATAACCCAAAAGAGCCGGTAACTTTTGGAGCCCAGCTCTGGGGAGGCTTGGAATGACTTTAAGTGAGCAAAACAATTGAAAGTAAGGACTTCAGATAAAGATACGTTAGAAGATGAAGATAAACATATGATCAGTGGCCCTACATCACCAAAATTCTCTTCTTTACTGGGCAGCTATCACCCCAGGCTGCCCGGCTATTGGACTTCAGTGCTGTGCACATCTCCACGTCAGTGCAGTTTCTAGCAATGGCTGGCATGGCACCAGGTGGCCCGATCATCAGTGTTCCAACAGCATAAAGGCAGCAACAACTACCCCCAAAATAAGAGGACTTTTAGTGGACCGAACAGGTTTCCTGGATTTCTGTCAATAGAAGATTATCAACAACAACAACAACAACAAAAGACTATATCCTGGGGCAGAGTGAATACTGCTGGAGTTTTTGGAGAAATCCCAGGAAGGAGAACATGTGGGAGAGAAGAACGATATATTTGTGATCGACAGAATGAGACTCCGTGGCATTTAATATGACTATTTAAAGTAATGAGCTGCTATTCCGGGCCTTGAGCTGAAGCTGGGGCTGGGCTACCCATTGCCCCTGGCAGACCCAGAGGTCATGTGCAGACAACTCCCCCACAGAGCAGAGCTTCCAGAAGCTCTCTCTGGAGGGAGCAGGAGCATGTTCAGTCAGCACGCAGGACACCCCAGAAGGGCTGGAGTTCACACCCAAGAGTGACCTTGGCCAACAAATGGTGGGAATTGTTGGAAAAATGCCTCAGGTTCCTCACTTCTCAAGGAGACCATCCTGAGGTATAACCCACACGGTTTATCATAAGGTCTGAGGGAGACTGAGTCCCAATTGCCCAGTGGTAACCTGCTTATTCATGTTCTCCAGCGTGGCTTTGCCCTCTTCCCTGTCCTACTTCCCCACTCCCTCAGAGCTTTCTGGGACTGTCGGGCACCTAGGTGGTTCAGTCAGTTGAGCCTCTGACTCAGCTCAGGTCATGATTCCAGGATCATGGGATTGAGCCCCAAGTTTGGCTCTGTGCTGAGCAAGGAGCCTACTTCAGATTCTCTCTCTCTCCCCCCCCCTTCCCCTCTCCCCAACTTACATGCTAACTCTAAAAGAAAATAAGGGCCCCTGGGTGACTCAGTCGGCTAAGCGTCCGACTTCGGCTCAGGTCATGATCTCTCGGTTTGTGGGATCTCAGGTTTGTGCTGACAGCTCAAAGCCTGGAGCCTGTTTCAGATTCTGTTTCCCTCTCTCTCTGCCCCTCCCCCACTCGTGCTCTGTCTCTCTCTCTCTCTAAAAAATAAATAAACATTAAAAAAAGTTTTTAAGTAATAATAAAATAAGAGTGCTTCCTGGGACTAGCTCCCCTCTGGAAAGGGAGAGGGAGAGGCTCCCACTCAAATTCCTTTTTCAGGGTTTGGTTTTGGGAAAACAATTAAACCTCGGGGAAGCAAAATTAAAAACAAGTGTAAACTGTGAAGGGGGACGTATCTGTTTAATCTCTCCTCTATATCTGGCTCTCCACTAAGCTCTTTGGGGAAAGGAATTTTTTTTTTTTTTGTATTTCTAGCACCTTCCATATCCTCATACTTGTCAGGTTCTTAAATATTTGCTGAATAAATGAATGAGGTACCAGAAAATATCCATTTAAGCTATCACAAATTCAGGTTCTGGTTCAAGAAGGCAACGTAGGAAGCCTGACTCACCTCTCCCCTCAGAAATACACAGTGAGTCTATAGCTACAGACGGAAGTTCCTCTGGAAAAGAAACCTAAAGGCCACTGAGAAGGTAGAAGAGGCTGGGACGCAATCTCGGCATAAACCCACTCCCCGCACAGCAACCTAGAGCCTCTCCTTGAGGAGCCAAGGATGTGAGCCTGATCTCATCACCAGAACTTTTAACACCTGCACCAGAGAGACGAACCCCCAAAACATCTAGCTTTGAAAAACAACAGGGCTCTCGGCCACAAGACTCGCAAAGCCCACAAGACTTACTAGACTGTACCCATCGGGGAACCAGCTCTCCCAGGGCTCTGGGACTCACCCCACCCTAGGGCCCAACTCACCTGCCCTAGGGCCCAACTCAGACAAAGCAGTCAGCCCCGCTCACACTGAAAGAGGCTCATTTGCTTATAGTAACGAGAGGCAGACTGCTAATTTAACTCACACTTGTAGGAGCCTGCTGGAACACCCCGAGGTCAGAGACTGGTAAGCGCCATCTTTATTTTTCTTCCTTTTTCCTTTCTTTTCCTTTTTCGTTTCTCTCCTTTTGTTTCTCTCTCTTTCCAGTGGGCGCCATCTTCACACTCTCCCTCTGCCATGCTACAGAGCATCAGTCTCTCCCAGAAGAAAGCTTTTACACACATCCAGTGCCCCAATATTTGCGGCCACGGCCAGGGGACAACCCTAGCTCGCCTGGCTGTAGGCACCAGGGAAGCTGGTGTTCCTGAGTCTCATGGGATTGTAACGATCGGTCTCACCCAGAAAGAAGCTGTTACCTTTGTCTGGCACCAGGACTTTTTCACCTCCCACCAGGGAACTCCTCCACCAGCCCCAGCTCTGGAGGCCAGCTGGGCTTGCTAGCAGGCCCCACAGGACTTTAACCAGTGGAGAAAGAACTCTTACACCACTACTGCCCAGGGCATGGTGAGAGGCAGCAGACCCAGGGGCCCAGCTGTCCTGTGAGGGAGGCCTATTAGCTAATCCTCATGGCTGCGGCCTGGGGGGCAGGCTTCTAATTAACTATGCATCTAAGAGTTGACCGCATTCCTCCTTTCCAGAGACCTCAGAGAGGGGCGCTAGCTTCGGGCTCTCCCTCATGGCCTCCCCCTCCTCAGAGCTCCAGAATGTCAGTGTTTCCTGGAGGGGAGATTTTGCATGTGTCTGGTGCCCTGTTTGTTGTGGTGCCCCCCCCCTCCCAGGGACATCCCTTAACTGTCACTCTTTGGTGGCCAAATGGACTTGCATTGTGGGTCCCAAGGGGCTCTAACAATCACAGACAGTTCTCAGCAGGCTACCACCCTTAGGGCACTGCGCACAGACCACAGGCTGAAACACACCCTCTTTCTTTTTTTCCAATGAACAAATTTATTTTTGTAATCCTATTTTTATTTATATTTATTGTCAAGTTGGCTAACATACAGTGTATACAGTGTGCTCTTGGTTTCGGGGTAGATGCCCGTGATTCATCACTTACATACAACACCCAGTGCTCATCCCAACAAGTGCCCTCCCCAATGCCCATCACCCACTTTCCCCTCTCCCCCACTCCCATCTCCTGGCTCTGGTGGCCAAAGGACTTCGGTTTGCAGCCCCACAGGACTGCTTCTAACTAGCCTGGATCTAGGTGCTGAGATCTCCCCCTCAGAGACACTAACAGGTTTTAGCACATCCTCAACTACTGGGAATGTGTTATGAAAAATAAACTGGGCTGCCTGGACAATCACAAAAATTCAAGAGACAGCCGAGAGTTGAGGCAGGGTTGTATGACAAGATTCATCTCCTACATGAGGCCACCCCTTCAAGATTTCAAGACTGAGAGAGGTGGTAGTTTCATCTACCGTGTGGAAACCAACCAAGAGTCAAGCAAAAAAAACCAAAAAACAAAAAACAAAAAAAACAAAAAAACCACAGAAATATGTTCCAAATGAAAAAACAAGATAAAACCTCAGGAAGAAAACTTAATGAAATGAAGATAAGTAGTTTATCTGATAGAGTTTTTTAAATAGTGGTCATAAAGTTTCTCTCCAAACTTGGGAGAAGCTATCATACTTTCTTTCTTATAAGCACAATGCTCAGTTTATTGAGTAAAAGCAAACGGGTGACAACTATTGTAGCCAACGAAAAGTGGTACCTACTTCAAAAAAAAGACATCCACTTAGTTTTTTATAATGAGAAGCAAAGATGATCTCACAGACTAGGCCTAAGAGTTCACTGAGGGATTTTTCACCACACACACATATACACACACATACAACCACCCCCCCCCGCCCCGCCCCGGTGCTATAACAAGGCAACACCAATATCATGCATGCAATGAAGGTATACAACAGAGCTAAGGCAAAATGCCTATACAAAAACATTCAGCAAAGCCTATCCAGGCTGGTGAAAGACACTCAGAGTTTACCGCCCACTCTAGCAAGTAATACCTGCTGTCTCAACTGACTAGCTGCTGCCACAGGGGAGAAACATCTGAGACCCAATGCTGAAAGACAATAAATAGCTCCAAATATCATTTCTATCCTTTCCTACTCTCCTAATATTTGCATCTTTCTCTTTTTTCCACTCCCCCAAATTAACATCTGTAATAGGTCAAAGAATGGTCTGACATCAGTGTATTCTTAGTTTTTCAGTCTTAACTAGCACTATGTTTTATATAATTATTTTTGAGGTGGGGCGCCTGGGTGGCTCTGTTGGTTAAGCGTCCGACTTAGGCTCAGGTCATGATCTCGAGGTTTACAAGTTCAAGCCCCACGTCAGGCTCTGTGCTGACAGTTCAGAGCCTGGAGCCTGCTTCAGATTCTGTGTCTCCCTTTCTCTCTGCCCCTCCCCGGCTTGCACCCGCTCTCTCTCTCTCTCAAAATAAATAAAAACATTAAAAAATTATTTTTGAGATCAACAGACCGTAATGTGCCATAAGAAGTGGGGGTGGAGTCTCTTGAATGAAGTAGACTTTCCTATGTGGTCATCCTGGGGCAGGCACGGAGGCCTGGGAGACAGACTGTAAACAAAAGAGAAGACACTTTCCTTTCTCCATGCCAGTACAAATGGATCCTCAAATAATTAAAGCATTAAGATGCCTAATGGAGTTCTGGATGTTGAGATGTTGTGGGCCAGGTAGAGAATGAGCAGTGGCCATGAGCTGGCTGCTGGCACTAGGTAAGCAAGCCAGGGGGGAGTCAGGACTCCATGGAGTGACCCTATGCAGCCTCTTTGAGTATCAGCAGTCAGTCATTCGGTGTTGCACCTCTTCTCCAAGATCATCTAACTTTCAATGAAGTTTTGCTCAGATTGGCAGCATGGTCTTAGCTATGGAGGATTAAGGGAGAAGATTCACATGGGGGGTGGGGCATGCCCTGCTCTCTAACTACTAAATGGTGTTAAGAGGATCAGGCAGTAGAGCGGATTGTGTTGGGGGCAGGGGAAATGGAGCAGAAGGACTTAAGGGACTAGTTCCTACAGAAAACAACACTTTGGGAGAATTTTTAGAAATGACTAGAATCACTCTTTATTTTTTGGTCCCAAGTCCCCTCAAAGTGGGTGTGCTGAGCATCTCGTGGGTATCTTTGGTTACATGAAATTACATCTATTAGTTTTGCATGGTGATGTGAACACTGTATAACTCAAGAGAAACCTTTAGTAGCAGGCCACCTAGAAGTGATTGCTCCCTCTCTTGAGTGGCGATTGCAAATATTGTCTAGACACTTCTCATCTCCTATTTGGTGGGAAAGAGCAAATACCATTTATTGATTATGGTGCTGGTTCATTGCAGTGACCAAGGTTAATGATTTGTTCCTTTACACTAGTATGATGTGTTTGTATTAATCATTAAGGTCCAGAAGCAAATATTAAGGAATTTGAACTTTCAAACATCTACTTGAATTTCTCCCTGACCTTGGCATTTGAAAATGTAATTCCTCCATTTGTGAATTCTTTACTGCCATTTGGACATTAACTTGTTGGACTTTGTCTTTTATTTAAATGTTTCACTGGGTGTTAAATTCTAATTCTCTTCATGAATTTCTAGAGCTTCTTGCTCTACAGCAACCAAAACAAAACCTACACACAGATTTTCGAAATGCTTTGAAATTTGAATAATGAATGAGACAGTATTTCTAAAATTTTGATCTTGGAATGTTTTTCTGAAAAAGGTCTTATCCACTGACAGTCCAAATCTCTTAACCTTCAGGGATCAGGAGAGACAACACTTTAGCCAGTCCTTGGCCTAATTCAGTTGAGTCCCAGAGCTGACATTATTTATTGAAACATAAGCAGTTGGTTGGATGAATGCCCAGGGGCCTTGGCATTATAGATACTTAAATAAATCAAATGATCCAGAAAACTGGTATTATGTGAGACCTCCACTTGAACTGCCATACCCACTGGTAAATCCAAAAGACAGGGAGGACCCTCATCCATTATAAGGGAGAGCAAGGCCAGGCAGAATGAGAGGAGGACCAACAAGTCATGTCTGGTGATAAGTGACACGAAGACCTTGTAATAATATCATGATGGGAGTAGAAAGAGACCCTATCCCTGAAATAAGAAATGCTACTTAGATGGTTTCTGGTGCAGACTTAACTTCCAGAATTCAGGCTGTTCCTCAGGACCTTGCCCTGAAGCTTTACTGACGCATACACCACAAGGTCAGGCAGAAGCAAGAATTTACATTTTAATCAGGTTTTCATTTTCATTAGTTCTATCATTTTACTAAACATCCTTAACCCTGTGGTTTGTTTTGCAAAAATCTGGTTATCTTGCAGTCAGAGATTTCTCAGAAACTTTCTCCTAGGAAAACTAAATCCTAGTTGAGAATAAAGAAATGCAATCCCACCATCTAAAACTTTGGGATAAAGACAAAAAGGCCTAATTGAATATTGACCAAACAAACTATCTTGTTACTCTTTAATACTCTTTCTTAAAGCAAACATTATCAGTCTGGCTTTTGTTCTCAGTTAGAAAGACCCACCAGCAAGATGAACAGGAAATTGGAAATGCTGCATTAAGATATTTAGATCGTAAGTCTCCAGAAGTAGAGCCACATTTATCTTCCAATTTAGTATGGATACTTGGAGAGACCGATGGATATTATATCAATTATCACAACAGCAACACCAGCAAACAGGCAGTGAGTTACAGCTTGAGTACATTCAAGATGGACTTCACCTCTATGAGATTTAATTAAATGCTATGCATATAAATAATCTCACACATTCTAATTCCCTATTGCAGTCAGAGTGACCCTGGGCTTGCAGCCTCTTGCTCGGCTGCATGAGTAGGTGTTGATTTGAAAACTGAGAGCAACTAATAAAAGGGTCAGGCTCAAAGGAAAAGCAAGCATTCTGGTCTGTCACCTCTATCATCTCCCTTGTGGCTCTGGGATTTTATCCTTTTATAAACATAGCCCCACTGTGCAGAACATTAGGACACAGAGTGTTTCCCACACCACTTCAAAATTTTAAGCCATTGAAAATGTGATAGCTGGCAAGTCATGGTCTCCTTAATTGAAATTCCAATGCCGGTGGAATGAATTTGATGTTGGGGAAGGTTGGGATGTGAAGGTAAAAGGGAGACCAGGAGAGAAAGATGTACCTATATTGTCATATTTAGCTTTAAAAAGATCCTCCAAGGTATGGCCTCACATTTTATTTGGGGTTCTGACCAATCATAGTAGCTGGCTCACCCATCACCACTACAAGGGAAACTGCTGTGCCTCACTGCCTTCCAGAGAGAGAACCCAGGGAGCCTGCTCTCACACCTGTGAGCCATGCTCCCCCTGCCCACTCGTGGACCGCAGTTCCCTGGACTGAGGTGGCCAACCTCTAAAAGGACAAGGGCCCATGGAAGCCTGGCATAGAAATGACTTCCAAAGCAGGGAAGTGCTGAGCAATTCAGCTTGTGCAGCAGGAGTAAATGCAGAAAGGTCATGAGGTTGAGAAGTGACAAGGGTCCGGAGAGCCAGAGTCACGAAGGATTCAAATGTCTGAGTAAGCAGCAGCCACACAACAGAGAGGGTCAGAGAACCGCTCAGGAGGAGGGGCAGAATGAGAAGACACCAAAAAGCGGTGTAAAGGCAGCACAGTAGACAGAAGATCCAAGTTCTTCTGCTTTACGTGGGTCTTGAATCCCAGGGGGTCTTTAGTTCCAGGCTCAAAGAGATCTGCCTAAATCAGGTTCTGTTCTGCCGGGAGGCCTGATTCCTACACTGCCTTGTAGCTGAGAAAGTTTCTTTTCCCCACATATGCTAAGATGCAGATAAGTTAGGCTAATGCTCTTCTAGTGGGCATATTAAAGTCTCCTTATGTGACAAGCATCAAGGGCAGTATAGGAACACTTGAGATGAATTTACTTTTAACTGTCAGGTGCAATAGAACTGTTACCCATCAACATCTTGAGATGTAGACACACACAAAGAAAGGATAATTAAAACCAGCCTTTCAATCAGCATCATTGCAAAGGTTACAAAACACTGCAGTATTGCCAGACTTGGTGAAATCAATTTCCATTTTGTTGCAGTGTGTGTCATGCAGAGATTGCTGAAACCAACAAAATGAAAAGCATTAATAATTGGATTAATAGCTTGTATAAATTAATTTGCTTATTTGCCTAAAAGAAAATTAGGCAAACAATTAATGGAATGGAAGCCCTGCACATTGCATAATGTACAGCTTACACCTCCTATTATTTTCAAAAATGAAAACAAGCATTTGAAGTTTCAGGAAATCTAACCTCAGTGAAAAGTAACTGAGAATCTCTCTGCCAATAAAATGAAATCAATTTGATGAGGGTACAGGAAGAGCATCTTAGTGACTTCAAAACCACAGAAAATATAAAGAGAGTAGTGTATAGGGGCGCCTGAGTGGCTCAGCAGTTAAGCATCCGTCTCTTGGTCTCAGCTCAGGTCACAATCTTTGGTTTCATGAGTCTGAGCCCCACGTCAGGCTCCTCCGTGCTGACAGCGCAGAGCCTGCTCAGGATTCTCTCTCCCTCTTTCTCTGCCCCTCCTCTGCTTGCTCTGTCTCTCTTGAAATGAACAAATAAACTTAAATTAAAAAAAAGGGTAGTGTATAGAATGTAACAGATAGACTTTAAATAAGATGGAGATAAATCAGTTCATACTTGTTTGCAGCACTTGCTGACTACCAGTACTTGAGGGTCATAACTATTCCTCTGCAATGCCTAGGAGGAGGATGAGGAATAAGTAATAAGCACAAATGGGACATCAAATGCTGGTGATATTAAGGACTTTGTGAAATGTACTTATTGTTGGGCCAAGCCATGGTTTCCCTGCCATTGGCCCTATTACAGGAATCAATGCTGGGCATGGTGGGAGGGACAGGAAGTTGAGGACCCTCTGTGCCCATGTTTTTGTTCATAATCATATCTCTTGTCATATGCCCAGGCCACATCCGGTTCTTTAAGAGCTATGCCAGAAGTTTTGAAGACTGTTGGGCTCTAGGCTTTCTTGATTCCTCCTCCCTTCTTGCCTGTCCATTTTTATTAAGAATTCTGCCAGAGGTTGGTTTCTACCTGCTCCCAATAAAGGACAAACACATCAGAACCTGGGTACAATATCAAAGTCTTAGAAACTTATCATAAAAATTGGGAAGGAGTTTAGTCTCACTGAACAAAACAAGGGGTGGGAAGAACCTAATTCTCAAATGGGATAATATATTACATTGCAATGCCATTTCCTACTCCCATCTTGTAAATAATTCACGTTTACACCTACTGACCCACTCAATGTCATCCACTCATCCTCGGTCAGAGAGAACCACAGGGAATAAGAGCCATACCCATTCAACCACCTGGTCCTGAGTATGGTTAGGATGTTAGGGCATAAGTCATTCAGACCCTGACCACTCCTAGAGCTAAACTGTTTGAACAGAGCTGCCATGGCTAAAGCTCCCCAAGTGTACGTGACCTGTTAGGCCAGCCATGACTGCGGCCCATAAGGTGCCATTGAACCCCAGCACAGATTCCAAGAGAGCTAGCACTGTGGAGCCCCTCCACACTTGAGGTTTTCTGTGCAAATCTCAGATTACATTTCCCTCAAGGCACTGCGGGCTGCTCTGAGTAAAAGAGGTAAATGCTTATTAGGATTCTGCACGTGAGCCCCGAGAGCTGCACCCTGAGTACCTAACACTGCCCTTACGTTGTTGGCACAAACATGTCCCCACGTCTGACAAGGGACACCAAACCACATCAGGTAACTACATTTGCAGAGCAGTTGATATTGAAATGGGGAATGCTAGGCCTTGCCCCTTCCCTTGCTCCACAAGTAGATAAAATCTAGCATTCTTGCTTTAAACAAAAGTAAGAGTCAAGAAGGTTTTGCCTCAAACTATTTGACTATTTTCTCCCTAATCATGAACTCTTAAGTTTTTACCATGTTCCTTTGTTTGCAATATGTGCTTCATTATCTTATTTAATCATGGATTATCTTTCCACTTAATTAAACTCACTTTTCATTTTGAAACTTTGCATTAAAAAGAAAAATACAGATGTCATGTAGAATTATTTGACTAATCTATTATATCAATCAAATAATTACTCCCTGGCCCCAGGTAGTTAAAGATGAGACATTGTTGATCAAAATCTCCCTCATGTCTTTCTTCAAATTCCAGAATTTTTAAAGCCAACTAAGTATAAAAGACCCAGATCATGAACACTGCTGAAAAACATCTTCTAAAATCAATGTCAGACACTTGGATTTCTGATTAAATGCAAGAAAAGATCCATCAAAAGAAATGCAGGTTTACCTAACTTAGGCAAAATGCTATGTTTTTCCCTCGCTTTCAACTTAGTTGTATCTTTGTTTTCCTTTGTTGGATAACATATGGAAGAACTTGCCTTGAGAATCTGATCACATCCCTGACAAATCTTCGTCTTCAGTTCACTAATAAATTCTAGTTTAAAGTAATTAGTTAAAAATGAAGATAAATAATTAATATTCAAGACCCATCTCTGACTCAAGATTGATTTCATAACAAATCAAAAATATTTACAAATAACAAGTGACGACTTCAGATAATTCTTCAGGGGGCATATGGAAAGAGAGACAACAATAAAACATAATCCTCTGAAAACATGGTATTCTTGATTGGTTTAGAGTGGAGCCCAAGGAGCCATGGGCTCTCCAGACCTAGAGGAAACTGCTATGAGTGGAATTACAATCCGCTCAGGACAATGAATAGGTCAACAAACATGAGAACAAAGCCGAAGACAAAGTATTTGAAGTTACCCCTTTTAAGGTGGGTTTCTCAGTTTTCTACCTCTGCTCAACTAAGGATATTGGAAATAGGTCTGTACAGGACAGAGCCCACAGTCTTGGAGAAATGGGTGTTTCTGAAGGGTTCAAGGTTCATGCACTGAAAACACTCATTAAAGTCCCTAGGATATATGCATGTTTTAGGAGTCAGTGTCTTACCCATCCCCATGTTCTTATTTCCTTTCCCTTATTTCTCTACATTTGCAAAGTACTATTGGCTAAACAAAGTATGTTCTATGGAATCCAGATGCTCAAGGAAGAAAAGCTTCTCTCATAGAATAGTTGACAAAGTGTTGCAAACCCTCTCCACTCCTTGGGGATTTACAATGTACATTAATCAACAATGTGGTGGAAATCGCAGCAGGTAGGAGAGTAGATAAGGTCTCCGTCTAGCTGGCCGTGTGGTTAGGGCAAATCTGCACAGCTCTGGAGGGCTCAGCTCTCTCCTCTCTAACATGAGAGTATTTTCTCAGCCACCTTAACAACTGCCTTGGGACATGGCCTGACTGTGGGGCTCTGGAGCAGACATTTCTGGCTGCCCACCCAGAACCATTTCTTCCTTCCTCCTTTTAAATTCCTCTTTTGTTCAGATATCTACCCTCTGCCAGGAACCCCACATGCCTCAGGGAACAGTGAGCCCCCTTTCGCTGAACTAAGCCAAGGGTGACCACATCCTGATGGGTACAGCTTTCTATTAAAGGTACACACCTTGGGGACCCTTACCAACCTTACTAGGACCTACTTCCCCTGTGTTGCCTATCCTCTTTTGAAGAATATTTGCATTGGATTTGAGTTTTAGTCTTTGGCCACTCTGGACGAGCTCACCTTGCCCTTTGCTTTACATTGCTTCTTCTTGCCTCAGTCAATGGTCAGAACCATGGACATCCAGCTTGCGTGGAAGAGGCCCCAGGTTTCCCAGAGTTCCCATTTGTCCTAGCCTCCCAGGACCCTTCCCAGCATGACAGCTCTTCCAAACCAAGTGATCTCCAGGGGCAGACCTGTGTCCTCCCCTTAGCTGAGGCCAAATTTCATAGACCAAAAAAGCACAAATATGGAGGCGTGGGGGTTGTGCAGCGCTCTCAGCTTACTATTTCTAAGATGATGTCCTCAAATGACCAGTATCCAAATCACCAGTCTCATGATCAGATGCTGGCTGGAAATGCAGATCCCCAGACTTGCTGAGTAGTATTCCCGGGTTTAAGCCATGAAAGCCCTCGTTTTCACAGCCTAGACCATGACTAGTTCACATTCTGGATTACTCCAAAGACAGTTTGGCTTCCAGCCTCAGCCTCTGATGAAATAGAGGCCAAAGCAGTGAGAGAGGGGGTCTGGGAAGGAGACAGAATTACGAGGTGAAGAGAGAATCAGGAAGCATGATGGGAAGATGCTGGATGGTTTCGGATGCACATAGTGGAGTTGTGCCCAGAGGCAGGTGCAAATTATGACAGCCGTGTGCCTTCCAACTTCACTACTTTTACCTTTGTGCATGCTCTACAAGCTTTTGCTTCTGGCAAGATTTGCACCCAGACATGCCCAGCAGCATGATGTATCCGTCCACAAATCATAGAGTCGATGACAAGTAGGTGAAGAATAAAATGTCCAAGATCAAAAGGTCAAAGTTTTATAAAATGGCAATCTACATGTCACAAAACTTTTGCCTAAGAGTTAGTACTCTCACAAATGTGAAATACATTTTCCCAGTCCCACACCACACCTCATTTCCCAAGTCCGTGCCAGTTCATATCGCTCAATTCATGCTTCGTGTGGCTTTAGAAATTCTTTCCCAGTGAAGAGAAAACCACCCACCTCCTTCCCTCTTCTTATGAAATACATATTTCACAGTGACTGACACAACAGAATGTAGATTGTATGGAAAATAACACCTATAACTTCTGACTGCTAACTTCACTCAGAAATGGATGTAGGAAGAGTTTAGACACAGATGGGAAAAAAAAAAGTGTTCAGTACCATTCTTTTCTTTTTCAGAAAATGAGTCATGGAAGGGAATTGAAAGTTTATTCTAGAATCTATTTATTCGGGAGCCTAGACAAAACAGACTTTTGAGAGTTCATTCTCTCAGACCCTCCTGTTTATAATTAATCCTCTTTTCTAACAACAAACCTACCTTTTCTTTCCTGCCCCCACTACTCCAGTTCTCATTGGATATTTTGACACCAAAGTATTTTTCAGTTTCTTGCTCACGAGGGGCAAATTAGTACAAGGTCTGGGACACTTGGCCACCATTCCAGATTCTTACGCAATGGACTAAAAAATTCATGCAGTGGACTCTAATGATTGGATTTATGTCTTGGATTCTAGTTTTAAAATTACACTGGAGACACCACCAAGAATCAACTTATAATGCATAGGGCTTTCATGTTAGAACTCAAAGGCCAGGTATTAACGTCTGGGCCTTCCGGTCACCATTGCCACTTCCAACTCTACTCTCTAGTAGCTCCCAAAGTGGCTGTGTATCAGAATCACTCAAGGATTTTGTTAAAAATAGATTTTCTGACTCAACTCCAACATAAAGAATCTGAATTTTTTTTTCTTTTTTTTTTGCAAGCTGCCTAAGTGAATCTTATGCAGTCACCAAGGACCCATTTACTGAAGACATTTGGGAAGCACTTCTCTGGTCTAGTGGTTCTTGAACTTGTATGTGCTTCAGAGAGACCTAAAGGACTCATTAAAATACAGATTGAACCCTCAGAGTTTTCAGTAGGTCTGGGATGGAGTCTGAGAATGTGCATTTCTAACACGTTTCCAGATAATGTCGATGCAGATCTGGGGCCATGCTTTGAGAACCACAGCTCTAACCTAGGTTATTTGTACACATGTTTATTATTCATTAGCTCTTATATTACATGGCCAAGCAAGGCCTGGGCTTCAGAGGAAGGAATTATCCTCTCAGATCAAGGGTAACACTTGGCTGAGCATCATAATCACCTAGGAGCTTTTATTTTAACGCTCAGTTATTGGAATTAGGCTTCTGCTTCACCCCAGATCTACTGAATCGACATCTCCAGGATGCTCTGGGAATTTGTATTGTTTTGAAGTAAACCAGAAGTTTCTGATTACAAGGATTTGAAAACACTGCCTTAGATGAGCCAGATTTGTGACTTTATGAATAACTTATACTAAAAAAATCATTTATCTGAAATTCAATTTTAATGGGGTATCCCATATTTTTTTGTACATCTGGCACCCCTAGTGACTGAGCTGTATATCTGTGAAGAGTTTGTTTCCTCTGTGTGTTCCCCCTTTTGCTTAACACAGCCCTATTTTAAATGCTCAAGAGGGTGGTGGTGAGGAGTAAAATCCATGCAAACAGGATATGCAGGGTGAAGGAGAGAAAATGATTTCCTCAGGAAACACACACACACACACACACAGAGAAACTTCATTAATCGAGACAGCAGAAACAAAATCAGGAAGGAAAAAAATACTGTCTGCTAAGGGCTTTTTAGCAGACGATTCGTCAATTATACAGTCAAAAGAAACCCTGGGGAATAAAAAGACACCAAAGATGCTATTAAAATGTTCCAAGTGAAGCCATATATAATTAATTTCAAACAAGCATAAGCTATGAAAACTCAAATACTTCAAGGTGCTGAGTGAAAGGAAGGATAAATCTGCACCAGGCTTCAAAACCAATGCGTCCAGGTGAGTCTAAGATTAAGCCAGAGACAGGGAGATAATGATGTCTGCTCCCTCCCTGTTTTATTGGAAGCTCAAGAGAGCCTTAAGACAAGATGCTCCCAGTGCATCAAGGACGAGAAGACAGATACATATAGGCCAGCACCTGACATCAGCACATAACAACTAAAAACTGAATCAAATCAGTGGAACAAAATCAAAACAGAGAAGAAAAATTCACTGACTCAGAAGACAAAGAATATAAAGGATGCAATTTGGCAAACCACTGCACAGGCTGAGTAACCACCATATAAGAACCATGGTCCCTGCAAAGCAAGCAGGTTTCTCCCTATTCTGTTTTACCAATCCATAGGTTAGGCATCAGCAAAGTTTTACTGTAAAAGGCAAGAGAACGAATCTTTTAGACTTTGTAGGCCATATACCGTCTGTTGCATCTACTCCTCTTTGCTGTTGTAGCATGAAAGCAGCCATAGACAACACATAAATGAAGACATGTCTGTGTTCCAAATAAAACTTTATTCACAAAAATAGGTGGCTGCTGTGGAACTGAATGTTTGTGTCCCTTCAAAATTTATATGTTCAAGCTTCAATTCCCAATTTGATAGTATTTGGATATGAGGACTCTGGGAGTTAATTAGGTCATGAAAGTGGAGCTCTCATGAATGGGAATAGTGCCATATAAGGGAATGAAGAGCCAGTCTCTCTCTGCATTCTGCCCTGTATGAATACAAATGGTGGTCTGCAAACCAGAAAGAATGCCCTCCTCAGACACCCGATCTGCTGGCACCTTGATCTTGGACTTCTCAGCCCCCAGAACTGTAAGGATTAAAATTTTTTTAAGCCACAAAACTAATAGTGTATTTGTTACAGAAATCCAACAGACTAAAAGTGGTAGGACGTATGTGGCTGATGAACCATAGTTTGTGGACTCCCACCATAGGTGAGCCCACATGGTAAGGATAGTGTCATTAATGGACTGACCTGATGGAGTACTCAGTCTCCCGATGGTAGATGCTCAATTAACAAACAAAAAATACTCCATTATCACCATACATACAAGGGCAGAGTGTTTAGGGCTCACCTCAACTGCAAAGGCAGGAAATCAGGATTCTGAAAACAGAAGTTGCTGAGACTATTATAAAAGGGAAAGAGGAGACAAAGGGACCAAACATTTTAGCATGTTTTTAGAAAGGTTCTCTTGGTGGCCCTGACATTCAGAGAAAAGCTGACTGTATGGGGGAGGGGCCCTCTGGCCAGTTTCTTTGAAGTGAAGCTGCTACCCCTGAGGGTACAACATGTGATAGGGCTTCATCCTCCTCCATCAGGAAGGTTTCCTGACCTTTTCAATTGACTAATTACCATTTAGCATCCTAAGAAGTATCCTTCCTGAAAAATAAAAAGCTAAGTCACTTTGGCAGAGAATTTCATAATTCAAGCTGGAATAGATCACCCATGATGCATGGAAACTTAACTTCAGTGACCTCCTTTACGACACTGGTAAATGTTTTATCCGAGGTCGCCAGGTCAGTCAAGAAACACACAAGCATGCATTCTATACTGTATAATTTAAAAGCTTTATTTCCCCCCACAATAGTAAATGGGTTTCATATTAGTTCAACTGAAGTTTTCTTCCTATAGTTAGCTGCCTTTCTCACTGACTGTGTCATTGATGGGAAAATTGCTTTCTCATGATGGAAGAGTTGATTTCATAGGGACACTCTGAGCTCATCACAGAAATGAGAGAGTCTGACCCAGCAGATTCTGAAGGAGTCTTGAGGTCAAGCAGTCCATTCAGCTAAAGGCCTGGTCAGCAGGACCAAAACAGGCTGCTGCAACCTCTCTGTTGCAGATACTGGCAGGATCCTCCCTGCAGAAGAGACAAGATGCAGCCCCTCTGACCAGGAAGGCTGGAAGCCAGACAATCCCCTCACTTCCTGCTACATGCCCTTCCTCCATCCTGTGGCCCGACATAGGAGTGCTTTAGCTCAGCGAACAACTGGCTTCTGCTTTGGGGTCGTCCAAGGTGCAGTCTTCACCAAGTGCAAGACTGGTCTTCACTCAAACGTTCAGCGTTCACACAGTTTTTGGCTTGTGCTTCGGAGGGCAGTTTCTGTCTCTCTTAGGAACAGTGGCTTCATGTCAGCAGAGGCACGGAGACCCAGGCCAGCACTGGTAGGTAGAGCGTGGGGGCACTGGTGCCGGATGTTCTCTGAGCATGCATCACGGCGAAGACTGCATTAGTGTGGTTGGTGGGTAACTCTACATTACAGATCATTCCTTCACAGCAAGACCTACACTCCTGTTACAGAAGCAAGGGGAGAGGGGAAAGAGAGTTAAGTAATGGGAAGGAGTGGGGAGGGCAAAACAAAGAACAAAAGAATGCTTCCACAGCGCTGAGGACGGACAGAATTAGTTACCCAACTCATCTGGTCTATGAGATACTCAGGCCCTTGAGTACCTTTCCCCCACTAACCCGAAAGTAAGGACTATTTTGAGAGTCTTTTCATTTTAACAGTGATTTATCTGTAGCAAGCCAAGCATAAGCAAAGGAAAAAAGAGGATGAGAAACTGAATAAGATTGCTTGATTGAATCAACAAATCTTCTAAGATTTGTAAGGAAAAACACTGACATGAAAATGAAAGCTAGGAACCTTTTGGACTGGCCATTGATTTTCTTTCTCAGTACTACTTGTTAAGGGATAATAATGACTTTGTATTGTCTATACTAACAACTGATTTCTATCATTACAACAGCAAGGGCTTGCTAATTATGGCTGCTGAGGAGTGGAAAAGGCTTGCTCCCTCACAGCACAAGGTGTTTTCAGAGGAAGCAATCTTCTGTCATAATACCTGGTACAAGGCTTCAACCTGATAAACTTAGCCATCCATAGAGGCTTCCAGGATGGCTAAGAAAAGGGCAGCAATTCTACATGTCTTTATCAGCTGCTTTCAACCCTGGCAGCAAGAACATCAGAATCTCCTTGGAGAACTTTAAAAAAGAAAAGAGAGATGCCTGGGTGGCTCTGTTGGTGGCTCAGGTCATGATCTCCCTGTTCGTGAGTTCAAGCCCCACATCAGGCTCTGTGCTGATGTCTCAGAGCCTGGAGCCTGCTTTGGATTGTGTATCCCTCTCTCTCTCTGCCCCTCCCCTACTCGCATTCTATGTCTGTCTGTCTGTCTGTCTGTCTGTCTCTCTCTCTCTCTCTCTCTCAAAAATAAAAATTTTAAAAAATAAAAAGGAAAGAAAAAAGAGCCTAATGCCCAAGACCCCACCTGAAGTTCAGTTTCAGCTGATCTGGGATGTTCCCTGACCACCACCAATATAGCTGTGAAAACTCCCCAGGTGACTCTCCAACGTTGCCAGAGCTAAAAGCTACTGGTATCAGAAGCACTTTCTGTACACAGTAACTAAATCAAATTCTAAAATCTCATAAAATTAACATACTCTTCAAGTAATTTTTTGTCAAACATTTCACAATTCCGGGCATATAAAAGAGTGAAATTGCTCATTTTAGAATGATAAAAAATTAAGGAGATCAACTGATCTGAAATATATCTATACTTCATCATATTAAACTAAGATCAATTCTTTCAGACTCTCACGTCCCCATCTAAGCAGAGGTAGGGGTTAAGACCAGGTTTCCTTAGTAAAAGGCATCCCCATTTCCCTCTTTCCACAACCCAGCTACCCTGTGCATTGTTCTCGGTGATATCTGGCCATAAACAAAATACATGAGCTGGGTTCTGTAGCGTTCATCACTCTCTCATGGATGGTTGGCTCTTGGGCTTCCAGAACAGACTTCAAACAAATCAAGTTCGAGGTCTAGGATGGAGCTCTGTGGTCCGGGAATTATCATTTGTTTTTAGTGACATTTTTTGTTGAAGGACAGGAAGTCTTCAATTTCTCTTTGGTCTCCACTACATCACTGTAAGGGAGTCTTTCCTTAAAGACTACATGTATACAACAGGTTACTTTATCCTTCCTGCCTTTCCATTATGTACAACTAATGACCAGTAGGAAAAACCTTAGGACAGTAACCTTACACATACACACACACTCCTTACTGTATGTTTAGAATCTCGGCTGTGGTGGCAGCCAACAAAATGACATTCACTTCTGGAGGCACATTTTTTGGTAATGGATGTACTTCTTCCGTGGCTGGTGAAGTGGTGAACTGTCAGACAGTACTGTGTATCTAGGCAGGGGGAGAAAAGGCAACGTCATGTTTCACGCTGCAAAAGAGAAACTCAACAATCACTTCAGGAAAGACTAAAACTCAGGATGATCCTTAGGTTTCTAGGCAAGAAGTTTAATGGCAGGAGTGGATGCCTCTCCTTTGGTGCCAGCTAAAGCTGAGAAAAAAGTTGAACAAGCTTTTCATCAGCATCTCAGGTCTGCTCATTTCATATGAGTGTGCCAGCATCTCTGTCTCTGTCTCTCTCCCTATGAAGCACGTGTTCTAGAACTCCAAAATAAAATGAGAGTTGTAAACGTAAAATGCAGTGGGTTAGAACACATCTTGGTGTATTATTCAGCATTTGTTTCTTGTATACTAACAGACATGTGGTGGAACAGAATGAAAACAGGTGCTTCAAAGTATGCATCAAGACCACCTTCCTGACCCATCCACTTCTTACTCATGCTCTAATCCTCCCTGCATGTTTGACTTTTCCGGAGTATTCCCATTTTCCTACTTTCTCTGCCCCTCCCTGCACACAGCTAGCTCATGTCTACAGTTTTCCCTATAGCTTTAAGTACTCACATTTTACTACTTTTAAAGAAAGTGATTTCATTCAATATGCTAGGACCCGCCACTTCAGTTTTGCATCTCTCTCCAGTTATCTCAGACCAATGCAATGCTCCTTAGTTTATTGAGAAGGGACTACAGCAGCAATGTCATAAAATGGGGGGAAACCTGACTAATGTGGAGAGCACTTGGTTTTAGAGAATTCTGTCACATGTGAGCACTATTAGGTCCTTAAAGCTCATTTTCTTTTGAATAAAAGATGATAACAAGTGTCCGACATTTTGATAGGGTTGTGGTAAGCTTCAAATAATATTAACATGCCATCAGCGAGGCACTCTAACAGGTATTCACTCAGTCAATCCTTACAATAAGCCTTAAGGCAAGTCATATTAATATCATTTTACAGATAGAAAAGCCAAGGCATGGTTTCTTGCCCACAGTTACATTAGACAGAAGGTGGTGGAAGATAGGATTCTAACCTAGGCAGTTTTCTAGAGTTTGTACTCTTAGCCAGAACACTATTCCGCCTCTCAGCATACCTAGTGTTAAACTAGATGATGCTTTGCTGTGCTCTAGGCGAGTAGCTGACTTCTGCCTTTAGAAGGACAGGGAACCACTGAATGTTTGGGAAAGGCATTTCGACCTATACTTCACATAAAGAAGAATTGGAAACTGGTAGCTGCATGTGTTCGTATAAAATGCCACACATGCTAAAGCACCCTAGAAAGTCAGAATAGAAGCCAGGGTAAATAAAATAAGAAATGTCATTCTTGTTACACAGAGAACCTCTCTTAACAACACTGACAGACCACAGAAGTAAAGCTCTAAGGTGAAAAGGAAACCTGAGCTGACAAAGAACAATAGCTGTGGGCCAGTCTGCCCCCGAGAAATGGTTGACTATCACGCCCCTAAACGATGACTAATTGAAAAGCAAGAAATTATACCCTCAGGTAGAATTCCAGATGGTTAGTATCTTTGGGGCTTGACTGGAGCACAGTCAAAAATGTACTGTCATGCACACTGGAATGTAGGGTCGTTCCGTGGCAGTCTCGTTAAGAGTCAAGTTTTCAAGTTGGACTTGGAAGAGCCAACTTCCTTCACCCTTCCCATCTCTGACGTTTCCTCGCTGATGGAAAGCTGCAGCTCCCTTCTTCTGCTCACGTGTTTCAACAGAGATGAAACTCTGCAACCCGGAAATATCCATGCACATTCCCATTCAAGACGGCTTTGATTCATGAATGACAAATCAGAGCACTGTGCTGTTCCTAGTAGGAACAGTGTTTGGATACAATTCAAAATAATATAGTCCATGAAGACGAAGTACAAGGAGCTGGACATCAGTGCCGTAATTTGCTACTGTTACAATCCTTACCACCCGGTTTTCAGGGGCATTTAAAGCAAATAGCTAAGAATGGTACCCACCCTCTGAAGTAAATTAGTAAAGAGAGGCATCGGCCAACCTTAAAAACTTTGCAATTACTAAGATAAATTTCTGTGCAAAATGTAGAAACAAATCTCCAAATGCACAAGATACATAAATGTACTCACACACACACACAATTTAAGGTCACTCTACAGAAATGTAAAAGAACCTCAAGACAAAATTAAAATAATTAATTACTCTTGAAAAGAAATCATGAAAAATACTGTCCAGAGGCACGTGGGTGGCTCAGTTAAGTGACCCTCTCATGGTATCGGTGCAGGTCATGATCTCGTGGTTGTGAGATCGATCGCCACATCTGGCTCCATGCTGACTGCGGAGCCTGCTTGGGATTCTCTCTCTCTCTTCCTCTCCCCTTCTCACTCATGCTTGCTCGCTCTCCCTCTCTCTCCAAATAAATACACATTAAAAAAAAAAAAAGAAAAATACTTTCCAAGTAGATGTCACAACCATTTGTGCTAATTTACAGCCTAAGAGTCTCAGGCCCCATAGAGGTCTGCAGTGTGTACTAATCATTGGTACCATACACTGGCTTTATCTGGAAGAGGTAAGGCTATTTTACTGCTTTATAGAATATGGTACAAAGATTTCCAAAAGAGTCAAGGTAATAGTACACCAAAACTGGTAATCTTTAGCTCTAGAAGAGTTTGTTGGTTGGTCGGTTTGCTTTTCTTGGCCTTTTAGGTCTGAAAACCTAAAAAATAGTACTTCCTAAAAATCTGAATAGCCTCATCTTATAGCTCTAAGTAGAGCTTTCCAATTCCAAATCATCCCTCAGCACATCCTGTCTGCTTTACCTCCAAGTTTATATATGTTAAATCATTCGACTTCTTGTCCCTCTATCCCTACCACCATAGTCCCGGTTGTCATCTTCTCCCGCCTAAAGACAATAAAAGACCCCACTTGGTTTCCCTTCTACTTTTGTCCCCAACCACTAGGGATGTATCCGGGAGCTAAGCAAACTAAAAAGTTCTCAAATGTTTGTCAAATGAATGAATGAGTTACCAAGGCACCAATGTATCTCAAGAGTATAAAAACCCTTCTTTGCTTTAGCCAGTAAGTGTGACTTTTCTAGAGGTATCAAGCATTTCTGAAATTCTTAGAATGCCTTAGACAACACTGTGGACTATTTGTTCTGCTTGATAAATACTATTTAAGAAATCCTCCCTGGAGGCACACACAGCACACACAAACTGAGGTTATACCATCAGTTTCCAAGTACTCTCAGAGTAATCTGATACCTGCACAGTCTACTAAAAGAAATCTGATTTTGATATAACATCATCAGCCTGTTGATATAGGCTAATCCCATTATATAAGGCAGGTCTGCTCACGGCCAGTTAAGAGAGACCTAAATGAGGTATAATCACCAGAGAGTGTTCCAAACTCAGTGCACTTACTTTGTGGGCACCATTTGTCTTCTGCCCATCGATTGCAGTTATAATTATCCCTTGCATTTTCACAGGTAAAACACTTGAAGCTATTTGGAAATGGCGTAGCTTTAAAGAAAAATGCACAGTGAAACAGAAAGGTTAAAAAAGACAAAAATTTTAAACATCAAAGATGGCACAAATTAGCAACTTTTATTAGATCAAACGAAATTTACAAACCATCATCCTTAGAGTTTTCGTTGCCAAGGAGCTGGAGTTAACTGCCAGACTTCAGGGCATATTTATTCTCTTTTTTTTAAATATTTTGTCTATGCTTATCTACTATAGAGTAATGAAAATGGTTCCACAAGCCACTCTGAAACACCCATGGTATTGTTTCATTACAATTTATAACTTGGGAATAAGTGGGGGTTGAGAGCACAGGAAAGGGTGGTGGCGGATTTGGAACCAATGATTTGGTTTAGTGTGGCCCCTGAAAAGAACTGGAGTCAGATTAACCTGAGCTTGAATTATGTTCTTCCTACTGAGTAGCTTTATCATTTTTAACTTCCAGGAAATAATAATATTTAGAGAAATACTAACAGTGAAGATCCCCATGACTTGCAGAGGAATCATGAAGATTAAACAGGAGGCTGCAATAAAAAATATCTAGCATAGTCCCTGGCACATCAAATCCTGCTGGTTTCTGTCTACACGCACTTCCATTACAGCCATCTTCAACCTCAGTCAAGCAATCTCACTTGATATACGTCAATTATCACAACATTAGACCTCAATCAGGAATGTAACTTTTAATGTAAGGATGATAGCAATTCTCAGGCTCTTATGCTCATGCTGGTGTTACAGAAAGCAGGAATTATGACTGCTGGCAGTCTGGATTGAAAGTAACTAGAATGTCCTTTTGGTCTTTAGGTTTTTGTGTTTTTTTTTTTTTCCCAACCTTGTATCTTGTTATTTTAATGGGCAAGAAGTCAAAAGTGTAATAAATTTGACATTTCTTTATAAGCCATGGCATAAAGCCTTATGTAAAACTTCCAATTCTTCCATTTTTGGAGAATAAAATGGATAAAGATTAAGGAAAATGTCTGACCATCCTAGTAAACTGATCATGTTAGTCAAATATTTCTATTTTTTTAATGATTTTTTTAATCATAAAATTTTATTAGGCTTAAAAGTTTCAAAATTTGTCTATAATTTAGATTTTATGAAAATCTAAATGTGTTTGTGCCATGTCATTAAGCTATTAGTATACAATCATTACCAGTTTAGAAACATATAATAAATGATAGTTCAAGGTGTGTGTGGTATATATGCGATATGTGTGTATGCACACACACACACGCAGTGTCACAAATAATAAAGAAAGCACAAAGGGAAGAAGAGTAATATATAGGCTTCATTTAGAAGTGGTATAAAGACAGTGGGTCCCAAACCTGGCTGTGCATGAATAGTTTCAGGAGAGCTTTTTTAAAAAGAAGAGGGTTTGGGGGAGGGAAAGAAAAGAAAATAATTTACATCCCACCCTTCTGACTACTGAACCAATGCAGAGGGGACCAAGGAATATGTAGTTTTAAAGGCTTTTATCATGATTTTGATACTCTTCCAGGTGTGGGAACTACAGCCATTCATCTTTATACCAATTGGTGTCTATAATCTTTCTCTAATAAAGTATATCAGAGAAGTCTCACTTGTCTGAAGAGAGAAAGGAGATGATATATGTATAAAAGTACAAATATTCACATGTATGCATATAAAATATATTATCCTACAGATAATGTTCACTGATATTTGCTTCTGTGTAAATTATTAGTGGAAAAGTTGAATTTTATACAGCCTTTTCTAATGATGACTATGCATATTAATGAAAATCCAAGTATTATTTCCCACCTAATTTCAAATATACAAATCTGTTTCAAAATTGTTAATGGTCATTTGAAAGAATATATCATTTAGGGGTGTCTGGGTGACTCGGTTGTTGAGCATCTGACTCTTGATCTCAGCTCAGGTCTTGATATCAGGGTCATGAGTTCAAACCTCATGTTGGGCTCCACAACCATATATAAATTATATATG
Source organism: Lynx rufus (assembly GCF_022079265.1). Classification (NCBI taxonomy): domain Eukaryota; kingdom Metazoa; phylum Chordata; class Mammalia; order Carnivora; family Felidae; genus Lynx; species Lynx rufus. The sequence continues at coordinate 81,885,000 of NW_025814834.1, forward strand.
GAGAAACTTCCTTCCTACAGCCAATATCCTTCTCCATTGAAGAGATCAACAAAGAACACTGCTAAGCCATTCGTGGTGACAGTGTTCAAGAGATTATTTTACTTTTTCATTTTTAAAAATGTTTATTTATTTTTGAGAGTGAGAGAGCGAGCGAGTGCACGTGAGTAGGGGGAGGGCAGAGAGAGAGAGGGAGACACAGAATCATAAGCAGACTCCAGGCTCCGAGCTGTCAGCACAGAGCCCGACGCAGGGCTTGAACTCATGAACCGTGAGATCATGACCTGAGCCAAGTCAGATGTTTAAACTGAGCCACCCAGGCACCCCAAACAGAGTATTTTAACCAAGAACCATTTTGAGACTTCAGCAGAAAGCTAAAGCATGTTAAAGAAATGGAGAAAATTTCTGTCATTATGTACTACTCCTCACCAAAGTAGTGAAGACTCTCTGGCTTATTCTAGGTATAAACCAAATATTCCAGAGCAGGCAAAGTTATTATAGGTGGAAAGAGGGACTTAGAATTGTCGCCCTGACCCTACAGTCGTGAACCAGGACACAACCACTACTTACGGTCCAGAGGAGGCCTCACGTTGTAGAAGTTGATGTTCTTGGCCAATGCCCAGTTTGCTGACAAGATAAAGATCTGGACAACAGCTACAGCCAGAGCATGACGGAGGGGCAGCATTCTGACCTTGGTCATGGGAAAGTCCAAAACTCACATCTACAATGAAAAGAGAGACTGGTCGCATTTATCTGCATTTTGTTTGTCAGGAGGAGCAGGCTTTGCTTCCATTTGGGAAGCCTGATTATTCAAATCTATCCGACCATCTACTTGTTCTATAGGGCCCGTACTTGTAAGCAAACTGCATTCTTTTTCACAGATGAAAGCTAAGTAATTACTGCCTTCTACTGGTCAGGCCTCTGCACTAGCCAGTTAAGCTCTAGCAGGACACCCAAAGGCCTTTCAGGTTCCGGAAGAACAAGGAACAGCATGGGCGTGGCCGCACCCCATTCCCTCACTGCCTGAGGCTAGCCGGCGTACTTTGTGCTGAATCAGCCAATCACTTAACAGGGTTCAGAGGCACGTTCACCTGAAGTTACTGAACCACCTATCTGTCAAGTCCATACTCTGAGTAAACACTTGTGTTTGAGAAATTTTGCAACGCTTTCAAAACCTGGAAGAAACCTTAAGAGTCAGAGCACTAGGAAGGGCAGTGCATAAATGTACAACGAGTTTGGGAAATAGAGTCTCTGCTGGATCCCAGAGCACAAAGACAATGCCATCCCCATCTGTGTCTGTCACGCTGGGTGCAACAAGCTGCCAGGAGGTTCTAGAGAAAACGGAGTAAGAGTTGTTTGAAATGCTGATGAGATGTTAGTCCTAGCCCACAAATACTGCTTCTGCTTTCAAAGAGGTGAAGTAGGCAGGTTTGATACCCAGTGAAACAACAGACGTCCGAAGCTCACCGAGGAAGACAGTACATCTTAAGTCCCACTGGTTCTACCCTCTAGAAGCAGACCTGGTAGTAAGAAAATCTTCAGGAGAGATGCTGAGAACATACAGGATCACCACAAACAGGTTCTCTTTAGCAATGGAGAGGTGTGGGAAGCAGAAAAGGATGTAACTTGGAGTCCAAAGACTTTGGTTCAGGTATTGGCTCTGCTATTTATTAGCTGTCTGACCTTGGGCAAGCTCTTTAAGCTCTATTAACCTCAATTTCCTCATCTGCAAAGTGGTTTAATAACACCCATTCTGCCCACACATTTGGATAATTGTAAGCATCAAATATAGGCTCAGGTAGAATCACATAGGATTGTGAAAGTAACAGCACTTGTAATACAAGTCTGTGAAAATGCTAGAACCTTAGAGTTCAATAATATTGCCTGAACTCATTTTCTTCTTGCTGAATCAGCCGGTCTCTGTGGGTTTAGGAAATTTTTCAAAGAAGAAAAGTTTGATCTCTGCACATATGAGCATAATCCTTCACATGGAGATTTTGTTTGAAGCCAGGATAATAACGCACAGAATCTAGGGATTTTACCTCCCCCTCATGTTGTGAGTATATTGGTTTTGCGTGTATAGCTAATAATGCCTTCCTACAAAGATGGAACTAGATAGCAGACAAAATATAGCCAGCAGCATCCCCATCCCTATAGATGGATTCTGCCACCAATTGAACATAGTCTCTAAGAAGTACTCAGTGTAAAGGAAAACCTGGAAGGTTTCAAAAGCCAATAGGGCTAAACTTCCTATACTGCATTTCAGCTCACGACAGAATGCGACCTACTGATACGTAAATACATATATAAAATTCTGTCCTGGTTCATTTTAGAAACCAAAATTGATCATTCACAGTTATTAGATTTCTAAATCTTATTTTTATGCTCTTTCTGAAGAAATGGACGTTTTTAATAGCTAACTATATTATTCCCTACAGACGAGTCATTATGCTGGTACAAATTCTCCTTCTCCTATTCCTTTCTCTAAGTTGGACTGCTCCATATTCATTGTGAATCTGGAGCCAAGGAATGAAGACCCCTGCTTTACACCAGTGGAGAAACTTTGAGTAGGAGAGACTCATCCCTTTTTCACAAATCTCAAATTCATTGTGTTCCAATAGCAACCCATATTCAAGTAATATGGAAATAATGCCTAAGATTATACATTTCAGATTCCTATCGTCTACATTCAGTCCCTTTTCCATCACTAACAAATATGGGGCCTCAGACAAATTGCTTCAACTTTCCAAGCCTCGGCTTGCCCATCTGTAGAAGAGGCACAATAACAGTCCCTACCTCAGAGCATAGAAGCACAGACTAAATGACATCGTGTGTATGAAGCACTCAGCCGAGTGCTGGGCACATGGGCACTTTCAGGTAGAGTACAGGTTCAAATACCTGCTTCTAAACCTACTCTTTTTGTAGACTGGTGCAAGTTCCTTGACCTCTCTGTACCACAACTTTTGCATCTATAAAATGGAAGTAATGATATTAATACCTACCTCATAGGGTTGTAGGAATTAGTTAATACACATAAAGCACTTATCTAATTAGCTGTGTTCACCATTTTTCAATCCTCACTAGGTAGCATTCACTGTTAAGAACATATCTCCAAACAGGAATCACGAATCAGAACCCCTGGTTTTCCTCATGTAATCTCTATGTGAGACAGAAGCTCATTTATTCATTCAAATGTCATTACTGACATGTAGTGCATAGAAAGAAATTGTTATTACTGGACCTCCAACAAGGTCTTTGCTCTCATGAAGTGTGCATTTTAGAAGGAGAAGACAGACACTAACTATGGGGAAAATGTAATTTCAGATAGTCATGATTCTGAGATAAGTACAATAGAGAGATGTGTGGGTGAATAGGAGGACCTACTTTACATATACAGTGGACCCAGTATGAGAAGAAACCACCCAAGCAAAGAATCAAGGGAAAAGACACTAGGGTTCCAAGATAGGAAGAAGTGCACGTGCAGGGGGGAGAGGGCAGGGACAAAGTCAGAGGTGGTGGGACCAGACCATACAGGCACTTACTTACAGGCCATGGCAAGGATTTGGGATCTAACAAAACCAAGGAACTGTTTGGTTTTAGATTATCTGATTTTGAAAAAATGCTTGGTCTCTGCAGAGCAACAGGTCCCAAATCCTTAGCCTTATTTCTCACTCCCAGAATAAAGGGATGCCAATAACAGACAACATAGAGGAATTTAGGATTCACAAAGGTTTCTCTGAATAAAAGAGTGATTGGACGGCAGACGACTTTAAAACAACCAAATGAACAGCAAGCTCAAGGATTAGATTTGTATTTTGTTTTTTCCATTCTTCAAAACAGGACTGTAGGGAAAGTGGCATCATTACCATTGTACAAGTGAGCTTAGGAGACAATGTATGTAAAGATCCTAGCACACTTCCTGGAACACAGTAACCCCATCAAAACAACAGTGAAAAGTTGCCATATCGACTAGTATATTTTTATTTCCATTTTTAGCTAAAACAGCATAGCCTTATTGTATCAAAATTCACCAGAACTGCAAAGGTTTTACCTATCAAATAAAACAAACAAACAAAACACTAAATAAAAATGTCTGCTATTTTCCAGAGCCGGCTTTATAATCTATTACCAATACTGCTTTCCCCTAAGTACCTATATCTATCTCTATCTATTCTGCAGTGGATAGGTTTGTGTTAACATGACTGTTTTATCTTTCACAACCAAAAGACATTAGGATAATGAAAAAGCAAATGACTAACTATGATATCTGAAAGTTGTTTTACATTTAGAATCATTTCACGGAGACTCTGAACTAAAAATTATCTGCTGAGACTTTGCTGAGTAGGCTCTCACTGCAGTCTTTGTTGCAGAACAAGGTTACAGTAGAGCTTGTATTTTGCTCCAGAAGGAAAAAAAAGAAGTCTTTAAGATGAGTCAGACTAAACCATTCTGGTATTTTCTCCAGGACCATCACACAGAGCAGAGTTCTTCAGAGCAGGGAGGGGTGACTTGTAAGCTTGTTAGGGTTATTTGCAAAATATTGTGTCTATATAGATTTTTCCCCCTGGGCTGAGGATCTCAAAAGGAATCTGTTAAGGAATCTGTTAATCTGAACATAACAGTTAAGAACTGCTGCTTGCTGTTTCAGAATACAACTGTCAGGATTTGGCTTCCTGTGACTTAGATGGTTTTATATTTGACACTAAGAAAGTTCCACATATACATTAGGTATCTGGTATACACTCAAGTTCAAGGATGGCTCAAATCATTCCTCCCCAGCAGAGCACAATATTTTTATCCATTTTTCCCCACAGATGGTAGGCCTGGTCAAAAACCCCTCACCTGTGGTGCTGGCCTTCCATTTGGTTTATGATCCTCTCTTTGGCAAGTAGGATATGCTCCAGAATGCCAAAAGAAAGGGGTGCTTTCTGCAAAGGCAGATTCAACAGAGATGGGCAACTCTCAGGTACTCCAGGGAATGGCAGGTAGCCAGATGTGTACATTTGCAAAGCCCACCTCGCCTATTACTGCCCAGAGTAAAGGACCTACACGGCACTTGGTCCAGAAGCGTGACTATTTCCCAGGTCTGAGTAATAATCAGCATCTTATTCTACAGGTAGCATTTTCTGCCTCCACGGAAAATATGCAAAGATGATGGGGGTTTCAACAAGCAGCATGTCCTTGACATCATAAACTCTCTTTTGGGGTAGGGAAATGACCTACATTATTTTTTAAACTATTTTTTAAGTCCCTAGGTCTAGGCTCAGTGCATGGTAAATATCCAATAAATACTTTTTTTTTTTAAATAGAACCAACATCTTAGCTATGATCTTAAGGAACTCTTTTCTTAACAAGACAAAGATTGTGGGCAGTAAGGAGTTGATGGAATGTCCAAAGATGAAGAAATGGTCTCAAAAGGAATGGACTCAAAGGGAGATTTGAAAAAGAGGAGACCAAACAATGTGGTAAATACTGGTACTTCCTGCACAGTTGCTAAAAATGAGTCAGCAAGCCAAGGCTAACTCCAACTGCCAATAAAACAAATGAAATGGATAATTTAGAGGAAGCAGCTCTACTAAGTCCAACATGCCCATCAACACTCATATTCACACTTTCCTGAAAGCATCACTTATCCCGCAGTAAGACACTTTAATGACAAACTTTAATAGGCCCAGCTTCCCTTGTAAAAAGAATAGAAGGCCAAGTGGAAATTCAAAATGAGTGCTGAAATTTTACTAAGAAGGACAAGAATAGATGAAAACACTCCTCTCAAAAGAAGAAATCTGCCCAAACAAAAAAACTTTATCATCTGCAACAAGGATTGTGTTACTTGCTTCTGGCTATTAGGCCAGGTTGGCCAACGGAGACACTCTGGTTCCTGTTACATTTAAGAACAGTGTTCATGGGATCTATGCCGAGACCCTGTTGTAGTTCCCTTCCTTGCAGGGGGACTGGGGTTTCAATTGCTAACCTGCCTGGGCATCGAGAGCCCAGCTCCTACGCTGCAGCTTCTACCTTCTCTAACAGGTGTTCTATTTCTGGTACACAAAAAGTTCTTTTGTCCTCCTAAGTTTAAATATGAATTTCCTTAGAGATATTTAATCTAGCTTTTTTAAGTGCCGGAAGCAAAATACAAGAGAGAATTTTACCTTATACCCACCCAATCCATTATCTTCCTCTGAAAATACAAAATACCCACGGAGTACCATGGACTTTATTCTTAACAACATTCACTAGGAAAAAGTAGGATCATGATTCAACCACTCATACCAGCTTATCCAAATCTTGAAAATATTAGGATGATAAATCTTGCATTTATACCAGGTATTCTGCTAAGCACTCAGAAAACAATAAATAAGAGACACAATGTCTGTACTCACATACATTACTGGGGCCAAAAACTCAATTTGAGATGTGTCTGCCAAGGGTTAATACAATCATCTTAGAGAGGAGGAAAAACAATGGGCTTTAGATTCAGAAAGGGCACCCAGAATAAAATTCTGGTTCTCCTTTTTGTTTTGTTTTACAGGATCAGCATTTTTTAAAAGTTGTTGTTTAAATTCCAGTTAGGTAACATACAACATAATATTAGTTTCAGCTGTACAACATAGTGATTCAACACTTCCATACAACACCCAGTGCTCATCACACCATCATCTATTTCACCCATACTTCACCTACCTCCATGCTGGTAACCATCAATTTGTTCTCTATAGTTAAGAGTCTGTTTCTTGGTTTATCTCTTTCCACCCCCACCTTCCCCCGACTTTGCTCATTTGTTTTGTTTCTTAAATGCCACATGAGTGAAATTATATGCTATTTGTCTTTCTCTTATTTCAGTTAGCATAATACTCTCTTGCTCCATCTATGTCATTGCAAATGGCAAGATTTCATTCTTTTTTATGTCTGAGTAATATTCCTGTGTGTATGTATATAAAGAAGGAGATACAGAGATATATATGTATACACATATATACACACACACACACACACACATACACACCCCTCCGATCTTTATCCATTCATCAGTTGATGGACATGGAGGCTGTTGCTATAATTTGGCTATTGTTGATAATGCTGCTATAAACACCAGTGTGCATGTATCCCTTCAAATCAGTATTTTTGTATCCTTTGGGTAAACACCTAATAGTGCAATTGCTGGATTGTAGGGGAGTTCCATTTTTAACTTTTTGAGGAAGCTCCATACTGTTTTCCAGAGTGGCTGTACCAGTTTGCACTCACACCAACAGTGCAAGAAGGTTCTCCTTTCTCCACATCCTTGCCAATACTTGTTGTTTCTTGTATTGGGGATTTTAGCCATTATGATAGGCGTGAGGTGATACCTCACTGTAGTTTTGACTTGCATTTTCCTAATGCTGAGTGACATTGAGCATCTTTCCATGTGTCTGTTGGCCATCTGTATAGTCTTCTTTGAAAAAAATGTCTACTCATGTCTTTGGTCCATTTTTAAGCTGGATTATTTGCTTTTGGGTGTTGAGTTTTATAAATTCTTTATAGATTTTGGATACTAACCCTTTATCAGATATGTCACTTGCAAATATCTTCTCCCATTCCACAGGCTGCCTTCTAGTTTTGTTGACTGTTCCCTTCACTGTGCAGAAGCTTTTTATTTTGATGTGTTTTTTTTTTTGAAGTTTGCTTTTGTTTCCCTTGCCTCAGGAGACACATCTAGAAAGAAGGTGCTACAGCTGATGTCAAAGAAGTTGCCTGCGTTCTCATCTAGTATTTTTATGCTTTCAGGTCTCACATTTAGGTCGTTAATCCATTTTGAACTTATTTTTGTGTATAGTGTAAGAACATGGTCCAGTTTTCCCAACACCATTTGCTGAAGGGACTCTTTTTCCCATTGGAAAACTGGACCATGTTCTTACACTATAATCTTACACTATAATCTTTCCTGATTTGCCAAAGATTAATAGACCATATAGTTGTGGGTTCATTTCTGGGTTTTCTATTCAGTTCCATTGATCTATGTTTCTATTTTTACGCCAGTACCATACCACTTTGATTAGTACAGCTTTGTATTATAACTTAAAGTCTCAACTGTGATGCCTCCAGTTTGCTTTTCTTTTTCAAGGTTGCTTTGGTTATTTGGGGTCTTCTGTGCTTCCACACAAATTTTAGGATTGTCTTTTCTAGCTCTGTGAAAAATGCTGATGGTATTTTGATAGGATTTGGATAGGTATTTTGATAGGATTGTATTCAATGTGTACATTGTTTTGGGTAGTACAGACATTTTAACAATATTTGTTCTTCCAATCCATGAGCATGGAATGTCTTTTCATTTCTTAGTGCCATCTTCAATTTCTTATGAAAACTACAAATTGTTTCTATATTTACTAGCCACGTAACCCCATTTGTCAATAAGATAAGTGAGGCTTAGAGCCATGTAGATAAGTTTCTTAAGCTGTTGTGGGGATTGGGTATAATTACATAGGTAAAGTACCTTTCACTTAGATGGCATTAAAGAAATGTTAAGTGTCTGCTTCCCCTCATGTATCTTCCTTCCCAGTTCTTCAGATATCATTAGCAGGAGAACAGAGATAAGATCAAGAGATATAACTGTCCAACTCCATTCCATACTAGCTGGACCAAATCTGGTAAATAGTGTTGAGTTCTATGCACTAATTTCTAAAGGGGATTCAGGAATTATCTTTCTTGCAACCAAATGAAAAGTTGGAATGAATGACTGACAAGGTTCTTTCCCCTTCTAGGATTTTATGATTTCTCTGGAAGGATATTAATGAAGAATTCCAGTTATACCATAAAAAGTCATATGTAATACAGTATTCCCATATTTCAGATCCCTGCTATAATGTTTACAAGGATAACTTTAAAAATCTCATCATAGGATCAAAACTTCATAGAAATGAATATTTCATTTCTAAGCATAAGGCTGTACATTTTGTAGTGCTAAAGATGGTTTTTTCTACTATATACAACCTGATAAAATAATATCTAAAAACAGTGCTAATATTAAAATATTGTTATTATGGGGGCGCCTGGGTGGCGCAGTTGGTTAAGCGTCCGACTTCAGCCAGGTCATGATCTCGCGGTCCGTGAGTTCGAGCCCCGCGTCGGGGTCTGGGCTGATGGCTCGGAGCCTGGAGCCTGTTTCCGATTCTGTGTCTCCCTCTCTCTCTGCCCCTCCCCCGTTCATGCTCTGTCTCTCTCTGTCCCAAAAATAAATAAACGTTGAAAAAAAAATTTTTTTTTAAATAAAAAAAATAAATTAAACATTGTTATTATGGAAATCAACCTTAAAGCTAATGAGTTAATATGGGGCAATAAGTGTTCAATGGGTAAAAAATAGTCTAATCAATTTTAAAGGCAACTTTCTAAATGTGATTCAAATGTTAAGAAAAAAACTAAAAAAAACCTTCCCAAGTAGTAGCTTTTCAGCTGCATTTTTGTCAAAGACACGTTTACATCTTTTTTGAGAAGGCTTTGATGACACTAGAGGAGAAGGTTAAGAACTCCACATGAACAAGATTAAAAAGCTTAGATGATTGGGAATTGGAAAATGTACTCCTTTTAAAAAGAATCCAGATGGGTTTGCCATGTTTTATTGAACTATTTAGACAAATGGTAGGAACCTAATAAATATATGCTAACTGATTAAATTTGAGAGTATCCTTCACATAGGTGAAATAATTGTTGCCCAGTTTGTATCCACAAACGATTTTTAGGAGGCTTATGCCAAGTCATTTTGACATTAAGGCTCTTAAAATACAGAGTAAAAACCCTGAGAGAGGAAAGATCTGAACCACTAAACGTCCATGCATGGTGTTCCTCTGCTGTGCATTACATTTCACTTTGTACCTTTCAGGCGTTAAGGGAGATGCATATGGGACACATATTCTCATATTTGATAAAAGGAAACTCTTCCTGGTATTTAATTCTCAAGCTAATGGGCGCTATGTGTTATACAGAGAGCACCAAACAACATATGGATAATGCCTGAAATTTGTTTCAAAGAGCTGCAGAGGCATCCTTCAATTGGCCATTTCTTAAAAAAAAAAAAAAAAAAAAAAAAAAAAAAAAAAAAGAAAAAGCCAAGGGCATATATTAATTCTATAGAGGTATTTCTGCTATCAGGGAGGTAAATGAGAGAGATTATTTTCTTTTCCATGGAAGCAGGGGGTCTTTAAATTTGAGAGAAAGATACAAGTGGACTGAAGTTCTACAGGAAAGCTGTGGGCGCACAGGTGTTTGGTACTGTTAACGAGCAATTCCACTGGCAGAACTACATAGACATAAACCAAGCAGCAACAAAGGCTGGGCATGGAAGACATTGTTTTTATGTTCCATATCCTTGCTTGCTTTGCTGAACCCATTTCTTTTAATAACCAATCAAAGCTCTCATAATAGAAATCTAGGCTGGAATGTCCAACAGCTGGCTAAGAATCCATTATTCTACATTTGTTGAGTGGAGGAATGTTTCATGCCGAGCATGCATTCTCTAATATGTGGCATACACAACTCAACTGAGAAAATTTAGCTTTCAGGGTCAGCATACAGGCGATGGCTAGGACTTTTGACTTCATTTAGTCTCAGCTGACATAAAAAAGGGACCATAAAAATAAAGCGTTCATACAGATGTCCTTCTCATTTGAACCTCTCTGTATAAATTCTAACATAAGAGAATGTCTATACCAAAACAGAAATCTTCAGCAATAAATTCACTTGGATATGTGTGCATGCATATATGCACACCCACATACATACATGTACGTATGTGCTTCTACACAAACATAGATCTATTTTATTGAATGACTTGACTGTTTAAGTGCTAATTATGTGCCAGGTTGTAAAAGTGTCCCTAGAACTCTGTATAAAAGACTGTATTGCCAATCATGTCAGCTGTTTCCAGGACCCATATTGTTATCTTTCAGTTGGGAGATCTTCAGGATATAGAATTGTTACTATACATTTGGCTTGTCATCTTTCTCCTGTGCTAGGGCTTAATGTCACTGACCATTGTTTATAGAGCTCCCACTAGCTCAACTTTATTCTCGATTCTACAGCTAAAAATATATCACACAAGTAAAGGACATGTTCGTGGGTTTCATTCTGAAAACAGGAGGGCATTTTAAAAAACAACAATAAACTATGTGCTTTGGCAAAAGACTATCATGCTGACTTTTGCATAGTCACAAAATTCAGGACAGATTATTCAAAGAACTCTCTGGAAGCTGACAAGCTTATAAAAGCAATCCTAATAAAAAATTTCTGCATTCTGCATATATAACAAAGTTACAGCATGTCACTTGCTCTATAAATTGTCACTATTACCGCTTGGAGCAGAAGGAAGTGTACATATATAAAGATATATATGTGCATAATTTCATATTCCCAGAGGAAACTGAAAAATTATGTGCATTAAATAGTGTTTTAATTGCAACAAGAAAAACTGCATTTAAGCAGTGGTTCATAATCCCACAAGGATAAAGTCAAGTGTAAATGCTGTCTAGTATAATGGGGGAAGAATGGCCTTTGTAGGCACGCAGGCCTGGGTGCAAGTTCTGATTCTGTCACTTGTTTGATCTACTCTAACAAACCCCTCTATTTCTCTGAGACTCTGTTTCCCTATCAGTAAAATAGAGATATTAAATATCTGTCTTGAGGAAAGTCATGAAAATTGAAGGAAAAGTCCCTACCCATTGCTGTTTTTGTCAAATTATTAAATCAGTTGGAAAGCTAAAAGTAGAAATTTAAGGTTGGTTCTTCTATGGATTACACACTGGAAAATATTAAGATCATGCAACACCTACTCAACACTGAAATTCAATACACGTTTTACAGCTATCAAATTCTATGATTGTCTGAGCATATATGAGAGAAGTTTGTAAAATTCCCCTGAAGAACAATTTTAGGAAAACTACCCTAGAACACACGTGGCACAATGGGCCTAAGTTGAGCATTTCATTTATCTGTTTTCTGATAAATCTGTATTCTTTGTGCTTACATAAGATGCAATGGTTCTTACAAAGTCTGCTTTAAAAAGCAACAAGTTCTGTGCTCTCACATGCATCCTTACCCATACTGACAACTCCTCTTTAAAGGCCTAGTTCCAATATTTCTCATTCATTTAACCTTACCGTGTCTGTTCCAGCCCATGGGTTAGACTCTACTCTGAAAAAAGCTTGGGTTTGTCTAGGGACATAAGACCATATCCTTTCTTGCTTAGCACTGGGTTGGGCACAACAAGTTTTAGTCCTTACTTGTAAATAAGCTAAAAGTTTCTAAAGGTCTCACACAACTGTAGGCATTACCAATAAAAATAAATTGAAAAAAGAAAAAAAGGGGTGTCTGGGTGGCTCAGTGGGTTAAGCGTCCGACTTCAGTTCAGGTCATGATCTCACGGTTTGTGAGTCTGAGCTGCACGTTGGGTTCTGTGCTGACAGCTCAGCCTGGAGCAGGTTTCAGATTCTGTGTCTCCCTCTCTCTCTGCACCGCACCCCCCCCCACTAGTGCTCTGTCTCTCAGAAATAAACATTAAAAAATTTTTAAAAAGTTTTCATTTTCTCTACCAATAGAACTTCCATTTAAATTGTTTGTGTAGATTTTAGGTTAACCGTGTGGAGATTGTAAGAACTCTATTTTCAGCAACTGAAGGTCTACTCAACTACAACCTAGTCTATTTACATGTTGTTCAACACACACTATGTCAGGCTTTAAAAATGCTATGACCATCTTCCCAAGCTATCCTCACAGGATGGAAGGGAAGTGAACCCTGCCGGGTTTCACCTTTTGCCCCTTGAGACCCAACCTCCATCCCTCTCCATGCTGCTCTGTGCCTTGGGAAGCCAAGTTATGAAGACCACTCATAGTTTTTTTTTTTTTTTCACATGGGCTTCTAATTTGGTTTGGGTAATGGCAGAAACTGGGAGGTTGGAGAATGGGAAGAGACTGAGACTGGGGTACCTGTTCCCTGACTCACTCCCTGCCTGGTTATTAGCACATCCCTCAGTTCCTGTCAGGTGGCCAACTCCAGAGCTACCTTCTCCTGGGTTCTGACAGCCATTCTCTCTCCTTGTCCTATAAGCCTACATAACAGAAATAACTCTTCTCTGTTGCTAACTCTGGCATCTGGTACTGTCTCCTGCTGGTTTTCCCAAAGCTAGCCATACCATTATAAATAACCTCCTATCAATTCACCAGACTGAATATACCTTTGAATGTGCCATCTGCCTGCCTGGTGTCTGACTGAGCCTTGAATCTAGTCTTAAAATACCAAGAGTCACTTTGGACCAAAGTATCATGGCTTATTATTATAGCAGACTTATAGTAGGAACAGCTGTAGTGAATAAACAGGACTGCTTTACTAGGAGAACATAAGAGCGAATATTACTGTTGGCTTATAGTAAAGCAACAATTGAATTTATGCTATAAACCAATCGAGGTAAGAACAAAGGCTTTCGAAAGAAAATGGGAATATTAAATAGATAAATCTAGCTGAAGAATATGTTATAATCTCATGCAAATATCACAAACCCATCAAAATTCAGCTTTTTCTGCTCCTACCATCACTGAAGAATATCATTAAGCAAACAGAGGGATAGGGGCACTTGTGTGGCTCAGTCCGTTAAGCGTCCTCCTCTTGAGTTCAGCCCAAGTCATGTTCTCATGGTTTGTGGGCTCAAGCCTGGATCTGTTAGCCCAGAGCCTCCTTGGGATTCTTTCTCTCTGCCCCTCCCCTGCTCAAGTGTGTGTACGCAGGCTCTCAGAAATGAATTTTTTTAAAAATTTAAAAAATAAGTAAGCAGAGGATAGGCAAAATTCTTGAACTTCAATCAAGAAGCTGCGAAAAAAGAACACACGTTGTTATGGACACAGTACTGAAGCCCACTGAAGCCTTAGTACATTCAGGTTTCAGTATAGTACCTCCTATTGCATTGTAGCACCTGTAAATATCTACACAGAAATGTAAGTGTACTTGAGTATAATAAATCCACTGTAAACTGGAATCCCATATTAATGTAATGGTGCTTTGCCCTATAGTCTCCTTCCTAAGATCTTACATTTTGAGAAACAACACTAATTTTTACGTGACTATGTTTTCTTGAAATGCCCCCTTTGGTTAGGCATCTGGTAACCTCTCATCTTCTGTGGTACCAAACCTTCCTACTGGAATAATGTTCCTGGCAGCCTCATTTTCCCAGAAAAGCCCTTTACTTCACCTCCCAAGGTTACTCATACCCACCTTTCTTAATTTTCTTTCCCCCTCCTTCTCTTCCATTCCCTCCTACCCTCACTCAAGGACAACTGAAAGAGGGTGGAGGAAAAGTTCAGCTCAAAATGTACACGGAGATCTCATCCATATTCTGTACCAATTTCCAGACCATAAAACTCCTTACTGGCAGAGAAAGTGTTCTGTGATAATGCCTAAAATAGTCCCTTTTACCTTGTACTTAAAGCACACCTTGAATGTAGATTTTAAAACAGTGGCATGCAACAAAGTCAAAAAGGCCAAAAAAGGGAGTCTTTTCTAGTTCCTTTTTGTTAGTGGATCCAAAGACTCCCTTCACTGAAAGCATCTTAAGGGGAAGACTAGCTTAGGGATGTGGTAAGGATAGCACCTGAAAAGTGAAGAACTGAGTAAGCACCCATGACCCTACTTACTACTCAGTACGCCGGAACATGGAGCCCACTGTAATTGATGCTGAGCTCACACTATTGATGGCAGATGATTTCTAGTCCAGAGTTGCAGTTCTGGGCCTTTGTTCGCCACTGTGGGTAATAACCACTCTAGCAGTAAGTACAGTACCTGCATTTCAGGTTTACCACTCCTTGGTAACCCCCCCCACAATGCACACAGCACCCACTATGACTGCCTCATACTGTTTGCCCAGGGCAGACAGCTAATAGGTGTTGAATAAATGCTTGACTAAGGTTGACTTCACACATTCATTCAATTTGCAAAGTCCATATCCTTGACGCTGAGGCAGACCGATTTCCACTTACCCTCTAGTGTCAGGGTTTGGGCAGGAGGCTGCTACCCCAAGTCATGGCTGTGCAGAGTCAAATTAGCACACTATACCACATGACTGATTGTCAAAGAACTTTCCCATCGAAAACTAATTAATCTTCCCCATACATCCCTGTGAAAGGTAAGTTTTCTGTGCTCATCTGCAGGTTATAAAGAGGAAACTGGAGATGAGAAGGTCATGGGCTGTGCCAAAGGCTATTAAGGGTGTCTGCTGGGGAATGAAGTCATAAAGCAGTGATCCAGGTTCAGTATCTATACCCACTCCAAACCTAGGCCTTTTCCCCATGTTTTGACCATCTTAACATTCTCTGGGCTTTAATGAGGGTATAGACAGAGTATAGCAGATATGTGCATTTCAAAGGGGGGAGAAATTATGATTTGACCCTACTAAATACTTTGGATGTATTTCCAAGGAGAATTCATAGTAATGTTTTTATTTTTGAGAAAGAGTGCAAGTTGGGGAGGGGCAGAGAAAGAGACACACACAGAGTTCGAAGCAGGCTCCAAACTCTGAGCTGCCATCACAGAGCCCAATGCAGGGCCTGAACCTACAAACAGTGAGATCACGGCCTGAGCCAAAGTCAGATACCTAACCGACTGAGCTACCCAGGCGCCCCCCAAGGAGCACTTGTATTAGAAGTCCTCGCTCTCAGATCTTTTTCAGCAAAGATATCTTGTTAGGTAGATTTAGTACTGTCTCCTGGAAAGAAGGCTGAGAAGTATCATCTTCACTGCCCTTCCTGAGATATGCATGGGGGGCGGGGAAGGGGGGGGTTCACCCTTGCACCCACAGAGACACCAGTCTATGCACAGACTGCCCACAGAGTCCAGACCTGTGAACTGCCCAGAGCAGAATGACAGCATGGGCTCCTTGCCACACTTCACCCGGGCTGTTGCTCTGCGACAGATTTCAAGTCTCTGATCAGTTCCCCGGAGCATACATACAGCAAATATTTCAACCTTCTCTATTATCAGCCTTCCGACTTTGCCAAAGAGAACCAGGATTGGCTATTTAAAAGGGCAAAGCAAGCTTCAACCACCAGAACCATGTCCTTTTTCCTTCGTGGGTTCCTCTTCCTCATCCCACCTTCTAGATGAGGACCTGCCCTGAGTTTCATGCTCTTATGTAATTACTATTTATCTTCCTATAGTATGTTAATAGTACTACTCTCCTTGGGGACCGCCTTCACTCACACAATTCCCATTCCTTGTCAACTTCTAAATCAAGTCTATCCCTGACCTGAGGAGGTTGGATTACCAACTATAATTTTCTCCCATTTTTATAGAGCATGATTTGGAGTAGATGACTATCTCATTTAGGGAATAACTACTCTGGATAGACATTAAAACATTCTCTATTGCTATAGTAATTAAAACAGCATAGTATTTGCACATGAGTAGTTAGACAAATGGAACAGCAAATCCAGAAATACACTCAAATACACTTGGGAATCTGTTATCTGTTATTATCCTAATTTCTCTAATGTGCTTAAAATTTTCCATAATAAAATTTTCTTAAGGTACCAGAACAAAATATGAGTGACTTCCTTGGAGGGGTGAAAGGCCTTTCCATTTGTAATTCAAAACTCAGAAAGTATAAAATTAAAGTTTGATACATTCAATTACATTAAATAAGTTATGTATGACCAAAAGATAGTATGAATCAAGAAACAAGTAACAACCTGGAAAAAAATTTTTTTTCAACTTATGTCACAGACAAAACAATGGATAATCTCACTAATATGGAAAGAGCTACTAGAAATCAATAAGAAAATTATCAGTAACCTAACAGGAAAATAAGCAAAGAACATTAACAGCCTTTTCATAGAAAAATAAACAAAATGGTCTTTAAATTTTTTTTTTCAATGTTTATTTATTTTTGGGACAGAGAGAGACAGAGCATGAACGGGGGAGGGGCAGAGAGAGAGGGAGACACAGAATCGGAAACAGGCTCCAGGCTCTGAGCCATCATCCCAGAGCCTGACGCGGGGCTCAAACTCACGGACCACGAGATAGTGACCTGGCTGAAGTCGGACGCTTAACTGACTGCGCCACCCAGGCACCCCAACAAAATGGTCTTTAAACACCAGGAGAAAAGTTAAGCATCTTTTCAAATAGGAGAAATGAGAACCAAAAGTATACTTTAAACTTTCAGATTTTGACTAGTCTCATATAAAAATGTATTCTAATTCTGTGTTTTAAGGAGACCATGGGAAACCAGTTATTTGCATACATTGATTGTGGAAAGATGACCCCTTAGAAGCAATTTGGTAACATTATTAAACTTTTAAATGTATTTACCCTTTACCCAAAATCTCACTTCTTGGAATTTCTTCAAAAGATGGCTTGTACACATGCACAATGATACACTGTCATCAGAGTCATAGCAGCACTATAATAGCAAAGGATTGGAAACAATCTGTGTCCATCAAAAAGAGTGTGTGTGTGTGTGTGTGTGTGTGTGTGTGTGTGTGTGCGCGCATGTTTAAAACTCTACATACACAATGGAATAGAACACAGCAAAGACGTTCCCTGTATGATGCTGTGAAAAAGCCCTAGGATACAGATTATATATACATATATATCTGAATGGAGAAAGATATAGAGATATGACTATCACGTTATTTTTGTGTGTTGGAGAGAAAACAATAAAAATTACTATATGGGGGTGCCTGGGTGGCTCAGTTCGTTAAGCATCAGACTCTTGATCTCAGCCCAGGTCATGATCTCATGGGTTTATGAGGTTGAGCCCCACGTCAGCCTCTGTGCTGACAGCATGGATCCTGCTTGGGATTCTCTGTCTCCCTTTCTCTCTGCCCCTCCCCTGCTCATGTGCTCGCCCTTGTGCGTGCACGCTCTCTCTCTCAAAAATAGATAAATAAACTTAAAGAATTACCATATGCATTTACTTATATATGCATAAATACACTCAGTAACAATATACAGGAAATTAATAGGAGCGATGAACTGTAGGTGAAGGAACAGGGTAAAAAATAATATAAGGGATGCCTGGGTGGTTGAGTCAGTTAAGTGCCCACCTTCGGCTTGGGTCATGATCTCACGGTTCATGGGTTTGAGCCCCACATCAGGCTCTGCAAGTGCAGAGCCTGCTTCAGATCCTCTGTCTCCCTCTCTGTCCCTCCCCCACTCGAGCTGTCTAAAATAAATAAACATTAAAAAGATAGTAAGAGGGGACAAAAGTAGGAAGAAGACTTCTCAGAGTATACCCCATTTTTTGGTTTGATTTTTTTTACCCACATAAATCATAAAAGACTCAAAATTTAAATTCAAACAAAGAATTCTTTTGGCTCTATAGTTTATGATTGAGTACCTACCATCTAGTTAAAGCTCAATAATTCTACTGGACCAGGGGCCTGGAAAAGCCAAAGATGAGATGACACAAAATAGCATTTTTTATTTGGCTTTGAAGTGTATCATGTGATGGTAGGGATGTGGACATCAGAGAATTCACCAACCTGATTACATTTTACAGATTTCATCAGTAAAGTCTCCCCGAGACCTTAGTAAGAACACGGTCACAGTGATCTGTAAGAACAGAAAAAAGTAGGTAAGATAGATAAACATGTAGAAAGCACTGCCTTCCTGCAGAAGAGAAACATGCTATCCATTTGAGTATGTTGTGGTTGTTGAGTATAAGCAACACATCTTCTGAACAATAGGCCAATAGGGGCTAATGTTTCCATCCCCAAAGTCCATTTCTATTTTGCCCCTACTCCAGACCCTAGATTCCGGGTTTAGAATGATTTAGCTAAACCATATGTAGAAGATAGTTACCCATCTTTAAGATTAAAAACATATAGGGGCGCCTGGGTGGCGCAGTCGGTTAAGCGTCCGACTTCAGCCAGGTCACGATCTCGCAGTCCGTGAGTTCGAGCCCCGCGTCGGGCTCTGGGCTGATGGCTCAGAGCCTGGAGCCTGTTTCCCATTCTGTGTCTCCCTCTCTCTCTGCCCCTCCCCCGTTCATGCTCTGTCTCTCTCTGTCCCAAAAATAAATAAACGTTGAAAAAAAAAAAATTTTAAAAAAATAAAAAAAAAAAAGATTAAAAACATATAATTGCCATGAAAAGTATCTGACCCACACAAGATAACTAAATTATTAACATGATATATAATTTTGACAAACGCAAAACAAAATGTTTTTATATACTTATTAGCCCAGGTTGTTTGGCTGCCCGTAAGTGAACAATTTCTGTTAGGTTCCTTGAAATATTAGAAATAGCTCATCCCCATGACTCCGTTAGAGATTCTGAGATTCCAGATTTCAGGCTTTCAAGTAGAAAAGAGGCAGCAGCCTGGGAACCCTTTCTCTTAGTCCCTAGCATCAAGTCTTCATGGTAAGAGGGGGCTATGACTCGCTTCCATAGGAAAGGAAGCAATGGTTCTTTGTGCACCTAAAGCAAGGGGCAGATTCCTGCTCTTTGGCTGAGTGACAAGCTAAATATTTTTCTATACCTGGTCCATTTCTCAGGATTTCCGTTTCCTTACACGTAATCAAGTGTTAAAAGTTAGTGCAAGCATTGGACAAGTCGCTTAACCTCCTTGTGCCTCAGTTTCCTCATTGTAAAAAGGAGATAAACAATAATGACCTCAAGTGAGTGACTTAATATGTCTCAAAAACTTAGAATAATGTCTGGAAGATAGTATGAACTTACGAACTCAAATATTAGCTATCCACATGTAACATCTTAGAGGTGAGTTTGAAACTCTCTCTTTAGAGCCAGGGCTACCTCCTGAGAAGTTATAGAACACATCCCCTGCCACCATTTCCTTAGACTAATTAGCTGCACTACAAATGGAAATTACTTTCATAACTTAAGCTTTACTAGTGTTGAATGATTTACATAATCCTGTAGCTAGGAGGTCCCAGAACTGCATTCCTTTCTTTGGCAAATTTGTATACCTTCCTCCAAAGGCAGTATTTGTTCATCACGTCTGGTGTAAGAAATGACTTCAGGCTAGGGTTAGGTGGAGAATGCCAATCCCTTTCCCCTCCCTCTGTGCAAAAGCTTGAAACCCCAGGAACCAGAGGAAGACACTGCCCACAGATAAGGGCAGAACCAAGTAGCCCATGGATGGTTGGTTCAGAAGAGACCCCCCAAGTGGGGCCTACTTACATATGAGAGAGAGGTATTGCACCTCTGAGCCTCTGCCCTCCATCACAAGGGGATACTAAATTGTCACACTCTGGAAGCAAATGGAAGAAGAGTATTTATCATCAGTAGTTTAAACGTGTGCTTCTCTCACTCCTACACAATCCAAACAGGACAGCAAAAGAACGGGGAATCCGCACCTAGGAAGAGACCATCTAGAATGTTACAAAAACGCTCCCCAAATCGTTTAGTCTTAGGGAAAAAAATGGAATCAAACTCTGTGTCCCTGATGGGCAAAGGGAGAAGGAACATTTTCCTGGCTAAAAGTTTCAAAAATACACCTTTGCCACACTTGAAATTTTCACCCATTATTTCCTTATAGTCATTTAAAATGCACATTAATTTCATCAATAACCTAACTTAAACACTGTAAATGGACTTACTACATTTATTTAGTTATTCAATCAATATTTATGGAGCACCTTGGTTCACAGCCATTGCATCAGTGCTTAAAATAAAGTTCCTTCTCTCAGAGAGCTGATTTTCCAGCGACTGGCTGGTTTTCCCCATGTGTCCCCCCCACAGGATGACTTCCTTTTCCAAGCTGACATCTGTTGAAGGCTATGGGTGTCAGGTACCTAACACCATTAGTTCATTTAGTTCTTACAACATCCTTGTAAGGTGGGCACTGTTGTCCTCCCCACTTGACAATGAATTTAAAGTTTAAAGAGAGGATAAGTAACTTGCTCAAGACTACAAAGTAAGTCATGGATAGAATTTAAATTGGGCTCCAATTCCAAACGCCTCCACTTCGGTCCCCACCCTAGAGTACTTTCAAAACTTCTCAAAGACAGCTTGCTATGATGGATTTCTGGTTTGAAATTGGTCTCCTTCTGCATTTTCCCTGTTTGGTATGCTAGGATTCTTCTCTTTTTCTGTACAATGCCTTTCTAGCATCTAGAAAACGATCATTTAAAAGCAAGGGTATCAAGTCATGGGACCATGGCAGAGCAGGCTAAGAAATAACAGCCAATTATACATAAATATTTAAATATATGCACTACACTCCACTTAGTGCATTATTCAGATTCTGGGCTAACACAAAAAGGTTTCCAGAACTTACCAGCTGCTTCCTTTTGTGATCTCAATGATTCTCACCCAAACAAGACTCAAAGGACCCATTTTCCAAATCAGCTTCCTCGTATTTACACCTTGTCATTGATGTCATTCTCCTTTTCTGCCAACCCTAAACTGACTAGAGAGGAGAATTCGAATTCTCTCTCTCAAATTGTTTCCTTTCTCTTTCCCCAAACCTTGCATTTTTTTTCTTCCCCTAAAACTCCCTAAGCCCAAGGCATAGTCCAGTGAAGTGAGTGTGATTAAGCAAATTAAGAACCGGCCCAGGGAGCTGCTCTAATTGCTCTAATCAGGGGTACTTTCCTGGTCCTGCTCATGGGAGGCCTGGCCGGCCTAGAACATTCACTGTCTGTCTGTGGGTGGCATGTCAGCAGATGGCAATCACTGCTGCTATTTTTCCAGGTTAAAATGAGATTAAGTTTGGGGCTTTGGACCCTAATTATTCTTCTCAGTGATTTCGTTTAATTGGTCTACCGAAAAACACTTGGCTAATCCCTGATTGCCACACAAGCCCATGCAGCCATTTGGACCAGGTGGTCAGATTCTTCAATGGGGAGAAGAACGTGGGCACAAAGGGAGGGGGTCCTATCTCCCTCTCTTACCAAATTCAAGCTCCCTGAAGGCAGGCCTAGTCTTTCATCTCCAGCAATGGGCTTGGCACAGAGCAAGGCTCCAAATGTTTGCTGACTATTGTGAAATGAAGAAAGGAGATGTGAAAGGCACATTTTAAGGAGCATTTTATGAGACAATGGATTTAACAAGGGGGAAAAAAAACTTGCACAGGGGATATGCACGTTATATACTACACTTAGAATGTAGAGAAGACATGGCCAGTACTCAGGACATACTTTACAGCAACATCTGATTTCTGACCATTAACCCCAAACAGTTAAAGGTTCAAGTCTATATAAGAGATAGAGGTTGATATACAGAAGTATCAAACTGACATCAAATCAGGAGCTTCCGTGAGGAGAAAGCAGTGGCAAGAATAATCAATATTCCAATGAGCTTGATTTGGCTATGAAATCCTTCAAGGAAAAATCCAGAACCGCAGGAATCTAATAGCTAAATGAGGGCTACTAGGTGGTTGTATATTTAAATATTGCTACCCCTGCTTAGGCTTTTTGCTTAACTTTCTATAGCTTTTGGCAATGGTAGCTCATGAAGGACAGTTGGGAGAGCTGTCATAAGAATTCCTTTAGGCCTGGGTTCACTGGGCCCTGCAGGACAAATCTAAGAAAATGTGGCAATGTTCTGCAGCTGCAGCATGGTCACATAATGTATTCCTCACTTATCTGGCTTCCTTTCATGTGGGTAATTATGTTGAGTATTGGATTAGAAGTGTTATGTTTCGACTTAATCAATCCACATTTATTTTGGAGGTTTTTCTTAGCTGAGAAAGTAGTCATCAAATAAACTTTTAAAATGGAAAATTCATACATATATATATATACACATATCTGCAGACAAAAATATATACACATTTAAAATTCATTTTAGTCATTTTTATTTCATTTTATTTTTTTATGCATTTAATAAGCATTCTTGAACACCTACCGTGCACCATATGAGGAACGAGAAATAAAAATTTAAGACATAGTCCATGCTCTAAAGTGGTTTGAATAGAGTGATGAAGGCAGTCCGTGTACAAACAGCAAACACCAGTTGCTATGGCAACAATGGATTATAGAGTGTTACTAACTCTACCACCATCACTTTTCTAAAATGCTAGTGATTCCTATAGCTTGTAGTAGGTAGGGAGGCATATTATTTATGCTGAAACCACGCAGGGAGGATGCCAGAAATAAGCAAATCTGAAAAGAACAGATCTAACACATTTAGTTTGGCCAAGTAGAGGAAATGCCTCAGGAAAAATGTTTCCTCTTAAAAAAAAAAAAAAAAAAAAAAAAAAAAAGCAGCCTGGGTGAGACTTTCCACAGATATCCCCAGAATAAATGAAAGGGTGCACTTAGGTTTGCAGCCTATTATGTTGATGCTCTGTTTGCATATCCTAAACTAGGGATTGGATAGCCTGGTACTTTGAGGATTTCCAACACTTAATAGTTCCCATGTCCCCAATTCTTGGCTCAGAAATTTCACCTGCCAGGGGCACCCGGGTTTTTCAGTCAGTTAAGAACCCAACTTCAGCTCAGGTCATGATCTCATGGTTCATGGGTTCGAGCCCCACGCTGGGCTGTGTGCTGACAGCTCAGAGCCTGGAGCCTGCTTCTGATTCTGTGTCTCCCCCTCTCTCTCTGCCCCTCCTGCACTCACGCTCTGTCTCTTGCTCTCTCTCAAAAATGAATAAACATTCAAAAAAGAAACAAAAAGAAATTTCACCAGCCAACAAGTTCATTTCTTCCAGAAGCATCAGGTACACACTAAGTCAAGTTTGGAGGCAGGGAAATCAAGTTTTACTGATCACCAGCTTACCCACTTCAAATTAAATCTCCAGTGTAGTGAAAGGTATCCCGCATTCTCCTGCCCCCTGAGAGTTTATACCAGCATGTTCACCTTATCTTCCTGAAGTTATTCCAGTTATTTAAAAAAAAAATGGTATCTTCCCTGATGATTCAAAGTGAAGTAATTTTCACTTCCATGAAGAAGTATTCGCCCTCCACTTACTAAGACACTAACAGCACTCACTCTTCTATTTCGGAGACACAGCCTCCTCAGTGAATCCTGGTGCAGTCTGACAGCCCAGGTGGCATCCTCACTCACTGGAACTTTCTCCTTATTCGTTGTGAGCATGCAGAGTTTTTTGGTTTTTTTTTTTAATGTTTTATTTTTGAGACAGAGACAGACAGAGCATGAGCAGGGGAGGGGCAGAGAGAGGGGGAGAGACAGAATCCGAAGCAGGCTCCAGGCTCCGAACTGTCAGAACAGAGTCCGACGCGGGGCTCAAACCCACAAACCGTGAGATCATGACCTGAGCCGAAGTCGGACGCTCAACTGACTGAGCCACCCAGGCGTCCCAAACATGCCAAGTTTTTAAAAGGCTATGCTGACCAAGGACTGACTGCCAGCCTCATTATGACTGGTCCCAGAACAGAGTTCTACCTTCAGTTAATCTTCAAAAGAGTATCTCACCCAGGTAACTTATTTACCCTGCTTCTGAGATCTTCCACACCCATTTTAAATCCTTAGAATTTCAGTCTTGTTTTGGGAGGATGCCAGTATTTCAAGTATCCTCTGATAATTAAGTGACCTCTTCTGCCAGCACCCAAAAATGATTGGCTCTTGGAATTTTGACCTCCAATATTTTCCATTTAACAAATCCACACGAACTACCTAATATGTGATCAGCACTGTGATAACCACTGTAAAGTTGCACTGGAATTAAATTTTAAATTTAAGAAAAATCTTTGACCTAAAGAACTGGCCAGACTGGATATCACACATGAAATGACTGCAGTGAGTACAGGGTTAAGTGCTAGAGGAGGAGACAGTAAGGAATAATAATACCCTACTATTATTTAAGAACAAAAATGAAAAATGAAGAGCCCCTAATTAGATAAAGTGCATTCACCTATAATTCTTTTTTTTGATTGTTACAACTGCATGGTGAGGTAGGCAAAGGAGATATTAACCCCATTTTACAGATGAGGTAACTGAGACCCAAAGAGGTCAAGGGGGTTGGCCAAGGACATCTTGCGAATAAGTGGGAGAATTCCAGGATTGTAGTTCTAGTGTGGTCTCCCTGTTGTGTGGTTTTGCTGCCACACCATGCTGCCACCTTGCTGAGTACCATGGGAGGGAGAAGACGGAGCATGGAAGGACCAGAAGGATGAGCTATAGGCAACAGAAAGGATGAAGGGTCTTTATGGGGAAAACAAGACAGACAGAGATGGGCAAAGAGCATGACCACAGGTTTGGAGGCAGAGACTGGGGGAAATAATGACTTACCAAAATAGAATGTATATTAAAACGAAGTGGGGAATAGGGTTTGAGAGGAAATTAAATAATCATGGATCTTTCAGAAAGTTGGTATCAGGAGCTGAGTTTTGGTCTTTCAAACAATGCAGTTATTTTGGGGGGGAGACTGACATGATCAATGCAGAGGTTGAGAAAGTTGATATACTTTTTGTATAGTACAGGGTTAGAGCGGGGGGGGGGGGCGGCAAAGAGTCTGGGTTTCTGGAATCCAGGCGGGGGTGGGGGAAGGGCTAGCATCGTGAAATGTTGACGTGGATATACTTCACAGAATTCATCACCCACGTTCATTTGCACATCACTGAACAACAGCAAAGCTAAAAATACTCTGGTTACAAGCAACAGGGTATATAAAAGAGAAGAATGATTGGTGCTTTCAAGTTTATGATGGATTAAGCCATTTTAGGTTGGTTGACTTAAAATTTGTAAAATACACTGTCTTCAGGTTTGACAAAGGTAAAATCACCCGCTTTTTTAGGCTTTGCATTAATTTGACTTTCTGCATTTTGTCAGCCTGTTATCAAATTGGAATGGAGGTGGCCCCACAGGACTGCTGGAGTTCTGACAGATTAAGGGGATTTGAGTGGGGTAGGGGGAACTCTGGGTCCCTCACCTACACTTAAATGAGAATAGGTCAGATTTTGTAAAACTGCTTTTATTAGGCTAGATTACAACATTTCATATGCGTGAAAGGTTCCATAGATTAAAACATCTGAAAAGCCACGGATCTAGTCTAATCTCATCCCAAACAGAGGAAGAAGCAGAGATAGGCCCTTGAAGGGCTTTGTTCAAGGTCACAGGGCAAGGAAGACCACCTGAGGGGCATTTTTGTATAGCAAAGAAACTTCAGTCAACAAAATGAAAAGGCAACCTCCCAACCTGCAGCATGGGAAAAAACACTTAGAAAGCAATGTCTGCTAAGGGATTAATATCCAAAATACAGAACTCGTACAACTCAATAGCGAAACACCAAATAATACAATTAAAAAATTGGATCATTAGGGAAATACAAGTCAAACTGTAATGACATATCACCTCACACCTGTCAGAATGGCTGTCATCAAAAGAGACAAGACACAAGTATTGGTGAAGATGTGGAGAAAGGAGAACCTTGTCCACTGTTGGTGGGAATATAAATTGACCCAGCCACTATGGAAAACAGTATGAAGGTTCCTCAAAAAATTAAATGGAACTCCCATATGATCCAGCAATCCTACTTCTAGGAATATATTCAAAAGAAATGAAATCATTATCTCAAAGAGATATCTGTACTCCCATGTTTACTGCAGCATTCTTCACCACAGCCAAGATCTGGAAACACCCAAAGTGCCCATCAATGGATGAATGAATTAAAGAAAGTATGGTATTCATTTCCTTGGCATATACATATGGAATATTATTCACCCATTAAAAAGGAACCCCTGATATTTGTGACAACATGAAAGTGGAGGTGTATTATACTAAGCAAAATAAGCCAGAAACAGAGAGACAAATCCTGTATGCCATCACTTATAGGTAGAATTGAAAAAAGTCAAAATCATAGAGTAGAATGGTGGTTGCCAGGGGCTGGGGCATAGAGGAAATGGGGCACTAACTTCCAGTTCTAAGAGAAATAAGTTTTGGCACTGTGACATGGAGCATGATGACCATAGTTGATAATGCTGTATTGCATATTTAAAATTTGCTAAGAGTAAATTTTTAGCGTTTTTGCCAAAAAAAAAAAAGGGGGGGGTGCAACCCTGTGAGGTCAAGATGGAGGTGTTAACGGACTGAATTGTGGTAATCGTTTCACAATGCATACATATATGTATTAGATCCTCACGTTGTACAGCTTCACACAATTTTGTCAATTTTATAGACAATTACATTTGCCGATTTTACCTCAGTAAAGTTGGGGGTGAGGGAGAAGAATTGGGGCCACTGAGAACTCAGAAAACAAAATCATTTCACAGCCTTTGGCACCCAGGCTTCCCTCCAGGCCCGTTCATGTGCCTGCGGCAGAGCCGGTCCCCAATGCCCTAAGCGGGCCAGCCCAGACAGCCAAGGGCCGCCATGGGGAAACACATGGCCAGGCTGGGCCCAAGCAGCAGGAGCTGGTTTCAGTGGGAAGCCTCCCACCAACAAATGAAACATAAGGTGCTTCTAGTCAGAAAAGGGTCTGCTTAACACTCTTCTCCAACTCATTCATTTTTCAATATTTGCTTACTTCTCCTTTTCCCTCACTTTAGTCCCCTTTTGAAGACCATCTAAGGTCGACCCCCCCCAACCCCCATACTACAACAAAAAAACAACCAACCCATCAGCACCACCCAAAAAAAAAAAGGCCACCTTGAGAAAGAGAAGATAAAGAAGTGCTGCAGGTTTGGAATTTTCACTGTTTCCAAAGAATTATGACCCAGAAGCAGAGAATCATTAAACCCGCTGGTTTCACTTGTACAACAGCACATAACGCCGTACCGGAGACCGCACTGCCCGCTGAATCAGGAAGTTTAGAGGGAGAAGGCCCGGCAGAGCCCCTAGTAAATCTGTCTTTTTGTATTCTAATCATAAAAAAGTATTCCCCTCACTTTCTCACACAGGGCCTAACGTCACCTTAACAGTGTTTATCAAGACAGACAAAGTGTCTTCACCAAAGCTAGAACATTTGTCTTCTTTGACAGCAAATGCTGATTAAATCTTCCCAGAGAAAAGTTAGGCAGACCAGAATCCACCTTCTTGCCAGGTACAAAGGGACGGACTACAATTCTGGTGTGTCCTCTCCTGTTCTCCTTGTCAGGAAAAATAAATAAAGGTGATAGAATTTGGTAGAAAAGGTCTCCTGAAGATAACAGCTGTCTCCGTTTTAACTTAGGTTCAACTATTTCTTGCCAGCTTTGTGAATTATCTCAGCTAACTTAAAGAACCCCTAAAGGAACCATGCTACGGACTGTAAACTGAGGAAAACCCAAGCGCACACAGATGGCATGCAAACCGGCCAGTGCCAGATGAGCCTTTTCCCTCGCGGGGCCATTTCAGGGTGGATCCCAAGGGGACTATGACTTCGCTTCCGATGACATTAGTGGTGAAAGAGGCTGTGAGTTATGAATTAACAGCCCTCTGTGAACTGATTAACTCTTCCATATTCAGAACGCCCACTTAAAAAAAAAACAACAACAAAAAAACAAATCCAACTCACCTTTCCAGGACTCACCGACATGGCAAACAGAAACGCACCCGGTTGGGAATCCAGGAAAGAGGATCATGTCTGTGGCCTATGTGCTGATCTGAGCAATAAAGCCTGTTTTTGTTTTTTTTTTAATCACCCTTGTCAGAAATAGAAAATCTCCTTAAAATATGGGACATAGCTCTCTGTGCTTCATGAGCAATTCTACACGAAAGCTGTGGACCTCACAACACAATGTGGTCATCGGCACCATCAGCTCACCGACAGTCATTCAGATGGTGGACTTGGTGAAATCTCTCCTGGGGCCTTTGTAACTCATCTGCATAATTGCAGAGCTTTCTAATCCCTGTGGCAGAGCTGTAATTGTGTCAGGATAAAGTAAGGCTCTCTGATCCCCGGCCTGGTAACTGGAGGCACAAACCTCCCATTCAATTATTCCTGAACGATGGCACTTAAGCATAACTGTGGGAAAGGGAAGCAGACCCCCCAGCACGTACTTCTCTCTTTTGCCTGCCACTAGTGGAGGAGTCTGACCTCAGTGGGCACAGCCGGAACGCTCTTTCCTGACCTCCAACCTTGGGTATTTACCAACTGGCTAATGAAGAAACAGTAAGTAACCTCCTGCCCACTGGAGAGCCAGACAAGAATGAAAACGGATATATGTACACTTTTATTCTAGAGCTGGAGAAGAAAAGTAATTTCCATCCCACTGAGCTCTAAAGCGCTGCCTTTCATCCCACTGGGGAAGGTGTGAAGCCTGCTTTGTCCAGACTGGCCTGGCCTTTGATGGATTTATTGACCAGACCTACTGGCTGGAGGAAGTGTAGGGACACACCTTTTGTTGAGAAAGAAGAACGTACACCACCAACAGGCTTCCAGGACCTCATAAAACGGTCGTTCGGCTTAGAAGATCAGGTCTCCCATGTATCAGTATCGGGAGGAAAGCATTAAAGGCATTTCTCAAGTTTAAAGGAAAACAAAATTTCAAAAGCAAGGTGAGTTAGCTGCCAGTGTTTGTCAAATTGCTGGGGATGCAGAGTCTAACTCTGACAGACTGCTCTGTGAACAGGGTATAGCTTCTGCATAACTTCATCAATTATGTTATTTGTCATGGGCTAAAGGACATGACACATAGGGAGCACGGTGTAGTCTCATCTGGGAAGGGCAGGAGAGGGCGAGATGATCAGAAACTGTGAATTAATTTTGCGCTGATCCCTAGATCCCAGCGGTGACAAGATGCCTTCTACTATTCTACAATTTCAATAAAGCTCTGACATTACTACATGGCAACAAAGGGAAGAACAAGGAACGGCTGCCTATGTGCTGCATTCTGCATAAAAGGCTATGCTGGAAGCCTAATTGCTTCTCAGCTGGAGTATTTAAGTCTCTAGCCCCCAGTGGAACACAAGTCATTCTCAAGGTGTGGTATGTTCTGCATTTAACTGGAGTCGGGGAACCCTCGTTCCGATCCTGAGCTTAGGTTCTCATCACCACTGGTAGGAACCGATTAACCTCAACAAGCTGCTTAAGTCCTCAGAGTCTCCACTTCCTCATCTGTAAATCATGACAGTGCACTTTAAATTTCAGGACAGTAGTGAGAAGGAAATAAGGGACAGTGAAAATTAAGTGAATTAACTATAGTTAAGTACTCAATAAATGTTAGTTCCCTTCCAATTTTTGTTTTTTCACTTTTGATTGCAGCAGCAGAGAAATTCTTGGAGGAAGGAGACAGAGCCAGGTAGTGTAAGAAGTTGACACTCTTTGAGCTTTCTTGCTGCTGGGGCAGCAGATTTAGCTGAACCACTATCGGTCCTGTAAACAGGCTCTGTGTACCACCTACTGAAGTTTCTCATGACAGGGAAAGCGCAATAAAGTGCCCAACAGGCGAGAGATTGGTTCAGAGCATTAGCCATCTATCCCAACCCCTTGTGGACCCCACGGCAAAGCTTCTTGCTACTGACTCCCAAAATGTCCACCCTCTAAGCCAAAAAGCAAGGCATGAGCGATTTCACTGCCATTGGTCATTTACATCCATTTCCTATATAAAAAGCAATGCTACTGACTCCCCAAAAAATGAAGTGAAGAAGAGTAAGAGACAGGAGGAAATGGCCAGATGAAAGAACAATGAAGGTGCCCGATTACAACAAACATCACTTTCCTGCCAGGACACCAACAACAGGATCCCAGCCAGCTTTGTAAGTTGCGATCTCAGCCAGCTGGCTACATATCTGATGGAAAGAGAGGCCCAACAGTAGAAAAACAAAACCTCTTTCCCACCAAATGGGGAGTGGTCAGAAAGGCATGGGAGGAAAACCACATTGTGGTGTCCCAGATTTATTCTGTCTACACAGCACAGAATGCATCTACATAGCTCACATGCTTGGGGGCCGTTTCTCTAACTACCGATGCTGCCGATTCCACCTGCAATCTAAAAACCAGGCTGTACATCTGCTGCCTCATCTCTCCACATGTAATAACCGAAACACTATTTTTCACGCTCCAGAAAAATGCAAACACAGCTCTACTGATCCACTTCAAATCTCCCCAAACAATTCAACTGAGGACGAAAATCAAGGAAACATTTCAAAGCAAAGAGCGTTGGGTGTCTCAAGGCATGGGGATAGGCGGTGTGTGTATAGGGGAAGGTCTCTTTTTAGTAGAGTTACTGTTGGTTTCAAGGACAGGTGCTACCCTAATTTTAAAGTTTGTCAGATATGCATCCTATATGACTGGTGATACCCTTTAGGGTTATAATATTACCGCCTTCTGTAGAATCCACGGGTTGGCTGTCATGCTAGGATGTAGGTGACTATCAGACAAGTCCCGTCAATCATCTCTACTTGCCTGATTAGACTAAATGCCCCTCCAAAGTCAAAAATCAGACACAGTTTGGAAGTCTGTGAGTCAACTAATTAAGGTAAGGGCAAAAAATCATGACCATAGTTAACATGACCAAGTACAAGTCACACGTCTGGCAGGCAGGAAGTTACAGTGGCAGACAGAGGGGCCTAGGCACATGAGGGTCCGGAATCTAGGCACCAGCCACTTAACAATAGAGTCTTTATTCCTTTCTTTGAATGCTTTCCCATTCTTCCTAAAACTAATCATCAACTCCTTGAAGGATCCTTGAAGGTAAGGACCCTGCATTCCCTTTCAATTCTCTGGTCTTCACTGGAGCTGATGGGGGAGGGACCTGAGGGGCAGGAGACAGAGATCTCAGACCACTCAGTTGCACACTAAACTCACTAAACTCAGTTGCACACCCTCACGTGCTGCATCAACTCAGACTTGAAACCCCGCTTCCCAGAGAACAGCTTTGCCCCTTATGAACCCACATGTGGTGGAGTAGCTTTTGTGACTCACAATGACTGGTCTGAATATCCTGCTGCTGACACCTTAATGCAAGGAGCCATATGGAAAATGAGGCAGAAATGAGAAAAAGGGGAAAGAGTAGAAAAACTGAGCCTGCCAGCTATAAAGCAGGGAGCTGGGGTGCAGACCTGCAATTCAGAATGGAGAGGGGTAATCACAGTGCTGTGGGCTCTCACACAGATCATTGGTTTTTACTGTAGATATGGGAAAGAAACCACAGAGCAAATATCAGCTGTAGAGAATTTTCTTCTTAAACCAGTACAACCCACTACACTTCACCACCAATGGCTCCACAGTTTTTATACCTTAAATAGTGGAGAACAGCTTTGAAAAAAATATTTTTTTCTTAATTGAAAACCTTTCCCTGCAATTCACATGACCTTTCTCAAGTCCCCCTTTTCCCATCCCCCGTCTCTTCCACCCCCTCCACACACAACAACAGGCTTGAGGATATAGACCCTACTTCCCCTCCCCCCCCCAAAAAAAAATCACATAGGTCCGGGAGTGGGGTGAGCCTTCACATAAGAAATGAGAAAAACAGGATTCTTTTCCTTTAGTTATAAAAACTGAAAGGTACGAGGAATTTTATAGACCCAGAAAGTGATGAAATGAAGAGAAAGACATCAAGTCTACCCAAAAGGTGATAAAATATTTTATTTGTTTTTTGGTTGTGAAAAAGAAAATAAATCATTAGGATGACTGTCAGAATGCCTCAAGGAGAAGGGCATCGAATAGGACTTGGCTATAAATGTTGGAGAGTGTAATAAAAGAGTTGGGTTTGTTTCCTTAGCATTTGTCTGGGTTGAGCCTTCCTGTTTCAACACAGGAATCAGGGGCAATGATAAAAATCCATCTACCGTGGGGTATGCATTATTGCCTTTCCATGCTGGCCCTGTCCAAAGATCCCAGAGCAGCTGCTCCCGCCTTTACCCTGGCTCCCACCGAACACTTACACTACAGGACATGTTGTCAAATGCCAGGATGTCAGGATCACAATTTCCTTTATTTTCATGATTACTTTATACCTGCTTATAAAACAGAGTTGGGACAGGGCTGGGTGGGTGATGGGGGGGGGGGCAGGGGGTGTTATTTTTCTTGGTCCTTCTTGGTCCTAGGAATTCAAGATGAAGAAGGCAAGGTTCTTGCCCCAAGCAGCTCAGTCTAAAGTACTTTGGGTTAATTCTGATATTGTTTAGTGATGGATTACAAGTGCCTGAAAGACAGAGAAAGGTGACAGAATAGCTGTTATTAAAGCAACTGCTGATTTTATTTAAACCTGGAAAGGATTAGTTATGAATATGTAAAAGAGGTAGGATTTTAAACTAACCCACAAACTTGCATTCAGCATTTTGCTTTATGTTCTTCTTTTCTAGATGTCAAGCTGTCCTATAAACATGGGATGGCTCAACTGAGCCTTAAACGTTAAGACTCAAAGCTAAGTTTCTATCTGTAATGAATATAAATATTATGAACTCAGAAATCGGGGCACCTGGGTGGCTCTGTCAGTTGAGTGTCCAACTTCAGCTCAGGTCATGATCTCACAGTTCATGAGTTCGAGCCCTTCATCAGGCTTGCTGCTGTTAGTGCAGATCCTCTGTCTCCCCCTCCCTCACACTCTCTCAAAAGTAAATAAAGCATTAAAAAAGAAAGAAAGAACTCTGAAATAAACTGAACTTTGGAAAGACCTGGAACACATATGCCAGTCAATACTGATCTCCACAGTTATCCATATAACCAAATTTGATCTGGGACAGTCTCATGTTTGTCCTCCAAATCATATACAACTGGACCCAAGAACAGTACCACAAATGGCACCATGAAAGGGGACGGGTAGTATCTGTATAAAATGAAAATGACTCCAGCTGCCTTGCAGATGTACCAATCTATGATGGCACAGGTCTTCTTAAGTGTTAAGGTGCTCTCCCCACCATCACAAGGACAAGGCCTTAAAGTAGCTTTATGGAGATGACCACTGAACACTCCATGATCAACCTACAGGACCACTAAGCAGGCAGAGATGCTCCAAATCACCATTCATTTTAATAGCTGTATCTTTGCCCTTTAGATCCACAGCAGGCAGGCTAGAGGTCTGGTAAGTCATATAATCATTTTATACTGACCATTATAATGGCCAATTTTGAGTACACCAGATGATACAAGGTACCAAATAGACACACGGCTGAAACCTGCACCTATGAAGTATCATTCCAGAATGAGACGTGACTCCATGTCCGAGGTACGTTTATATAACTAATATTACCAAACAGGTACCTTGGCTCTCAAGTCCACTGCCTGAAGACTCTTACTCATTTGGAACCAATATGAGCCAGCCTAGATGACTCAGGGGAATGGTAATGATGGGATGAATAATCGTTCTCTTGAAGTCACCAGTTAGGATAAAAGCAGTTGTTCATTACCTGACAAGACAGGTTCCTCAGGCTGGCCAAAAACAGAACAAATAAATCAATGTCACTTTCCTCCCTAACATATCAGAACTCTGTATTTAAAGTCTGCATTTCAGCTCATGGTTCAAGGAAAGCTATCCACAGAACTATCAAGGAGATAGGGGAGAGGTGGCAGAGAGGACATCTGGAATCTTAGTGGAGCAAAATCCTATAGGAACAGCATCTGGCTCTCTGCTCTTGGTCACTGCTTGGTTATTTTAGGAATCCTTTATATAAAACTAATACAAGGCCTTCTTCTAACAGAGTAAACACAAACCGATGTACGAAAGCCTCTAACATGGCAGTTCATTTTAAAGACTTGAAAATCTTTCTGAGTATAACCCATCTCAGGAGTAAATCCATGAGTGCATTAGGGATTCTCATTTCCTAATTAATCCGCATCTCCCCCCTATTTTCCATGTTGCATTACTCTAATTTACCCTTTTGAGAGAGACGTTAAAATACTGTTTACTTGCAACTAGCAGACAAATGAGTCCTGGGGAGCTAATGCACAGCATAGTGAATATAAACAATGGTGTGTTATATTCAAACTTACTGAAATACTAAATCTTAATTATTCCAACCACTAAACAGAAATGGTAATTATGTGACACGATAGAGATGCTAACTATCACTACAATCGTGACCATATTACAATATATAAATGTATCAAATCAACATTTTATACCTTTAAATTACACAATGTTATATGTCAAATATATTTCAATTAAAAAATTTTAAATACTGTTTAGTTATAAATGAAATGCTACTGAAGGCAGGCAAAAAATAAACTGATTTAATAGATGACAGGTAACTCATATTAGAGTTCCTTTGGATAAGAGCGGAATAGGGCTTTTTTTGGTGAGTTTTATTTATTTTTGAGAGAAAGAGAGAGAGAGCACGCGTGTGAGCGAGCATGAGTCAGGGAGGGCCAGAGAGAGAGGGAGACACAAAATCTGAAACAGGCTCTAGGCTTTGAGCTGTCAACATGGAGCCTGACGTGGGGCTTGAACTCACAAAGCACAAGATCATGATCTGAGCCAAAGCTGGATACTCAACTGACTGAGTCACCCAGGTGCCCTGAGCACTGAATAGGTTTACATACGATGTGCGATTTTGGTAAAAATCTGATTGAATATATTGCTGAGACTCAAGTAAACTTAAGTAAAAAGGTTTGACCACACATCCAAAGTATACCTGAAACTTAATAGCACAAGAGAAGCTAGGCTCCTGGGATTGAGTACATGTTGTGGGTAATATTCCTGTGCAAAGGCATTTATTCATCACCCAGCTGGTGGTGCCACACTGGGTGGTTAATGCAGATCTGCCACATAGGAGTAACCACGTTACTTTGCCTTTTCCTAGCAGGTACCCATTTGGAGAAAGGGTGGGAAACATGGCTAAGAAGTAGACAGGACTTGATGTTCACAGTAAAAATATGGAAAGCGATCATGGTGAAAACAGGAGAATCATGCATGGGCTTGCCACGTTTAGACACAGAGGAAGTTTTCATCTCTCTTCTGGAAAGATTTCCTGAAGATGCAGTTGCAAGAGCTGCTTAAGGTTAAATTTGAAATGCTCTGCTTTAGCTGGACTACTAATAACAACCTTCCAAGGAGGAGCCCCTGAGGATGACAAGAAAGTTGCTGAAGTGCCTGGTGCTATGGGTTAGAAGCTGAGGGAGGCATGTGCGGATAGGTAAACGTGCATTCTAACCTCTGAAAATGCCTTCTCCAACTCAGACTCCCTTGCCAAGAGCCAGCCTAGAGCAAAGCTCTGTCTCGTCTCTCTCTTTTAACACCCTTTCTGTGTTTATTGTTAAGCAATCCTCTTCACCGCTGAGGGGAAAAAAAAGGGGAAAGGCTTACACAAACTTTCAGGTATTGTCTTCCTACAACATTGGTCATAAAACCAATGAGAAAGGCGAACAATGAAACCCAGCAATCCTAGGGTGGAGTCAAAACTGTAGTGGATTCAGGCTAATACCATGTCTGAAATGTCCTCTGTGGGGATAAGGTGACTCAACCTCCCCTTTGGGACATGGGAGGACTTCTGTGTGCACTCAAGGACCCTGTGGCAAACCAGTTTTCTAAGCGCACTACATCATCCTGTCCACTGCTGACGCAGAAGGCCCACCTGCCTTTCACCCACCCCCTCCATCCTCCATACTCACATCCCACTCCTGTGCATCAACAGTGCCCCAAAACAGGCAATGTTAGCCACGGCCAAAGGAAAGCTAATGTTCATCAACCAACCAAGCCTACAGGAAAACGAAGGTGCAGGCTTTGGTAGGCCCTGTTGGCCACACAGGTGGGAGCTAACGAGGTACTGGCCTGCTGGACAGATCCATCCCAGGAAGCAATTAAGTTTATAGCCAGGAAAGAACAGCCCCAAAGGCCTTGGAAACAAAAGAAGCTTCCTGCCTGTGTTCCGTTCCCTAATTCTATCATAAAGACAGGCTGAACCATTCAGTTGTAACCACGGACAGTAAGGCACTGTCTGCAGCATGTCTGCTGTAGAGACCTGCCTGTCAGGTTTTCATTCCTATGGGACAGATTAAACTGTCCCAGCTGGCTCAAATCAGAAAAAAAGGAAGTACCCCAAAAGGAAAAAGTATTTGACGCAGGACATGATTATGAACTCTGTTCAAGATTGGCTGAAGGAGAGGCACCTGGGTGGCTCAGTCAGTTAAGCGTCTGACCTCGGCTCAGGTCATGATCTCATGGCTCGTGAGTTCGAGCCCCACGTTAGGCTCTATACAGACAGCTCAGAGTCTGGAGCTTGCTTCAGATTCTGTCTCCACCTCTCTCTGCCCCTCCCCTGCTTCATTCACTCTCTCTCTCTAGTATAAATAAACATTTTAAAAATTAGAAAAAAAAAAGATTAGCTGAAGGAAAAGACTATAAATATAATGGTTTCCACCAGTAGGGAGACAGCATCACTAGGATATCTTGACAGTCAAGGGATGTGGCTTTCAGGGAAGTTCCTGGTGTGGGAAGGTGAGGGGTGGTGGGAGGGGAGGGCAACCAGCAAGGTCCTCTCCATCGTCCCTACCCCACGTTCCACCCTCCCTGGTGGGGCTATGCACGTCTAGACTGCCTACTGTTCTGCTCCGATTCTAGATGGGGTCTGTATTAGGGTGACCATGCAGGTTCTCACATATGCAGAAGTTGTGGCAAACACCTCCTAGCAAGGGGAGCAGTCAGTGATGCTAACCTGAGTCAAAGTAGGAAGACAAGGACATCAGAAGGAGGTGGCTCGTTGTGGAACCAAGAGGCAACAATGAGATCTGATGGGGAGAAGATGCTAGGTGGCGGGAATAAGTGCCCTCAAGTCTTAGCCTGGGAGTGTCTCCCCCATTCTACTGCCAACTGCAAAGTTCTGGCCCCTAAATGTGTTCTGAACCTGTCAAACTAAGGAAGGGGCTATGGGCCACTTCACCCATGGTGACAAGGGTAATCTTAAAAATGTCAGTAAAATTTGTCATTTTCCTTACATAAACCACCTGACGCCACCTAGAGACTGGACTGGATGTAGTTCCACAAATGCTGTATAGAAGCGGCTGTCAACCCACCCTTTCCCTGGGGTCATCCTTAAACAAGAAGCTGAATACATTCTTTTCTTTTGAGCTTAGGCCAATTACCTGAAGCCAAGAACAAGAGACTATCTGGAAGGCTAGCGAGGACATTATTAAATATTCTCGTCCTTCAAACATCTCCCCAGAAGATGAGCAGAGTGACAGCATGACCATGACCACCATCACTAGACATCTCCACCCACACCCACACACACACCCTCTTTCAGGAGAGTTAGTCTCCATTCCATAGGACAAGTGTCATTACTATCTCCAACTAGGGATCCATTTTTGGCCACATGTATATACCCAGAAAGGTTATGTCTCTCTCCAAATAGCCAATGTCCCTGCCTCTAGAAAAACTACATGTCCAAGGGAGAACTCTGCCAAGAGTCAAGAAGATTTCATTTCCATTAACCTGAGAAGCACTTCGGGTTAATGCAGACTCTGGAGCCAGTGTGCCTGGGTGGAACCCCACTTCTGCCACTTAGTAGCTTTCTGACATTGGGGGAAGTTACTTAAGCTCTCTGTACCTTGGTTTTCTCACCTATAAAATGGGCATAAAAATAGTACCTACCCATAAGACTGTATAATGACCAAATGCGTTATGATATGTAAAGGACTTAAAACAGTCCTTTTGACATATAGTAAGAACAAATTAATATTTGATGTTACTATTACTATCTCTATTATTATCATCATTATTATATTCTTGAGTATGTTACACAGCATACTGTTTCTCAGACTTCTCTCAGGTGGGCTGACAATACCATCCCTACTCCAGGATAGTTTAAGGCAAAATAAAAAAAATTCAGATTGCTTTCAGATCAAAGTTAAGAACCTATGAGAACTTTTACCTGGCCATGAATTCTTTGCAGCTATTCCATTAAGAAGTGAAGTCTATTTTCAACTCCCTCAGAGGTACCAGCTGGGTATGGTGGCGTGAGGGATGCCGGACAACATGAGTCAGAACCTAGCCCAAACTGGTGACCCACGGTATCATGAGCAAATAAAATGGTTGTTGTTTTAGGCCATTAAGTTTCTGGTGATTTCTTATATGCAACAGATAACGGACACAGAGCCCTAAACAAATGAGGCTTTATTATCAATAGCATTTCAAACACAAACGTTCACATGAAACCAGGCCACTTGTCTGTCAGCAGGTTAACCAACCTCCACGTGGTGCTTCCAAGATCTCATCCCACTCACCTAGGGCCAGTAAGGCCACCACAGTCAGCACATTAACTTGGGAAAAGCTAAGACCAGTGCATGATCAAATCTGGAGACACAGAGGCAAGCCTTCTGTGCCAAGGAAGGGGCCAAATTAGGTCCTTGCAGAGGGTAAGGTGGATGGCATGGAAAAAAGGATTTTGTTCCCTTTAGTCCACGATACAATCCAGGGCCCGAAATGGCAAGATACGGCTTCCCTGGAGGTAGCTTTATACCATGTGTCTTAGATATTATATGATGAAGTGGGTAGATGCCTTCAAGGCACAAGCAAACCAATTCAAGGTCAGCATCACCAAGTGAGAATAAGGGGGAGCCAGTCAGAATCAACCATATAAGCCCCATGGTCCTGATATGTGGCTCCAAGAATACAGGGAGCCCAGAACATCTTCATTTTTTCTGCTGGTCACAGCAAGAGAATGATCACGTTCCAAGCTTCGATTTTGCTGTGACCAAACTAAAAAACCTATCTCACCCCACAATACAAAAGGGGGAAAAAAAATGCCAAGTTCCATAAGTCAGTGTTCTGTCATCTGTAACATGTGGTAAGAACTGATAATCAACTTTGTAGGAGAATCACTCTGAAATACATTAGGAGAGACTTTGGAAGCTTAAGTTCCTGTCTGTTATAAGCAAAACCACCACATGTAAATGAAAGCAATCTTATTAATCTGGTAAGTTGGATGACCCGTAGTGCTAAAGTTTCTCAGGTGAAGACCAGTAGCATTTATCCGTCCACGTAGTTGTTTATTCATGCCATATTTGTTGAGCACATACTTTGTACCATACAGTTCTGTGGATGTCTAGAAATGAGAAAGTTGAGGAAGGAGGAAAGCACACGAGTGAAGATAGCAAGGATTATATAAAAGTAGCTAAGACATTCCACATTCCAAGAGCTTACAGGTCTGGTTATCTCGAAAAACAAAATTTCCTGCTTGAAGCAATTCAGAGTAATCCAGCTGAGCCATGCCCAAATTGCTGTACCGATTGGAACTGATCACGTTATAAATCAAGGGAGTTCAGAAAACTGATTTCATGGAATCACAGAGCTGAGTGGATGTAACTGGTCTGCAGATGAAGATACTAAAACGAAGTAATTTACCCAAGAATTCACGACCGGTTTCAATGCAGAGCCAAATCTGGGTCTCTTGGTCTCAGTCCCATAGGACTTCCACCAACCCCATAGAGACCCGTCTCAAGACACAAGGTATTTACAGCGTGAGAGCACAGAGATACCCCATAATTCTAACCCATCTTGCAGTAGACACACTAGCTATCCAACATAATGAGCAGAAACTCTGCACTTGTCACATGGGAAGAACCCAAAGATACAACTTCTTGTGGAATTAACTAAAGAGCCCTCTAACCACGTACACTCAAATGCTCAGCAGCCCTTAAAATAGGCTAATGAGACAAAGGCACAACACTTGTTCAATTTCAAAACTTAAATCCATAGGAACTATGTGAACAAACGATACACAAAGGTAAAAACAGCAGTAAAACACACTAACATGTTCATGACTATAACGCTGGCATCTTTTAAAACTGGGAGAATTCTTCATCTTTCTGCTGTTCCCTATAGACCACACATTCTTTAACATTCTTTTTTTTTAATTTTTTAAGATGCTTATTCATTTTTCTGAGAGAGTGGGAAAGAAAGAAAGTGAGCAGGGGAGTGGGAGATAGAGAGAGAGAGAGAGGGAGGGAGGGAGGGAGGATCCGAAGCAGGCTCTGCACTGATAGCAGAGAGCCCGATGTGGCATCTGAACTCACGAATGGTGAGATCATGACCTGAGCCAAAGTTGGATGCTCCATCGACTGAGCCACCCATGCGCCCCCCCCCCCATTTTTGGACTACTTATATATTTTTTAATGTCTTGGCCAACTCACTGGGAAGAGACACACTGTCAGTGACAGGTGGTGGTCAGGAGGCAAAGGGCATGTGAGCAGGGGCAAGCGTGAAAGTCAGGTGGAGTGCCAGCCCCGAATGTCTGCAGGTGGGTCAAAGCCTCAGCGTGCTTAGACTCTGCTCTGTGCTGTTCGGTCAGTTATTTTCCTGGTCTGCCACTTCCGGCTTGGCTAACTTTGGGCAGCTCACCTACTTCATTTAATCCTCCACTTCCTCAACCGCAAAAGGTGGGCACTAGTAGGACCTTCTTCATAGGAAAGCTGTGCATATGGAGAGAGAAAACAAAATGCTTAGTCTAGTGCCTGGCAGAAAGTAGGAGCCAGCCAGTGTTAGCTGTCATGATGATGGTGATAGAGGTGCTAATAGAGTTATTATTTTTTATTGCCATTGTTATCATTATTATTATGCTTATCAGTATTATGATGTTCCTAATACTGTTTAACGCTGTAACTAAAAAGGCATTAAGTTTCCTTGCTTTGGAAGACAGCCCAAAGCTCTCCATATATCTCACTGTTGGCCTATCCCTTCTCTCATCTCCATAGTCTTTCGGTTTATTAGCAGTAGACTCTTAAGTTGAAGTAATAGTTTGCACACCACCCAGTACGCCCTGGGGGAAACAGTGATAACATACAGATTCCTACATGTTTTTTGGGGCCTAATTAGGATAGTACAATGTCATCCTTTTTACAAAGGCAAGGAGCAAACCATCTTAGTAGATATTCTACAGAATTCTCCTTTGTACTTGAAACATGTAATTATCATTAACAAACATGGGTGCTAATAATTCTATCTGCTCTTTAGACAAGAAACAGGAAGATTTCTGGCCCCATCAGCTCTGATGGGAGACAACTTCCCTTGGAGGCTGCCTCCCCCACACATCAGATGCAAGGTGGGAGGTCTGTTTGCAAGGCAAAAGGTTTCTGGGCTAGGAGCTAATAGCCCACACCAGGAAGAAGATTCCTCCGTAGATCAGGTTCAGGTCCCTGACTCCTCAAAGAGACATTCTGAGGCCTTGGCTGCCTGACATCAGAAAACCAGACCTCAGATTCAGTTTTGTTTTTTGGGTTTTTTTCACTGAGAAAAGAGAGGCCTGACAAATGAACCTGGTCAACATGTGTATTAAGCACCATACCTAAACCCACAAGGGCAAAAACGAATGAAATAAAAAGCAGTCCTCAGTAAAACGTACAACTTTAAACATGCCCAAGTAGACAAACATGCTCTTGCCTCTTCTTTGTTGGGGTAACACCTTCATCCTCTTTTGGATCAGGAAATATTTTCTAATCTTTAACATTTAAATGTTCTATAATTACAAATGCTCAATAATTAATACACACAGTTAACTAAGGAGAGTTAGCAATGTATTCCACTTGATATAGACATTTCTGAGCATCACTCCCTATCCCCCACATATTCCTGCCCCCATCAATGGGATAGTTCCTCTAGAAGATGCTCTTGTAATTGACCAAATTAGTATGTGGGAAACAGAGAAGTCTTTCATCCACTAATCATTCCCTGGGCATGGGGACTCCCTCCTTGGGTTCACCAGAAACAGGACTTAAACCAAAATCTGCCTTCCAAATCCCAGGACCAAGTGAGCAACGCATGGTTAGGATGGACTAGAATACATGGCAAATCACCCAGGAGATGGGGAAAAGGTAGAGTCCCAAGATGTTCCAGAGTCCGCGTGGATCCCTGATCATCTAACCCTGAGCTCCCAAATGAAAAGCCAACGACTGTCTGTAATCGCTTCCATTCTTACCTCAGAGAGAACACGGCTGTCAGGCTCCTCTCTCCAATGGTGATGAGGTCTGTGCCCAAACAAAGTAACCAGCCTACCAAAGATAAAAAGATAAGGTAAGAACTACTGCTGGCGAAGAGTTACATTCCTCCACATCTGGAATGTTTTCTAACAAAAAGCAGGTCTCTGGATGTTTGAAGACCTTTCAGACTACAACAGCAGCAACATAATCAATTGAACAATACAAATGAATGAAATCCCTGGAATCAAGTCAGGTGAGACTGTTAAAGTTAGAGAGTGAGCTAACTTTTTTATTAACACACACCTGGGGCCTAATTGGGAATGGTAATAACTGGTGAAATCATACACTTCATCACGTCCCTCCACAAAAATGGCTGTTTACCAAGGAGCTGGCAGAACTTTGTATAACACTTACATATATCAGGGTATGTTGGCAGGTCAGAGCATTCACACACTCAACACGTCCACACACAAAGAAGACTCTATGCCATTTAACTAACCCTGCTTTGGAAGACGGCCCTACCAGCTGATGAAATAATGACAACACGAGACTTGAACCCAAATAAGGGGGTGGGAGGGAAGTGCAATCTTCTTCTACAAGCACTCAAATCTGCAAATGTAAAAGACAACAATTGTGCCCAATTCTAAGGAAATCCTATTATATATTTATAGCCCTCATCTGTGATGCCAATTTCATGTGTTTAATCAACTTGACTGGGCTATGGTGCCCAGTTGTTTGGTCAAACACAAGTGTAGACATTGTTGTAAAGGTATTTTTTAGATGTGATTAACATTCACATCAGTAGACTGGGTAAAGCAGGTTATCCCTGGTGGCATGGGTGAGCCTCATCCAACCAGCTGAAGCCTTAAAAGACTGAAGTTCCTTTAGGAAGAGAGAATGCTGCCTCTATGCACCTTTGGACTTGAGATTAGGACATGAACTCTTCCTTGTGTCTCCAGCCTGCCCTGCAAATTTTGGACTTG
Organism: Lynx rufus; assembly: GCF_022079265.1. Lineage (NCBI taxonomy): Eukaryota > Metazoa > Chordata > Mammalia > Carnivora > Felidae > Lynx > Lynx rufus. The sequence goes on from NW_025814834.1 coordinate 81,928,626, forward strand.
CCAGCCTCCATAATCATGGGAGTCAATTCCTTAAAAATCAATCTATTGATCAATTGCTAGACACACACCCACACACACCTTATTGGTCAGGTTTCTCTGCAGAACTCTAATATACTACCTAATGTCAAGAAAAAAAATGCATTAATTTATAAAATATGTATACAACATGAGGACAACACAGAAAAGAGACTAGAGCATGAGGAAAATTAGTCCACAGAAATGTATTTTGTAAGGTATTAAACTATTTCTTGATGTGATTGATAAATTAGGTTCTGAGCATCCTATCAGCCAACACAGTGAAAAAAAAAAGACACAAGATAATCACGTGGACTTGAAGATAAAACACAATGTAAGCACTTCAAGACTGTTAGCCTTTTTTTGTTGTTAAGAAATTTCTCCCAAGGTGGGTGCCTGGGTGGCTCAGTTGGTTAAGCATCTGACTCTTGGTTTCAGTTCAGGTCATGATCTCACGGTTTGTGAGTTCAAGCCCCATGTTGGGCTCTGCACTAACAGCACGAACCTACTTGGGATTCTCTATCTCCCTCTCTTGGGATGTTGCGCCCTCCCACCCTCTCAAAATAAACAAACAGGGGCGCCTGGGTGGCGCAGTCGGTTAAGCGTCCGACTTCAGCCAGGTCACGATCTCGCGGTCCGTGAGTTCGAGCCCCGCGTCAGGCTCTGGGCTGATGGCTCAGAGCCTGGAGCCTGTTTCTGATTCTGTGTCTCCCTCTCTCTCTGCCCCTCCCCCCGTTCATGCTGTCTCTCTCTGTCTCAAAAATAAATAAACGTTAAAAAAAAAAATAAACAAACAAAGAAGGAGGAGGAGGAGGAGGAGGGACAGGGAGGAGCAGGAGGAGGAGGAGGAACAGGAGGAGCAGGAGGAAAAGCAGGAGGAGGAGGAAGAAAGAAGAAAGAAAATCTCTCCCGAGGTGTTAACCTTCCCCTCCTTGGGTAAATTCTTCAAGTATCCTTTAACATCCACACTGAAGGGTCAGGAGGCAAAGTAATTAGAAGGGCCTCTACATATATAGAGAGTCTCCTATAATGCCTCTTACTGCATCCCTCAGTGAGACACGATGCCAAAGCACAATTCACTAATGTGATTTAGCAAGGCCAAAAAGAAGCCCAAGCACACAGCAATCTGATCATCTGGCTTGGTCCAGGGATAAAAATGAGAATTTCTGGAAGAGTTAATGAACCCCATATCCTTTGAGATATTTCCCAGAAATATTTCTCCACTGCAAAGCTGGGTGGGAAGTGGCCTACACTACCTTAGGCTGTGTTCCCTGGCAACTGCCTGGAGTAAAGGTTTTCTCTACTGATGATCAGGGGCAGAGCCACCAAAAAACTGCCTTCAGACAGGTTAATAAAGCTCAGGCAATGCATGTCTAAAAAAGGGAAGGTTTAACTATGTTTGAGTCTGTAGAAGTCTTATAGATCCTTCCTGCACTGGAATCAATTTTCAAGACTTTTTTATTGTGGTAAAATATACATAACAAAAAATTTACTATTTTAACTATTTTTTAAGTTTTTGAGAGAGAGAGAGAGAGACAGAGAGAACGCACACATGCACATGAGGGTCAAAGAGAGAGGGAGAGAGAAAAACCCAAGCAGGCTCTGCACTGTCCACACAGAGCCCACGTGGGGCTAGAACCCACCAACCGTGAAATCATGACCTGAACCAAAATCAGGAGTCAGACGCTTAACTGAGCCACCCAGGCTCCCCTATTTTAACTATTTTTAAGTGTAAAACTGTGTGTGGCACTAACTATATCTACAACGTCATCCAACCATCACCACCATCCATTTCCAGAACTTTTTCATTATCCCAAACAGAATCTCTGTATCCATTAACAATGAGACCCCCCCGCCCCCTCCTACAGCCCCGGGTAACACCTATCCTACTTCCTGTCTCTGTTAAGTTTGTCTATTTGGTACCTCACATGAGTGAAGCAATGTAATATTTGCCCATTCGAGTATTTCACGTAGCATGTTTTCAAGGTCCATCCATGTTAGACCATGTACCAGAATTCCATTTTTTATGGCTGAATAATATTCCATTGCTAGTATTTACCATGTTTTGTTTACCCTGGAATGATTTTTTTAATATAATTAATTCAACAAGTATTGAATATTTACAATGTGAGAAGTTTGATTTTTTTAAACATTAACTTTATTCTAAGAACAGTATGTAAGAGCCAGAAGTGCTACTCCACAAGGAGCCAATTAATCACATGAATCCTCATTTCAGAACCGGTAGCAGCAGCAAGGAAACAAAAGTCTAAGTAGTTTTTCCTCCCTAAGGGTTAGGGGAATCTCCCGCACAATCTTAATGAATGTTCTTCATGTTCAAAGCTGAAGTGAGACCAGAGTACCCCCACTATGCGGCCAGTGTGCTCCACAGTGCTTCTTATCATGGTGCCCACAGCTTACACAGTGTCATTCTTGACCCCCGACCCAGTGATAATGAGCTTCTAGCCGAGCAGCCAATGTCAACAGCCAGAAACTTCCATCCCTGCAGATAAAATACCCTGACAGAATCAACTAGAAAAGCACATCTTCCCGTAGCTGGCTTGCCATGCATCAGCTTTGCATTTCTAGGCACATCCATCAGGGAACAAGCCTTCTGTGTGGAAACATGGGTGTTTCCACAGCACCTCCCCAGCAAGACAGTGTAACAGTTGAAAGAGAAAGCGAGAACCTGCACCTCACTCCAGTTTTCACCTTTCGAGGGTATAAAAGAGCAGGTGGTGCCAAGGGGGGACGCCACCACATACCTGAATTCACAAAAGTGGCCCAGGATGAGTCATCAAAAGACGTCCACGGGAAGTTGACAAGAAACAACCAATTCTGTACACTGATGAGGGAATCGCAGGCAAAAATCAAGAACCACAGAGGATCGAGGCCACTTTGTTCGGCATGAACTTCTCAGCTGGGAGGATCTGCTGTCATCCCAGATTGTTAACAATTGGCTGAGCTGAAGTTCACTACTACTTTTGTGTTCGGTTGACGGGGACTATGTCATCCGACCAACAAAAGTGGTTTTACAAAAATATAGACAATTTAGCCTGGAGTTCCTCCTGTGTGTTTTTAATGTTTTATTTATCATGAGGGGCACCTGGGTGGCTCAGTGGGTTAAGCGTCCGACTAAGCACGCTGTCTCTGTCTCTCAAAAATGTATAAACATTAAAAAAAATTAAATACTTATTTTGAGAGTACACAAGTCGGGGAGGGAGAGAGGGAGAGAGGGAGAGGATCTGAAGTGGGGTCTGAGCTGACAGCAGCAAGCCCGATATGGGGCTCAAACTCAAGAAATGAGAGATCGTGACCGGAGCTGAAGTCAGACACTCAGCCAAATGAGCCACCTAGATGCCCCCTTCCTGTATGTTTTTTAAGACAGACTTCAAAAGCAAGAGTTTTTTGTATATAAACACAAAATGAAGACTGTTAAGATTGTGCCTTTTAGTATATAGGTAAAGAGTCCATTGCCTCTGAAACAAGAGATATTCCCATGGGTTGTAGAAGCCGGCCCCAAACAGGCTGAAAGTAGGATGCTGAAGTGAAGGATCTCCAACTAGTCTAATCAGGAAACCCCAGCATGAGAAGGCACTCAGTTCTCTGTCACAAGTAATTACTCTACCCCTCTTCCAAGGGCATCAATAATATGCATTTGGGATGTGGATGGGGGCACAACTTGAGTATGAAAATTTCATCTGTGGTAATCATTCGGATCCTCCAACTTTTGTTAAGTTCATTCAAACCTTTCTTGTGTGTAAACACACACATACTCTCAAAAAGATTGTCCCGTGGCCTGGATCCATTTTCAAAGATGAGAACCCAATAAGGCAATCAGGGTTCATCAGAGGATACAAAATTAAACTTGAACTTGGTAGAATGCCAATTACTTTCTGTTATGGGCTGAATTGTATCCTCTTTCCTCCAAAATTCATATGTTGAAGTCCTAACCCCCTGGTACCTCAGAATGTGACTATACTTAGAGACAAGGTCTTTAAATAGGTGATTAAATTAAAATGAGGTGCTTAGGTGCCTAAACCAATACGACTGCTGTCCTTATAAGAAGTAATTTAGACACAGACCTGTACAGAGGGGAGATCATGTGACGACACAGGGAGAAGAGGACCATGGGAAGTGAAGGAGAGAGACCTCAGAAGAAACCAAACCTGCCTACACGTTCATCTCAGACTTCCAGGCTCCAGAACTGTGAGATAAGAGATTTCTGTTGATTATGCCACCTAGTCTGTGGTACTTATTATGGCAGCCCAAGACAACTAATACTCCTTCCCCTTTTCTTTCTCCTCTGATTTCCAGAGAGGAGACTGTACAGGTGGCAAGGACACTCTTGTCTCCTACTCTTCTTAAGGGCCTCACTGTCATTCATTTCCTTATCCCCAACCAGGGCAATCTCTAAATCCAAAGTGACAAGTAAGAACACCTCACAAATACCCTGAGGACCCCAACTATAAAACAGGGGACCAATGCCTGTCCCAAGACCTCTGACTTCCAAAACTATAGGAACTCTCTCTGCCTTTCCCAAATGCTCTCTACTAACCAGAAGTCAGCCTGCAAACAATTTTTAAGATACTTTTCCCAGAAACTATGTCTAAATTTCTCTTGCCTTAATACCTAAGGCTGGCTCAGATGCCTTAACCCACATTAGTTCCCTCTCTTTTTAAAAGGAAAGGAGAGGTTGGGCACCAGAGAGCCTTGCACATTACAGAAACAAGTCCAGAGCAAGAGATTATCAGGGGCAAGAGGACTCCCAGTTGCCTCAAGACGATTACAAGTAATTACTTTCTACTTCACTGGAGAAGTACATACAGGAGAGCCGAAGTCCTTTGTTAGCGCTGGGAGCCATGAACACCATAGCCTAATTTTTGTTCTCCATAGACAATGTTTAGCCTATAGCATAGGTAGGCATTGGGTCTGGCTCCAGGTGCTATGGCTTGAAGGAGACTGCATTGCACTCAGGGGAGGAACCACAGACTGAACCAGAGACTGGACTGTTGGCAGTAAGTCACCAGTGACAGAGGAGGCACAAGGGGGCACCTAGCCTGTGCTCATGTTCCAGCTCCGTTAGTTTCCTCCAGCTCTCAGTCTCGCTCTGGCCACCTCCCCAAGCCAACACAAGCTCGACACAGCTTTGCCTGGAGTGTCCTGAAACAAATGTGAAATCTATTAGAAGTAATACCCCCAAGCACTCCTGGGGTCAGCAAATAAGGCTCCTGGGTCCTCTCTGGACTGTGGTCATGGGGTGGGGGCTCCTGTCCAGGGTGCATTCCAGTGGCAGGGGACCACTAACACTCAGGCTAACACTCAAGCCTGCCAAGTCCCAGCCCCATGGAAGAAAAAGGAGAAGAGACTGATGCAATTAGCCAGGCGAATGGGAACTTGTCAAACCATTTAGATAAGACAGCACTTGAATTTATTCAGTTCCCATTACCGGAGGGTGATTGTGCTCCCACCCCCTGCTGATTCTGCGGGCTGCACAGCATTTTCCTAGCAAGGAAGTGAGAAAAGGAAGGATGATTTCTCAGCCTACAAATTCCAGGGCTCTGCTGTTAAATCAGCATGCATCGTGCCTTCAACCAAGGGGTAATTTGACCTTAATGGAATCAAGTGACACATACTGTTGAGTGACTCTGTCACAGAATCTGAAACTCAATGATGAATATTTAAGTATCCAATTAATTAAAATAAAATAAAATAAAATAAAATAAAATAAAATAAAATAAAATAAAATAAAATAAAATAAGGTTCCTTATCCAGGTCAATCTTCCTTACACCTCTAACAACTTATTACACATTCACTTTGCTAATGGCTCTGTTTCAAGTACTGAGTTGTGAGTACCTCAAGAGTCCATAGAGAATCTTATTCTTATCTCCTTTTTGGGGCCGAGAATAGCATTGGACACAAAATGCAAACTCGGTAAGGGTTCATTAACTTTTTTTTTGCTGCTTGCTTTTGAAACAGTTTTTCCTGGAAAGGAGAACATCCACTCTACCTGCTTCATTTAATAAAAAAACACAACTCCCTCCTCTCTCTGACCCCCACCCCCTCACCGAACTGAGAACACCAACAGGATCGTCACAAGAATGTCCACAGAGGATCCAGTGGATCGATCATAGAAGACAGCAAAATTGCAGATGAGCTTCAAGGTTGGTAAATTCTTGTCCTGTTTTAAAATCTGAGCATATCTGTATGTTTCCTAGGACTGCTGTAACAAAATACCACAAATTCAGTGACTTGAAACAACAAATGTTTATTTTCTCACAGTTCTGAAGGCCAGAAGTCCAAAATCAAGGTGTCAGCAGGGCCAAAGCCCTCTGGAAGCTCAGAGAGAAACCATGTCCCTCCTACTCTCTGGTGGCTGCTGACACTCCGTTGTGTGTGTCTGTATAACTGTACCTACACTCTGTACCTCTATCTGCCCATGCCCTTTTCCTGGGGTTCTGGTCACATCTCCCCCTCTCTTCTCAGGACATCTGCCGCTGGACCTAGGGCTCACCCTAAATCCAGTGTGAGCTCATCCTAAAATCCTTAACTTGTTTACATCTGCAAAGACTTTTTTTTTTTTTTTTTTGAGAAAGAGAACACATGCTAGTGCATGAGCAGAGGAGGAGCAGAGAGAGGGAGAGAATCTTAAGCAGTCTCCATCCCCAGCAAAGAGCCTGACACGGAGCTCGACTCAAGGCTCTATCTCATGACTGAGAGATCATGACCCAAACTGAAATCAAGAGTTAGACCTTTAAATGACTGGGCCACCCATGTGCCCCACAGAGACCCTATTTCCAAATAAGGTCACATTCACAGGTACTGGGGGTTAGGACCCAGATATATCTAGTTTGGAGAATACTATTAAACCCACTAAAATTCGAAGTCAGAACATATCCTCTGTACCAGAAGACCCCATCTTCTTCCCAATGCTCTTCTTCATATTAATGGACTCATTTCCTACTCAGGACCCAGGCTGAACTCTTTGAGTCATGGTCAAGGGCGTTCACCTACTTGCTCCCCAGTTCCAATCAGCTCCATAATTCGCAGTGATGAAGTACAGTTCAATCAGTTCTATTCTACAAAAGTACTTATGCCTGTCCCCCGTTTTCCAGGCCTGATGCCTAACCAGCCTGCCCCCAGCTGGATTCTCCTGTCTCCTACCTGCTCTGCCAGCTTCCTTAACTACCATGCCCTATGCTGCTGCTTTCAACAGAGCCCAAGCATGCCGCAACCCTGTCCCCAAACTTTCAGTGGCATCTAACCAAATGAAGCCCAATCTCTGTACAGTTTAGCATCCAGGTCCAGTAGAAGGAGCCCAAACCCACCCTCAGCCGTATTTTCCACTGCTCCCCTCCACTTGGTCCAGAGGCAGTGGAAGTAAATCATTGAGTGATCTTAAGTAGAACTCAAAGTTCCTCCAAGACTTTCAAGTCCCTCCACCTAGGATTTATTCATTAATTCAACAAGCTTCTATCTTGACTTATGTCCCCCTGTCCATGTCTTACACAGAATAGCTCAACTCAAAAGACAACTCATCTATGAGTCTTTAGTGAGTTTCATCAACCATATTGGACTTTTAAAATTTAAAAGTCTGCCAGACAGAGAAGGCATGTTCTCTCCCCTCCCTGTAGAGACTTGAACACTTGTCACAAAACTTGCAACAGAGTCTGGGTAGAACTCTGCTTTACTCAAGTCCATCTCCCCCATAATCTAGAACAGCTCCTTGCATGTCACATGTGCTCAGAAATAGCTGATCAATAAAAGTTATATTGCGGGGCGCCTGGGTGGCTCAGCCGGATAAGCATCTAACTCTTGATTTTGGCTCGGGTCATGATCTCATGGTTTGTAGGATCAAGCCCTGCGTCTGGCTCCACACTGACAGTGCAGAGCCGTCATCTTGGGATCCTCTCTCTCTGTCTCTCTCCCCCTCTCTCTTCCCCTCCATTACTCATGGCTCTCTCTCAAAATAAATACACTTAAGAAAAGATACATCAAGGAAATAATATAGTCTCTGCCTTCAAGCAGGTTACATTTGAGGACAGGGACACACAAAGGTGGGTAACAAAGGCTAATATTATACACATCATAGAAGCAATATAGATGAAGTTCTGTGGGAAATACAGAAAGGGAATTTTAAAAAGGAAAAGAGTTTCCTAGAAGAAGTAGAACCTAAGAGAGATCTTGAAGAATAAACAATGAGTAAAAAGTGGTTTGTCAGGGAAGAGAATAAAGTACAGAAGCAGCAGCATCTGTACAAGAGCCCAGGGAAAGCAAACAGCATTTTCCAGCTTCCATGAAGAACAGAGCTTTCTGGCCCACTGGCTGACTGAATGGTGGGTAACGGAAGACAAGGCTAGAAAGGTAGGCCAGCATCTCGAATACTATGCCAAGGAATTTGAAATGGACTCTGTAGGAGATGGGCATCATGGAAGGCTTTCAAACAGGTGTGATGTGGTCACATCTGCATCTTTAGATGAGCACTTATACAGTACTACAGGACCTGAATTGGATAGGTATCAGAATCATCTGCAGAATTCCAAAATTGCTTAATATAGAAGGAAAGTACACGTAATATGACTATTCTCCATTCGCAATAAAATCACGTTGATGCTTCGCCATTTTGGCTTTAGAATTTTTAAGATAAATAAGACAAATATTCTTGAGCTCCTTTTTGCTCCCTTCCCCAGAAATAAACACTTCCCTTTAGTGCATATCCTTCTGGTCCATGTTGATACAAAGAAAGAAACACATAGATACATGTGTATGTCCATAAAAACTATATAATATTGCTTTTTGTGTTAAAATCACAATACATTTAGCAAATATTGCTCTAAATTTGCCTTACTCACTGGAACAATCTTTAAAAATTCAGATCCCTGCATCCCACCTAGATCTAATGAATCACAGTCCCTGAGCAGAGGTGTTTAGAAATATGAAGTTTTTAAAAACTTCCTGTTCATTTTGATGTCACCAGACCTGGACTGGGGAGTCACGGGAGTAGATGATGAACCAAAGAGAAGATCAAGCAGAGGTAGGAAGAACAGCAAGAATGATACGCAGTCCTAAGCAAGGTCAATGCAAATGTTAACAAAAGACAAGAGACATAGAACTACCCTACAATCCAGCAATTGTACTACTAGGTATTTATCCAAAGGATACAGGAGTGCTGATTTGAAAAGGCACATGTGCTATATTTATAGCAGCACTATCAACAATAGCCAAATTATGAAAAGAGACCAAACGTCCATTGACTGATGAATGGAGAAAGATATGGTATATATACACAAATGAATACTATTCAGCAATGAAAAAAAAAAAAAAGAAATCTTGCCATTTGCAACAACATGGATGGAACTAGAGGGTATTATGCTTAGCAAAACAAATCAGGCAGAGAAGGACAAATGTCACATGATTTCACTCATAAATGGAATTTGAAAAACAACAGATAAACGTAGTGTAAGGGAAGGAAAAGAAGATAAAAACAGAGGGAGGCAAACCATAGGAGACTCTTAAATACAGAGAACTGAGGGTTGCTGGAGGGGAGGTGAGTAGGGGGATAGGTTAAATGGGTGATGGGCATTAAGGAGAGCACTTCTTGGGATGAGCACTGGGTGTCACATATAAGAAATGAATTACAGCGTTCTACTCCTGAAGCCAAGACAACACTGTTGTTGACTAAATTGAATTAAAAAAAAAAAAGACAGGGGACAGATTTTGATACCCTGTGAAGGTAAAAGCAATAGAAACTTGCAATGAATTAGAATCTGGGGTGAGAAGTTGTAAGTAATAAATAGCCCTAAGATTTTAACTTGAATGAGTTGGAGGACAGTGACACGCTTAACAAAAATGGAAAACACAGAAACCAAAGAGCTGCTTGTGGGAGAAAAGATGGATTTGGTTTTAGACATGTGCATCTGAGATTTCTGCAGGTTCTTCACATAAGTATCTCTAACAAGCATTTATAGAAGCTAGATTAAATCAAGGGAGAAGGTTGGGGATCTTAACACAGATCCAGGATTCCCTGCTTACAAGTAACAGCCGTGCACTTGGAGCTGGATACATTTGTTTCAGAAGAGAGAGAAGAGACCCTTGGGCATGTCCTTCAGGGATGCATGTATTTAGGGCAGAGCACATGAAGAGCAAGCTGATGAGACAGAGAAGTGGCCAGGAGTAGAAGGGCCACCGGAATCAGGAAGCCACAGGAAGGCTCAAGGGTCAAGAATCCACCATGACCTGAGCGTGATAAAGAGGAGGACCGAGAGAGATTGCAAAATTGGACAATCAGGACCTTCCACGGAGTAGTAGCGATCATGGCGGGAGACGTCACAGTGTAACATGGCCTGAAAAATACCAGAAGCAGCAACATTAAGCTACTCTTCAGCATTGAAACGTGCAGTCAAAAAAAAAAAAAAATAGTGGAGGGATAATTATTTTAGGGTTTAAAACAGGAGATCTGAGTATGTAGAATATGAGAAAGGAACCAGCAGTAAAGAAACTGAAAAGATCTTATTTCTGTAGAATTCTTCAGAGATTCAATGCCTGAGGACACCCAGTAGCAAGAAGGCGGGGGTCAATCCCAGGTTGAAAACAGCAATTATTTAAAAGCAGAGCAATTTAGACCTTTGGACCATCTCCTCATCTCCTACAGAAGACTAGGGCTTTGTTTTTTGGAAAAATTTAACAAGAAGATTCTCTGGATTCAGAAGTGTTGGGCACACTGAACAGTGGGATGAAGTATAAAACTGAAAACTGGGAGTTTAGCAATAATCTACATACTAAAAAAGCTGCTCCTGTAACAGTAGCATCCAACTATAGGAAGACATGCATTCTCCCTCCCGGTCTCCCTTCATGTCCCACCCCACTCCTCCTCCCTTGTTGACTGGATAATTCTTCTCTGAAAAAAAGAAGCATCTGTATATACTCCTCACCCATTCACACTGAATTTTCAGTCAAGGATCACCACACATTTGAGGAAAGCCTCCCACATGAAAAAGTGAAGCGAAACTAAACAAACACATCACATGGAACTCAGAGACCCTATGGAAGATGAAGACTCTAGAACTATCTAGAAACTACAGTGGCCTGGAGAGAGATTAATTTGGCCACTGTTTTTTCCATTAAAGAAATGAATTTTTTAAAAAAAACACACACACAAATCTGTATTTCTAACTTGTCTTACAAAATCAAAAGGCCTGGCAGTTCTAGACTCACGTGGAGCCTGGAGCTAAGAGCAAGAAAGAGACAGGCCAAGGAAGTATGAGCCTAGACATTCTTTCGAGGAGAGCCCTCAGAGGTATTACCAGATTCACAAAGGGGTCTATGACTCAAACAAAAGGTAAGAGCCTTGAAATAGGCCCTCTTCCTTCCTCAACATCTTCTAGGGAAAATGTAACAGTTTAGTGTGTACCTAAAAGCTTTTTAGAAGGAATATCCAAGATTTGATGTGTTAAATCAACTTCTCACATGCAGCTACCCAGTTCAAAAGAGAAAATGCAGAGCACTCCAGGGAATGTGAGGAATTGGAACCTTGCATACAGATATTACCCTATCACTGCTTGTACACCGAAACTACATAGATTAATGGGTCAGGAGAGGTCTGCTCTTGCAGCCATCTAGAAATATCCTAAAGGAAAAAGGAAGAATTTCAAGTACTCACAGCTCAAACACATGACTACTAACATCACTGACTTGGTTAGAGAAGAACACGAACGAACACACACACACACACACACACACACACACACACACACACACACACACACACACGGGCTCATGTGCATACATTTGCAATCAGCCAAACCTGCTTTACCCAATCCTAAGGCTTCCTGTCGTCAGACAATTTGTTCTGACTGGAGGTAATCACAATACATAAGTTCTGCCAAATAAGAATTAATTTAAATTCTGTTCAAAGCTTTTCAAGAGGTAGAAAGGCTGCCCTTCAGAGATACCTTCTCCTGGGCTAATGAGTTGAATTACTCTGTTTATCACAAGCCAAAGGTAACTTGGTAGTTATACTGAAAAAAATTCTTTCTCAAATTGCTTCACCATGGGTTTCCGCTTTGCTTTGTTTTGAACGTACAGAGTTATGGGCCACAAAATGATCCCCAAAGCTCCTAGAAGCAGAATAGGTGTTGGAGGCTCAGGCACAGTAATTCTCAAACAGAATTTGAGTCAATGCTCGGGAGGAAGGAACCATTAAGAACCTGGGATTGTGCACCTTCCCGTGCAGAGTTTTGGTCCAAGACTGAGTGGGAGAAGCCTTTCACCTGCCCATCACCCAGCATTACCACTGGTGAGATGGGGCCTCAGAAAGAGGTCTGTATTCCACATTCAGTTCTAGAACTTTCCATGTGGGCACCCCCAGTTTCTCTCCCTACTAGACAATGTTGCTAGGAAGTCTAAGAGATAATAGTCTTTAAAAAAAAAAAAAAAAAAAAGCTCTGTATCACTTTGAAAAATGTTCCTAAGGCCCGCAAGTTAGTGTGAGGGTCTCCCACAGCTACCAGTCCAAAAGTCTCTAATGCCTCTTGTTTGTTACCTCAGGGATTTTCCTGGAGTTGTTTTTCCTTCACATCCTTGGGGTCGTTAATATTTGAGTTTTTCAGGAATGGCTCCAAAAGCCACAGTTCTCACAGGACAGTCTCAAGCTCAGAGTGTCTACAATATCTGGGGGTTTTCTTGCCTGGGTTTTCCAAATTACCCCTAATGTGATTATAACATTTTACTTAAATTCCTCCAGCAATTTCCCATTGCTCCTCAGAGAAAAGAGAAACTCCTTTCACACAGCCTGGCATGGCCCGGCCACATACACCCAATCTCCACCCAACCGTTCTCCTTGGTGCTCTATCTGTTCTGGTCACATTGGCCTCCTCCCTGACCTTCACCTTTTCCATGTTCCACCCTACCACAAAGCCTTTGGACATGGTGTCCCCCAATCTAGAAAGCTCTCCCATCTCTTTCTCTTGCCCTTAGCTCTTACCAGTCCTTCCTATTTCAGTTTGTGAGCCATTTTGCCTGGAAAGCCTTCTCCGACCTCTCTCACTGTGCTCAACTCTATCTAGTAAAGGCTCTCAAAGAAGTCTACTTTTCATTCTCCCGGGAGTGCTTAACACAGTTGCAATTTTACATTTGCTAGTACGATGAAGTGATTAATATCCATCTCTGGCACTGGATTTTAAGCTCTGTGAGAGGAGAGACCATGTCTGTTCTTGTTCACCCCTATACCCCCTTGGCACAGACTAGAAGCTTAGTAAATATCACATGGACGCATAGGAGGAGGAACACACAACCTCAGCAGGACTAGCTCCTTGCCTCTCTCCACTCTCTTACTTTTACTTTTGGTAATAGGTTTCCTCTGCCCAGAAGGTTCTGCCCCCATTCCACCTGCTGCTTCTTCAGAGGTCTGCCTTTTCTGTTACTAGAAAGCAAGCCTCGTGTACCTTCTCTGATTCCATCAAGTCTACCCCCAATTTCCCTTTGTGTGACTGTCATCTCCACTTTCACTGGTCACCCCCACACACACACTTTTGGACTAGACTGCCACACTGTGGAGTGCAGTACCCAGCTTCCTGACCAGGTCGTGAAGGGTGGAGAATGCCAGCTTCAGACAAAGCAGAGTTGCCGCTTCACGTGAAAAGTCACCAACATGAAAAGGACACGAAGTGAGGCCAGCAGATAAACCCATTCTCCTTTCTCCCTCCTAGGAACGTTTGGAGGGATAGCCCCTCCGTGGAACCCTCCTAGAGAAGTGCTGGGCCAGGTGAACAAGCTACTGGGAGACAGATACAGTTCTTCATGGCTTGTGGAAAGGTACCAGCCAGCACACCCGAGGAGCACCTCCATCCCTGTCCCACTGCTTTTCCCTGGTGCCCACACCTGGAGCTTGCGTCTTCCAAATAAATTACTGACACCTTGATCCTTCTCCATCCTGCTTTCTCGAGCATCCAGACCGACATCCTCTGATAACCCCTGTATCCCCGACAGACACAAACTGCACCTGGAGCCCAAGAACATAGTACTTTGAGAGGAGCTTCTCACTACACATCAAAGGAGAGAACAAAGCTATTGTAATCTTGGCCTGGATTAACAGAAGGGAATTCACAATCCCTCTGCTTGATTCTGCACTGGTCAGACCCAGCATCAGCAGGACTGACTGTGGTTTTGAGAAATCCACTTTAAAACAGTTTCTCAGGGTGCCTGGGTGGCTCAGTTGGTCAGGCGTCTGAATTCAGCTCAGGTCACGATCTCACGGTTCGTGAGTTCGAGCCCTGCATCGGGCCCTGTGCTGACAGCTCGGAGCCTGGAGCCTGCTTTGGATTCTGGGTCCCCCTCTCTCTTTACCTCTCCCCCACTTGTACTCAGTCTCTCTCAAAGAGAGATAAACGTTAAAAATATTTAAAAAAAAGTTTCTCAACATTTTTGAATGACGGACCTCTTAGAGATTCTAATGACAGGTTCATTTACCCTCTGTCCAGGTCAACACGGGTACGTCGGTTGGCTTTCACTTTAGGGGTTCTCAGAACCCCTGAAGCCCCAGCCATAGATTTAAGAAACCCTGCTTTAGAGAAACAGAGAGAAAAAGGAATACAATCAATACACAGCAACAAGAACAACTGAAGCCATGTTTTCTAAGGAGCAGATGAAAGAATAAGTCTTAAAAGGAAAAAAAAATCAGAGGAGGAAAAGAGGAAAGTTGGTATATTTGAAGGCATACCAAGTGGAAGGACTCAGATGTTTAGTTCTGCAATTCCTCGTATGGGGGTTACTTCCTTGACATCCCCAGTCTGATCTAGCCGTGTCCATGTAGCCCACGAGTGTGCTGCAATTCTAACCCATAAAACACTAGGCTATTATCTAAAGGGGCAGATAGGGGCTCTGCTTTAGCCAGAAGCACCCCCCCAAAAAGCAGTGGTGGGGGACCCCATACCCATCTCTGTATGCTCTTTGCCCTATCAAAATCATTCTCAGCTCATGGGCCACTGAAAAACAGGTGGCAGGATAGCCTGGGTCCCACGGGCCACAGTTGGTCATCCCCTGCACTAGGCTGCAGCCACTGAAGCATCAGTGCCCCCCCAAACTGGGAGCTCCCCCAGGGCGAAAGGCATAACTTATGCCCCCCAAGGGTCCCGGTCCTAACAGTGACAGGTACACAGTCCAAGCTTAATATGTGCATATCAAGTGAAAAATCCTGCTCATCTTTCAAGACTGAGCTCAGGTGATACCTCCACAGAGACAACCCTCACCCTCCAGGTTGAACGGATCTCACCTCACCTGGCAGTGCCTGCTGACCACCATCAGGCCCCCACCTAGGCTGTGGCTGTGTGCTGTCCACCTGCTGAAGAGATCTAACATGAGCGGCTTGGGCAGAAAAAACAGAGAATTCTGTTCTTGCCAATCCTCAGGTTGGTTTCTCACTTTATATGTGAAATATAAAACAAGTACTCACTATGTGTTTCCATGAAGTAGCCTTTTTAAAAGTCCCATCAAAAGTGGGGATGGCTCCAAGAAATCCGTTAAATATTCTTGTGCAGCTGTTCACATCTTAGCATTTCATTAGTTATCATTGCAATTTTAAAAACAATTAAACTCTGTGGGTGTTATTTACTGCATCTCATGATGATTCCATCTTTCTGCTCCTCAAAAGAGAATCAGACAGAGAAATCAGGGTCTAGAAACTACCGGCATTGAAAAGACAAGTTTTTGTCACACACAGTTAATTTCCTTTGCCATTCTTGTGGGGTGATTTGAGAAAACATCCTTCTGTAGTTTCATAAGACAAATTTCTAAAACCATCAAACAGGATAGCCAAAACTTGGTTGGTGTAGACTTGTGGTTTTTACTGACGTCCTCCGTACAGGAAGACCCAGAACAGCCATTTCCCACCAAACATCCTTTTGCCCTGATGAAAAACTCAATGGCATTTATGTTCTGAAAACCCAATCGGAACCAAAATTTACATGACACTAGCCAAGAAGCTGGGATGCAAAAACCAAGGGGAGTTAAAGTGTGTTGATGTTCTTGTTTTATCAGAAAGACAGCTACTCAATGACTTTATGAATAATTTTAAAAGACCAGAGATAGTCCACAAATGTAATGTGGCATCCTAGATGGAGTCCTGGGACAGATAAAAGACATTAGGTAAAAACCAAGGAAATGTGAATAAATATGGGCTTTAGTTAATTATAACTTATCATCATTGGCTCATTAATTTTGATGGATGTACCACATTAATGTAAGATGGTAATAGCAGCAGGAAGTAGGTGTAGGGTACATGGGAACTCACTGCACTATCTTTTCACCTTTTCTATACATCTAGAACTTAAAGTAAAATGTTAATTTTTAAAAACAGAAGTCCCTAAAGGAAACAATTAAGATCTGTAACTTTTAATCAATCAAGTAGAGAGAGAAAGGGTAAATTTGAGAGTTTTAGTCCAAGAAAATGTAGGAAATAAGAAAAGTATATCAATGGGGTGTACAGATGGGTAAGCCTATCGCCCAGCAAACAGAAAAGTGGCAAAAATAAGGAATGTTAAGGATGCAGTATCTCTTATTTCCCTGATTAAATGCTGGGATGCCACCCTCCAACTCCCTTCACCCTCCTAATTTTTTTCACTCATATCGCAGGTAGTTGATTAGTGACTTGTGATTAGGTCAACCGAGTAAGAAATGTTAACTGAGTCTCAAGTAGAAGACCTTCAGAAAATGCTATGGGACCTCATTCCCAGAAAAAGCAAGGACCTTCCTCAGCTGCGCCCCCGCAGACCTAGCACGGCCTGCAGATGGCAGGTGCCTCACAAACACATGGAGAGATTAGCTAGGCAATGCCCTGGCTGGGCAATGAACTCACCTGGGGAGCTCTTAATGAAGACTAAAGCCCAGAGGCACACCAACAGATTCTAATTTGATTGGTCTGGAGTAGGGGCTAAAACATCAGTATTTTTTAAAAAGCATCCCAGGAGGTTCTAACATGTAGCAGGGTTGAGTATATAGGATAAGCCTAGAAGATGAACTAGAGCAGGGCAAGCCTGGGTATTAAGAGATCAGTTAATTTTTTATGGATGTGGGAATTTCAAATCATTACTATTTTCTCTTCCTCCACAGCATAATTCACTGTGTTTCTCTCCATCAGCTGACACGTGTAGTCTGCTTTTGAGTTAAGGGTGTAAGGAGGGGACATCGCAGTCACCTAACCCCCAAGGTCTATTGGACGGTCAGATAAGAAGTGCTCCTTATAAATTCAGATACTATTTTAGTCCTCAAAGAGGAGAAATATATTCTGGGGTAAAAACTTTTAAAAATGTACTCACCCTCCCTCAACAATTGATAGAGCAACTAGACAAAATATTGGCAAGGATATAGAGGAATATAAAAGGACAATATCATCAACCAACAGAATCTAACAGACATTTATAGAACACTCCAACCCAAAACAGAACACCCATTCTTTTCAAATTCTCATGAAGCACAGACCAAGAGAGACCAGATCATGGACTATAAAACAAGCTTCTACAAACTTTTAAGATTTTATATCAGCCAGAGCGTATTCTCCAACCACAATAAATCAAACCAGAAACCAGTAACAGAAAAATACCAGGAAAATATTCAAATAATTGAAAACTAAATAACATAGTTTTAAATAATCCACTGGTCAGGGGTGCCTGGGTGGCTCAGTCAGCTGAACATCTAACTTCAGGTCGGATCATGATCTCATCTCAGTGCTCATGAGTTCAAGCCCCACGTCAGGCTCTGTGCTGACAGCTCAGAGCCTGGAGCCTGATTTGGATTCTGTGTCTCCCTGTGTCTCTGCCCCTCCCCTACTCACTCACTCTCCTCCCTCTCTCTCTCTCTCTCTCTCTCTCTCTCTCTCTCTCTCTCTGAAAAATAAACATTAAAAGTAAATAATCTGCTGGTCAAAGACAAAGACTTAAAGGAAATATTAAAATATATTTAACTGAATGAAAATGAAAATACAATATATTAAAATCTGCACAACAGTTAAAGCAGTTTAGAGAGGAAAATTCATAGTATTAAATACAAATATTAGAAAAGGTCTCAAATCACTCTAAGCCCCCACCTCAAGATTCTAGAAAAAGAGCAATATAAACCCAGAGCAAGCAGAGAGAAGGAAATAATAAACTAAGAGCAGAAATCACTCAGGGACCCATAGGGAACCAGGAAGGCAGGGATTGTAGCGATGCAGCTGCAAACCAAGGAATGCCAACAACTTCCAGGAAACTACCAGAAGCAAAGATAACCCAAGAAAGGATTCCTCCTCCAGCCTTCAGAGGGAACAAGGCTGAAACCTTGATTTCAGACTTCTAACCTCCAGAACTGTGAGAGAATAAATTTCTAGGGTTTTGAGCCACCCAGTTGGTGGCACATTGTTACAGTGCCCTAGAAAACTAAATGAGCTTCTAATGAGGTGTGTGGGGGTGGGGTGGGGGTGGGGGAATCAGATTAATCCAGCAAAAGCTAGAAACTATTTTTTAAGTAGCAAAAGGGAAAAAAGGGTTTTATATAACAGATACAAAATTCAGCAGAAAAATATTCAATGTATCAGTACTTCAGAAATTATGACCCTATTAAATTCATTTATTAGAATACAAAATGCTAAATGGGTTTACAAATGTGATTCATTTATAGTCTTCAATGAATGTTTCTAGAATATCAGAACAAAGTGATAGAAAGTATGTAAGAATATGAAAAAAGATACCAAAACCACCTGAAGAGAGAAAAAGCTGGTGTAACAATATTAATATCTAAGACAAAAAGAAAACAATTCATGCTTAGAATACCCCAAGAAGAAATAACTACAATGTTCCTAAACTACATAGCCTACAAAAATATCCATCGAAAGCTGACAACTGTAAGGACAAATGGAAAGATGTATTGAGTGGTAGATGTTCTCTTCTGAAAGAGGTAATCTGAGAAAATATGCAGAAAACAAATAGTAGGGTTAGAGACAATGTGAACTTTGCCAGTAAGATTAATCTAAAAATGTGCTCAAAACCCTATTCCCAATGAAACGAATTCACTTTTCTTTTTAAAGCACGGGGGAGCATTTATAAAATTATCCATGTACTAGGTTTCCAAGAAGTCTCAACAGACTTCAAAGAATCCTGGTCATACACACCATATTCCTTGACCAAAATACGATATTGTTTATCTCTGGGGCATCTGGCTGGCTCTTCAGTAGAGCATGCAACTCTGGATCTTGGGGTTGTAAGTTCCAGCCCCACACTGGGTGTGGAGATTACTTAAAATCTTGAGGAAACAAAACTACAATATTGTTTATCTCTGAATTCAACTTCACTCTAAGAGAAATGCAAATTAAACTACAATAAAATAGCACTTTCTGCCTATATTAGAAACACAAAATAGGGCAAAACAAGGTGTTGGTTAGGTTGTAAGAAAACATGAACTCTCAGCCAGGGTGAGAATGAAAACTGATATGATTTGGCAGTATCTATCAAAATTTAAAATGCACATTTGCCCTGTGCCCGCCAATCCATTCCCAGGATTTTCTCCCTATAGATACTTACAAATGTGCAAAAACAGAAGAGTGTGCAAGGATTTTCATCACAGTATTGATTGTTACCACAAAAGACATAAAAACCTTAATGTCCATCAATGTGGGAATGATTAAACTATGGTCTTGTCAGATAACCGAATATTAACAGAATGAGGCAACACAATGTTTATGATATGGAAGAGTTCTAATATCTGCAAGATGTGAAACAATGTGTACAGTCACATCATTAAACTTTTTTTTTTTTTAATAGAGGGGAAGGGTATTTGTTAGAAGGTGGAGGAGGGTCAGTAATGTAATGTATCCTCCAGACTGAGAAGGTTCTTTAAAGCCAAAAAACGAAGCAAGCCATTCCGTACTGTTTACACAGTTTTGTTCAGGGTAACTTGTGGACAGGGGCAATATGGCGGGTGGTGGGCAGGAGGACAAGCAGACGATTGAGACGGTAATATATGGCTATTCTCTGCCCCTATTCTCAGCACCCAACTTTTATGGAGCTAGAGACATGATGGTGAGGTCACAGGCTAGTTCTCTAAAGTGGCACCACCTGTGCATCTGAGGTGAGACCAGGATGGAGGGCCAAAGATGGAGTAAGTGTTGTCAACGCTACTTGCAGTCTTCACATTCTAGAAACACACCCCACTAACACAGTCTGCTAACAGTAGTTGTTTCTGTAAGTACGGAGAGACAGGGAAGATTTAATTTCACTAAAAGATGGTATCTACATTTTTATGATGTTCATATTACTATTCAAATAAATAGGCAGAAAGCTTTTAGTCACATTATTCATTTAAAATACAGCACCTAGGGGCACCTGGGTGGCTCAGTTAAGTGTCCAACTCTTGATCTCGGCTCAGGTCATGATCTCATGGTACCACAGTTTAGCCTCACATCTGGCTCCCTCACTAACGGCACGGAGCCTGCTTGGGATTCTGTCTTTCTCTCTGTCTCTCCTCTGCGCTCACTCGTGCTCATGCTCGCTCGCTCTCTCTCTCTCTAAATAAACTTTTAAAAAATACTGCATCTAAATAAAATGAAGTCTCTAGTGATAATCCTAATAAACTGTAGAAATTCCAAATTCCTTTGCACATTCCCTTTAAATTCCTTCTTTTGATGAACTGTCAAGGCTAACATGTCTGTGCAATTAAACCAGTGAACATGTTCAACAAGGTTTCCAAGAGGTTCATTATCTGACTGGTATATGTAAAGGTGCTCAGTCAAAAACTGCAAAACAGAACCAGTACAAACAAATGGAAGACTGCTTCCTTTCATTCCAAACCAACTTGATGAATCCTGGCTACCTTTCTGATCTCTTTCCCCTGCCTACTCCCAAAAAAACATATCAAGTACTTTCTGGCCCTGCCTCAGGACCTTTGCATGTGCTATCCTGTTTCCTGGAATGATCCTATCCCCTCACACCCCCACTAAACAATACATGGCTTACTCCTTGGATTCACTGAGATCTCTGCTCCAATGTCACCTATTCAGAAAGGCCTCCCATGACCAGCTGATCTAAAACAATACTACCTTCCCAGACCCTCTGTATCTCCCTATCAGCTTTATTTATTTTTTCCTTACTTATCACTACCAGACATGATTTCACTACTTATTTGTTTGCTTCCCACACTAGAAGATAAGCTCCATGAAGGCAGGGTTAACTGCTACCCACCAGTGCCTCGTAACACACAGTAGGCACTAAATGAATGTCACATAAATAAAATTTGCAGATGGTAAACCTATAGCATAAATTTATGTTCTAGCTATAAATCTCACATTTCTCTCACATATATTTATTTTTTCCACCTGTAGCTTTTTCTCCTTCTATGCATAGCCAATGATCAAAACTGGGGCAAACAAAGAAAACTTCTCCCTGGAGAAACAGCAGACTCAAGAACAGAGAAAGAACTTGTACCATGATGCTGGATTTTGTTGAAAGTCACCAGGCTAACATGTTACAAGTTCAGAATCAGCATTTATTTTCTCAGTCATCCAATCATAAAAGTTAGGGGAATCCTTTTCAGACAGTATGAGGAATAAAAACCCAATGCTACAAAAGGATTCTAAAACAAGGCTAAGTTTGAAGAAGTTGTTTGAATCTAAGCATGTGGAAGGACCTTGACCTTCATGGTCCAGCAGGTGAGTCAGATCTGGCTAAGGCTCTGAGAGTCAAGGATTCAGCTTCCTGTCCCCTGGAGGACACCCCCCAATCCATATAAAGTTCTGCTCTTTATTAGGTTTTTCCCATTTTCCTTCTCTAGGCTTCACTTATCAGACAAATGCCTCTAATCTAGGCCAGAATCCATGGACACAAAGAAGTCTCTCTACCCTGTTGCTTCCAGACAGGTCTGTTTTGAAGGCAGCCCCCACCATCCTCTTAAGCATGGAGTCACAAGTTCATCCGTTACCCTGTTTCCCAGCTCCAACCTAAATAGAAGATGGTGTTAGCTCTATGGCACTGAGCCAAATGTCAACTGTCCTCAGCCCTTCCCACTACATCCTTGTAACCCACTAAACAGAGAATGACCACCCCAATTCCCACCACACCCATGTGGTTCTCTGAGGACAGGTTATATACTTTGATGAGTTAGCACACAGTCTGGTATCAACCCCCAAAACCGTTCCTGAAACCCAACTCCCATCAAGACAGTAACTGCTTATTATATATATAATACATATATATTATATATACACACATATATATATATATATATACATATATATTATATATACATATATACAAGGAATAGTTGAGTCTGCATCACCTCCCCACCCACAGGCTTCTCTAATCTCTAGTCAGCGAGCTCTCAGTCTAACCTAATTCCTCCTTGAATCAGTTTAAGACTTAGATTTCTGTTTTCACTGGAAAAAGAGAGAAGTTCATAATTATTGCCTATCTTATATATCTTCAAGTACTTAAGGGCTCCTTTCTGCCTTCTCTTCTCTAAAATAAATGAGCTCTCTTCTGTAAGTCCATGGCAATCATCCAATCTCCTTCACTGTCCCCTTGATCTTGAAAAAGTACAAGTGTGAATCAGAGATAAAAAGTTATATTGCAAGTTCTCCTCCTCTAACATTTAAACCTGCCCAATTATTTTTTTTTTAATTTTTTTTAACATTTATTATTAAAGACAGAGCATGAATAGGGGAGGGGTAGAGAGAGAGGGATAAACCTGCCCAATTATTACACTTCTTTGCTAGCTATTCTTTAAACAGAGCAGAGAATGAGAAAACAATTGCTTTTTCGAGCATCTTGCTGCCACTGACCCTGGGCTACCTCAGCAGTGCATGCTTGCAGCACTTACCTAAGATTATTAAGTGCTCCAGTGACATTATTACAAGAGGGGGCAGGAACAGTGTCAACCTAATGAGGTGGCAGATTATATCTGATGGTCTCCATCTGAAAATCAGTGCAGTCCAGGCTGTGTGCTAATCAACTCACCAAAGGCCCTTCACCCTGGGACAACAGCAGCCTTTGTCTACACCTGAGAGGAAAATGAGCTGCCTCCTTTCTAGTGCTAATAAGTTTAGTGGAGAGAGGGGTTATGTTCCATGGGAAAAGCTGGGCTCTCCCCTTCTAGGGCAAGCATCCAAAGCAAGGCTCAAGGAGGCAAGATATTCCTTCCTGAGTTGGAACTCGAACCACCTTGCTGGAAGGCAGACGTTGTGTCCTCGAGCTCATAATCACAAGCACTGTTAGAGTGCTTGGTATGTAACAGGGACTCCATGTATATTTACTGAATAAATGAATGAATGAGTTATTAAGATTTACATTTGGTTCAGAACTTCCCAGTAACCAAAGCAAAAATGGAATATATTGGTTCACACAGTTTTCGTGTGTGAATAAAGGAAGAGAACACTGCTCCGGAAGATAAAGTACAGCTAACATTGTTTTGAAGCATGTTGAGCACAAGTTTCTGTGAGTTCTTTAAAATCCTCTGCGGAAAGCCCATGAAAAAGGCCAGCAACAAGTCTGTGCTCTTTACAGTATTTGCTAGATGGAAGGACCTATTGGTTACCCATATATTTTCCCATCCACTCTGCTTCTGGGGCAAGTATCAAGGTCAGGTATCCTTAATAGCCAACAGGAACATCCTATGGTATCTCATTCATTCACACTGGTTGGCTAGGCTGGGAACGAGAGCGCACAGGGTCCCACAGGCAGATCATTCCCCCAGCTTAGAAATGCATTCATGGTTTCTCAGAAGGTGGGCAGATTCCACTTGTTAATGACATATAGCAAACTCTAGACCAACGACAAGAGACAAAGTCCCTGTATTCAAACAAGGGTGCAGAGAGTAATAAAGAGGACATAACTTATCGAATAATATCATCCACATACTTTCAACCCAGGAGGGAAAAAGCCATACTATATTGTCCTAAGCTTCTAAGCAGGACAAATAGAAACTTAGATGAATCATGAAGCCTTCCAAATTTTGAAATTTAAGGATACTGCAAAAGAACAAAAAGAGAATGAGCTGAATTAAAACAGCTTTCTGAACATCCATCCAAATGAGATCTGTGCTATATTTTCAAACATGAAAGCTCTACAGTAAAAGTTATTTGAAACATGGGTCGCTGCCTTTGGAGTAAAATGATCAGAGAACATTTCATGTAAGTTCAGGTGGGGAATTTTTGAGTTATGTCCACATTCAAGTGGAGATCAAAGAAACCTAACTAAAAGCACTATGGATTGACTGACAATGAAAACTGTGGTTTGAGCAAAAGTTCTTTTAGAAGGGCTATCTTAAAGATAGGGACTCAGACTTTGGAGGAACTAAGGTGATTGGCAGTGGGAGAAACTACTTGTCAAAGTCCTTAAGTAAAAACTTATTGACTTAAAAAAACCATACATGCATACATAAGAAGGAAAAGCCTGAGAGCTCCGGATGTCAGCCAGGTTGAGGAACAGATCACTTACATGCTGTAAGAGGTAGTGTCATTGATACAGTGTGCCTAACTGCCCCCCAAAATGTTGTATCAGGACCTAAAATAGGTATTCCTTTGACCCAGCCATCCCACTCCCAGGAATCAATTATAGTGAAATAGAATATTTGTTTATAAAGGGCAAAGATGTATATATAAAGGATTTATTTGTAGCATGTATTAGTATTGCTTTTGGAAGAAAAAATGGAAACAATGTAAATGTTATTAACATGAAAGTTGACTAAATAAAGCATGGCATATGGGGCTCCTGGGTGGCTCTGTCTGGTTCAATGTCTGACTCTTGATTTTGGCTCAAGTCATGATCTCACAATTCGGTTTGTGTGTTTGAACCCTGCGTCCGGCTCCACAGGGACAACACAGAGCCTGTTTGGGATGCTCTCTCTCTGCCCCTCTCCTCTCTCTTTTTCTCTCCCTCAGAATTAATAAACTTAAAAAAAAAAGCATGGGATAAACAACTATAATGATTCTTTCACTTCGAGTGCACAAGCATTTATTAAGCCACTATGATGTCCAGCCTGGTTCTAGGTGCTTGAGTTATAGAACACAAAGCACAAAACAATTCCAGTTCTTGTCGAGTTTCCAGTCTAGATGGAATGCTTGTAAATAAGTTTTTTAGTGGGAAATTCCAAAATGGCTACATATTTTTGAGACACATACATACCTGTATCTGTAAGACATGTACTTTGTATACACAGATAATGCTAGATGTGTCCTTCAATGAAGCCCCTTGCAAGAGCTCTGAAGCCCCAGTGGGTTCAGAGCAAAGGGGAAGCCACTGGAGTATTTTTAAACTTTAAAAATAACACCAGCCTGAGCTCTAGAACACACGAAGCGGATGTGATATTGCCTTTGATAAAGTACATGCTAACAATTTCCTTACCCTCGTTAATGCAGTTTTCCCTTGTGTGACTCACAGAATTACCCTAAGAGTTCAGAGGAAAAGAAAAATGTCTCAAACTCTTTACAAGATGCCTGGAAAATAGTAGATACTCAATAAACATCTCTTTCTCACCCCTTCTTAGAATGCCTTGGGATTCGGAACGGTTAGCCACTCAGTGTCTTCTGTACTAGTTGATCATCCAACTTAAAAGAAAATACATCCTTTAAAAACATGTCAGTAAATACTATTGCTGGATCAAAGAATTTTTCCAGTATCCCCTTTCTCCTCTCTCACCCACACAAAAAGCAAGCCATCCTTTCTCTCCGCAACTATATCTTCATTGTTCTTAGCCCTACACCCTCTTCGCAGAGGCAATTGGTTAAAAAACATTTCATTAGCAGATATCCTGCAGCTTACTCTCACCTGTATTCCGCTATCCACATTTGTCTCCACGAAACAGTCCTCTCCTCAGAAAGCCTACAAGTCAGCAAGTGCAGTTCGTCTACAGAAACAGGAGGACCCACACCCTGCTCAGGCATGCTGCAAATCCTACACTGACGACAGCAACCTCACAATTTGCTTCCTTTGGATGTTTTCGCTTAATTCACACGCATCAGTTATAGTAATTACACACACAGTCAGCCTACAGGCACAGTAAAATCTTTCAGGAGGATATCTGCTAGATAGTTGCAATCATGAGAATAACATCCAGGGGCATAAGAGAAGCCGCCTTGTGGGGCCACTGCCATCTGGGAAAGTGACATTATGGCAGGGAATCCGGTTCGAAGCTAATGAAAACCCAGATTCTCTTGGTGCCAGAGCTGGCCTCCAGCTGCAAGGCTCTACTGAAGCAGCTTATGTGAATTCCTTCACTTAGTCCAGGGCCGGAGTAGCATAATGCATATGGAAAATGACATTTCTTGAAACTCACCGCCTTGATACTGTGTTTCATCAGATAAATACTTTCAGGAACTTAGCGCCAAGAAAAGAATTGTACCTTCTGAAGTAGTGCTGTTTAATCTTCTTTGCCTAGGAGAACTGGACAATTGATATATATACATTGTATACACACACACACACACACACACACACACGTTTTTTTTTTTTGCTTTGGTTACAAGTTCAGAACCAGATATATACCTTAACTCATTCATTCACTCATCCATTCAATAAACATATATAGAGTCCCTTTTACATGTCAAGTATCACACAAAGTACTGGCAATTCTGTCCTCAAGGACATAGTTTTTCAGAAAGCCTTGGACAGATACAGAATTAACAAGTGGCCAGGGTGCCTGGGTGGCTCAGTCGGTTAAGCATCTGACTACGGCTCAGGTCATAATCTTGAAGTTCATGAGTTCAAGCCCCATGTCAGGCTCTGTGCTGACAGCTCAGAGTCTGGAGCCTGCTTCAAATTCTGTGTCTTCCTCTCTCTCGCTCTGCTGCTCCCCCATGTGTGCTCACTTATGCTCTCTCTCTCAAAAGTAAATAAACGTTAAAAAAAAAAAGTGGCCATTACTATCATTGGGATATACATTAGTATGCTCTGAGAGCTCAGGGGAACGGCATCTCATGAAGCCTGGTGGTGGAGGGGGGATAGGAGATGGAAAGGAAAAATCAAGTGAGGTACCTGTTAAAAACACTATCAGCTCTGCTTCTTGGTAAATTAGCTCTTATTTGACTTCTGATGTTTCTGAATCTTTCTTTTAAAATGTCTTAAGCTTTCATAGAAATAGATTGAAAAATACATATTTATTCATTCATAAGCCATACAGAGAAAGACAGATACATATGGTTTCACTCTTATGTGGATCCTGAGAAACTTAACAGGAACCCATGGGGGAGGGGAAGGAAAAAAAAAGAAAGAGGTTAGAGTGGGAGAGAGCCAAAGCATAAGAGACTGTTAAAAACTGAGAACAAACTGAGGGTTGATGGGGGTGGGAGGGAGGGAAGGGTGGGTGATGGGTATTGAGGAGGGCACCTTTTGGGATGAGCACTGGGTGTTGTATGGAAACCAATTTGTCAATAAATTTCATATATATATAAAAAAAAAAGCATGTTTAAATACACACACTAAACAATATCCTTTTAGGAGCACCTGGGTGGCTCAGTCGGTTGAAGCATCTGACTTTGGCTCAGGTTATAATCTCAAAAGTTTCTGAGTTTGAGCCCCACGTAAAGCTCTGTGCTGACAGCTCAGAGCCTGGAGACTGCTTCACATTGTGTCTCCTCACCCCCTCTCTCTCTCTGCCCTTCCCCTGCTGGTGCACTATCTCTCAAAAATAAAAATAAACAGTAACAGTATTAAAAGGTTAATATCCTTTTTAACCTAGAGGAACCCTCAATATTTACAAAATACAGCTTACAATGGGGTATTACAAGGGACCCTGGGAAAAGTCAGATGTAACTAGGAGTAATCTGCTTTGAGGAGTTGATTCTTGAATATTCCATGAATATTCCCATGATTCTAAAATGACTTTGGTTTAAAAATATGAAGGTATCCTCTTATTAATTTAGCATAGGCTTAACTTTGTCTGCTTCACTACTGTTTACACCGGTATGCCAACCCCAAAGATCTCGATTCAATAGCTCTGGGCTGGTAGATAGTGATTGACAACAAGGATTAACTACATGGTTTCTAGATGGATCCTGGCTTACTTCCAGATTTGGCTAATGCTAAACCAGTGCATTCCTTTGCCTCCCCCTGCACCAACATTTCCCTCTGCCACAGCATACACTGTGAGAGAATGGGGTTGCTGGCATAATTTCAAGTTATATCATTGATTCAAATCTATCCCCAAGCAAACCTGCTTTTATTTCAGATGAACACTCTAGTGATCTGAATCGCAGGGGCAGTAAAACAATTCTACATTTATGTAGCATTCCCATCCCCAAAGGAATAGTTTTCTATGCCTACAAATACCTTAGAAGCAATAAGGAGTTTGGTGGGTTGGAGTCTCTTTGTGCCTGTGGTTTTTTAAAAAAATCAGAATTCCATGTAATAGAAATATGATGAATTTGGTGCTTAACAACAACTGCTCTAATAAAGTATATTATATGCATAATTCTCACTTAATAGTAACTACTGCACAAACCTATGGTAAACGCGATAATATTCAGCTTATAAATCAGGAGCAGCAAGGAAAATAAGTTGTGCCTTTAGGGAAGAGCTGCAGGGAGATGCGGACTACTTCCTGGGGCTTCCTCTGCCCAGAACATTCTCCAGCTGACATCCACAGGGCTTCCTCCCTCCCTCCCTCTGGCTCTCTCTGCCCAAGTGTCCCCTTATCAGAAAGACCTTCCCTGACCACATTTCTTTAAAATAGCAATCTCAGCATTCCCCAACCCCCTTTCTCTGCTTGCTTGTTGCTTTGAATGCTTTCTTTCCATTTATGTATTTGTTTGTGCACAGCACTTACTACCACCGGAAACATGCCTGTTTTCCCTCTTCCCCGGATACAACATATGCCCAGAAAGCAGAGGCTATGTTTTGTTCGATATTTTATCTCCAACACCTGGCACCAAGTGGGCATTCAATAAATATTTGATGATTGCATGATTTTTATTTATTTATTTTTACTCTTTCAGCTCACAGCGCTCCCACCCGAGAATCCCAATCAGCAACCAAGGCCCAGAGAAGGTAGAAATTTTCCTAACATCTTCTTCTCCCTTATTCTAGCAAAGAACAGCTCTCTACAAAAAAAAGAGAAATCCGATTGAAACAAATGCCCCAAAATTTCTGTTAATCCTGCAGCAACACATCTAGAACTACCTGTACCTTACAGAGCAACAACTGAATGTATTTTGACTCTGACGGTCTTGAAACCTGCCCACTCGGCACAGTTCCCGAAAATGTTCTCTAAGCGTTCCTCCAAAGGAGAAATCAACCACTGTATCTAGTTATCACCTTAAAACAAGACTAATTTATACTCACCCCACTGACTCCCTGTCCAGCATTTTAATAGGGAGCAAGGGACTAAGACCAGTGATTATCCATGACACTGTATGTGCATGAACTTCATTAAATTGACCACACAGCTCCAGTTTACTACAGCTACTTCGCACTTCAGAATCTCTCCAGCTAAAACCATTCACCTTCCTGAATACGAGTCTGTAAGGCCCTTTAAGTCTTAAGTGTAGCTAAGAGGAAGCAACCCAGATATGCAGGAAGTGAAAGGCCATGGGGCGCCTGGGTGGCTCAGTCAGTTGAGCATCTGACTTCAGCTCAGGTCATGATCCCGCGGTTCACAAGTTCGAGCCCTGCATTGGGCTCTGTGCTGATGGCTCGGAGCCTGGAGCCTGCTTTGGATTCTGTATCTCCCTCTGCCCTTCCCCTGCTCGTGCTCTGTCTCTCTCACTCTCAAAAATAAACAAACATTAAAAAATTGTTTTTAAAGAAATGAGAGGCCATTAATCACTTGAATTACAGGAGGTCTAGAATCTACTAATAACAGAACTGTGAAATACAACTAAATAAGCAGTCAAGTGTCTGATCCATAATTGTTCTTGGTTCTGTTGCTACAAAGGCACATACCATAGGAAAAAATTTAAGAATGAGTAAATAAATAAAAACATCAGTCCACAGAAGCTAGGGGGCTTTGAGCAGACCATAATTCTAAGTCTCAGTATTCTGTCTTGACGTTTGCTACTCAAGTGTTCTACTAAACTGCCTTCCAAGGAGCAATGAAGCAGAGCCCTAGCAATTCTTTCAACAAGCTACTGAGATTGGAAGGCTAATTTAATGGGGCAGGGCCAAGTGCACTTAACAAACTGCCCATCTGTAAGATGGAAATACGTTGTCCTCGTCTTTAGCAGTAACTCTCCTCACTAAGTAGCTCTGAAAGAGTTTTGAAGCCTTTCTCCTTCTCAGTGTGTAGCTGCCAATGAGTTCACTTCCATCTGTGAAGAGAAGAGGCTGCCAAGATGTGGGGCTTTGCCTAGGACCCACTGGAGCTACCATGAGTTGAGAAATTCAAGCTGCATCTGATCCCTTCCCTGGAGAAAGAATACACGGAATCCTCTTCTACATGTTATTAACCTAGATACCTTTTCTAAGCCCCCTTCCTCTTGCCCAAACAGAAATCAAATGGTGGTGGGTGGAAGGGAAGTGCATTTCCACGTCAACCTTTCGAGTGTAAGCCTGGGCTACGCTTACAATGTTGCTTCTGTTTGCTGTGCCCGGGGAGAGTCTGGCTCAGCCAAGAAAAAGAGGAGTTTAAAATGCTATCATCTGCTCACAAAGATGAACTCCACATTACCATAGCTATTCTTTTGATGTAATGAATCAAACTCCTGCCTGCCCAGTTGTATGTGATACTGTGCAACACGGCTCTGACTTGCCTATGATTACATTTCTAGAAAAGTCAGCATGACTGTATGGAAAATGCTCATGATACACAGCTTTGCTCATTCCCCACTGGGCAGCATTGGGCACATCACTTCTCTTCTTTTGGTCTTGGTTTTCCCATCTCGAAAGAAAAAAAAAAGTGAGACCAAATGTTATCTGAGATTGCTGTTGACCTTAAGATGCTCTGGTTCTGTGGGTTTTTCTGGGATCTCTCTTTGAAGGTAGTATTTTCATCATCAATTCTTCCTGGCCTTTCTATTTAGACCTTATTTATCCCCAGACTGGACTAGTAGATGTCCTTTGCCTTATGCTGGAGAATATTCTGTATGACTCTTCAAGTCACAAAAGAGACTGACCTAAGACACATACGTATACTTTCTTTTGGGAACCTTCAGAGAGACCCTTGCTAACCCTTGGCTTGTAAACTATGATGCAGGAGACTTGTAGCCCTTAATTAGTGACCTTCCCAGAATGATCCTCTCTTCTCTCCCTTCTCTTTATTTTTCTCATATTTTCTCGATCTTTTTTTCCCCTCCATCTTTCTCATCTTTTCTCACTTGGTCCTGCCAGCACAACTAAGGGAGTTATTTAGACCCACCGGTAACCCAGAGGAAAATAAGAAATTGCTGCTTATCTTCATTGAACAGAACCACAAGATTAGGACTGAAAGTTATTTGAAATGCATTCATGTTGACAACATTAAGAAAGCCGTAACATAAAAGCACAGGAGATGAAATGAATTCAGGATCGCAAATTGAGATCAACAACCACCTTCATGTCGAAAAAGTCTCAGACACAGCTTTGTGTCACAAGTTCTTTCATAAAAAGTCGATGATTAGAGTAAGATACAGAAACCACAGTATTTAACCCATGTGCAGGCAGCAGAACCCCTGCGATTAAGGTAACTCCAGATCACAACTGTGTAATATATCTTTGCTAAGCAGGAGTAGCTTGTGTGGTGAGGATTTGTAGTTCAATCAAATTATGTTCTCTACACCCACTTGTGAACATAATACTCACAACATCCATGTGATTAACCAAAGCAGCCTAGTTCAGGAGGGCTGCCAACAGCAGGCAGAAGTGTGGTGTATCTAAACAAGTGAACATGGAAAGGTATCATTATAACTGGTGTTACAGACATCTGGGATAAAAGTTTATTTTAAGGAAGTAGGAAACCTTGAGCAGAGGGCGAGTCTCAAGGAGGTCCTTAG
Organism: Lynx rufus; assembly: GCF_022079265.1. Lineage (NCBI taxonomy): Eukaryota > Metazoa > Chordata > Mammalia > Carnivora > Felidae > Lynx > Lynx rufus. The sequence goes on from NW_025814834.1 coordinate 81,960,551, forward strand.
GCTCAGTAACCTTCCCCAGCCACGCATCAGTTGTAAGAATGACCCGGACTTCAAATAGCATCCTTGTGTCCCCAGGTAGAAAGATCTGGTGGGATGTAGATGAAGTGGATGGAAATTTCAAGTGGTGGTTAGAATAGGAGGAGGAACACAGTGGATGCTCCTCTATCCCCCAGTCACAGAGAATAACTTAATCTGGCCCTGCTGTAACTCAGTGCGACCTTCTCTTTCAGAGGCACAAGGCTTTGGTTCCCCAGCAAGCACCTTGAACTGTACCTGCAGGTGTGAAACAATTTGCCAGGTGCCTAAGATGGATGACTAACTTTTGTCCCTCCTTGATTAATCACTTTGCAAATGTCTGCCTAAATAAACTCCTATGGAATGGCTACAGGACACAAGCCAAACCAGTCTGATGTCCAAATTAAAGCACTTGACTTTTCCCCCTTCCCCTCCCCTTCAAAAGGCACTTAAATTTTTACTTCCTAGAACAATAGGATCATAATACATCTGGAAATTTGCCATTATGGCAGCAGGGGCTGGAGGACAGATCAACAGAGCAGCACAAACTACGTGCTGAGCAATAGCCAAAGCTCCTGGCTGTGTCCTAGGTAAATCCAAGCAGGTGTGTCCTAAGGTGTGGAGGGAGAAGAGTTGCTGCTCAAAGTCCTGGTGCAACAGACCTCTTGAGGGCATCCAGGGAAGAGACAGATGCATTTACTATATTTGAGCCCAAGGCCCTCCTGGACCCAAGATGAGGGCCTGGGATGGAGCAGAAGTGTAAATCTGGGGGAGTAAAAACAAAGAGCCTTTTTTTCCCCTCGCAAAAGGGAAAACAGTACCAAGAAGGACTGGGACCATGACAAAAGGAAGACCACAACAAGGTTTGTGTTCAACATGCCAGCCCTCCATGTCAGGTACCTGTCTCTATGCCTCCTTCTTCCTCCTTCCCAGGTGCCTCAGCCCTGCTGGCAGGCCGTGAGCTGACATCCACTCAATAGTCAGTACACACGGAGCCCCTACCTTGCACCAGGCATGGAGTTAGAAACAGAGGACACAAAAGAATTCTACGGTTCCCTGAAGATACAAAGCCCAGCAGAAAAGCTGGATAAAGTCCACCGGGGTCTCCTCTAGCTCATGATCACCACCAGGTGCAGATCCTGCCAACATCACAAGAAAGGCCTGGGACTCTAGAAAGCACTCAGCTCTCCCCACTCCTCCTTCCCAAGTTAACTTCCCCTCCCTAGTAGATATCCTTGCTATTACACAAAACTGGAGTTGCATTCCCTTACTGAACGATTATCAACTTTTGTACCTCTGTACAAAGGAGTTAACTGGATCCATCCCAAAGAGAAGATTTTTCAGATGGCAAATCTGAGCATTGGTTCCCTAAAAGTAGTGGAGTGGAAGCGAATACAGAGGGCAGCCCAGGCCTGGCATCTGTCATAATTCCTTCAGACCATGCTCCTAAAAAATACCCTTCTTGCTATATTTTATATTTTCTCAAGCTTGGAAAACCATTAATGCTTTAAATAATCCCACATGCAGTAACTCTTAGATTTGTTTTCTTATGAGCGTCTTAGAAGTCTAGAGGAGATGGCTTTTTCAAGAACCTTACTAAATTACAGATTTTGGTCATTCACGCCCTGCATGTCCCCAGGAGATAACCAGCAGAGGACCTCCCTGTGTTTGAAGTACATTCCCCATATGCTGAGCTTTAGGAAGCATGCAATGGACCCAAGGTTATATATGCTTTTTACTATTCACCCACTCAGGATATCATTTCAATCAATCAGGAGTTAATTTATCATCAGAAAAGAGAGGAGATTCCCCTGGCGCGTTCTCCCTTCCTCTCATTGTGAGGTTAAGGGAGGTGGCCTGCATAATTCTCATCAGATTTTCTTCTGGTGTACAATCAAAAGGATCAGAACACTAGGCAAGATTAGAGCAGCCTCTCAAGAGAAAATAAAAGAGAGATGTTATGTTCTTCCTTAGCATGTCCCTATTTTTTTTTTAATTTTTTTTCTTATTTTTGATAGAGACAGAGCACAAGTTGGGGAGGGGCAGAGAGAGGAGGAGACACAATCCGAAGTAGGCTCCAGGCACCGAGCTGTCAGCACAGAGCCTGAAATGGGGCTCGAACTCACAGACTGCAAGATCATGACCTGAGTTGAAGTCAGACGCTCAACAGACTGAGCCACCCAGGCGCCCCTTCCTTGGCATGTCCTTGAGCACCTGAACAGTAAACAGATACGGAACTTTCTACCACCCAGCCTATTGCTGGGTAATGGCTCTGTAATTGCCCTAAGAAATTCTGACTTGTTCGGCTAAGCATCTGACCTTGGCTCAGGTCATGATGTCGTGGTTTGTGAGTTCAAGCCCCGCATCGGGCTCTGTGCTAGAACCTGGAGCCTGCTTTGGATTCTCTCTCTCTCTCTCTCTCTCTCTCTCTCTCTCTCTCTCTGCCCTTCCCCTGTTCTCACTCTGTCTCTCTCTCTTTCAAAAATAAACAAACATTGAAAAAAATTTTAAAAAGGAAATTCTGACTTGCTTTGAAATGTTATTTTTGAAAAGAGAAAATTTAGGACATGTTCCACATTCAAAGACCCTCTTACCATTACTCACTGAGAACACAGAGTACCTTGCATGCTCCTTTCAAAGGTCTCTATCCAGATGAGGCAAAAAACACTGAAGATTGCCTTGATTAACATCAAATAAAAAAATGCAGTTCTATCTCCACTTTCCATCCTTGTAAGACTCTCCCAAGTAATCCTAGCAGCTGCCCATCATTAATATGAAGGGAGATGCAGTACCAGTAATTAGAACCAGGACAAAGAATCAGTTTCCAGGAAATATCCCTCAAGTCCATGATTGGGATCTACAACTGAAGCCAAATAACCTGCTCTATTGAGACTGGCCTATCGGGAGATTTCAAATGCTATCTGAAGATACAGTTTTTGTGTCTGAATTCAATAAAATCTTGTAGGAAAAAAAAAAAAAACCTACATGCCATACCCAGAGCTCTGAAAACCCAGCTAGAAAAATGTACTTCAATTCCAGAAAAATCTATCAAATGGTAGGCAAAGCCAGGTAGAAAAAAAATGAGACACACACCTAAGTTTCAAGAAGCAAATGATGGCAATACCATATCCAAGTAGAAAGAGCCATTTGGATAATGGGCTATGTTTTTTCTTCTAAGTAATCAGTTACATGGCATATGTTAGCTGAAAATAGATATTTTAAAGAAATTCAATACCTAATCATGGGATCCGATATTTTTCCTTGGGGGGAAAAAAAAGTCATTTGCCTATGCAGTACTGTATTTTGAAAACATCCCCTGACCAGTGACCTCAGGGATATCAGTAAAGAAGATGATAAGGTAATATGTGAAATGTTGGGTGATTAGGGCACCATTATACCTCATAAGCCAAAAGTAGTTCCAGGACTCAGACTATAATCAGGCACAAGTTGGCTATAACTAATGGCTGAGGACACAACGAACTGGGGCATCCTCTAAAGAGATCAGTCAAATTTTCTGCTTCTAGCCCATACTCAGAGAGGCCCTCTTGCTATAACAAAATCCCGGATAAATAGAACAAACTTTATCTTGCATTCCTGACCACCAAAAAAGTACAGAAAGTATGCAAATGGGCATATGCACAAATACAAAGAATGAGAGAAAGTGAGAGCACACACACCAGACAATGAGACACAGAGACACAATTTAATCAAACATAAGCCCTCAAAAAAAAAAAAATTCCTCAAAACACAAGAGAATAAACCAACATAAATGAGAATTTCCAGAAACAGAAGTACACCCTTAATTTCCAAATATTCAGCAGTCTCACATGTAGAATACTTCAAATTAAATACCTCATGTAATAAAATATGGAAAAATGAACAGTAAGAGACTTTCAAAAAAAATGACCAGAAATATTTGCAAATTAGTCAAAAAGAATTTTTAGAAACAATGTAAAATCACTGAAATTGAAAACTCAATGAACAGGTCGTACACCTCATATTGACCATAGCTGAAGACAGAATCACTGAACTAATAAGAGTTCAGAAAAAAAGTGATCAAAATGCAACAAAGAGAAAGTATTAAAAGGATATTAAGAGGCATGGAGGGTAGAATAAAAAAATTGAACGTAAGTCCAATGGAAGCCCTAGGAGAGAAGTGAGATTGGAGGACAGGCAGTTTTGAGACATAATGGCCAAGTTTGGTGACAGACACCTATACAAAGACACAGAAAACACTAGACACTAAGCAGAATAAAAAGTATTCCACGTCTATGTGACACTGCAGAATACCACAGACAATGACATTATAAAATCCGCCACAAAAAAGATCAACAATTAGACTGAAAGATTTCTCAACAGCAACAACTGAAGTCAGAAATGATCCAGTCTTCAAAGTGCTAGGAGAAGAAAACTAACTATGTTAAAAAGAAACCCACAGGTCCAAAATGGCATCACTTAGGCCAAGTCACCAAACCGGGGCTTACCACCTAACTGCAGTTTCAATCTCCCTCAGAAATGTAAGCATTTAACAGGTCAGTCAGGAATTTTCTGATAAGCACAAATGAAGTACTCTGTCATATGGATCTCCCATCTCCCAAAAGATGAGGAAAATCACCTAGTAAGACCCCTAGCCTTCTCCTAAGGTATGGTGACCTTGCCTAGAACAATCTTATCTTTTCTTTTGCTAATAACTTTCTTGAGCCATTCTCCTTCCCATAAAACCCTTCTGTTTTTACAAAATTCTTTTTAATGTTTATTTTTGAGAGAGCGCGTGCGCACACGTGAGCAGGGAAGGGGCAGAGAGAGGAGGAGACACAGAATCTGAAGCAGGCTCCAAGCTCTGAGCTGTCAGCACAAAGCCCGATGCAGGTCTCAAACCCACAAACCATGAGATCATGACCTGAGCCAAAGTCAGCCGCTTAACCAACCCAGGCACCCCCCAAAACCTTCCCTTTTGTACAACTCCTCAGGGCTCCCCTCTACTTACTGAGCTTGAGGGGATGCTGTCCAAGTCATGAATCCATTAATAAAGCCAATTAAATCTTCAGATGTACTCGGTTGAATTTTTTCTTACTATAACACCCAATGAAGCCTTTTTTTTTTTTAAAGGAGAATGGAATAAATACATTCTTATAAACAAAATGGAGAGTTAATGATCAAAAAAAAAGTTCCCTGAAGAAATGCCTTCAAGGATGCACTTTAGGAAAGAAAATGAGGGGCGCCTGGGTGGCTAAGTTGGTTAAGCATCCAACTCTAGATTTTGACTCAGGTCATGATCTCATGGTTCATGAGTTCAACCCCACATCGGGCTCTGCACTGACAGTATGGAGCCTGCTTGAGATCTTGCTCTCTCTCTGTCCTTCCCCAGTTTGCTCTAAGTAAATCAACAAACTTTAAAAATTTTTTTTAAAGGAAGAAAATGAACTCAAAGGAATGTGCGACATACAAGAAATGGCAAGCAGAAAAGATAGTAAATACATAGGTAATTTTATACGGATATTTTTACTGGTCTCTATAAAATAATACTAAAGCTAAAGTGGATCTTGTGGTGGTAAAAGAAGTCAGAGCTAAAATACTGGACAATAGTGTAATTCACGGGAGTGATTCAAGTACTCGGAGAGGCTGTGCCGCTTTGTGAATGAACCCCATGCACAAAGGGGGAAAATGGCACCAGAGCCCTCATCAGCCTGGACCACACCAGGACTCCGCCCTTTCCCTCTCACCTTAGACCTGCCCCTCCCCAGTTTGTGATCTAGGTGGGAAGAGCAGGGAGGTGGGGGGAAACCAGCAGAGTTGACGGGTTTCCTGACAGAATGAGATTCCTGGGTCAGATCCTGAGAGAAGATGAAGAGTCGGAGCCAAGAAAAGGCCTGAAGGTGGAGGACAGGACAGTGTTTTGGCAGCCAAGCTTCCAGCTGTGTCTAGAAAGTAATCCACTTATTCACTTGCAGACTTGTGAAGGGCTTTGTTGGGGCTAGACATTGTTTGACTTCAACAAACAGGCTTGGAGACCAAGGATTTGTAAAGTCATCGCACTAACTAATAGGTAAGGATGTGTATGGGCTCCTGGGTCTCACCAACAGAAGAGTTTTGGGGTGGCAGGGAAGATGTGACATGAGAGGTCTACATCTGGCTGAGAAAACCCTATTTCCTCCTGGGATTTTTCTGCTCGATGCAATCTGACCTCATCAACCCACATTAGGCCACAGCCTTCCTTCTTCAAAGGCATCCTTGGGATTTGGTTACCGAGCGTGGGTCTTGAGAGTTTTGGTAATTTTCCTGGAGACCAACCCTAAGAAGCTTCCTGTGGCCAGATCTTCCTCACTTTTCATCATTTGGACAGCGGGGTGATACAGGAGGAGCAGGTGAGGAGCCACCCTACAAGTGGAATCCTAACTTATGGAATGCAGCCTCCTTTTCACATAGTCCTCAAGCAAACAGTAGAAGGTCCACTGGCAAGGGAGCAACTGAATAACACGTTTCAATGCCAGTTCCAAGTTATTTATGAATTATCTATTATTTAGGTTATCTCTGCTTCTGAGGATCTCCATTAGAAGCATCAGTGAGCAGAGACAGCATTAATAAACACCCTGTTACTACAACCTGAGAAGCATTAGAAGCTATTCTAGTCTTGAGAGCAGCTAAGGACAAAAATGTATTGCCCAGTTAAGACTACCAGGCCACTCCAGCATGTGCACCTGTTCATGGTATCATGCAATGCCTCCATTACATTATGTGTTTTATAACCCTTGTCTAAAAACTGGACCCACGCATTAATACCAAACACAGCTTTACCTGTTTTTACCCCAAGTGCTTGCAACATTCTTGGGTGTTAATGTAAATTACCTGCTATGAGCACAGAGAAGACAATGCCCAGTAGAAAAATTGTCACTGGTAACTATAAGGCAGTTTCTCCCAGCCCCAAAGAAGACTATATATTGGTATCCCTTAAGAAGTGCTGTATTCAAAATCCACACAACATGGCAGGGGAGTGGGGCAATACAATGAGGAATTAAGAGACATTCTATAATATTTTCCACCAATGAAATTAATGCTTCACAAAAATCAGTCACCAAACATTTACAAGATTTCACTATACTACGTGGTTATGGCAGCAATAGGAAGAATCAGCCTTGGATTCCACAGCAAAGAGTCCTGAACAAGAAAATCATGAAGGAAATGAGCCACGGGGATCCTATTGGCTAGTATCCTATTTCCTAAATATGCACTACTAAATCATTCAAAACCTCACAAATTCTTGATATGAAGATTCATAAAGTCTTCTTAGCACTAAAAGAGGTTTTTTTTTAAAAAAAAATTCAATGGGGAAAAACAGAGCTTTTTCCCTGAGATCAGGAACACGACAGAGATGTCCACTCTCACCGCTGTTGTTTAACATAGTGTTGGAAGTTCTAGCATCAGCAATCAGACAACAAAAGGAAATCAAAGGCATCAAAATTGGCAAATATGAAGCTTTCACTTTTTGCAGATGACAGGATATTATACATAGAAAATCCGATAGACTCCACCAAAAGTCTGCTAGAACTGATACATGAATTCAGCAAAGTCGCAGGATACAAAATCAATGTACAGAAATCAGTTGCATTCTTATACACTAATAATGAAGCAACAGAAAGACAAAGAAACTGATCCCATTCACAATTGCACCAAGAAGCATAAAATACCTAGGAATAAATCTAACCAAAGATGTACAAGATCTGTATGCTGAAAACTATAGAAAGCTTACGAAGGAAACTGAAGAAGATATAAAGAAATGGAAAAACATTCCATGCTCATGGATTGGAAGAATAAATATTGTTAAAATGTCAATACTACCCAAAGCTATCTACACATTCAATGCAATCCCAATCAAAATTGCCCCAGCATTCTTCCTGAAGCTAGAACAAGCAATCCTAAAATTCACATGGAACCACAAAAGGCCCCGAATAGCCAAAGGAATTTTGAAGAAGACCAAAGCAGGAGGCATCACAATCCCAGACTTTAGCCTCTCCTACAAAGCTGTCATCATCAAGACAGCATGGTATTGGCACAAAAACAGACACATCGGCCAATGAATAGAATAGAGACTCCAGAATTGGACCCACAAAAGTATGGCCAAGTAATCTTTCACAAAGCAGGAAAGAATATCCAATGGAAAAAAGACAGTCTCTTTAACAAATGGTGCTGGGAGAACTGGACAGCAATATGCAGAAGGTTGAAACTAGACCACTTTCTCACACCATTCACAAAAATAAACTCAAAATGGATAAAGGACCTGAATGTGAGACAGGAAACCATCAAAACCCTAGAGGAGAAAGCAGGAAAAGACCTCTCTGACCTCAGCCGTAGCAATTTCTTACTTGACATATCCCCAAAGGCAAGGGAATTCAAAGCAAAAATGAACTACTGGGACCTCATGAAGATAAAAAGCTTCTGCACAGCAAAGGAAACAACCAACAAAACTAAAAGGCAACCAACGGAATGGGAAAAGATATTTGCAAATGACATATCGGACAAAGGGCTAGTATCCAAAATCTATAAAGAGCTCACCAAACTCCACACCCGAAAAACAAATAATCTAGTGAAGAAATGGGCAGAAAACATGAATAGACACTTCTCTAAAGAAGACATCCAGATGGCCAACAGGCACATGAAAAGATGCTCAACGTCGCTCCTCATCAGGGAAATACAAATCAAAACCACACTCAGATATCACCTCACGCCAGTCAGAGTGGCCAAAATGAACAAATCAGAATACTATAGATGCTGGAGAGGATGTGGAGAAACTGAACCCTCTTGCACTGTTGGTGGGAATGCAAACTGGTACAGCCGCTCTGGAAAACAGTGTGGCAGTTCCTCAAAAAATTAAAAATAGACCTACCCTATGACCCAGCAGTAGCACTGCTAGGAATTTACCCAAGGGATACAGGAGTGCTGATGCATAGGGGCACTTGTACCCCAATGTTTATAGCAGCACTTTCAACAATAGCCAAATTATGGAAAGAGCCTAAATATCCATCAACGGATGAATGGATAAAGAAATTGTGGTTTGTATACACAGTGGAATACTACGTGGCAATGAGAAAGAATGAAATATGGCCCTTTGTAGCCACGTGGATGGAACTGGAGAGTGTGATGCTAAGTGAAATAAGCCATACAGAGAAAGACAGATACCATATGGTTTCACTCTTATGTGGATCCTGAGAAACTTAACAGAAACCCATGGGGGAGGGGAAGGAAAAAAAAAAAAGAGGTTAGAGTGGGAGAGAGACAAAGCATAAGAGACTCTTAAAAACTGAGAACAAACTAAGGGTTGATGGGGGGTGGGAGATGGGTATTGAAGAGGGCACCTTTTGGGATGAGCACTGGGTGTTATATGGAAACCAATTTGACAATGAATTTCAAATATTAAAAAAAAAAAATTCCTTCCTTCCTTCCTTCCTCCCTTAGTTCAGAGACAGATTACCAGTACAGTGTTAATTAACTCCATGGTAATTGTCCAACTCAAATTATATACAGACTTTTTTTGAAAAAGAAAAAGGGGTGCCTGGGTGGCTCAGTCGGTTAAGTATCTGACTTCAGCTCAAGTCATGATCTCACGGTGCATGAGTTCAAGCCCCACACTGGGCTCTGTACTGACAGCTCAGAGCCTGAAGCCTGCTTCAGATCCTGTGTCCCCCTTTCTTTCTGTTCCTCCCCCACTCATGCTCTCTCTCTCTCTCTCTCTCTCTCAAAAATAAACATTGAAAAAATTTTAAAAACAAACAAGTTCCCTTAATTTCTCTAATGTTAACTTTATTGTTTTTAGTGTGTTCCTTAGAAAACTGGGTACAAAATCATTACATGTATCACCCTTTATCTATACAAACCAAGGCACATGTATAAGCAAATGTGACTCAAACTATAAAATCAACAGCATTCAAATTAAAACTGTAATTTAACATGCTAGATGATGTTCTGCTGAAACCACCCTGCTGCCCCAATGGGAATATATGTGGTACTGGTCCCTGAGTGCTGCGGCATGGGTTCTTTTGAGCTCAGCATTTAGTGCCATGTTCTACATGAAGTCTGCATTCCTCATTCACTTCTTCTAGAACTACTGTGAAGTCTTTCTTCATCAGCCTACTTTGCAGGCATTTGGTCTTTAAATGTAAACAGTGCTTTGGCATCAAATTAATTCTACCCTGATTTTTCTTAGGAATTCTCCACATTTAAATAGGTTCTATTCAACACTCATTTGAAGACAAACCTAAACGTAGACTGGAAATCATGTTCCAGTGCTCAGTTATAAGACAGTTATCTAATGATCACGATAGGTCTAGATAAAATTTTTATTGCAATCCAACTGAAAGCAACATCTTAAAATTCTTACATAAGACTCACAAACCCCCAAGGTCACAGAGGCTCAGAGGTCTTCAGCTCCCAGTGTGAGAAACTGCCCTGTGGAATGTTGTCTGTGACCAGGTTCCTACAGATAATCTGCCTTTGGTGTGTCCTTGAAACTAGAAACATACTGGGATCAAAACCTTGAGGGGTGAGGGCAGGAGCCGGAAGAGATGTGGAAAGCTAGTGTAAGGAATAACATCACATCTGACCTAAGGTAACTACAAAGACTGCCAAAAAAGCAAAAACAGCCTACAGACTCGAGACTTATTCTCGTCAGTGCCGAGTGTTCTTTCTGAGTCCCCTGCGCTCTTACCATGACCTAGTTTTCATAATAAAGGAAATGCAGTATTTAAGGCCTTTCTCAGAAACTAGAGTCCAGAGAGATGTTAAATATCATCCATCCAAACTTAAGATTCTACAAAATAAGCCCTTTACTGCCATTGAAACAAACTTTCCATCATCACTATGCTACTTTTATTTGTTTTGGGTTTTGGGTTTTATTTTTTTGTCATATGTACCTTCACCTCCACCAGCCTGAGATCCATGGTTTGCCCTGTCTCCCCCTCCTGGGTGACCCTGCAGACCAGATCACTCAGGCTCCTGGGGCATCTGACTTCTGATTGGGTTTGGCTAATGGAGACAGTGGCAGAAGACCAGAGCCAGGGAAGAAAGGGAGATTGGCTGGCGGGGGAGGGGGGCGGGGGTGTTAGTCGGTCAAGTCCAGCATCGCCAGGTAAGTGGCATCCCTCTGCAGAACCAGCCCTAGCAAGCAGTGCTTCCTCCACAGCCACAGCTCTGAGCGTTCACGAAACACTGTTTCCCTCCCTTGTCTCTTCTGTCCAGAGCTGACCATAAGCCCTCATGGAAGGTTTCTTCTTTCTCTTGTCCCCTCAGCTTGGGATTCACATGGATTTCTACTGCTGTACTCCCCTGTCCTTTCACCCTGCACTGACTCTGTGGGTACAATCCACTGAATTATTTTCATTTGAACCAATGGTGTGAATTCTATGTCCTGCTGCGGCCATTTACTGACACAATCATCAAATTTGGTCAGGCAAATCAGTACTATATTAACCCCTAGGTACAGAATGGACTCTTAAAAATAAAGAATATAAAAGAGAAGAAAATCACCATCTTTCAGGGAAGCAAACCCATGAAGATAATCACATAAACAATGAAAGTGGCCTTGACCCTTTAAATCCAGTTGTGAAAATTTTAGCTACAAAAATAATACCTTGAGAAATAAAGAGGCTATAGTCATGAAAAAGTTTATTATGTTATCATCTGTAGCAGAGGAAATTTTGGAAACAACCTATATGTTCTACAGTAAGAAAATAAATTATGACATATCAACTTGAAGGACTAAGATGCTACCATGAAATACTACTAAGACTGTATAGCAGCAAAAAACTTTATAAGATGGGTATTTGAACAGATTTTGTCCATACATTTGAACATACAATTTAATTGTGCAAAAACGAACATGCATGTGCCTAAACATTAAATAATTAAATAAATTAAATAAATTTCACAAAACTAAATTCCATGCTGGAGGATTTCAATTCTAAGTACTGTGTATTTATTTTCTAAAATTTCCTTAAAAACAAAAGAAAGAAAACAAAGGGCATAATATCCAGAGACATCATGGCTACAGCCAGTGATAGGAGAGGGACACTGTGAGAATTTAAAGCTCCTCCAGATTATTTCCCACCCTCCGATCAATAAGCAGCCTTCAGCTAGACATTTAACGTCTGTCTCCGTTTCTTTCCTCTGCAGCAGGACTACTGGCCCACTTACAAGAATGTGAAGTTAACAAAACCTAATAAAACTGCAAAAATATATATATGTGTGTGTATATACATATATATGCGTGTGTGTGTGTATATATATAGCTCTTGTATATCTGCCTCATTGTATGTACTAACTGCATATGCCAACTCTAGCTGGGACAATTTAAAACGAAATCATTTTCTTAGACAAATTTCGTGGTGCAGTGACTGTGAGCTCTGCTTCAGAGACTGAGCACTTTCATTAGAAAGCGGTAAGATGAACATTGTCATTTGGGGGCCTTCATTGGAGGTTTTAAAATATGTTTCATGCTCCTCCTTAAAGAGATCCCATCTAGCAGAGTGATAACAGATTGATGGCTATGACCTTCTTCACATTCTTCCAACTCCTTTTAAAATGAAATCAAGGCTCTTGCTGCTGCTAGTGTCTGTGGGCCGGGTGCCAAGGAGCAATAATGAGGACTACACATCGTCCCCCACCCTCAGGACCGCCATCTCAGTTCATCATTAATGTGTTAATGCCACCAACAAACACATCAAAAGAGAGGCAATCCAGGAGAAACCTGCTTTCCCCATTCCCAAGGCTGGTTTTCTTTACACAGCAGTTGTCAGAAAGACAATGTCTTCGTACTGAAGATGAATAGGACACCATATCAACACTACAACAAAATGCTTTTACAGACATAAAGCTCTTTATGCTTTAATTTTAAACTGATGATTTGATATCTTCCTAAATTATACATTTTAGCAGAGTTTCCTGATCTAAAACATTTATTTGCCTAGAATATATATTAACTTGAAATACTGCCATTCCTATTTCATAGCTAAGCAGATGATAATTTTCTTTAATTACACATTAATTCCAATGTACTACCTGGCGAGGCAGTTACTGTTTTAACGGGGTAAGGATTAATGGGCAGGTGTTCTGCTATAATCGGACTAAAGAAATAGAGGAATTACACATGATTCATTTTCTTCTCTGATCTGAATAATATTAATAACACTGCCACCTTACATTTATAAAGCACTTTTCATTTTCAGAGTGCCTTCATATCTGGGATTGCATTTTCCTGAATCTTTTACCTTTGACGAATTTTTCCAGATAACACACGACTCTAGTTTTTCAACTTTCTGATGCCCAAAGGTTTTATGTGCCTATGTTTATATCAACAGGATGCAGTAATAGGCAGTAGAATAACCATGGCCTTTGGAGACCGACGAACCTGGGTTCAAATCTCAGCTCAACCATCTTACTACTGCATGACCTTGGATGAATCACTCTGATCAGCCGTTTTTCCATACTTACAAGGAGGATAATACCCACTTCCATGAATGGCGATTAGAAAACTAAGTAAGATGTAGTTTATGAAGAGTCTGTTCTATATCTGGCACATAGCAGGTAGTTAATAAATAAAAGTTATTGCTATTATTAGCAGCTATTTTCCTCTGTCTTAAACATTGTCTTGTCCCTATGGGACTTATTTTCTTCAAAGTATTTGGATTCAGAGAGGTATGGAGGAAGTAGAAAAATCAAGAATAACGTTAGACCCCAGTATTGGGGTCCTACATTGGTGCAATCCCAAACACCTGTCCTGATGACATCTACTCAATCAGTCTCCCGACACTCATCCACCTCGTATCTTTTAATAGAGCATCAAGTTAACAGTGCCTTGGATAAAACCCAATACTCATCAGTTAGCATTCCTATATTTTAAGTTTAAAAGTGTGTATCAAACCCAAGAAAACATCTCAGACACATAATACCCTTTGGTTACTGTGGTACCCCAGCCTCACTTCATGGTAGTTGTGCCCTTAGCAGTGCCCTCCCCAACATCCAACACACACTCTGAAGCAGAGCTGGTCTGTTATACAACCAACCAATGACATGAGGTGGAAGTGATCATGTCTGACTTCTGAGGCTAGGTCATAGAAGACCTTGGAGTTTCTGCCTTGGTCTCCTAGATAAATTGCTCTGGGGAAAACCAACAACCATGTCATAAGGACACTCAAGCCCACATGAAGGGAGACCAACTTTCCAGCTACATGAGTCACCTGAGATGTAAATACACGTGGTGGGAAACACTGCTCCAGAATTGCCCAGCCAAGCCACTTTTGATTTCCTGATGCACAGAAACCATGAGAGATAATAAATGAATATTGGTGCTTGATGCAGCTAAAATTGGGGGGCTTTGTTACACAGCAATGAATCATTATAGTAACAAGGGTAATTTAGCAAGAATATGGATTGCAATGACAAGATTCTTCACCAGGTAACTACCAACCCAGAGAACATGTCCAAACTATGATGGGTGAGCAACATGTCCTTGATATGGGGCTTTAGCATAGAAACCAATTTCCTATTTGAAGCATCATCACATCACACATTAACTAATCCCCCAAATCCCACACTAATTCTGAAAACCTTTTTTAAAATGACATTTTATTATATAGAAATGTAAAGTGCCTACATGGACAAACTGTAAAGTAAAAATCTAGTGACAAATGAGGAAAATTATCAGCAATATATGATAGAGGGCTAATACTCTATATAAAAGAGAATGCCTAAATCCATAAAGTCATTCAATAATAAAACAAACAGCAGATAGGACTGAAAGATTCAAATAAAAAAAGAGCTCCAAAGACTGACTTCTGGGGCACTCCAATATTTAGATATTAAGAAGAGGATTCAACAAAGGACATCACAGAGTAGCCACTAGGACAGAAGGAAAACTACAAGATTCTGGTGTCTAGGTAGCCAATGATCAAAAAGAACTTCAAGAAAATGGGAGTGACAAAACTTGCCAAACCCTGCCTTCAAGGCCAAGTGCGCAGAGAACTGAGTGTTGACTACTTGATTTTGCCACATGGGATCGCCGGTAACAACCATATCATCCTGTTTCTCTTCCTATTGTCAATAAAGTTTTGTTGGCTATTCATTAAATGCAGATACAGTATTTCTTGCACATACCACCCCTTTTTTCATGTTACAACTTCTTTATACCTAGACCTGTCTGGATGAGTTGGGTTATGCTGCCGTAACAAACAATCCTCAGTGTCTGATTTGACACAGTAGGTCTACCTCTGGCTGATTCAAAGCCCAAGTGGGTCCAGGAAACTCTCCCAGATTAACGAGCTTCCATGTGCTGTCTTAGCATTCCAGACAGCTCTAAATGTGGCACCATATTTCCACAATCACCACGACAGGCAAAGAGCCCTAAAGGGTCTTACATTGACTAATCAGTCTGGCCCAGAAGTGACCGGTGTCCAACTACAAGCCACTGCTCAGGAAGAGTCATATGGCCTGCCCAATTGCAGGAGGAGCCAGGGAGAGAACTTTTCCCATGAAGATGAAACAGATACAGGTGAGCACTGTAAGTCTACCAAAGCCAGGATTCTACTTTTCAAGGGATCTAATCATCCATTTGATCATGAAAATATTCCAGTAAAGCAGAAAGTGAAGTGATTAGAATCTCAGGTTACAGATGTGAAAATTGAGATAAGAGATTTAAAAAACTTGTCTGATTAGTAATAATATCTAATTTAAATTGTTGTAGTAAGGATTGCCTCCCAGCTCCATGAGCTTTCTTTTCACAAGTCCATGCTGCCATCAACTTGGAAAAAAAATCATTAGGATCACTGATATCTGTGGTCATGTTATAAATAAAATATGCCAGAGAACAAAATACTACATGATTTTCTAAGTACCATATACAAAAGCAAGCCCTTTCAAACAGCTAGGATCAGTCCCTTCAGACATATTCTTGGCAATGACTGGCTGATGCCTAAAATAAAAGTCAAAAGTGCTCAGGAGGGAAGGCTTGGGTTTTCGTAACAACACTTCAGGCTCCTGTCTCTGCATCTGTCACTAAAGATTAGCCCTCAGAATAGCATTGTGTGAACCCCCTTTATGTTAAAGATGAACTTTAAGTTTCAACATTCCCTAGAGTGCTAATTTGCAGGCTGCTGACAGCCCAGCTTTAACAGAGACCAGCCTTTACGACTTCTGTGTTAAATCTTAAGGTATAATTTCCTTCTCTCAGATATATCGGGTCTTGATAGGATTTCGGGATAGCAGGGAAGAACTGTATTGGAGTTTTTCTTTTTCACTACTTAATTTATCAGGACAAAGTAACATTTTGCAAAAATAAATACATATCCAAGCCCTGAATTCCTAGATCAAAATGAAATATCACTTGGCATGGAGATAAAAGCATTATTTATACTGATAAGACTTCTCCAAAGACTGAGCATTTAGGGAAAAAAGTTGAAAGAACAATTAGTGATAAGCTCCTATTTTTTCTTTCAATCCTTAAATTCCATAGTATAATCCCTTAATTTAGAATTTGGTATGTGAATAAAGTACTAAGCAAGAGCTTCAGATTGTATCAAGTCAACCCTCTGAAGCTCTTCTAACTGTTCTGTCCACAGCTTTCCTTCCCTTTGCTTTACTGGGCTTTTGGGAGGAGGAAAAGGGTGCAATGGAATTTCCAAGGTTAAAATAAATAGCAGGTACCCAAATCTGACAGTAGTCAACCAACTGCTATTCTGTTTGGTGGCTCATTTGTATTTAAAAACATCTTGGAAATGGGCAAGGATTTCCCGTCTAAAACGCAACTTCTTCTCAATACCTTATGTAGCAAAGCCACCTCAGGGAGTGAAGTTAACTTGGTCTCCTAAACAAGGAACCAGGCAGTCCACTCCCAGGAAGCCACCTAAACTCACTTTTTGTCCTAGTCAGAAAAAAAATCTTCCCTGGAGAGCACGGCAAAGGCTTTCCGATGTGTGTGTTACAATGGAAAGAGCATAAGGAGATTTGGGTTTTGTTCTAAGATCAGTTACTAGTGATTCCCAAACCTATTTAGAACACCAAACTAGATATGGTGAGACTCAAATGGAACAGTCCAGATGACAGCACTTTTCATTTGAACAGAGCCTTACTGTCTGCAACGTATCATACTTACCATGGCTCCCTCTGACCTATATTAAGAACCCTCACTTATACTGCCCATCTAGCCAGGACAAAAAAACTGCACTGTCCCATCTCAAGTGTTACCTTTCTCAATTTCATCACAGAATTGAAATCTGGAAGATGACCTGGACATCCTTTTAATCTGACTGACACCATCCAACTCTCCATCTCAATAAACAAATCTTTGAGCAAAACCATCCAAGAGTATTAGTGAGTCCTGCGAAAACTTCTGCAGGTTCCACATCCCTTAAATAGGGGGACCTTTGAATTTATCATCCACACTGGGACACTTCTGGAAGTAAAAGGGGACTTTATAAGTAAGGACACCAGGGCAACAGTTAAACTGGAACTGTCCTTACGAGGCACCCTCTTCACAAGCCCCACATTAGACCTCAACTCAGGCAACAGATGCAGGCCTTGAAGGCTTTCTATAAATGAAGTCACATTTCACTAACCTATTTTTTGATGCATTGGATTTTCTCCAACTAATTTTTCAGATGGTAGGTACCATCTGAGCTTGCAGTCCCTCCTCCTTTTCTATACACCCTCCGCCCTTGTTCAACAAAACAGTGGTGACCTGGACAGAAAAAAAAAAAAATCACCTGTTTCTATTTAAAGAAACTATTTGTTGGCTTGTTTTTAAAAGCACAGAAACCATACTGAATGGAAAATCACCTAGAACCAAACACTACTAACTGTTGTTCTGGTCTGTTTTCAATGTTTCTAACTTTTAATTATACGACTAACTCATGAATATCTTGTTCCTGTTAAAACATGAGAAAATAGGGGGCACCTGGGTGGCTCAGTTGGCTGAGCATTCAACTTCAGCTCAGGTCATAATCTCATGGTTTGTGAGTTCGAGCCCTGCATTGGACTCTGCTTTAGCTCTTCTGTCTCCCCTCTCTCTCTGCCCCTCCCCTGCCCATGCTTTCTCTCAAAAAATATTTTTTTAATAAATAAATAAAACATGAAAAAATATGGAAAATTCAAAGGAACAATAATGGCCCAGGAACTACCAATTTCCAGGCACTTAACATATTATTCCAGTTGAGTTTCACACTAACCCTTGATGATAGTATTTTTATATATTACTTACAAATAAGGAAGCCAAGGCCAAGAGGCATGAAGTGATTTGTATGGAAGCTCCTAGTACTTCAATTCCAAAGTTCAATGCATTTATACATTTTAAATATTTTATGCATTTTCTTCCTGTCTTTTCTCTGCATGGTTTTTTCCAATGGTTTATCCTAATCACACTATGTATACCATATTCTATCTTTATACATATATTCATGTATTGATATGAAGAGCACTGCAAGCTTGATGAAGGAACAGAAAGAAAAATCAAACAATACACAATGTTTTCTCTATGTAGTCTGTACCCAAGTCTGCCCACCCTGTCTTCCAGAGGTAACCACGAGGTGCCCTTTCTTGTGTCTCCTTTAAGACATCTAAGCATGTCAGGCATATATATCTGCTTACACTCC
Organism: Lynx rufus; assembly: GCF_022079265.1. Classification (NCBI taxonomy): domain Eukaryota; kingdom Metazoa; phylum Chordata; class Mammalia; order Carnivora; family Felidae; genus Lynx; species Lynx rufus. Next base: position 81,979,195 of record NW_025814834.1, read on the forward strand.
ATTCCTGTATTCCCATTCATAAGATGTTCCAAAGACCATCCACACTCACTGTTGCCAATTCCTCTCCTCGGTCTCTCTGGAACTCGTCCCATCAGACTTTCATCCCTACCACTTCCACAAGACTGCACTTGTCAAGGCCACCAATGTCCTCCACATTGCCAAATCCCAAAGTCAATTCTAAGATGTCGTTTTCTTCAACTCTGAACAGTAACTGACATAGTATATTCCATCCTTTTTCTTGCATCACTTTCTTCTCTTCACTCCTAGGATGTCCCTTTCCCAGGTATCACCCTTCCTCTTTGGCCATTCTTTCATGGTCACCTTTGATGGCTCTTCTTCATCTTCCTAATCTCTACATGTAGGATAATCCTAATCTTCAGCCTTCTTTCATTCTCCATGTATACTTACTCCCTACGTGATCTCATTTAGGCCTATGCTTCATATGCCTTCTACATGTTGATGGCTCTCAACCCACACTCCAGCCCAGACTTTTCCCTTGAACTCCAGATTTGTATGTTTAACTGGACATCGTATAGGGAATCTCAAACTCAACATGTCAAACTTGAACTCTTGATTCTCCTCCACCAGTATTCTCCATCCTAGTAACGGCAACTTTTTTTTTTCTTGTTGTGAGCATTAGAAACGCAAGGAGAAGAGGCAAAAACCAAACAAGAAAAGTACTGAGGAGCCATTCTTAATTTCATTCTCTTTCTCTTAATCCTACATCTAACCCATCAGCAAATCCTGCTGGCTCTAACTTCTAAATATATTCTGAATCTGACTATTTCCCTATCACCTTTAGCACTACCAACTCGTTTGGCCCAAGTGATTTTAACAGCTTTTAATCTAGTCTCCTTGTTACTGCCCTTTACCTATAGTCAATTCTCCCTATGGCTACATTACATGCCTTTAAAAAGGTAAAGCAGGTCATGCCATTACCTTCCTCAAAACCCCTAAATTATTTCTTTCACCCTTAGAGTAAAACCCAAAGTTCTTACCACATGCAGCAAAGCTTTCTACGATCTCCACTGTCCTGATGCTCTTTCTCTGCCCTCACCCCCACCCTTCCTCCCTTTCCTTTCTATCAGCACCCCAACCATACTAGCCTCCTTGATCTTCCTCCAGCAAGCCAAACCCATTCTCCTCACTTATTCCATCTCAGCACTTATTATTTCAAATACCTAGAATGTCCTTCCTAGAATGGTATGTTCCTTTACCTCATATTCTAGTCTCTGCTCCAAAGTCATCTTTTCAAGGAATTTTTCCCACTCATATTACTGTACCCTCTCCCGCTCCCCATCATGTCCTCTCTCCTTACTCTGCTTTACTTTCTTCAAAGCACATATCACTACCTGACCTATTATTTACCTATTGCCTTATTGTAAGTCTCCAGTCATAGAATGTAGACTCTTTGAGGGCAAGGATTTTGTTTTATTTGCTCTTTTAGACCTGATTCCTATCACATTATATATATATTCATAAATCACTAAATAAGGGAAACATCTGTAATATGTGTATATTTTATATTAAAATGGAGTATAATATATAACGTTCTACCAATTGCCATTTCCATTAGTTACATCGCAATACCTCAGAATTCATGGGGCATAGAATATAGTCCTCAGAAGCATCTTCACTCAACAACGGGGAATACTTCACTCTAGACTAAATGCTACTCAGGGCGCCTGGGTGGCTCAGTCGGTTAAGTGTCCGACTTCAGCTCAGGTCACGGTCTCGCGGTCTGTGAGTTCAAGCCCTGTGTCAGGCTCTGGGCTGATGGCTCAGAGCCTGGAGCGTGCTCCCGATTCTGTGTCTCCCTCTCTCTCTGCCCCTCCCCCATTCATGCTCTGTCTCTCTCTGTCTCAAAAATAAATAAAGGTTAAAAAAAATTAAAAAAAAATGCTACTATGGTCCTGACTAGCTAATAACAAAAGAGTACTAAAAATGGTCAAACTTTCCAAAAAATTTAACTGCATCCTAGAACAAAGCTCAAGAATTTGTATAGGGATACAAAAACATCCAGCACCCAAGAAGGGAAAATTCACAATGTCTGGCAAACAAAGATTATCAGCCCTAAGAAGCAGGAGAATACAACATCATTCAAAACCACCCAGAAGAAACACAGATGTTAGAATTAACAGAGATATTAAAACTATTATAACTAAAGTCTGTATCTGCTTAAGTCAACACATATAGGAAAAAAATTTAAAGCCCCAAGTCAAACTTCTACAAAAGAAAATTTCAACATCTGAGATGCAAAACACATTGAATGCAATTAATGACTAAACATTCCAGAAGATTAGAAAATCCGGTAACATAGTAATAAAAACTACCCGAAATTAGGGACACCTGGGTGGTTTCGTCAGTTAAGCATCTGACTTTAGCTCAGGCAGTGATCTCACTGTTTCGGAAATCAAGCCCCACATCAGGCTCTCTACTGACAGTGCAGAGTCTGTTTTGGATCCTCTGTCCTCCCCTCTCTCTGCTCCTCCCCTACTCGTTCTCTCCCCCCCTCCCTCTCTCTCTTTCAAAAATAAACAAACATTTAAAAAATTACCTGAAATGAAACAAATAAAAAGCATTTTAAAAACAAAAAGAGTATTGGGGCACCTGGCTGACTCAGTTGGTGGAGCATGTGACTCCTGATCGCAGGGTCGTAAGTGTGAACCCCACACTGGGCATGAAGCCTACTTAAAAAAAAAAATTGTTTTAAAAAAATGGACCATCAATGAACTACAGAAGAACTTCGTTGCCTAAGATACATATAATTGGAGTTCTCTTAAGAGATAAGGTTAGGAGAAATAAACATAGGCTAAAAATTTTCCAAATTTGATGAAAACTATAAACTTAGAGATCTAATACACTCAATGAACCTAGAGCACAAGAAACATGAATAGAAGTATAGCAAGAAACATAATTATCAAACTCTTCAAAACCAGTTGTAAAAAAGAAAAAGTTAAAAGCAGTCAGAGTAAAAAGACACATTATGTACAGAGGAACAAAGGTCAGGAGGACAGAGATTTCTCACCAGGAACAATGCAAGTGAGAAGATGGTTGAACATCTTTAAAGTACTGAAAGGAAAAAACCATCAACATAGAATTTTATACCCAATAAATATTTCAAAAACAAAGGTGAAAACCTTTAAGAATTACACTACAAAAATTGTCAAAGGAAGTCTCTCAAACAAAAGAAAAAAGATACTCAATGGAAGATGGATCTACACAATGAAAAACATCTAAAACGATAAGTATAAGAATAAATACATAAGATGCACTTATAAAAGAGATTTAAATAAAATATTTAAACAAATTCTATCAATGTAATAATGTGGGGTTTCTTACATATACATAACTAAAATGTATGAAAAATAGCATTAAAAGCTGGGGAGAAAAATAGAAATAAAAGTATACTACGGTTTTTACACTGAATTGACATATTATCACTTTGAGATGGACTATAAGTTAAAGACATAATTTAAAACCTAGCATCCATTAAAACAAATAAAGCTAATAAGCTTTTAATTAGCTAATGAGCTTATAGTAAGCTTTATTTAGCTAATAAAGCAGCTAAAATGAAATCATTTTTTAAAAACCTCAGTCCAAATGAAGCCAGAAAAACATGAAAAGGGAACAAAACAAAACAAAAAAAACACCCAAAAGGACCAATTAGAAAACAAACAGCAAGCTGAAAGACCTAAACTTTGCTGTATCAATGATCACATTTAATACAAGCAGTCTAACATCCCAAATGAAAGTCAGAGGTTATCAGCTGAATAAAAAAGAGACACACCCAACTATATACTGTTTATAAGAAACACAATTTAGATATGAAGACATAAATAGAATAAAACTAAAAGGATAGAGGATACACCACGCTAATAAAATAAACAACAAAAAAAATAACAAAAAACAAAAAACCCAAAGAGTCAAAACATCAGACCATGTACATTTCAGAGACAAATGTGTATGTGTATATATATGTGTGTGTACATGTATATACACATATATACACACAAATATATACATACACACTTACACATATATATATACATACACACATATATATAAAATATCAGACCATCAGACCTTGTACATTTCAAAGAAAAACCTTTTATGTATATAAATTTATTTCCAGGAATAAAAATAGCCATTAGGTAATCAAGAGGACAGAATATTCCTAAACATTTATTAGGCTATTAAACAGAGCTTCAAAGTATGTGGGGAAAAAACTGCTTGAACTGCAAGTAGAATTAAACAAATCCATAATGATAACTGGAGATTTCAATATCCTTCTCTCAATAATTGATGAAACAAATAGAAAACCATTAAGAATATACTATCAATTTGGCCTAGTTGGCAATTATAGAATACTCTACCAATCAAAAGTGGAATACATTCTCTTCACATGCACATGGAATACTTAGCAAGACAGAACATATTCTGGGCCATAAATCAAATCTAAATAGATTAAAAATATTTCAAGTCATAGTTCTCTGACTACATAGAATTAAATTAGAAATCAGCAATAAAGTCCCCCAAATATTTGTAAACCTAAAACATAAACCATGGGTCAAAGAAGAGGTTAAAAATAAAATTAGAAAGTATTCTGAATTAAGTGAAAATGAAAACAATGCAGGGTATACGGGATTCTTAGAAAAAAATTATAGTACTAAATGCCCAAATACTATTTCAAGAAAGCCTCAAATCAATGACTTCTGCTTCCACCAATGACCTCATTCCACTAAAAATGAGAGAAAATTAACCCCCAAAATAAGCATAAGGAAGGGAAAAAAGCAGAAATTAAAAGAATGGAAAACAGAAAAATAGAGAAAAGTTTATTCTTTGAGATCAATTTTACAACCCTGTATATAGATTAGGAAAATAGAAAAAAAAATTAAATATCAAGGAATAAAGAGTTGACATCAGAACATATTCTATAGATGTTAAAAATAGGAGAGAATATTATGAACTAACTTATGGCAATAATTTCAAAATCCTAGATCAAATGAAAAAAAATCCTTGGAAGACCCAACTACCAAAGCTTACTTGCTAAGAAGAAATGGATGGCTTTAATAGCTCTGTATCTATTCAAGAACTTAGATTTGTAGTTAAAAACATAACAATAAAATACCGAGATGCTTTCAATATTAATTCTACCAATCATTAATGAAGAAATAGTACAAATTCTACACAAACTCTTCCAGAAATACTAAGAAGGAGAGAATACTTCTCAACTCATTCTATGAGACCACAATTCTCTGGTACCCAAAGCAGAAAAGGACATTAAAGAAAACTTCAAACCAATACCCACAAGAACAGGTGCAAAAATTCTAAACAAAATTTTTGCAAATTGAACTTAATATATAAAATAATGTATCATGACCATATAGGTTTTACTGCAGGACTAGAAGGTTGGTGTAAAAGTCACCAGAAAAATAAAAACCAATGTAATTTACTATATTAAGAAACTTTAAAAGAAAAACCATATGTTTATCTCAAGAGAAAAATCACTTGACAAAATCCAACATCTACTGCAGATAAAAAGAAAAAAAAAAAGCTTTCAGCAAACTAGTAACAGAAACGAACTTCCTAAAGCTGATAGAGTATCATACAGTGTCTATGAAACACCTAGAGTTAACATACTTAACAGTGAAAGACTGAATGTTTGCCTCTATGATTAAGTATATCTCTTCTCATCTCTTGTGTTCCACACTGTACAAAAGGATCTAGCCAGTAGAGCAAGTCAAGTCTAAGAAATAAAAAAAAAAAAAAAAAAACCAAACATCCAGACAGAAGTAAAACTATCTTATTGTAGAACATCATGACCAAACATGTAGAAAACCTAACAGCTCAAAAAAGCTGCCGCTGCCACTACTAACTACTACTACAAAGACATGACTTTAGTAAGGTTTCAGGATACAAGATCAGTATTAAAAATTTGTATTTTTGTATACCAGCAGCAAACAATCAGAAATTAAAACTTTTTTAAGTCATTTAAAGTATCATTAAAAACAAAAACCACTGAAGGATAAATCTGACCAAAATGTGAAGGGATGGTTTACTGAAAACAAAACATTACCGAAAGAGAGCAAAGAAAACCTGAATAGAGAGTACCGGCCTTATTCATGGAAGACAGACATTGTTAAGATGGCAATTCCCCCCTAAACAGTCCATAGATTTAATACCATCCAATCAAAATTACAATGGCTTTTTATATAAAGTAACCGGCTGATTCTAAAATTCATATGAAAATGCAGACGACCCACAGTCACAGAAGCAAATACTTAATTTCAAGACTTACTACACAGTGAAGTAATCAAGTCAGGATAGGCACATAGATCAATGAAACAGAATAGAGTTCAGGAATAGACATATTAATATACGAACAATTGATTTTTGACAAATGTGTAACGGCCATTCAATGGAGATAAAAAACATTTTAGCAAATAGTGCTGGGTCAATTGGATGTGTATTTGCAAAAAGTTTAACCTTGATCCATACCTTGCATGAATTGAGAAAAATGAAAATCACCACAGATCGCCGACCCAAATGTAAAATTTGAGATTTTTAAATTGCTAGAAGAAAATATAGGAGAAAATATTTGTGACTTTAGGTTAGGTAAAGATTTCTTAGATGTGAGACCAAAAGCAAGGTCTGTAAAAGAAAAAAACAAATCAATAAAGTGGATTTAATAAAAATTTAAAACTTCAGTTCTTTGAAAGACACCATTAGAATAAAAAGACAAGCCACAGTCTAGGAGAAAATATTTACAAAGCACATACCTGATATAAGATTTTCATCTTGAATATATAAAGATACTTACAAATGAATGAGAAAAAAAGACCCATTTTTTAAATGTTTACACATCAAAGAAGATATACAAATGGTAAATAGCACATAAAGAATGCTCAACAACATTACTGAGGAAATATTAAAACCACAAAGAAATAAAATGGCTTCTAGGTTGTCAAGTATTGGCAAGGATTCAGAGGAACTAGAAAGCTCATACACAAGAAATGGAACATTCATTTTAGTGGGGACATAAAATGGTATAACTCTCAAAAACAGTGTGGTAGTTTATTAAACCTACAACTACCATATGATCTATTCCTAGGTGTTTACCTAACAGAAAAGAAAATATACATCCATACAAAGACTTACACATAAGTGTCCACATTAGCTTTATTTGTAATAGCCCAAAGCTACGAACAACCCAAGTGTCCATCAACAGGTGAGTGGATAAACAGACTGTGACGTAACCATACAATGGAACATTACTGACAAGTAAAACAAAATGAACTAATGATGCACACAACATATATGAATCTCAAAATAATTATGCTGAAAGAAGCCAGAGACAAATAAGCATATACCATACTTTCAATACAAAACTCTAGAAAATGCAAACTAATCTATAATAACAGAAGGCATTTCCCCCACCACGGAAAGGGGCAGGAGGTTGAGATAACCAAAAAACACAAAGCATTTGGGGTGATGAAGGTGTTCATTATCTTGATTATGCTGACAGTTTCACAGATATACACATGTCAAAACAGCAAATTATACTCTAAATATGTGCAGTTTATTGTAGGTCAATTTTATCTAAAAAAAAAAAATCTGTTTAAAAAAAAAAAAAAGAAAAAGATGAGATTGCCAATTTGAGGTTGCCCTTTTGCCAGCCCAAGTTTTGGCCTCATTGCAAAAAATTTCTTGAAGAGCATTTAGGAACAGACTGACATTGTTAAGCTTAATGCTCTGTGAAATAGTCTCAACTAATTGTTTCAAAGGCCTGTGGCAGCAGTTTTCTGAGATTATATCAGACGACACTTTTTTTTCTTTATGTAAACATAAGCTAATGTTGCCACTAGATACCAAACAATGCTTTTACTGCAGTTATCTCAACCATATGCACACTAACAGCTGAATGTGTCAGTTCACCTGAAGAGGTCTGAAAACAATGCCCTTAGTTCTGCGTGTCAGGAGGTCCCTTGTGCATAACATTCTACAAGGAAGACTGCAGATCTGATTTACTGGTGGACTAGCTGAGGGGTGTGTGGGGAAGGGAGGGGGTGTGTGGGGAAGGGAGGGGGGGTGTGGGGAAGGGAGGGGGGGGTGTGGGGAAGGGAGGGGGTGTGTGGGGAAGGGAGGGGGTGTGTGGGGAAGGGAGGGGGTGTGTGGGGAAGGGAGGGGGTGTGTGGGGAAGGGAGGGGGTGTGTGGGAGCACACTCATGTGTGAGAAAGACAGAGAAAATGAAGGAGACACAGAGGGACATAGGAAGTCAAGTATCAAATAGCTGTGTTCCTCTTCTCGAACTTTCTGGCTTTAATCCAGCCATTTCTTCCCTACAGAAAAAATGTGGGGTCAACTACTTAACATCTAAATAAATGCATCTCCTACATCTTCTAGTCCCACCCTCAGGAATTCAGAACATTCACAGTCTCTCAGTTTTCGTTTATGCAACAAGTACACACAAATACAGCAACACACGTGCATACTTGCACATTGGAACCCCAAACCCCTCCAACCACAGTGCAAATGTTTCCTTTTATTCTCTTAGCAGAAGTTATCAGAAACCAGTATTAAACTGTAAAGATCTCTCTTTTTCACACTCAAATAATTCCTTCTCACGTTTGGTCTTTTTACATGAAATCGGAGGTGTGTGCTAAATTCAGTCCATGGGAGTGACAACTTGGCTTGGACTAAAACGAGAAATCAACTCACTGGCAAAGATAGCTCATTCTAAATATAAACACACCGAATATTAAAGCTGGGAATAAATGCCTACAAGAATTTCCTGCAAAGCCTCTGGCTCTAAGTCCACCTCTCTTTGTGGCTGGTGTGGCTAACTAAAGCTAGCACTTGCTGATGCCTCCTTGTAGCAAACAGGCACTTTCTTCTTGACTAATGAGTAGAACTCAAAGAGTAAGGGAAGGAACTCCTTACACGTGTTGTCATGTGCACACTGAAATCGTCTCGTGCCATGGGGGTTCTTGCCTTCGGGGATCTCTGAGATCTCCTAAGCTCCTGAGGCCAAGATGGCTTCCGAGTTCAGCTAACAGTCTGATGTACTCTGAGGACAAGGGAGCAAGCATTAGGGCCCCCCATTAGCCCAAATGGCACTGTTATGCAAATTAGGAAAAGGCGCCCAACCAGGGGCAGATGAGCTCTGCGCGTGTGTACACAGCTTGGTGAAACGACAGTGTCTGTGCGGGCATTTGAAAAAGGCCTCCCTCCGTCCAGGCCAACATCGCCTTCTGCCAGACAGAGAAAGGGTTGGATCTTGGCCCCACTTAACCCGTTGGCTTGGTGCCCTTGTGCAATGAACAATAGGTACAACTCTACTTGATGGCTTGCCAAGCATTACCTAAGCCTCAGCATTTCCACTAGTTGCTACAAAAGTCGTAAATCAGTGGCTGAATTTCTAGGGCTACTTGCGGTGACCCTCCCCACACCGAAATTTCTTTTACTTTCCAGCCTTTGAACTGTGCCAGGGCTTCCATGGGGATGCAGAAGGGGAATATATTGGAACAAAAGGAAGCCACCAGTTTCCTTGACGGTTCCAGATTTCCTCTGGTTTTGGCACATCCTTGCTAGCCCCGTCACCGTCACCTGCCACATTCAGGGCTGGCTCTGGCAGAAAAGCACCCCTTCATGAAAATGGCTAGGTTCCTTTCAGCTGTGCTGATATTGGAAGCTGAGTAATTAGCCGAGTTTGGAGGTACTCTGCTTTTGCCAATGGCATGCACTAATGAACATCGAGTCAAGATAAATTATTGAAAGCAGCAGAACTGACAACAAGAGCGTCTATTGTCTAAGTGAATGTGTTCTAACTGTGTGAAGACACAGCTCAGCATTGCAAGATTAGAACATGGACAAGGGTAGGTTCAAACAACAGGAGAATTAAAAATGCCACAGAGAGGGGCACCTGGGCGGCTCAGTCCGTTAAGCGTCCAACTTCAGCTCAGGTGTGGGGTTTGAGCCCCACGTCGGGCTCTGTGCTGGCAGCTCGTGCGTGCTCTCTCTCAAAAACAAAATTTTAAAAATTAAACATTAAAAATTTATTGATGTTTATTTTTAAGAGAGAGAAAGAACACAAGCAGGGGAAGGGCAGAGAGAGAGGGACACACAGAATCCGAAGCAGGCTCCAGGCTCTGAGCTGTCAGCACAGAGCCTGATACATGGCTCAAACTCACCATCTGTGAGATCATGACCTAAGCCGAAGTAGGACACCCAACTGACTGAGCCACCCAGGCGCCCCAATAAAAACTTTTTTTTTTTTTAATGCCACAAAGAGGTGGGTAGCAGGAGGTTCCTGGGTTACTGGTAGCTCAGACAGGAAGCAGATTTTGATTGCTTTGCTTTTTACACTCCAAATTCTGGGCAACTCACAGCCCAGCCTGCATAATTTTGAAAGGAGGATTTTAAACTGTAAGGTCAACAATGGATTCATTTAGCTTTTTACAATAGCTTACACCTAGCTACTGTTTTAAAAGTCCATATAGTAAGACAGACTTGGTTCCTAAACCCCTGGGTAGGGAGGAGGAACGACCCCAGAAGTGGGAATGGTGGCTGGTTAGTTCTAGTTGATACTAAGCCTCTACAGGGTCCTCCGGCCCCAACACAATGGCCCACCACCCACTGGTAACAGGACAAGGGTTCGTTATGCCCGATCCCTTTTGAAACAGACCACCCTTCTGTCTCCAGACCTGGCCCTTTTCTGCCAAGGCTGAAGGCCTGCTTTTTAAAAACCCACAGAGCTGCTTTTGGAGGCAAATTTCTGGAGAAGTCAGCAGAGAAAAAAAAAATCTTTCTAAACTCCAAATGGCAAACTGGCATCAGCTCGTGTGTCAAGGACAACTAATTAGCAGTGACTATGTGGAACACGGAGTTGAGAAGCATTCTGGGGACACACCTGGGCCCAAAAGGGCTACAACTCTTTTAATAACTTTAAAATATAGTATGATCCCGTTTAGACTATCACACCCTCTGCCACACCCCATCCCTTCCCAGCAGCCCCTGGCAGATATCAATAATCAGTCTTTTCCTGACAGGAAGTAAGTTGGCATAAATGGTCCTTTTTACAACAAGAATGTAAAATTCTGCATGCTGAACATAATGAGGACAAACTGCCCATTCAGAGCAGCAGCCCTGAAACAATGGAGAGACCACTCCTATTGAGAATAGCTCTCTGTGGCCTGTATGAATCTAAGAAGTAACTTTTGACCAAAGGCCCTGGCCACTTAAATTTTTAACGTTTATTTTTGAGAAAGAGAGCATGAACAGGGGAGGAGCACAGAGAAAGGGAGACTCAGAATCCAAAGCAGGCTCCAGGCTCTGAGCTGTCAGCACAGAGCCTGACACGGGGCTCAAACTCACAAACTGCAGGATCATGACCTGAGCTGAAGTTGGACTTTTAACCGACTGAGCCACCCAGGCGCCCCCCCCCCCCCCCCCCCCCCCGCCACTTATTTAGTAAATACTACACTGCTGTGCCAACAAGCTTACAGGTGCTCTAACTCAGGTTGAGCAATCAGGTGTCCCCTCACCCATGTGCTAGCTGTCTTTCCCATCTTTCAGAAAATAAGGTTTTTGAAAGTCCCTGGGCTTAAGACTGTATTCCTGAAGATCAGCCACCACAAAAAGCAGCATTCAGTCCTAGACTGGGCATTGCTCCTGGTGCTACACACAGAGCTTTGGAGATCTCTGAGAAGACTGAGATGGGCATCGTTACATCCTGGTTACCAGGACACTCCATTATTCGGAAGTATGGTATTCAACAATGGTATCTATTGGGTTCCAGGCTCCTCACGGGCGATTGAAGGCCGGGCGTTGGAGATCTTTGAACATGTGTTACCTCTCACTGGCACTAGCGTGGCCCTCCCGAGTCTTCAGGCAGTTCAGAGATCCATCCTAATCTCGGAAGAAATAGATGCCAAAGAAGTGCTTCTGTCCCTCTGAGGGGCTTTGCCTGCCTTCCCTAGTCCAGTGGATGACACTCACCAATTTTTATAGATTTCACTAAAGTATAGACAGTACAGCTTCAGAATCTCAGCTCATAACCAATTGTATAGAGGGGATATTAATGGTGGTTGGACATCAGGAAACATTTACTTAAGCAATTGTTCTGGCAGCTGGTCAGGAATTCAGGAGGCATTCTGAGCCACTGATCATTGCTGTGACAGTTCAATATGTGGGAAAGGCATTTGAGAGCCTTGTAAAAGTGCAGGACGTGGCAGTGCATCAAAGTCCCGTCATCTCACATCTGTCTTAAACTTTTCACTGTTGAAGCAGTGTGACTTTAAAATATCTATCTACATATATCTCTATCTCTACATCTCTGTCTATAGATATAGACATGTCAAGGTTCTACTGTACTCAAAAAGCAAACAAGCTTAACTTAGAAATTAGTGCAAGAAATCCAACCCATTTTTAATCCCCCTTGGTCTATGCACTATACAACTCACATAGGGAAAATAGGCTTTTGAAAGATGGATCCAAACCCATTTGAGAATGTAAAAGTTAGGGTAACCTCAGAAGATTTAAGTCTCAGGAATTCACACTGAAACTCAGCATGTATAAACACTGATAGCTATTCACAAAGAGCACTGGGGCCAGGTCTCTTGACTCCTAGGATGTTCTACCACTCTATGTTAACTCCCTTAAGCAAACAAAAGGCAAGGTTACAACAAGTAAGGAATTACTATTTTCATTTGCAAGTTCTTTAAAAGATACTGCCTCAAAGTAATGAGAAAAAACAGTATTGACTCCATCATTTTTTTAAAAATTATACTCCCTTCATTTCCTTGTTAAATAACTCTTGTGTCTGTGCATTAAAAATCATGTAGGGTAGTATATGATGGAATGACCCAATAGCCAAACAAAACAAAACAAACCTGCTGATGATTAGATTCAAGCACACTTGTAATTCTTGCTGATGAATCAACAGCCATTGCCTTTTCCTAACGTCAGTACAGCAACCTAATTTAAGAGGCTTGTTTTATTGCCTGCTCTAACTTGTATAAATCTCTGATGAGATCCAGTCCAAAAATTCTGCCTTCTTCCTTTTATAGTTATTCCCAGTTATATCTATGCTACCTTCTGGAGGAAGGTATAAGGATTCTAGAACAGATAAACACATCATAAGCCTGGGAACGAAAGGCTCACTTGCTGCCGAGCCAAGACTGTCAGGGTCTGACACTCCCCAAGGGAGGGGATGCAACCTGGGTTGCCAGTTGAGCCAACAAAACAGAGGGTGTGCAGTTAAAGTCCATCCGGATGGGTCAACAGCCATTGCCTTTTACTGAGAAAGCCAAAGTCTAAACGGGATCATACTATGTTTCAAGTACTTTTTTTCATTTACTGGGAATTGCAGATAAACAATGAGCAAAACATTATTTGTTTATCTGAACTTCGAGTGTAAGTGGGTGTCCTGCATTTTATCTGGCAACCCTTCCCCCTCTCCCTCAGGAGTTTCTGCTTATGGCGCGCAGAGAAGGAGATTCCTAACACCCTGCCGATACTGGAACTTTTGCAAGTGTAAAGTTGAACTGTGCCTACATCTACACCATGTCCTTGAAGGCTTCCTATTTGAATGAGTTTCAAAGGGGCTTTGTCCTGCTGTCGTGGTAGAAGAGGTTCTCTTTTGGGGGGAGGAGGCGGGGAAGCAGGAAGACAAGGTACATGGTGCCACCAGAGCAGCATGCCTATAGGCCTTTCAAGTTCTACTTCTGCAGTGACGCAGAGCTCCATGGCACTTTATAGAGGATGACAATAATAATCATGTGTTGCTATTTTTGAGCACCTGTTTACTAATTGCCAGAAACTGAAATTGGCTAGCATGTTGGGTTGGCTCCCACTGAGGATGGAGATACAGCTCCATTTTTGAAATTTGGCTCAAAAAAAATACACAAACATGAAAACAAACGGGGTTTAAAGTTTCTATTCACACTTATTTAAAAAAAACAAACTTTCCTTTGGGCAAGAAAACAGCTGATCTTTTAGTTTTCAGTTCTAAAACATTCCATTCATTCCCTTCTCCTTTTGACCGTACCTTACCTACTATTCCAATGAAAAACGCAGCAGCAACTGATTTTTTTTTCCGCCTGCAGAAGTTTGGAAAAGGAAAAAAAAAAAACTTAAAAAAAAAAAATCAACCACCTAGAGATGCCTGAGAGGTTTAATTATTGCCTGGAAAGCAACACCTTTTCACAGCCTCTTTAAGACTAATTTTCATAATTACTTACTGATTGAAACTGGGACTTGCAACAGGGTAAATTCATTTCCATATTAATATTCAGTAATGATTAACATGGCTCAGGACCCAAGTTCCAGATCAGAAAGCATGGACTAAGTGGAAATAAATTTAAGTCATAGGGTAATTTTGCTACTGGACTCAAATGGTTTTCCATTCATTAACTGGTTTCCAATAAACTTACATTTGCTACATGAGGACTCTCCAAGAGGGCATTGGACAGTAACAAACACAAGACCTCCTCAAACTTGTTCACTCCCTACCTCCTACTTTTCTCCCCACTCTGTCCTTCCCCCACTTGGGCTTGTTTCTGCATATTCACTCCCTCCTTCCCTCTCTTTGTGACCATCACCTCCTCCTCCTCCCCACCCCATTCATCTGTGGGTCCCTCTGGTTTCCTTCATTGATGTATTCATCACTTTCTCACCCTTTCACTGTTACACTGGCCCTCCCTCCCTTCTACTTCCTCGACATCTCTTGCTAGGTCTTGTGTTCTCTTGCATGGCCCCATTCATGTGTTGGCTGTCAGTCTGAATCCAATGGCTTCAACATCAAACAGAGCAATAATTAACCAGATTAGCAAAGATTAAGTTTTATTATGCAAACCAGGTACATACAAATCACTACTGTACTTAACCAAACTCCCATTTGGGAAGAAAAAAGTCCCCCACCCCACCCCCCCACATTTTCACTGAGAGAATGAAAGGTCTTTAACTGTATCTGGGAACATGCTATCACATGATACTGCACACCACCCTTGTAAAGAGGGAAATGTCCTTTCAACTTCTTTCTCTTAGTCCATCAGCTATGTTGTCTATGCTGTCATCTTCTAAAACAAAATTTCTTAAACACTCAAAGTCATACAAGGGGCGCCCGGGTGGCTCAGTCAAATGGCCGATGCTTGATTTCGGCTCAGGTCATGATCTCACAATTTATGACACTGAGCCCCATGTTGGTCTCTGCACTGACAGCACAGAGCATGCTTTGGATTCTCTTTCTCCCTCTCTCTCTGCCACTCCTGTTCGCATGCTCTCTCTCTCAAATAAACTTCAAAATATAAAAAATAAGATGCAAAATTATTTGTAAAGTCACACAATCCAGAACAATGCATAGATATGATTTTTTTTTGATAACTATTTTTGAAGTTGCTACTTGATACAAACCCATCCTTCTTTAATGTCCTTTAACAAGTGGCTAATTAATGCCAAACAAAGGAACACTATGGTAATCTGAAGCCCCCTCAATATAATGAACAAGTTAGGCCTACCAACTGACAAGGATCAGACATGAAAATAGCAATTGCAAATGGTGCTTATGTTCTTATTGTCCATAAATGTGATTTAAAATAAGTAGGGACTCCTGGGTGGCTCAGTGGGTTGAGCATCCAACTCATGATTTCAGCTCAGGTCATGATCCCAGGGTTGTGGGATCGAGCCCTGTGTTGGGCTCCATGCTGAGCGTAGAGCCTGGTTGAGATTCTCTCTCTCCTCCTCTGCCTCTCTCCCCCAGCTTGCACTCACTCTCTAAAAATAAGAAAATAAAAAAAAATAAAAGATTATGAACTCTATAAAAAAATAAGTTTAAAGTAAAATCTAATTCTATTCTTTCTTCTTTCCAAAGAAGAATCCATCTGAGAGTTAATGAATGCTCTCAAGAATTCCAGTCTTATGGGAAATACAAAATAGCTTCTGCTCAAATAGCTACCAATATCCTAAAGTTAATACCCAAGTGGTTAGCCCCAGAGTGGCCATCGCCTCTATTCATTTCCATCTGCCTGGGGTTCAGGAGATACTTTTCGGACAATCCTTTGGATATTAGCTTCAGCAAATCTAATTGTGATCTCTACATGTAAAGTATGTCCCCTAGATTATATCATATCCCTGGCATTCTAGAAGTGAAGTTACAAAGCTTGATTCAATTTTTTCTTATGGGAGCCAGAGTCCAATCATTCCTATGTCAAAAGTTCATTCATATTTAGTGAAATTGCTTTCTGGTATTAAAATCCTCATGTGAACATTTAAAAAGGAAGAAAAAAAAGTTTTACTCTACATACTATTTATTTATGTCTATTCATTCACACACAGGGACCAAAAATAATTAAATTTTGGTCCTGATTTAGGACCCAAAATTAAGTAGATAATTATTTTCTGGGAGAAATCTCCTCATTCATTATACATGTTTATTTTACCCGTTTATTGCTTCACCACTTTATATCAACTCCATGATACCAAAGTAATATTCCATTAGAATCTATCAGGTACCAAAAAAAGTCAAGAAAATTCTTGTTCCATTATAATTAGAAAGACAAAGTTGATGTAAAGGAGTCTCAAAGTGATTGATAAGAATCACAGATGAAGATCACCAAACCAGTGGAGTTTGTAGTAAGTGGGGAAAAAAAACTGTAAATCAGCAAAAGAAAAAAAAAATCAAATTATTCACCAACAAGAGCTGAAAAAGTAAAATACAGATTCCTAATATATGCAATAAATATCAAAGCAAAGTCTTAGGGTAAGAGAAAAACAGATTTTAACATAGGTAATGACAAAAATATGATGTTAGCATATACAGATGGAAAGAGAATAAAGGCATCCAGTCCTGTCCAGATAACGAACAGTGAGCCATGTGCAACTCAAAATGTCAAATCCAAGGTAAAATACCTACCCTTAATCTTTAAAGAGATGGCCTACAAGCATTTGGAGAAAGAGTAGAGATCATGAGAAACCACCAGAGATTATCCCAGTACACTGGGCACTGTATTACCTTTATTTCCTTTTTGAACACTGTTCCCAATTTTATCCACAAAAATTCCAATAGGGTATCTTGACTATCATGATATCCCTTTAGACCAGGGCTTATTCTTGTCCCAGGCCTCAGCACGAAGAGACGTTACCTCCAATTTGCTATGGTCGTCAGGCCTCCCACCTGTTTAGGGTTGGCTGTATCTGTACCAATACCCACCACATCAAACATGGAGTCCTTGAGGTCAGCTTCAATGACCTGCCTTGCATCCTTGACTTCTTTGATCTCTGCCAAGAGGTAAATTCCTATCTCTGCGTTCCCAAACTATTCCCCATTCTTGCTTTCTTCGGCAGCTATTTCCCTCAAAGCTTTCCACTGTACCTTCTGGCAACCCTGTTCCCAAGTAAAATAGCTGTTCAGCATCCATAAGCTCTTCTCAGAATATGGGTTGCACCTTAAACTGAAATCTGGTTCTCTTAGAGCTATTGCTTCTTCCCCTGCTGAGGCTACCTATCCTCTCCTCTCAGTCCTGAGCTATGTGAAGGACTCATTTGACTATGAGGGATAGAACCCCAGAACCCCAAGATAGAAATGGTTATAGGAGATATTTGTTTCTCACACACACATAAGAAGTATCTAGGGGTGGGCTTCACAAAGTCAGGAGGAGCCAAGGTTAGCTCTTATCTTACTGCTCCACCACCCTCAGCAGTATCTTCTACCTCGTGGTACAAGAGGGCTATCATTTCACAATAGAGCACAAGCACATTCAAGTTTGCAGAAGGGAGAAAATTTCCTTTCTAAGGAAGCTCTGTGTCCACTGTGAGCAGCACTCCCCTACTTATAGTCTATGGGTCAGAACTTAATCACATGACCTTACATAGTTGCAAGGTAAGCTGAGAAATGTCATCTTACTCTGGGCAGCCACGTGCTCAGCTAAAAATCATGATTATATTGTCAAGGAAGAACAGATATGAGGAGTCAACTCACAATATCTGCCTCCTATGAATCTCAAATTCCAGGGTTGCTTCCACAGCTGTACACCTGCCTTGGCTTACAAAGATTGCCTCATCACTTCCGCATTTTCAGTGACACCTGCTTGGTTCAGAGTCTTCATCACATCCCAAGTCCTGCTATTATCGAAGATTACCGTCATGCATGCAAAAAGCCTACTTGGCACCTTAGCATCACAATTATTTGGCTCCTTTAACACCAACATTTTCGTCTTCCCTGCAGTTCTGCTTTTCTATTCCTATACTAGATCTTGTCATGATCTTTGACATCTTAAACTCAACCTCCCACACCAATCCTCACCTCCCATCCTCCTAGCTTTCTTACTTTTCTACACATTAATATGGCTAGGCCCTAAAACCTGCATTCCCCCCTCCACCAGTCTGTCAAGATTTCTAGCAATCTTTTTCTCCTACTTACTCTTCTTCCCCCCTTAACCAATCTGGACACCACAGTTGCTCACATGAACTATCACCCTACCTTCCCAGCAAATCGCCATCCTGAATCAACTGTGGCTAAACCAGTGGTCCTCAAAATTGGATTTGGATGGCCACATAGTCAGGATGCCTGGGTGGCTCAGTCAGTTAACCATCTGGACTTCAGCTCAGGTCATGATCTCACACAGTTAGTGGGTTAGAGCCCCACGGAGGGCTTTGTACTGACAGCTCAGAGCCTAGAGCCTGCTTCGGATTCTGTATCTCCCTCTCTCTCTGCCCCTCCCTTGCTTGTGCTCCAGAGCTCTCTCAAAAATAAACATAAAAAAATTAACACACAAAAAGATGGTCACATAGTCTAGGGGCACCTGAGTGGCACAGTCAGTTAAGCATAGAACACTTGATTTTGGATCAGGTCACAATCTCGTGGCTCAGGAGATTGAGCCCCACAGTGGGCTCTGTGCACAGGCCACAGAACCTGCTTGGGATCGTCGCTCCTTCTTTCTCTGCCCCTCCCCTGCTCACTTGCTCTCGATCTCTCAGTCTCAAAATAAACAAACATTAAGAAAAAGAATTGTGACATAGTGTCAAAACTATCCTTTTAAACTACTTTCACCTGTATTTGATTACAACCTGTGTCTTTTCTAGCTTTTAGTTCAAAAAGTGGCAAAGTATGTGATTCACAGGAATCACATTGGTTTATGGGTAGATGTTCATTAGTTTGTGGGTAGAATGATGGACAGATGAGTGATTTGATGACAAGAGGAATATAAACTGGACTGTAGTATACTTAGGTGGATTTGTAATGATGTGAAGCAAAGAATGCCAATTATGATTAATATAAGCCCAAGGGAAGCTCATGAAAGGCATAACTCAAGACTTGATCATTGGACTTGTCCTGCTAACATTGAGGATACAGTTGACATGATTATTAAAAATACCAAACACTTGAAATGAAAAGAATGAAATAAATCTAATATGCCAGAAGCAAGATCCAAAGACTTTCAATAGGCTAGAATGACGGTCAAAAATCAATCTATCATACCTAGATAGATGGATAGATACATATATAGTCTTTTTAATCACATATTCATTCACTCACTTATTAAACACTTTTTTCTTTTTCTAGGTGCATTATGTGGGCCATGACTGTGCTGGGTTTATTTTTTTAACATATGAAATTTATTGTCAAATTGGTTTCCATACAACACCCAGTGCTCATCCCAAAAGGTGCCTTCTTCAATACCCATCACCTCCCCTCCCCTCCCTCCCACCCCCCATCAACCCTCAGTTTGTTCTCAGTTTTTAACAGTCTCCTATGCTTTGGCTCTCTCCCACTCTAACCTCTTTTTTTTTCCTTCCCCTCCCCCATGGGTTTCTGTTAAGTTTCTCAGGATCCACATAAGAGTGAAAACATATGGTATCTGTCTTTCTCTGTATGGCTTATTTCACTTAGCATCACACTCTCCAGTTCCATCCACGTGGCTACAAAGGGCCATATTTCATTCTTTCTCATTGCCATGTAGTACTCCATTGTGTATACAAACCACAATTTCTTTATCCATTCATCAGTTGATGGACATTTAGGCTCTTTCCACAATTTGGCTATTGCTGAGAGTGCTGCTATAAACATTGTTGAGAGTACAAGTGCCCCTATGCATCAGCACTCCTGTATCCCTTGGGTAAATTCCTAGCAGTGCTATTGCTGGGTCATAAGGTAGATCTATTTTTAATTTTTTCAGGAATCTCCACACTGTTTTCCAGAGTGGCTGCACCAGTTTGCATTCCCATCAACAGTGCAAGAGGGTTCAGTTTCTCCACATCCTCTCCAGCATCTATAGTCTCCTGATTTGTTCATTTTGGCCACTCTGACAAGCTTGAGTATTAAACACTTTTTTAATGTTTATTTATTTTTGAGAGAGAGAGAGCGAGCACGAGCAGGGGAGGGGCAGAGAGAGAGAGGAAGACACAGAATCTGAAGCAGGCTCCAGGTTCGATGCGAGGCTTGAACCCAAAAAAACATGAGATCATGACCTGAGCCAAAGTCAGACGCTTAACTAAGCCACCCAGGTGCCCCATCACTCATTTATTTATCATCTAAGCACAAACAAAGTCCTTCATTTCACTTAGGTTGTTTGCTTAGATCTGAAACTCCACAAGATGCAGAGATATAATCGGACAAAGTTATACAAGTGAAAATATGTGTAAGACTCTACTGCAAAACCTCAGTTTGAATGAAGAGTTCTCCCAAACTTACTTCTACTTTTTAGACACAAGGCATCAAGAACTGAGTGCCAATTTATTCCGTATGTAATCACACTTCAAGCGCTGTGTTCAATGCAGGGCACCCAGACATTTTCAGGATAATTCTGACCATTGCGAGCAAATTCAAAGACAAGTAACTTCACGAAACTCACAGGAAAGGAATGCATCATTATTATCTGTCCCCATGCTTAGTGCACTGATGTTGCTGAATGCTGGAGTATATATACTACCTGTGGGTTTCAAAAAGATCAATGCCTGTCATGTAACAGGCACTTTTTAGAAATCAGTGAATAATTACTTGAATAAAGACAGGGGCACCTGGGTGGTTCAGTCAGTTAAGGTCCGACTTCAGCTCAGGTCATGATCTGAGCAGGGTTTGAGCCCCATGTTGAGCTCTGCTGACAGCTCAGAGCCTGAAGCCTGCTTTGGATTCTGTGTCTCCCTCTCTCTGCCCCTCCCCCCTGCTTACACTCTGTCTCTGTCTCTCAAAGGTTTTATTTTAAAAAATGCAAACTCTTAGTGCTTTTGTATCAAGTTTGAAAGATTTGACATGCCTTCACTTGCCTTATATAAGCAATATCATTGGTTCTCCTGAATTATCTTCTCTAATTGTCTGAGATAACCTTAAGAAACAGAGTATTCTTCCAAATAAGAGATTTTTATAGGAGGTCCACTTATTTAAGTCTTTTAAAAAAATTTCTTTAATGTTTATTTTTAAGAGAGAGAAAGACAGAGCACGAGTGGGGGAGGGCCAGACAGAGAGAGAGACAGGAGGACCCAAAGCAGACTCCAGGATCCAAGCTAACAGTGGAGAGCCCGATGCAAGGAACTCAGGAACTGTGAGATCATGACCACAGCCAAAGTCGGACACCCAACAGACTGAGGCACCCAGGTTCCCCCACTTATTTAAGTCTTATACGTAGAATTGTGTTATGTCTGGTTTAATATCAACAATCCTGCATGAAAAAGCTAAGAGTACTGATCCTATCAATAAAGATCATTTCCATTCTTAACATTCTATGAATACCTCTGACCTCTGGCTTGAGCCAAAACAAAACAAACCTAAAATGGAAAGCAGTGATCCAGAAAGACTGATTTAATCATATTATTTAAGTGCACATTGATTTCATTTTGCCATGTAAGTCATTAGGAGCCAGTGGCCAGTTGAAAATTGAACCACTCCCAGAAGGTCAGTCTGTTTGCTAAAAAGCCTATATAACTGCATGTGAGTCTGTGTAATGTTAATGCCTTAGGCCAAACTTAAGTCCTTCGAAGGATGGATTCATTTATGTCTGAAATATTAAATCTTTTTTTCAGGATACACTTGGTATCATTAATTCAGCATCTTGTGAGAACACAAAATTGTCACTCCAGGGAAAATGGGAATATACACAGGGAGAACCAAAAATTCCCTGACTCCTCCAATATACAAATCAAGGCAGAGGCACAGATTTTAGGTTCCCAGAAGAGGTGGTCTCCATCCCCATCACACTAAGGGAAGTAGAATAGGAGCACCAAGGGCGGAGATTTCTACCACAGCTACGGAGGATAAATGCACTTGGCTGCCACAACCGCGTTCCAAACACTCCCTCATCCAGCTTCTGCACAATTAAGCAATTTTTGTCTTTTCAACAGTTTTTTTTTATTGCTTTTTATTGAATCACTTAAATATTTTGAAGTATGTGTTTTGAAGAAAAGCCTTACAAGCTATAAGATGGGCAAGACTGCACAGGGACAATCAAAACCAACAACAAACAAAAAAACAGGGATTAATTGACAAGAGGAGTAACTTACTTCCTCCACTTATTCAAAATGAGGCTTTCCTTACATTTTCAAGCATATCCAGTGAGATGTAATATGTTCAAACCATAAACATATGTAGTGTGGAGGATCAGCCAGAAAAAATATGATCAGAGTTTAGTATTTTAATTATCTTACAGAATCATTTGTTCATATCAAGTATAAAAGGATATGAAGGGAACATTATTAGATCAAAGAGCTTAGCTGTGAGTCAGGACACTGGGAAATGGAAGAATGCCACCAATCTTCCCTCTGGGACTGGAACAGACACAGCCAACCTCAGCACTTCCCATGGCATCCAGAAACAGCCTCACCATCCCAACCCAGCAGGACATTTAGCCCCTCTCAACCTGAAAATATATTAACTCTGAGTTGAATGTGTAATAGATTTACAAACAACTTAAGATGAACTAATTGCCTAAAATAGTCTCTACCCATGTTTGTTACACCACATGCCAAGTAACCATTTCAATATTAAAAAATAACATTCACAGAATCTTGGACATACACACAAATGCACTTATAATATGCCAGGCAAAGCATGTGTTGGATCTTTTGATCCTCGCTATTTTAAGTATGGTTATTGTCCCCACTTTGAGAGGAGGAAGCAAACTTTGAGAGGTGAAATAGGTCCTCTAATGACACCCAGGAACTATGTGGTAGATCTGTTCAGTACTCATTCCTAAAACTGTGCTCTGAGCCACCACAATGTACCGTCTCCCCTTTTCTTCTCAAAAGCCCAAACTGTCTATTTGATACTACTTACCTTTGACAGTAAAACTTCACACTCTTCGTCTTACTATCTTGGCTCCAACAAAGTTAAGGAGTGCTATGAAAATCTCCTAAATTGTCAGGCCAACTCCACAACACTCTAACCCTTGCATGTGGTCCTAACACTAAAATACTGACCGCTCAGTTTAAATCCTATTATTGTATGTACTATCCAAAATGAAATAGTGCTTCAGGGAATTCCTTTACCTAAAAAAAAATATACTTTGAGGAGGGATGTCAGTGTGGTAGAGATGCACATGGTGATCACGTTCTTAGGCTGTTAAAACATGGGTACCACCACCAAGAAGCAGGAGACGAGGCACTGTGGCTGGCATTTCCTCTTACACGTTATGATTTTCTAGGTCACCAATGGTCCAAAGAAGAAATTATCAAAAAGACAACATGCTCACATAATTAAAATTTAAAACTAAAAGATAAACTTGAGACAAAAGCACATTTATTATATTAACATATCCATTGATATTTTACTCCCCCTACCAGGACAACCATATTGTGAGATGGTGTAGTCTAGCCTACACTGAACACAGACAAGTAATTAGAAAAAAATGTACCCAATTAACCTTGGTCCTTTTCAAAGAAAACCTCCAAAAGAGTTACATGCCTACCGTTTTCTAGATGCCCTAGAAGGTTCTAGAAGCTACCCACCATCACAGAGAAACATGATCCCACAGAAATGGAATACTTGCAGAGGCAAAGAGCAGGGGTGTGAAGGCAAGAAGACATCAACCCTGTTCCAATTAAAGGTAGATGTGAAGGTAAGAGGAGCGAGACCAGGAACCAAAGCATTACATAATTTCCCTACAACAGTATTTATGAGAAGTGAGAGAACAGTCACCACCTCACGGTGACACAGAACAGTACATCCTGCCACGAGTGCAGTCCTCAAATTCTATTTGCCCGAGAATCTCCTGAGACATGTTTAAAATGCAGACTCCTAGGCCCTACTTCCAAAGACACTGATTCAGTAGATACGGTGTAGTGCCCACAGGTGAGCATTTTTAAAAAGCACCACATGTGATTCTGATACAGGTGCTACCAAACGGAGAGGCCACAGAATTTCCTTTGAGCTCTAGGTCCTAATTCTGATAGCTGCTACCAAGTAACTGAGTATCTGTCCGGCAAGGCTCTCCACTGTATGAGGGACTTACACAACATACATATGCGCACTCTCGCTCGCGCACTCCATGACCCACACTCACACACAGTGAGAAACTTCTGTTGTTCACCCAGTACCCACCTGTGGTACTCTGTTATGGCAGCCTTAGAAAACTAATCCATTTCCCCCATATAAAAAGGCAATTCTTTTACACTTAATACCTTAAGACAATGTACCTTGTCCTAGTTCTGAAAGGAGGCCAGTCTTGTTCAGAGCGGACACTCTGGAGTAAAACTGAAAAAAGGAAGGAGAGAAGGAAGCACCAGATTTTAAACTTGTCACTTCGTGATACCTTGATGCTCAGGACACCATGACAACTAATTTCCTGAGGCTCTCTTCCCCTCCTAGGTCTGGAAGGACAGAGTGAGATGTGTGAGGGGGAGGACTGCAAGAAAGCCCCCAATTCACAAACCAAACCAACTGGCTTTCTCCTTGCCTTTCTCATCAGGGAGACCAGGGGAGGCTCCTTTCCATTTTCTAATGTGGCCACCTTTGGCTTTATTATTACTAAATGTATGACAATAGGGATAGGCTGTTTTACATTGGGGAACTGTTTATGTGCATGGGGGTGGGGAAGTATATTTTGCAAACATTTTGGAAGTTAAAAAAAAAAAAAAAAAAAGGCTGCATTCCATTCTGGTCTAAACACTTCAGCTGAGGTGTACCCATGCATGGAGAAAGCCCAGGCACTGCACCTGAGAACATTCTGCGCAATGTCTTGGAGGTTGATCGAATTGTTTAATGGGCCTTCCTCCTGCTGCCATTATTAACCCAGAGGCATGGAGAGCCTAACTTCCTCCTTGGGGGAATCCCAGTCCTCACTGATGAGCTTTCGGAACAGAGCTACCTTCCTGTCCCCTTCCATGGGCCTCTCCTCATTCTTCTGTATCCGTGACAAAAAAGTTGAGAAAGGATAATGCTTCAAATCACAAACAGACTGAAGTCACCTTAACATAAGTCACCAGATGAGGGGCACCTGGGTGGCTCAGTTGATAAAGCACCCAACTCTTGATTTTGGCTCTTGGCTTTGATCTCACAGTTCCTGAGTTCAAGCCCCACACTGGGCTCCATACTGGCAGGGCAGAGCCTGCTTGGGATATTCATTCATTCTCTCTCCCCCCCCCCCTTTCTGTCCCTACCCTGCTTGCTCTCACTCTCTCTTCTAAAATAAGCTTTAAAAAAAAGGAAGAAAGAAAGAAAATCACTAGATGAAATCCTCACTCTCCTCTTTGCTTTGGCAAATTCCCAGGATCAAAGCTCTTCTTGGGTTCCTCAATTTTATAACTGCCCCCAAACAAAGCTGATTTTTTTAAAATGTTTATTTTTGAGACAGAGATAGACCATGAGCAGGGGAGAGGCCGAGAGAGAGAGAGGGAGACACAGAATCCAAAGCAGGCTCCAGGCTCTGCTGACAGCTCAGAGCCTGACACAGGGCTCGAACCCATGAACCATGAGATCATGACCTGAGCCTAAGTCAGATGCTTAACCCACTAAGCCACCCAGGCACCCCCAAACAAAGCTGATTCTTAAAGAGAACTAACCCCCCCACACACATATACACCCCATGGCTGGAACATTCTAAATACTTTTGAACATGCCAGTTTTTAAGCCAGTTGCCTACAATTAACAAACTACCTGAAAGGGCTCCACCTTTATACAAACAGAACTTGTCAGTTTATAAAACTTCTTTGTGCCTTCAACATAGAGGGCACCTAGAGGATCAAGAAGGACAATGGCCAAAATTGCTTACAAAGTAAATATACAAAAATCACCAATCTATAGTGATACTCAGAAGGGTGAGTGAGGAAAATTCTCTAAAGAATGCCAGCAGCCATGTAGAAGCAATGAAAGAATTACAAAATCTCCATTTTGCAACTCCAGTGTAATAGCTGATTGAGGCAGGGATCAAAGGAAGCTAAAATCCTGTTTGAAAAGTTGTTAGGAAACAGGGTATTTGCACTTTGCCAAAAACCACCCCACAAATGCTTACTAATTGCAAAGGAAAATGTGCTTTTACAGTAGAAAGATCTGGCAATTCTATCAGTTAACACTAGGACAGCGGGACATTCTGCAGTAGCAAATTCACAGCATCACCTACAACAGTTTGGGCAAAAATGTTTGCTAGGGTCTATAATATGTTTGTGTCCCCCCAGAGTCATAGGTTGAAATCCCAACTCCCAAGGTGTTGTTATTAGAGGTGGGGCCTTTGGGATATAATTAGGTCATGGGGGTAGAGCTAATCCCATGGATTAATTAGTGCCTTATAAAAAAGCCCCCCCAGAACTCCCTAACCCCTTCTACCATGTTAGCTACAGGACAGTCTGCAACCCAGAAGAAGGCCCTCACCCAACCTGCTGGCACCCCAACCTTGGACTTCAGCCTCCAGACCCGTGAGAAAAATTCTTGTGGTTCATAAGCCACCCAGTCTATGGAATTTTTGTTGTAACAGCCTGAATGGACCAAGATAATGTTTAACCTGAATCGATTCCCACTTCTAGACCTAACTTCCACTTAAAAGGAAATACATAAGATATAGGAATATGTAAACAAAACATGAAGAATCCGTCAAGAAATCCTAATGTAGGACACACTCCAAAACAACTAGCCTAAACTCCCCAAAAAGTTAAAGACGAAGGTGTACAGGATGTTCTGAGAGAGATTAAGGACACACGACAAATGTAATGAATGAACCTTGATTAGATCCTAATGTTAAAGCTCTAAGACATTTCTGAATTAACAGGGAAATTTGAAAATACTGGGTATTACATAACAAAACAGTCACTGTTAATTTTCTTGGTATAGCATTATAGTCTGGGCATTCCTGGGTGGCTCAGTTGGTTAAGCATCCAACTGTTGATTTCAGCTCAGGTCATGATCTCATGATTCGTGGGTTCAAGCTCCGCATTGGTCTCTATGCTAACAGCATGAAGCCTGCTTGGGATTCTCCTTCCCTCCCTCCCTCTCGGCCCCTCCCCTGCTCATGCTCTCTCAAAAATGAACTTTAAAAATACATAAAATTTTTTAAAAGTATTATATCTGGTAATGAAGGGAAAATGTCCTTATTCCTAGGAGATGCATTCTGAACTAATCTAGGGATGAAATGCTCTGATGTCAAACTTGAGAGACAAGAGCAGATAGAGCAAAGTGCTATTTGCTGTTGTAGTGTAGTGGCAGGGTATGCATGACGTGATTTCCATTTGTCATAACTGCTCTATAGTTATGCCCCCACTGTGCCACTTTATTCCCATTTAATGGTACTCCATCCAGGGTCTCCAGAGTCTAACCTGGAGACATAGATGTCTGCGCTGGCTTCAGTTATCTAACAGCAGTTGCATCTACTCCCTGTGCTGGCATCAGGTTTCCTTTCTGGAGGCACACCCAGGTGTACCCAGGCAAGCAGAGAGAAAGCTGTTCCACACCCTGGATTCCTTATTTCCTACAGGCAATGAGGTAGAAAGGGAGGCCTGAATTATGGCTGTAGCCAGCCAGGTTCAGCTGACAAGCTTTTCCAGCTGCCTAACTACATGGTAATTATTAACCACACAATGGAGTCCAACCAGCCTTGGGCCCCCTGCTGGCACAAGGAAAATCCCCAATAATTTCAAGTAACAATGATACACACAGTTCTTGAGTCCTTACTATGTGCCAGACACTGTTCTAAGTGCCTCATATGTCCAACAATGTATGGATTTCCAAATGTGGTCAACCTTTATCAAATCATCATTAAGTACTACTATCAACCACTGACAAACTCATTGTAAACAAAGGCTAAAAAGTAATTGGTAATATCATTCCTACTCCGAAGGCTGAGTAAATCATTTTGCTTGAAAAAAAAAATAATAATAATGGTAATTGGTACTGGTGGGCAGAAGGAGGTTCACTATTTCTCCCCTAAAAACCATTAATGCAAATCGCCCCTCAAATTCTTGCATGTCTAGGCATCCATAACCATTTATCATCGGAAAGAATGTACCACAATTAAAATCACAGCTTGCTTCCTGACGACTACCACAGCAATCAAAGCACGAGAAGCAAAGATGTATTACTTTACCCAGTTGTTCCTCCCGGCCATCGCTAATCGGGCCATTGCTAACCGGCCACTTGCAATTGCTCACAGCTCTTCACACATTAGTGGCAGAAAATTCAGAAGACTAGAACAGATGTTTCCCTCCTCAAAGTTACTGCAGATAGTTATTAAGAGGGTAAAATTAAGCTTCAAATATGCCACGAGGATAGAATAAAGAGGAAAAAAGACCTTCAGACACCAAGGAAGCGAGGCAGGCATTCGAATCTTGGAGGGCAGCAGCTGAATTATGTGAACACGTACAAAAAAAGGGTAGCAAGCCATTCAGGAAGTGACTGCAGTATTTATCTACATAGAAACTATACAGAAAGCAGTAACCAATAGGAAGGCCCCGCTGGAGTATCCTACAGTGACTAGAACTGAAGAGCTGCAGAATATGGCACCCCAAAATAGGACCATAGGAGTTCAGGACTTGCCACTCAAAGTATGCACTTAGGATGTGGTAAGCTTGAGCCATAGGCTCTTGAAAACCAGCAAATGCAAGGAGAGGCTGCGTCTGAACTCTCCTATCTGCTTCGTCCTCCACAAGGAGCTCAATTGCCAGAAGTCCCTTCCTGGGAATTTCATTAACTAGGAAGACTGATGGTTATCACAGGAAAGAAGACTGGAAGTTAACACCACACTCAGACAGACTTTGTCACACACTATCATACCTCTCATCTGTTCTGTTAAGGCCCTTTCATCTTTCCTGAAAACCACTTGCCTTCCCCTCAGAGGCCTACATCTCACCTCCGTTTTCCTAAGATATTTAATCCTGAATTCTGAACCACCTCAAGGAGTTACTTATTTTTCCCCTCGGTGGCTCTGATGTATGTATGAGGTGTACATGTTAACAAACCACCGTTTTTCTCTGGCTACTCCTTTATTACAAGGTTCTCAGCCAAGAACTCGGAAGAGCAGAAAGAAAAGCCTATATCGTCCCTTATAGAATAGATGGATATCCTCAGAACCAACAACATGGAGGAAATCTCCTATAATGATGACCAAAGGAAGCCAGGCACCATAAAGTACATACTGGGACTATATAAACAAGCACTTCATTTAAAATTTTAAGAAATTTTAGGGATGCCTGGGTGGCTCAGGTGGTCAGGCATCTGACTTGGGCTCAGGTAATGATCTCATGGTTCAGGAGTCCAAGACCCACATCAGGCTCACTGCTGTCGATCACTCTTCAGATCCCCTGACCCCCTCACTCTCTGCCCCTCCCCCCACTTACACTCTCAAAAATGAACACTTAAAAAGCAAGTTTTAAAGAATTTTAAGATACTTTAAATGTATTTTTAAGTATGCATATAAATAAAATTCAAACCAAGAAAAAAAAAATCACTAATGCTGTTAGAATTCAAAATAATGGTTATTTTCAGAAAGGGAGTAGTGAGTAGGAAGGGGCACAATGGGCAGGGGAGGGTCTCAGGGTGATGGTTACACAGGTATGTTCAGCGAGCAAAAAATCATTAAACTATTCTTCTCTGTGCACTTTACCATTTATAGGTTATACTTCAACAAAAAGCTTAATTAAAAATATGAAGACAATGGGGCGCCTGGGTGGCGCAGTCGGTTAAGCGTCCGACTTCAGCCAGGTCACAATCTCGCGGTCCGTGAGTTCGAGCCCCGCGTCAGGCTCTGGGCTGATGGCTCGGAGCCTGGAGCCTGTTTCCGATTCTGTGTCTCCCTCTCTCTCTGCCCCTCGCCCGTTCATGCTCTGTCTCTCTCTGTCCCAAAAATAAATAAACGTTGAAAAAAAAAAAAAATTAAAAAAAAAAAAAAAAAAAAAAAAAAAATATGAAGACAAAACCACATTGCAGTATCACCTCACACTTGTGAAAAAGGCTATTATAAACAACAACAACAACAAGAAATAACAAGTGTTGGGAAGGATGTGGAGAAAAGGGAACCCTTGTATGGTCTTGGGAACATCAACTGGTGCAGCCACTGTGGAGAACAGTATGGAGGTTCCTCAAAAAGTTAAAAATAGAAATACCATATGACCCACTAATTCCACTTCTGACTATTTACCCAAAGAAAATGAAAACACTAACTTGAAAAGATATATGTGCCTCATGTTCATTACAACATTATTTACAATGGCCGAGACAGGAAAATAACCTAAGTGTCCATCAACAGGTGAATGGACAAAGAAAATGTGGTACACATTTTTATGTATAACACTACTATTCAGTCATAAAAAAGAAGGACATCTCGCCTTTTGCAACAACATGGATAGATCCTGAGGACATTATGCTGAGTGAAATAAGTCAGATGAAGAAAGAAATTCCTATGAATTCATCTATGTGTAGAATCTAAAAAAACAAACAAAAAACCAAGCTCATTAGATACAGAGAACAGATTGGCAGTCATCAGAGGCAGGGGTGGGTGGTAGGGAAAATGAGCAAAGGGAATTCAAAAGTATAAATGTTGGGGCACCAGGGCGGCTCAGTCAGTTAAGCAACCAACTTTGGCCCAAGTCATGATCCCTCTCTGCCTCTCCCCTGCTCACTCTCTCTCAAAAATAAACATTAAAAAAAATTTAAAGTTAAAAAAATAAAAGGTATAAATGTCCCATTATAAAGTAAGTCATGGGGAGGTTAACATACAGAGCAAGAACCACAGTTAATACTATATTGGAGGGGCGCCTGGGTGGCTCAGTCGGTTGACCGTCCAGCTTCGGCTTAGGTCATGATCTCACAGTTTGTGGGTTCGAGCCCCGCATCGGGCTCTGTGCTGACAGCTTAGAGCCTAGAGCCTGCTTCGAACTCTGTCTCCCTCTCTCTCTGCTTCTCCCCCGCTCGTGCTCTGTCTCTCTCCTCCAAAAATAAAAACATTAAAAAAAAAAACAAATACTATATTGGAGAGTTGCTAAGGGAATCTTAAAAGTTCTTACCACACACAAGATTTATTATGTAGTGTAGAATATTAACTAGACTTGTGATCATTTTCCAATCCATACAAATAAATAGTTACAGGGGTGCCTGGGTGGCTCAGTCTGTTAAGCATCCGACTTACCTCAGCTCACGATCTCACGGTTTGTGGGTTCAAGCCCCTCACTGGGCTCTGCACTGGCAGTGCAGAGCCTGCTTGAGATTCTCCCTCCCTCTCCCTCTCTCCCCCCCCCACCCCGTATCCCACTTGGACACATGCATGCTCTCCCTCTCTACCCCCCTCCCTCTCTCTCAGGATAAATAAACTTAAAAAAAAATCATTACATTGTGCATCTCATGTGTAATGACTAATGTTTTATGTCAATTGTATCTCAAAAAATGTAAAATGTAAAAATTAGGAAGTCAATTAAATACCCCACCAAGAGACAGGACTTCTGAAACCACCTCAGAGATGTTGTTACACAACATCATACTTTAAAATTTTTTTTTTTTTTTAACGATTTATTTTTGAGACAGAGAGAGACAGAGCATGAAGAGGGAAGGGTCAGAGAGAGGGAGACACAGAATCTGAAACAGGCTCCAGGCTCTGAGCTGTCAGCACAGAACCCCACACGGGGCTCAAACTCACAGACCGCGAGATCATGACCTGAGCCGAAGTCGGCCGCTTAACCGACTGAGCCACCCAGGCGCCCCCACATCATACTTTTAAAGCAAGTGAGAGTTCAAGGCACATAGGAGCCAACATTTAAACCTGTATGTAAAGTGAAATTAGACACAGTGCCTGCAATAGCCATGTAAATAACTCTGCAGGCATTAGCAGGAATTGCTGGGGGTGGGGGACAATAATTACAAAGGCCTTTGATCCTCTAGTGTATCTTCTATCTGGGATCTCAAAGGAGCCAGCAACCAACAAAGCCCAGAAGTGCTCTGGAAGAGGCGGCTGTGTCTCCACCTGTTTACAGCAGCAGACCCAGACCCTGCACCCTTGCACAGTAGCAGCTGAAGTCAGAAAGAGACTGGATGTTACTAAGGTCCTGATATAAAAACATCCCGATTAAATCAAGACTCCACGTACCTTAACTTCAGTCTGTTTTGTTTTGTTAAGTTTATTTACTTACTTTGAAAGGCTGGGGGGAAGGAGAAAATGAGTTGGGGCGGGGGGGGGGGGGCTGGAAGGGAAGAGAGAGAAAATCCCAAGCAGGCTCTACAATGTCAGCACCCAGCCCGAGCCAGGGCTCGAACTGTGAGATCATGACCGGAGCCAAAATCAAGAGCTGAACACTTAACCCACTGAGCCCCCAGGCACCACTTCTGTATGGTATCTTTAGACAGGATCCCAGTCAGATAGCAAACGCACGTATCCCAGGTTGGCCATTCTCCTATTATACTGGATTCTTAAAAAGCAAGGAAGAACAGAGAACTTGAGAGAAATAACCCAGCCTGCTATTTCAGATCTCCCAATTCTATTTGCCCTCCTTGCCTAATGTTATGGGCTGAACTGTGTCCTCCCCGCAAATTCATACACTGAAGTCCTAACACCCGGTACCTCAGAATGTGACCTTATTTGGAGGTAGAGTCATTGTAGAAGTGACTAGTTAAGATGAGGTCATTCTGGGGCAGGGTGGGCCCTAATCCAACATGACTGGCGTCCTTATAAAAATGGGAAAACTTGAGCACGCACACATACACACATACATACACACCCCACAAAGAACACCGTGTGACGACTGGAATTAACGCTGCCCCAGAAAGTACCAGAAACTGGGGGAGACACAGGAAACACCCTCTTCCTTAGTGCCTTCAAAGGGAAGCACAGGCCTGCTGAGAGCTACATCTCAAACTACCAGCCTCCCAACCATGAAAAGATACATTTCTATTGTTTAAGCTGCCCAGTTGGGTTGCTGTTAGGACAGCCCTAGCAGACCACACATCTCCATAGCCCAGGCCTGGCACCGTCCGCTAAGAGCGCGGCTCTAGCCTGATCTTGGAGATGAAGACACCAGGACAGAGAAATAAAGGACACTGCTTAGACACCAAGCCTTCACTGACCAAGATTAGAACTCAAATCAAGAAAACAAAAAATCTGCTGCAAAAAGTTGTGAGAAGTAAAAGCATGAAAGAAATTACAAACTCCCTTCCCTGGAAGCCTGCTAACTCCTCTGAGATGGCTTAGGGTGGTTCTGTCTAAAGAGAAAGGTGCCTCCTAGTCCTACAAATCTCACCACCCCGACCACCCCCCCAACTCATAATTTCCACTGCAGGAATGAATTACTTTCAAAGGCCTAAATCTACTAAAAAGAAGGCAGCTACTGAAAATTGAGGCAAGAAAAAAAAATGTGAATAGAAATGGCATTTTAATAAGTAATAAGACTTTAAGGGAGGCTAGGAGTTCAGACTCACTTCTGAACTTTAATATGGAATTAATCCACAATGTCTTCCAAAAACATCCATCCAGCAAACCTTGCACAATGGTGTCCATTTCAAATGCAGCCATAGAAAATACAAATGAACCTCTAAAAGCAATCAGTGTTAGGGTGGGTTTTATGAATTGATCTCTGGTATGTGCCAGCTATGGCTAAAGTCCAAATTACAGCAAGTGTCAGTGATAATCTAGACTAAATTTAGTATTAGCTAGAACAATATGGTTAGAGTTAAATTTTATGAAATGGAAATATACTCACAGAAGAAATATGGAGCACGTGTGAATGCTGGCTACCAGTCCATGCACCGAAAATCAGATCCAGGGGTGAATAAAATAGACCCTAGCCTGCCCTCATAGAGCTTAGAACAGAGTTCACAAATAGAATTCAGTGGTACCCCCACAGGGTGATAATATCTCCTGGTCTTTAAAGGGTGAAAATTTCAGGGCACCTGGGTGGCTCAGTAGGTTAAGTGTCCGATTAGGGCTCAGGTCACGATCTCCCAGTTCATGAGTTCGAACCCCGCATCAGGCTCTGTGCTGACAGCTCAGAGCCTGGAACCAGCTTCAGATTCTGTGTCTCCCTCCCTCCGTCTTTCTCTCTCTCTGCCCCTCCCCATTCATGCTCTCTGAAAAATGAATGCTAAAAAATTAAAAATAAAGGTAAAAATTTAATAACTGCTATCTTAGAAATTTCTATTTGCTCTTCTGAATTTTAAAATTAGTTCTCATGACTCTCCTTGAAGTTAGTAGCAGAGGCTGGGCCCTAGGCTCCTCTCAGGTAGAATGTACAGGAGTGTTCCCCTTAGTGTGTGTGCCAACCTTAGAAGCAGACCAATATATAGCTTGAACAAACCAAGGTCACTGATTTAAGACCCGAAGGACCAGGCAACTTCAAGAGACTGCACTTATTATCCTGGCAGACAACTCCACATTTCAAGTCACTGCTTTACAGAAAGGAATTATGGCCCCCAACATACAGACAGATGGTATGGGCAAAGCATTTCATGAACAGAGAGGGAAGCAAAGATCAATACAGATGCGGATCTGGTTACAGAGGGGGAAACAGACCTCTATCCAGGGATCATGGTACCTTTGGAGTGGGGGGGGGCAGGCAGAGGGCAGTGGTGCAAGGTGAGGGCAGCATTCACCTACATAGGAGATTCCCTCAGTCCTTCCAGGACCCTCTTCTGGCCTGACATTGTGGCACTGTGACCGACCTTGTCCAACCAGCCTACCAGGCAAACTAAGTGTTCACGGTCACATTCATGTGACTTCTAGGATTTCCCTTTCCCATGGAGGGCTGAACAGTTCATAAACAGTCTGTTAAACCAGCAGCAGCCTTTTGCTTCAAGGTACAGCGGCTCAGTTTTAGCCACAGGCTACACCACCAGGACTGGATGCATTCCAACTGCCCTTCTTCCTCAATGACATCAGATCACTTTCAGCAAATGACAAGCTGAAAGGTAGATGGCGGTGTGATTAACTTCAGTTTTATGTTTTTAAATTCACAATTTATCCACTGAAAAGATAGCCAGCACTTGGAGGATAGGGGCTCACACACTGTGCTAATGGTGTTGATTTTTCACTGTGGCACAGGTAAGCCCAAACATGGGGCAATCCTCTCTGCATGTGTTCATGTGGACATGCTCGCGGGCATTAAATATACAGGAGAAAAAAGGACAAAAACCTTAAAAGCCACTCGCTTCAAATCACTTTAAAGAACAGCCCTTAGAGTGGCTCCTGTAGAGTCCTAGAGAAATTTTTAAGAATCATAGTTACTACTTCTTGCTCTATGTCACAGTCTTTTTAAATAAATAAAATTTTTTTAAAAAGTCAAAGTGTTACAGAAATACAATGGTCTCCCAATACAAAGGGAACAGATTTCTTAAAGTTAATCTATTATGTCCAGATGGCTATTTAAGCCACATCAGACACCAAAGCCCTCACCTCCCCGGGCTACTGCAAAGTCCTGAAGTTGCACTGCTCTCCAGAGCTTCCTGCAGACATCCCTGGGGGCCACTAATGCTCGAGTGCACCCCCACTAGGATTTCTTGCCTCATCACCTCAATATTGCAAGGGACTTCCTGGGAATTAAGAAGGAGCTGTCAGAGCATTCTGTGGCATTTAACAGGACACTGGCCACGAAGTCGTCCGTGGCCGTCCATTCCAGCCAGCCAGCAGCTTGGCTATCTACAGCCAGAAGCACATGGAGGCCATCTATGCGCATTCTAGGTTAGGAAGGTTCTCACTTCTCCCTATGGAGAGCTTCTTCCTCCTCCCACCTCTCTACGTAACTAACTCCAACCCCAGCACATTCTAAGGAATTTACAAAAATGCCTTGAACACCTCAGATTTCAAATATTCATTATAACATCTTCCACTGAATAATGACACACAAGTTTTGTCCATTTTCAACTCTTAGTCCTTTTTTAAAATTAGGGTGAGGATTTCTTTACTTTTTCACATAGTACATTCTCACTATAGCACATTAGATCCAGAACGGTCTTTAGAAAATCCCATCACACAACCACCACTAACATTGCTTCCTGTTTTTCCAAAAAATCGTTGTCCTGCTTCATACCCAATTTAGAACACATCATAAATATTGCAGTAGCTGTAAAGCATCCCATCCTATGGCTGTACAATTTACTTATCCATTCCCTTTTGGTTAGACAATTAACTCACTTTCCATTTTTATTGTAAGTTATACCTTAAAGAACATCTTTATGCCAAATATTTTTTTTAACTTCAGACATTGCTTGAAAATATATTTCTAGAGTTAGAATTAGTCCAGGTGTGAGTAATTATTCAAATGAGCAAACGATTTTGCAGTTGTCAGTAATACATAGCCAAAAAGGTTCATGCATTTCAGTGTTAAATCCTGACATTTCACTTTCCCATATTTGAAACTCATTCTTCCCTATAAAATCCCTTCCTCTCCTGGACTTGCTCCTCCCTTCAGCCTCCTGCCTCCTTCTGCAGAATTGGCCCCAACTGCCTAGGCAGTAGTTGTCTCACCTGTAAGAGGGTAAGGTTTCCATACTGCTTGCTTTTGTTTCTGCCGGTTTTCATTCATCCTCCAACTCTGCCATGACCTTCCTCCAAAGTATTCCATTAGCATGGTTTAGGATACTTATGGATTATATATGTATCTCATATGTATCTCTTATATTCTGTAGAATATAAATCCTTTAGTGATTAGAAACATTTTTTTAATTACCTACCTTCCCTAAATATAGTTATGACCTACATTCTTTCTTTCTTTTTGTTAAATTTTTCACAAGTTCCTAGTCAAACTCAGTCATAGTCTAATTGTTTGCACTAGTTTACAGGTACATCCATCATAGGCTTCCAGTAATTTTGGCCCTCTTTCTCCATTCACAAAGAACAAGTTTCCTTCTCCTCCCAACCCCACCAGAAGTTTGATCACTTTTTAAAGGTTGGTCTTTTTTCAGAATCCCATGACCTATTTAATTCCATCACACTGAGATTAGCCCAAACATATACACTAATGGCTCATCTCAGAAACATGAAGTTTAATCAAATGTACACATACTGCAAAACAATACAAAACCACAGCCATAAACACATGTATCCATCAAAATACAAGTTGTCAATGTAAACCTGACTGGCTGTTTTTTCTATTATTTGTTTATAGTGTATTTACTTAGCACCAGCACGGCCCCATAAGGAAGTTACAGCAAGTGCCAAAGATTTGAGAACTCATGAGAAATGAAGGAAAGGGAAAAATTTTCAATTTCACGATCATAATCACAAAATGTATAGGCCACCTAGATCTGTGGCCACAAATTAAGAAGCGATCACCATCATTTAACTGTAGCAACAAATATGAAGAGTGATGTGGGGAGAACTCTACTTCTAAGAGGGTCTCCCTCTCCCCATTCCATGTGGACCTCAGTCACTCTGCCACCTGAGACCAATGCTGTGGAAATGAATCACAGCAGTGGCTTCGAAACTTCCATGTGCCTCTGAATCACCTGTGATCTATGAAAGTCTGATTCTGATTCAGGAGGTTGGGGGTGGTGTCTGAGATACTGCATCCTAGCAAGCCCCCAGGGCTCAGAGTGTAGACCACACTCTGTGTAGCAAATATATAGATTTCAGCATCTAGGAATTTTATAATCAGTGGAATTATAATTAAGTTTCCAAAATGGCTATAAATGATTACCTCCCTTTGTTTTATTAAAGGCAAGCTGCTTAGAGAAGACATTTTTTTAAGTTTATTTTTGAGAGTGTGTGTGCATGCATGCAAGTGGGGGAGGAGCAGAGAGCTAGAGAGGAGAGAAACAATCCCAAGCAGGCTCTGTGCTTTCAGCACAGAGCCTGACTCTGGGCTCAAACTCACGAACTGTGAGATCGTGACCTGAGCCAAAAATCAAGAGTGGGATGCTTAACCCACTGAGCCACCCAAGTGCCCCACACTGTTTTTGGTTTTGTTTTTTTAATATTATTAACACTGATAGATTCTGAAATACATCAGAAAATGGTAACATGGGTTGCCTTGAGGAAGGAACTGGCCTACTGGAGAAGTGGGAGGGTTTCACTGAATATTGTTTTGCAGCTTTTATTTTTCTTTCTTTCTTTTTTTCAGTAGGCTTGACACCATTGTGAAGCCCAACACAGGACTTGAATTCATGATCCTGAGATCAAGATCTGAGCAGAGATCAAGAGTCTGACACCCAATGGACTGAACCATCCAGAAGCCCCTTTTGCAGCTTTTAAATGTTGAACCACATGAATCAATTACCCATTCAGAAAACAAATTATATTTTAAAACCTTAAAGCATTTCATAGGATATTCTGAAAGCTCAATAAACATTAACTCAAATTAATCCATTCCCAGGAAAGTAAATGGTGAGCCCAGGAGACCACATACCTTAAATAACCTATCATTTTTCTTCAAAGAGGGAACATGCCTTAGTTCCCCCATCTTCTAGAATCATGCCAACATTACATTTTTATTGTCATAACCCTTTTCAACCCAATTACTCTTCTCCAGCACTGGAAGGGCCCCAAAGCATACCTTCCTTCATACTAGATTCATAAAAAAAAAAAGCTTCTATG
Organism: Lynx rufus; assembly: GCF_022079265.1. Taxonomy (NCBI): domain Eukaryota; kingdom Metazoa; phylum Chordata; class Mammalia; order Carnivora; family Felidae; genus Lynx; species Lynx rufus. The sequence goes on from NW_025814834.1 coordinate 82,018,111, forward strand.
TGCACCCTAGTAACTCCAGTCCCACTGCTGGGAACAGGGAGAAAATGGCAGAGAACTTTAGATCACCCAACCTCTGTTAAGTTTGAGTTGGACCTATTTGCTCTATAACTGTTCCTACAAACAGCAGTCAAGTTGGACTTTTAGATCAATACAGAAGCAACTGCAGCTGAAATCAGAAACCAAAAGCAAGAATGGGCGAGACTATGTGTGTCAGTATGTGTTCTCATGGGTGTGTCCTCACAGAAGTGACCCTCCAGCTGACCCTTACAGTAAACATTAACTAGACCATCTGTTTTCATCTTAACCCATATTGACCTGGCCCCACCTGCACCCTCACAGGGTCTCCAGGGTAAACACAATCTTCTTAAATAACTTGGTCATGACTCAGCTCTAGGACTCTCTGAAAGTGCTCACTGCATTAGCAACTTCTGAATCGATATTCATCGGTAAATCTTGAAATGCCTGCTTTGACTCTATTTTTTACCAAGTCACCACAAAGCAGACTCTACCACATTCTGTTGAGGCTTCCTTCCCCCAGATCTCTCACTTCCGCCCTCTTTCTCCACTCACACTGCTGTCGCCCTGGTGGGGGTCTTCATCCTCCACCCCAGGTGGAGTCCCTCCTGGATTCCCATCCTCTCCCTCTCAGGTATGGTCTGTGCTTGTGACTGAGCAGACCAGCTGCACCGGATAAAGGTAAAGGATCAAAGACAGACAAATGCAGGCTGGACGGAAACCCATGTCATAGCCCTGCCTAAAGGGGTTATGGCAATAGTCCAGTAGGTGTGTCTAAAGACCCAGAGTCAACCACACCTAATTCCAGTCTCCACGTCTGTTATCTAGGGAGACACGGCAATAGTAGAAAGAGAACCAAAATCATTGGTGGGGGGGAGGGGGAGGAGACGGAAGGGAAAGGAGCCCCTAGCAGCGTAGTGGCTCTTCCTAACTCTCCCCAGAGACCCCAAAAGCTTCAGATACAGCCCAGAACCAGCACTAACTCCCAGCAACAGAGGAGTAGGCCTGGCAGAGAGGATGGTGAGAACCAGACAGAGCCAAAGACCCAGCCAAGAGGGCTGTGGTTCCAGCAGGAATGCCTGTGCCAAGCAGGAAATGGAAGAAACGCAGAATGAGAATATATTGTGAGGGTTGTGGCAAGGGTGTCTCCAGCGCATATGGGTGCTCTCACCCAGGGCCCGAGCTTGTGTGGCTGAGTTCTTACCTGCCAGGCAGTGGGTATGAAGCTGCCAAAACACCTCTGCCCACGTCAGCAACGTATCAGGAACTGAGAGCTGCTGCCGGTTAAAAGCCAAAGGAGCTACAGCTGCACGTGGCTGGAGAAAGTAGTTACAGCTGTGGAAGACCCATTCCACTTACTCAAAACTCTCACCAGCTCCTCCTACATCACAGCACCACCAAAAGCAATGGTTTCATAGGCATGCATTGCCTATGAAGACGTCACCTGCTACCATTCTCCTCCCTGCTTAGTATTCTGTAGCCACTCTGATGTTTCTTGAACAAATCAGGGAAGTTGCCACCCCAGGGCCTTTGCACCCACCATTCCCTTGGCCTAGAAAGCTCTTCCCACAGGAGAGCTCTTTCTCTCTCCTCCAATCTTCACTCAAATGCCTCAGTTAGTGTTCCCTGACCACCCTATTTAAAATTACAGATCCCCTCCTCCACCACCTCAGCACTCTTTCCTTTTTCTGTCTTTGTTTTTCCTCAAAGCACTTATCACACTGACCTCCTGTATCTTTTGCCTACGTATTTGTTTATAGCCCCCTTCAGCAGAAGCACGTGTGCTGAGAGTCTAGGAAGACTAAAAGAACTTTCAAGAGACACAAATGATTTTACAAGCAAAAGCAACAAATGCCCATTATGCCCTTTTTTTTCCTCCTTCCCCTTACACAGCCATTCCCGGTTTTCAGATGTAGATTGAGAGACGTCCTTCTTAAAGTTTTCCTTCACGTGTTTCTGCTTCCCTGGTCCCCCTTTCTCCAAACTCCCACAGCACTGTCTATTTATGCAAAATTCACTCTAAGCCAGTAGCGCCTGCCTCACTGGGCTACTGGAAAGACAACATGAGTGAGTTCGTGGTTAGAAAACCCCTAAGACCGTGCTCAGTGCTATTTGTCATCCAGCAATGTAGCCATCATTATTATTTAGCACATAAATCTTGTCTCACATAGACTGATTAAAGCCTTATTCCCACAGCTAGATTATAAGCCAACTGAGGGCAAAGATCTTATTCTGTATTTTGAGATCCCCCTAACCACTTAACCCAGTTTTTAATAATTATTTGTCAACTGGCTGAAACAAAAGGTTTCCACTGTTAAAGATTTGTTTGAAACTCCTTAGAGTCTCTATTTAAACAGTGATTCTAATCCTTCCAGGACTGACCTGATGTGTAAATACAGCAAATCCTTGAAAATGGCATTTATAATAGGAACTTTGCTATAGCACGAACAGCAGAGCCAAAATACTATATGAAAGATCAAACAAATATTGACTCAAAAGAATTTTCCCCAAGGCAACTGTTATAGTCTTATCTTGAATAGAATGTTTGCAGTTAATTAAGTATTGCCAGGGACTCAGAAAAATCCCAGGCAGACCCTGCCAAACTGGGTTTTACACTCCTATCATCTTATTTACAAGTCCCTCTCCTCACACACCCCTCACCTATCACTACTGTTAATGCTGTGTGTGGGATTAAATGGTCAGTAAGTCATACACCTTTTATCCGTGGAGAAAAGATAATGGAATCTCAGTGCCAAAGATTCCATTTACCTATCTCACAGCAAATACACTCTGTCTTTACCCTTCCAGAAATCAATCAGGCTGTATCTATTACTACCTGTTGACTTCTTGGAAATGTATGAAATAGTAGAACCGTGTAGAGAGGGGGCGTTTACTGGTTTCACGGAACATGCCTCTATACACCAAATACTAATGACAATTCACCAACCGTGAAGACTGCCAGAACCTGGGAGCCTCCAAATTTACCTCAAAATCAGGCTGTGCTGTGTAGGGAGTGGGCTGATTGCTAGCTTACACTGGGTTGTCTAAAACGTGGGGGAGGTCAATTATGACAGGGGGAAGCCAACAAGAGTCACTCACAGCCTTTCTTCCTTCCCTCCAGCCTTCATTTATCAAGTACTTTATGTGATGACATCATAGTCATTCGATGGTACAGGCACCATTCTAGGCACTGGGAATACAAGAGGGAATAAACCCTACCATGCCCTCAGGAAGGTTATACTCCAATGAGAGACAAAGAGAGATCAACAATAAGTAAAATTTATACAGCTGAACCTTAAACTACAGCAGGTTTTAACTTCTCTGGTCCACTTACATGTGGATTTTCTTCAATACAGTACAGTACTGTAAACATATTTTCTCTTTCTTATGATATTCTTGACATTATATATATACTGAACAATATACATAACATACAAAATATGTGTTAATCGAATGCTTATTTCTGGTCAACAGTGGGCTATTAGTAGTTAAGTTCTGGGGGAGTCAGAAGTTAAACATGGTTTTTCAGCCCAGGGGTTGGTATCCCTAACCCCCTTGTTGTTCATGAGTCAACTGTACTGTGTTAACTGCTAACAAGCGGTAGGGAGAAGAAAAGAAAAAAGAAGGAAGCAGGATATAAAACATTACAGGGCCAAAGAAGGGGGTGAAATTACAGATGAAATTACAGGTAGCCAAGAACAGTGAGAAGCTCATATTTGAGTCTGAAGAGTGGGAAGGAGCCAGCTTTGCAGATAAATGGGGAAGAGCGTTCAAGACAGCATTAAATACAAAGGTCCTGTGGCAGATCACGGCTGGCATGTTGGGGAACATCAAAGAAGCCAGTGTGGCTGGAGCCTAACATTCACAGGGAGAGATGTAAGAAACAAAATCAGAGAGGAGCAGAGAGCGAGATGTATGCTTCTAAAACACATACCTGTTTATCCATCACAGAGAAAAGCCACCCATTTACCAAATTTTCATTTACTTAAAACTCCACAGTGGTTATTTTTCAAAAAATGCATATCTCTATATTTCAAGAGAACAACAAAAAGAAGAAAAAAAGCCAACCTACAAAAGAAAAGAAAAGAGAAAGAAAAAGCCAACATATTTGCCTGGGGAAAAAATCCTAAGTTTCTATTAATAAAAATGAAAACTGTTTGTGGCTTTGAGAGTAGCTGCTATAGAACTGGGACCGAGCACCACAGTGGAGAACACAGCTTAGCACCACGGGCAACTGGATGTGCAACAATGCTATAAAAAGATGTCACGCTGGTATAAAAGAATAACATGCAGAATTACAGGAGAGAAAAGCATTGAAATTTACCACAGGGACATTTTTTTAAATGTTGCAATGCCCCAAAAGTCTTTGGCAAGTTTAAATGCCAAGCTGGCTAATGCAATATCCAGACCACACATCCTTCCTGCCCAACCAGCTTCTCAACATGAAGAAGATGCTATCGGCCAAGATCTGTGACACAGCAGGGTTTGGGGGTGGCACCTTAAGATCTGCTATCTTTCAATTCCATTCAGTCCTAATCAACCAGTTTCGTGTATCTCGTAAACAGTATTCCAATGAAAAAACACTCATAAATTCTCAATAGTTCGGTGCAGTGACTCCACTGTTCTTAAAGAACACACAGTCTGTGTCACCAAGGCAACAAGCACGGACCACAGGGCGTACTCTGAAGCATGTGTAACAGAAAACAGCTATTATTAATCACTAGTCACAATCCTTCCCCCATCAGGTTCTTCAAGGCCACGCCCCCTCCCCACCCACAAAATGGACAAACTCCTGTTGGTGGGTCATTTCATGACTATCTCTAGTTGGAAATTATCAGAAAGAAAACTAAAAGAAGTCAGTAGGACTAAAGCGATCTACATAATAAAGACTGCAGGTAAAGATGTGACTGGAACTTCAGAAAAGTACGAGGTGATCTGGAACAGTGCGAGGCAGGAGAGATGGGAGACAATTTTTACAGATATTACTTAGAATTTTTAGAAATATACATTAAATCCCTATTAATATTCTCTGAAAAAAGTCAAATAAAGTTCAAAATTTGGAAATACCTGTTAGTTAGTTACTTTAGCTTCTGAACTGTGTTCCTCTGGATGGTAAATTGTATGAAGTACACTTGCAACAACCAGACTTGGGGAAAGAGTCTAGTCCATGGACATAAAAAATGCAGTGAATTCTTTACTTAACATAATACATTCTGCAATATCAAGGGCAATGATGTATTTCAAAACAAAGCATGGTAACGATGTTACAGGGAAAATCACAACCAGATGTCCCCTGCCCTGCCTCAAACGCTGAAGCCAGTTATTCTACAGATGTTAAAAGTCACATGCCAATTTATTCCCAGACTACCTAAAAAAGCAGAAATTTGGACAAAGATTGTCTTCCATTTTTCCAGCCTCAGCAAAGCACCCAAGTAACAAAAACCCTGCTTCCTTGCAGTGGTGTTCCCCAATCATCTAGAAGTTTCTACTCAGTAAACCTAAGAAAAAAAAAGGATTTTCTCTTGGTATCATTGAATCTTGGAATCCAACCAGTCCCTCCTTTTCTCCTTCAGAAGACAACCTATCAGGCAAGTTGAGAGCAGGGTAGTTACACATTGTTCAAAAGCAAAGGCTTTGCTACTCACCAGGAAGTTTCTGGTCAAAGAGGATTCATAAATAATATAAAACAATGCCCCAATGGTAAGTAGTCAATTAAATTTTTCAATTGCACAAAGAAGTTAACAAATTCTCCATTCTAACCGGGAAATAACTATTTGAGGCATTAATGATTATAAAATAGATTACATAAAATTAATAAATAGAAATCTATTTAAATTACATAAAATTTTTAAAAATAAGTGGAGGGCCACCTGGGTGGCACAGTCAGTTAAGCGTCTGACTTCAGCTCAGGTCATGACCTCATGGTTCGTGAGTTCGAGCCCCACATCAGGCTCTGCGCTGAGAGAGCCTGCTTCAGATTCTCTGTTCCCTTATCTCTCTGCCCCTCTCCTGCTCCCACTCTCTCTCTCTCAAAAATAAATAAATGTTAAAAATAAATAAAAAATAAGAACAGAACCTGTAAGTCTCATAAGAACTAAAAACAGAGATTATCTGAGAAGATCCTCTAAAACCAAAAGAAAGAAGCAAAGACTGAAATACTGCGTCATAATACTATGTAACCCCCAAACACCTGTATATAAAGGATGGTTTTTGTCTCTCATGTTTTCCTCTTTCCTTTATTTTCCACAAGGGTAATATAGAAGGTCTACAATTGGTGGGCGGGGGAGGGGGGGTGGGGAACAGAAACATGAAGTTTTAAAAAAAAATTATGCATAGAGAAGACAGAAAATGTCCCTTTAAATGTTATGAATAAGTGTACTTGAGGGATAAATTGCTCCTTATGCTCACTTTTCTGTATTTTCTGACGCTTCTATAATAAGAATGTGGTAATTTCTAATAAAAAGCAAATTTTAGAAAGATGTTTAAATTATTAAAATGTCAAAGAACTAACATGTTTATTAAGGGTCAAAATGTACACATGAAAAATATGACCAGGAGAAAGGATTCAGCACTGAGAAAGCGACCTTTCACAGTTAAACAACTCAGATGCTGTATACCAGTGCTTCTTATACTTGAGCATGTCTTATGCTTTCTGGGGTGTTGTTTGTTTGGGGTGCCTGGGTGGTTCAGTTGGTTAAGCATCTGACTCTGGATTTTAGCTGAGATCATGATCTCATGGTTCATGGGTTCGAGCCCCGCATCGGGCTCTGTGCTGAGAGAGTGGCGCCTGCTTCGGATTCTCTCTCTCCTCTCTGCCTCTCCCCTGCTTGTGCGCACTCTCTCTCAAAATAAATAAATTTAAAATTTTTTTTTTAATTAATGAAAGAAACACAGGTGATGGGACCTGAGGAGGTGCACTTCTAACACACTCTCAGGTGATACTGACACTGCCAGTCTGCAGACCTCACTTGGTGTAGCCAGGTTTGAAGCAACAGGAAGTAAGTAGAGTCCAGCCTGTGTTCTCCCAGGAAGCATGCCAAGCTCATTCTAGGCTGAACAAAGAGAAAATGAACTCAGAATTTCACCTTCTTTTCAACATTCTAAAGCAAGGGCATAGAGTCCTCGCTCTGGCGAACCCTTGGTGATTAAATACTTAGCTATGTTCTTTAAAAGGGGGGTGTCAATGAAATTAAGATCATCATAATTCCAGGACCGAATGAGTTTGTTAAAGCAACCAATGGAACCAGCCTTTGGCCCAAGCATGGCAGACAGTCTCTGAACACCCTAGAATCCACAAACATACCAAATCTCTTGGTGGTACTTTTCAACCACATTGTTTCCTACAATGATTTTGTTAGATACCTAAGAATAGGAGGCAGTCCACAAATTCAGAATCTGTCATTCACAGGGAGACAAAACAAGGCAAACATGCCCTCCATGAGCTTACCAGCACTTGCCAGGCGACTCTGAGAACTCTGGAGCATGGGAAAAGGGGTGAACTTGTAAGGAGTCAGAACAGTGCCTGCCCTTTCACTACCAACCTCGTACTTCTTGCCACCTCAGGGTCCATCAGGAGCTAACAGCAAAAAACATGCTCACAAACTCCTCCGTAAAGCCTCAGTAAGAGATTGCACTGCCTAAGAAATGACTCAGGTCCACACCCAATATCCTCTACCTCGACAACCCATCAAAGCAATAGAGGGTGACCGTGGGGGGATTCCTTTCACCCTAAGGAAGAAGGCACCTGGCTGAGAGGCCTCCAAGTTCTGTGCACTGAGAACCTCAGCAAGAAACTAACTTAATGAACCACTCAGAAGAGCACAGAGAATTCCCACCAGCCTCCATGTCCCTAAACACAATGCCATTTATCCCCAATGCTGTCATTTCCTGCCTGCAGTGAAGTAATTACACACAGTGGGAATTCTGGAGCTGCTGGTTGTAATGTTTACCTGCTGTTAACTTGTTGTGTGACCTCAAAGATATTTCTCTAGTGCCTTGATTCCTCTGCTATAAAAACAAGATAAGGGAATGACATGCTTGACAAAGTGCCCTCGTAGAATACTCAAGTCATTGCTATCCTAGAGATGCTCACAGGGATGGTAATTAACGTGTCTCTTTCACTAAGGCCTTCAGTAAATATGATGGCACGTTGTGTAAAGCATGGGATCCCAAATGATATTTCCTTTCTTGCTAAACCAGGTTTCAGTGGCAGATGCTACCTATAAAATTGTTGATAAAAACTGTATAGAATGTGCTTCTTTGTAAATCACCATTTCATTCACTGAGATGTATTTTTCCATAATCATGGCTCTAACAACAGCCATGGCTTCACAAGTAGAAGAGACACTAGAAAAATCACCTTAAGTTATATTTCTAGAACCTTAACATCCAGCATTAAAAACTTAGTTAAGTAAAATTGGGCTGTACTTCTTTACCAGTGAAATAGTTTGTAACCACTGAACACCATGTTTTAGAAGACTAATTAGTAACATAGTCTGGGCATGTGAGAAAAGCTGGTTATAAAACACTCTGTATGGGGGCGCCTGGGTGGCGCAGTCGGTTGAGCGTCCGACTTCAGCCAGGTCACGATCTCGCGGTCCGTGAGTTCGAACCCCGCGTCATGCTCTGGGCTGATGGCTCAGAGCCTGGGGCCTGTTTCAGATTCTGTGTCTCCCTCTCTCTCTGACCCTCCCCCGTTCATGCTCTGTCTCTCTCTGGCCCACAAATAAATAAACGTTGAAAAAAAAATAATTTAAAATAAATAAATAAATAAATAAATAAATAAATAAATAAAACACTCTGTATGTAAAACAATCACTATAATCTGATTTTGTAAATCTATGCAGGCATAAAAAATACTCAATAAATGGTAGCTATTATATTTTACATCTCTCTTTAGGGCCCCAGCCCTTTTCTTATATATTTGAGTAAGTTATATATTCAAGTTATGACACATATTAATCATTTATGTGTCACAAATGTAATGTGAATTTTCCCAGTCTGTTGTCTCTTCATTTATATAGAAGTTTTAAATTTTAATATATGCAAGTGAATTTGCTTTTTCTTCACTGGTTGCTTCTCTTGCTTTAAAGCCATAAAAATCGTCATTCCTAGGCAGACCTAATAAATATTTTCTGCTAGCTTTTCTATTATTCAATTTGTAATAGTCAACCCTCTGGACTTTATTTGTAAGGTATCCTATGTTTGGTGGGGTACAAAGTGATATCTCGTTATGTCCAAAGCATGTCTTAATTAATCTATTAGACAATGCCTCCTCATTGCCTTATTTTGAAAACTTTAGCACATTGGTGTTATACGTAGTTAGGAAATTATTCCAGTTCACTTTTTAAACAACAAGTACAAAAACTTCAAAGGAAAAACCCAAATATACATAGTAGTTTCATAAGAAATCTCAGTAAAAGATTATAAACAAATGAAATCATTGTCATCATCAAGCCATTTCATCTTCAATGGGGCATCAGTCAGCTAAGTAATAATTGCTATTTAAAATTAGTTCTTCCCATTTAGTCGAAGGCTTTGAAAATATATTTGTAAGGCATATAAGTACATGGTAGCTGAGTCACCAACCGTTGGTTGAATTCTCTGCTTATTTTATGGGTAGGGTCTACTTCTTGGGTCACAATGTTATTCTCACCCCAATACACCTGAAAAGAATGCCCCATGGCTTGAAAACACAAAAAATAAAAGAAGTTGAAGAATCCATTGCTTAATTTAGTGAAGATTTAGAACTATCATTTTCACTCTATTGATTTTCCCTCCAGATATATTAGAAACCTACCATACACAGTATGTACTATATAAATTTGGATGTGGTTTTTTTTCCATTTCTAATGTCTGCATCTTGCCATTTCCATTAAGATATAAGCTCCTGGAAAGCAAAGGCTATGTTTATTGGAGAAGGAAGGAAGGAAGGAAAGATGGACTCATTTGCTGAGCCTTGCCCACAGTAGACAACCAGGAAAGGCTAACAATGGACCAACTATTTTAGCATTTCAGCCATAAATAGTGCTTAAGGGGAAAAAAATTATATATATATATATATATATATATATATATATATATATATATATAAAATATGCCACTGAATGTTTTCATCTGAATTCATCTCTCCTACTAAGTAACATGGACAGATTTTTGCCATCAACTCACACCCTGAAGCACAAGACATGATGATCTTTCTTTTCATTTGCATAGCTACGACTCGTCATTATCCAGTCCTATTTTTTGACTCAACAAAATAGAATTGCACCATTAGGCTTTCAGCATGTCTGTTCTTGCACTGACTATTTTGAATTGTGCCTTTTAGAAAAAAACACTTCAAGAAAAAAGAAAAATTGTAACTCGTTAAAGTACACAGCCACTTGGCTTGGTTTTAGAACCTGAGCTTTTCTGGGTTAATTTGCCTGTTGCTTTTCCATGTAGGGAAGGAAAGTGTGAGAGAGGTTCCTCTGGAGCAAGGCAGTGGGTGAGAGTCCTCAGCCTTGTAATCTCTGTCTGTAGTCCCCTCCACCCATGAAGGGACCAGTTCTCTAGACACTATGCTCATCATCATCATCATCATCAGTGCTACAATTTACTGAGCATTTTATAGATGTCAATCATACTGCTAAATGTTTTTCCAGTGGTGTTTTCATTACCAAAAAATTTTAGTATTTCCTCCCCATTTCTAAAACGATTGCTCAGTGTGATACTATGCATAATTAAGTGTAATTTTAGAGATCTTGCTTAATTTTTTTAATCTAATAAAGGACTAGCATGTTAAGAAATTTGATATTTAATTTCATAATATACTTCTTTCTCATACATAAAACAGAAAACTCTAACCTATAAGAACATCTCGCCGTCCCTGTTTCTCTCTTCTCTGTTGGAGAAGAATGGATGTGGCTGTCAGGCAGCAGAAGGAGGCCCAGGAAAAGCAGAGAGATTATCTTACACGTTGGCAAAGCAACTGTATCTGACTCCTCCCACCACTGTCCCTATCCTGCTCCCAAGCCCCGAGGAGTATGGGAGACCGGGGCAGAGTTACATCCTCATAAACACTAACCAGACTGCCTCTCCCTTGCCTCTCTCTCAGCATTTGCCTACAGGTGTCCACTGGAGAGGCAGGCACGCCTCACAGGAGGTTCCCAGGGAATAGAAAGCAAATGCCAGGGAACCCAGGGAAAAACACAATTCCTTCCATTGTATCAGGAGAGAGGCATCTAAAAACACATATAAACACACACCTAGTATACTCTTGGGTTTAAGCAGTAAGCCTCCTCATTGCTGTTCATATCTGCTACAAACCATGTTCCAGAATATCACTGCAGCCTGCGAAGTCTGAGAAGCTGCAGAACAATCCTGTAGAAACACCTCTGCTCCTTTCCGATGCATATTATGGGAGAAAATTAGCATCCCCGTTTCATCCCACAGAGTCTAGAGTCAAACCCACACCACTACAATGTGCGGTCTCCTCCAAAGACTCTGAGAAGCGGGAGAAACAATGCATTTGCAAGGCCTGGAGGTCAGCACTGGGATGAGGGCAGGGCAGTCGCTAATTGAAGCCAGGCCCCTGGGGTTCAGGTTTGCCCAGGCTGAGTGCTGACTTTACTCCTCACGGAGCAACCCCTTGGAAGTCGCAGTTGCAGGAGACACGAGAGCAGCCTGCAGAATCTCACACTGTTGACCTCGGTCCCTCAGCCTTCCCTGTGTTCATGCCCTTCCCCAAGTAGCTGTGCAGCTCCTCCCACTGATGGGAGTCAAAATAATCGCTTGCCTCTTGATTTCAGACTTGGCCTGTGAATGGCTTTGGCTGGAAAGAACCCAGGCGTTAAGAAGCCTTGCAGGTTTCCTCCTCTTACCCCTCCCAGTTCTGCCACTGCCTTGGCAAGAGCTGCCCTCAGCTTGGATCCCACCTGAAGCCGATGAAAACCCAAACGGCATTCCCAGCAGGGCCATAGCTTGAAGCACAACTGCTCAGTGAAGCCCAGCTAAGATCAGCCAAGCCCCAGAGCCAGCCGCAATTGCAGGAGCCTTAATGAATAATAAGGTGACTGCTCACGGAAAACACAGTATGCCCCCATCACCAAAAAATGATAACTAAATTTTAATAAGTGCTTACTATACACCCATTTTTATGAGACCTTAAGGTAAATTTAGTTATTCATTCCTCACAAGAACCATATAGGACAGATAGGAATTTTATCCCTATTTCAAAGGTGAGTCAACAGAGACACAGTTAAGGAGCCTACCTACAGCTAGAAGGTGGTAAAGGCAGGGTTCAACCCCACTCACTTGCATCCAGAGCACTTGCTCATAACTGCCACGCTAAACAGGCTTGCAAACCTCCTGTCCCAAGCTGCCTAAATTTAGCTGTGGCTTCCCATACCTTGGGGTAAAATCCAAATTGACAAGCACATTAGTAAAATATTCCAGGTCATTCACAGCCTGATCCGTGCTTATCCCATCCAGGCTCCTGCTCTCTCCCCCTCACCCCTCCCTCAAGGTCTGCCCCAACCGACCACACTAAGCCCCTACACTTCACCAAACTCCCCAGCTCCCTCGCACATAGGACCCACTGCTCCCTCTGCCCAGAATGCCCTCCCCCCTAGTTCTAGAATACAGGTCCCTAGGGTTCCTCCTGCGGAAACCACTTCCTGTCCCCAGCTAAGAGCGTGTGGCTGGCTGCTCATCCTGAGTGTTCTCCCAGCTTCCAGGACCTTCTCCAAAGAGCATGGACCACTTTGTGCTATTACCATCTGCTTAGCTATTTCTGAGCCTAGCCATGAGCTCCTTAAGGGCAAGGCCTAGGTCTTACTCATCTTTTTCAGCCCAATGTTTAACAAGGTGCCTAGTCTCATCGTGGGAGCTCAATAAACGCTTGCTAAATTAAAAAGGGGGCAAAAGGAGCAGTGACATGAGGGAGAAATGGATATGGAGACAGGAGGTTTAAAGTTTCATTTTTAAATAGCAAGTCTCGTTTCTAATAAACATTAATTAAACTGCTCAACACCCCTGGGTCTCCAGCTATATATTCTTCAATTAAAATAGTTCTTTCATGACGGCTTCCTCTGCCAAACCTTTCCTCGCAGGCTTCTGTGTTCACCAGAGCGTCTTGGGACGAGTAACAAAAGGCACTATATTTGCTTGAAACAGAAGGGAAATTGAAGGCTTACTCCCTTACTTCACTCCTGGCAACACAGAAGTGCACACAGTCTGGTTTCAAAAGAGATGGAGGTAAGCTTGTGGCAGAGGGAGGCACATTCCTAAGGAGTGAAAGGAAAAGATTCCCAAGACAGGGCCCAGATAAGAAATGACTTGACATGGGGAGAAAAGGCTTATTTAACCCGAACCAGCAAGTGACTCCCAGGAGAGGCGGCTTTCAGAATCCCGACTTGCAGCTGACAGGTGGTTATTATTCCTTAACCTCAGGGACACCCAGTAAAGATTCAGAGCTGGGCAACCTCACAGCACCTGTGGAGAGCTGACAAGTGCCACAAGATGGAGGCAACAGGTGCCCTCAAAATCACACGTCTCCAGGAGCACCTGGGTGGCTCCATCAGGGGCGTGTCCAACTTCAGCTCAGGTCATGATCTCGTGGTTCGTGAGTTCAAGCCCCACATCAGGCTCATTGCTGTCAGCACAGAGCCCGTTTCAGATCCTCTGATCCCCTCTCTCAGCTCCTCCCCTCTTGCACTTTCTCAAAAAAATTTTAAAAATAAAACATTTAAAAAAAAAAATCACATCTCCTGGCCACTTACATTACCCAGGCCCTGATCTTGGAGCCACAGAGAATCTATATCAATAGGAGGGAAGAAATGGTGGGCTCCTGAAGTCTCAGGCTGAAATCCTATATGCACACACCCCTCTCCACCCTGCAGCTTTGCTGTGACTGAAGAATGGGGCTTCTGTTGTTTGTGTCTCCTGGGAAAGGTGGGAAAGACCAGAATAATGGGTGTTCCTTGATTGGCTGCCACCTGCAACTAGGACCGGATGTCCGAGTTATAGACGAAGGGAATGCAAGAACCATAAGATCTTTGAGATCCGGCCATCCAGGAGTTTTCAAACATTTTCTGGTGACCACTTTGTTCACACAACAGCTTGCAGAAGGGAGGAAACTGAGGCTGCTCCCTTTGGGAAGCAGGGGCCAGGAACCCCGACTGTTGGTGCAGGGACAGCCTCTGAGATGGCTCGGTGGAGGCTTGGGAATGTGGATTGGACATCACAGATTTAGTCCAAACCTGCATCTTGCAGTATGGAAACCATGGTTCAGAGAGGTAAGGTGACACATCCAACGTCAGATGGTCTGAAGGCAGAAGGACCAAGTACAGGATCCAGGTTCCTGATTGCCAGTCCAAACACTCTTTCCTCTACACACTGCCACCCCCTTTTCTAGAAAGGGCCCTCCACACCCTAAACTCCCCCCTTCCCACGAGCAAGTCCCAGGGCCATTCTAGGCTGAGTAACTTAGGTGACTGAGGTAATGAGTAACTCAGTGACAGTATGTTTCACTGGTGTGTTTACCATATGTATTAGGGAGAGCTCTGCTGTAAACACCAATCGATCCCCACCCTTCGCCACCCCAAGCCACCCTCAACATGGACAAATAGCCAGAGGCTTTTCAACGACCTAGAACTTTCTCAGGACCTGCTCCCATGCCCTCTCCTTTTCCGCGGCATTCTCTCAGCCCTGAATCAAATGACCACCTGCAATGCCGGCATTCTTCAATTTGCTGGGTTTGTCCCTACACGGTATTTGTGTTTGGTCTTAAAATGCTGCCTGCTTCACTTTCGAATTTCATTTTAGACGCCTGCAAGGAGAGAAGCCAGCATTTAATCGTAGGGACTGGAGGGGACTGTACAAACCGCTTACAAGGCACAAATAGAGTAGTTATTTTCCTATTTCCCTTCTGATTGAATTGTCTGCTGTATCATATGCAGTAAACAATGTGAACCAGAAAGCAGTTCTGCATCCTTATCTCACCCCCTCACGTAATCAAAAGAAAAAATGCCTTGTAATAAAAAAGGAAAAAAGGAAACTAGAACTTCAAATTTGTTTAAAAGTTAATTAAACTTGAAAGGTTTGTGGGGACAATTCATTTCCTTTTGTAGCCTAAGACCATAAGGTTCGCATTCCATTTTACCAGTGGGATGATAAAAAGTAACCTGATGTTATTTTAATTGTAATAATAAATAATAAAGCTGGAATAAAAGGTTTCTTTTTAAATAGCAAAGTAAAAATGGAAACACATGTAGCATACAATTCTGACTTAACTTACAAAATAAAAACTGTAAACTTTGCTAAGGTGTGTGCCTATTTCATTGCTTTTGCTAATAACCACTTTCATTCTTTTCTGAAAAGATGACTTCACAGTGAGCATACAGGTATGACTTTATATGCATCCTACTTAATCTCCTGAATTGACAAGGTTAAAATGGAATATGCTCTTTACAAAGAAAATTCAAAGTACAATAAAATAGAACAGGCAGCCTCCTGCAAGCTTTCTGAGTAACTCAGATCTGGGGTCGGATAACGTCCCCATCCTTGTCAGTTCCACGTCATAAGCACCCATGGAAAGGACAATGCTGAGTCAAGAGGAAGCAGGAATCCTAGATGAGTCATACTAAAGATGAGCACCGCGGCTCATGTTCCATCACCAGATGCAATAAACAGAGCCAAGAAGTGGGCTAAACATGGCCTGCCTCCCGCTGGAAAATGCTGTGTGAGGGGGTGTGTGTATATGTGTGTGTGAGATAAAACATTTCAGAAAAAGACTTGCTGACGGGAGAGAACAGCAACTGTTGACTAAGGTAAGAGGTTCCTCCTATTGAAACAATGTTGCATTGGATAAAAGGATTTCCAAGCCTCCAGCTCTATAATTCTTTGATTCTGTGGAGTAAAAAGTGAATGTTCCATCAACAAACTGAGACCCAAAAACTCCAAGAAGGAACCCACATGTTACCCGTTTCCTTCTGACAGGTTACCCTGGATAGAAACCGCTTGCCAGAATGTTAAACTTCCTATTTCCTGTTCCCTCCAAGACTTTTCCATGAGCATCCTGAAGACACAGTGAGCATTTAACTCTTCTTTGTCAGAACAGTACCTGCAGCATACAGTGGGCCAAGCATATGGAAAGGCAGGAGGAAAAAAAAAAAAAAAAACTAGCAGGGAAAATTTAAGTTTTATTTTTAAATAATGAATGCTTCTATCCTAGAAAGCATTAATCAAACTCCTTGGCACCTAATGTCACATGAATAAATTCCTCAATTAAATTTTCTTTTTCCTATTAGCTACCATGCCAAGCCTTCAAATGCAGAGAACAAGGCAATTCTTGTTTGTTCCTTCCCTAGGAGAAACCAGGCAGCAGCTCTTGTTCCATCACTCACATTCTGAAGATTATAAAAAGAGTCATAAAGTAGCATAAATAATACTGACCACCTTGTTAATCAGGAACTTAACACAGGAACAACACAAGGATGTCTGCTCTCACCACTTCTATTTAACATTGTATTCTTGCTTCTAGCCAAGGCAATGAGGCAAGAAAAAGAAATAAAAAGCATCTATATTGGAAAGAAAGAAGCAAAATTATCTCTATTTGCAGATAACACTATCTCACATAGAGAAAATCCTAATGAATTCACTAAAACACCAGTAGAGCTAATCGCCAAGTTCAGCAAGGTTTCAGGATACACGATCAAAACCTAAGAATCAATTGCACTTTTAGGCACTACTAGCAAACAATCCAAAAATGAAATTAAGGCAGTTTCATTGACACGGCACTAGAAAAAAAATATGGTCAGTAATAAATTTAAGAAAATTTAAATGCTCAATAACAAAATTTAAAGGCTCAGTAATAAATTTAACAAAAGAAGTACAAGACTTCAACACTGAAAGTTACCAAACGTCATTGAAAGAAATTAAAGAAGACCAAAATAACTAGAAAAATATCCCATGTTCATTATCGAAAGACTTAATATTGTTAAAATGGCAATTATCCTCAATTGTCTGTAGATTCAATGCAATCCCTATCAAAATCCCAGCTGGCTTCTTGCAGAATTTAACAAACTAATCCTAAAATTCATATGAAAATATAAGGGACCCAGAATAGACAAAACAATACTGAACAAGAACAAAGTTGGAAAATTTACATTTCCCAGTAACAAAACTGCTACAAAGCAACAACAATCAAGATTAGGTGGTACTGGCATAAGGACAGACATACAAATCAACCGAATAGAATTGAGATTAACAGAAGTAAATTATATACATTTATTGTCAACCAATTTTTGACAAACTATGACAATCAAAGGGGGAAATAATACTTTTTTCAATAAATGGTGCTGGAAAAACTGGCTGGCTATATGCAAGAGGATAAATTTGGATCCCTAACTCACACCATATACAAAAATTAACTCAAAATATTTCAAATATCTAAACAGAAGAGCTAAAACTACAAAATCTTAGAAGAAAATATAGGTGTAAACCCTTGTGACTTTGGATTAGGCAATGGTTTCTTGGATATGACACCAAAAGCACAAGTGAAAAAAGAAAAAAATAGGATGTTATCAAAATTAAAACATTTGTATTTCAAAGGATACTGTCAAGGGAATGAAAAGACAATGTACAGAAGGAGGCAAGATATTTGCAAATCATATATCTGATAAGGGTCTAGTAGCAGAACATATAAAGAATTCTTACAACTCTACAGTAAAAAAACAAACTACTGGATTAAAAAATCAGCAAAGGACCTGAGTAAATATGTCTCCTAAGAAGATACACAAATGGCCACTAAGCACACGAAAGATGCTCGACGTCATAGGTTATTAGGAAAATGCAAATTGGAACTGCAAAGAGATACTACTTCATACTCACAAAGATGGCCATAAGCATCAAGTTAGACAATAAACAGTGTTGGCGAAGATGTGAGGGTATTGGAACCCTCACAACATCGCTGACAGGAATGTAAAATGGTACAACATCTGTGGAAACAATTTGGAGGTTTCTCAAAAAATTAAACAGAATTACCATATGATCCAGCAATTCCAAGTGGATACCAAAGAGACCCCAAAACACATGTCCACACAAAAAACTTGTGCATGAATGTTCATAGAAGCATGATTCATAATAGTCCAAAAATGGAAACTACCCAAACCTCCATCAGGATGAGTAGATAAACAGAATGTTATATCCATACTATAGAATACTTTTCAACCATAAAAAAGAATGAAGTCCTGATTTATGCTATTACCTCGAAAACATTATTAAACTTAAATCTTGAAAACATCATATTAAGTAAAACTAGTCTAGTCTAACTAGACACAAAAGATCACATAACTGATTCCACTTACATGCAATGTCCAAAATAGGCAAATCCATGAAAATGGCTGCCCAGGGGCTGAGAGGAAGCAACGGGGAATGATTGCTAATGAGTATGAGATTTCTTTGTTAAGTTATGAAAACATCTTGGAATTAGATAATGTTGATGGTAATTCACAACTTTGTGAATATACTAAAAACCACTGAATTATATACTTTATTTTTTTTTTAATTTTTAATGTTTTACTTATTTTTGAGACAGAGACACGGCATGAGTGGGGGAGGGGCAGAGCGAGGGAGACACAGAATCTGAAGCAGGCTCCAGGGTCTGAGCTGTCAGCACAGAGCCTGACACAGGGCTCGAACCCACGAACCGTGAGATCATGACCTGAGTCAAAGTTGGATGTTTACCCAACTGGGCCACCCAGGTGCCCCTGAACTGTATACTTTAAAAGGGTACATTGTATGGGATGTATGTTTATCTCAATTTAAAAATTACAATTATGGTAAGATATGTGCATATACGGCTGGTGAAAGTGTTCACTGGTAAAATGTCTTGAAAGACAGTTTTGAAAAAAGGTATAGAATTTGATCCCATAATTCAAAGTCTAAGAATGTACCCTCCATCAGTAATTACTAATGTCACAACTTTAGCTATAAAGATTATCTGCAAAGTAGTTTACAAGATCAGAATATTGGAAATACCCTGAAGGCACAGACATTGCCCGACACTGCAAACTGAGCGAGTCCCTTTGATCTGGGCAGCACAGGGGCTGGTCTGCACAGTCTCCCTCACTGAGGAGCACACCTCTGAGCCCACCGAGCTGGGCAGGCAAGATTGCCGTAGACTCCTACTGTTCTTTCCCGAAGTTCAGCAGTTTTTCAAGAATAAATGCTTCCCAGATTGTTATATGCCTTTGATAGATTACCAGAGTGACAGGCTGTTCATTTTGTCCAGATTCATAGTTGTTTTATGGGGTCCTTCCAAATCCTCCACACCTGACCAAAAGCCAGTAATCCTGCTTCCTAATACAGATTTTCACAAATAATAATCCTGGTACTGGAGGAGGCTTGGGGAAGAGGCACTCTCAAAACTTGAGGTGATACAATAGATTAGTTCGTGCTTTCTGCAGGCAGCACAGAAATATATATCTAGGACCTTAAAAATATTATTTATTTCATTTAATTATTTAATTATGTCACTTCTAGAAATTCTAGGGGCACCTGGATGGCTCAGTCGGTTGAGTGTCCAACTCAATTTCAGCTCAGGTCATGATCCCAGGGTTGTGGGATTAAGCCCTGTTTTGGGCTCCCCGCTGGGCGTGCAGCCTGCTTAGGATTCTCTCTCTCTCTCTCTCTCTGCCCTGTCCTCCAAAATAAAATTTAAAAAAAAGAAATTCTATTCTAAGGAAATAATTTTGGATGTGCTCAGAGATTTAGCTATAAGAATATACATGACAGAGTTGTTTAAAATGGCAAAAAGCTGAGTTCAAGCTAAATGTGTACGATACATCCTCATGATGAAAATATCAATATACCAGCCATCACAAATAATGTTTTACATGAATATATAATGACATGGAATATGATTATAAAGGTAAGCTAAAAAAAAGAGTTTTAATACAGTATGAAAGGTATCATTTCATGCTTAGGAGGTATATATACATGCTTAGAAGAAATGAGAATGGTTAAAACAGTGACTGTTGGAGCACCTGGGTGGCTCAGTCGGTTAAGTGTCCAACTTTGGCTCAGGTCATGATCTCATGGTTCATGGGTTCTAGTCCTGTGTTGGGCTCTGCACTAGTGGTGTGGAACCTGCACTGGGATTCTCTCTCTCTCTCCCTCTCTCTCTGCCCCTCCTCCACTTGTGCATTCTCTCTCTCTCTCTCTCTCTCAATAAATAAATAAACTTTAAAAAAAAAAACAGTGGTGGGAAAACAGCTGATTAGTGGGGTAATCTATTATTTTCCACATTTTCTATAATGAACATGTATCACCATGGTAATAAGAAAAAAAAATTTTTTTAAGGTAAAATCATATAACTTAAGGCAGGAAATCTCTGTACTTGGAACTTGAAATAAAATTATTACTACAGTTGAGTATTTTTGCATTTGGCTCTGGGCTTCCTGGCTGCCAAGGCAAAAAGAGAAATATAAGAATTATCTAGATCTCTACTGTTTTATTTCCCAGTTCTTCGCAGGAGATCAACTACCATTCCAGCACTGGATTCTAAGAGAAATGTATGATGTATCATTGCTCGGTAATGCTAATACCTACCCTGCAGTACAGCACAGCAGGCGGTGACTCACAACCCTCCCTTTTGTTCTAATTCTTGTTGTTATTGCTTAAGAACTGTAGTCCCCACCCCTTGCTCAAGGATAAGTAACACACACAGTGCCTTTTTCCTAATGTACTTCCATCCCTATTTCCATCATAGCAAATAGTCCCCAAATGAATGTTTTCAATAAGACACCAATTGTGCATTATTTTGACAGTGTCACTGTTTCACTACCAACAAGAATACTCAGAAGACAGTCTCCTAGACAAAGTTGATCTTGTAGAGTGGTAGATGGGGGCGCCTGGGTGGCTGAGCCCATTAAGCAACCGACTCTTGGTTTCGGCTCAAGTCATGATCTCGCAGTTCATGAGTTTCAGCCCTACTTCGGGCACAGTCAAGCCGCACTTTGGGCTCTGCACTGACATTATGGAGGCTGCAGGAGAGTCTCTCACTGTCCCTCACTCACTTGCGCCCTCTCTCACTCTCAAAAAAGGAAAAAAAAAAAAAAGAATGGTAGATGTGGCATACTTTGAGAATGTACATTTCTTTTTTTTTTTAATTTTTAAGTTTATTTAAATCCAAGTTAGTTAACATACAGTGTAATAATAATTTCAGGAGTAGAATTTAGTGATTCATCACTTATATATAACATCTGTTCAAAAGGCCTCAGAGAAGGGAAAGTAGAAAATAATTTAGGTCAGTGGCTATGGATGGTGGCTCCAAAACTTGATGGAAGTCACAAAGAGGCACTGCTAAGGCTACCATCCCTGAAATGACCTCTGGAAAGCTGAACCTTGTGATGACGAGTAGTCCCAGAGATACAGACACATAAACTACATTCGTCAGAGTCAGAGTCCCTGAAGGTTCAGACCTGGGGGGCAGGGATGAGGGGCACTCTGCATATCACCTTCCGTGGGTGTCTGTCCTTGCTATAGAAACCATTTAAATTAGATTTTCTTCCATATTTTACCTACAGTTTCTCTCAGATCCTATGGATCCAAGTCACTCCCAGAGACAGCAGAGATTTGTAGAGCTTGGGAGACTACTAAAATAGCTTACTCCTCTCTCCAAATCCTCCCTCCCCAAAACACCTTCCATTCCATGTGTTGGATGCTTACCTTCAAGGCCCAAATCAAGTCTTTCCTGACCACCTGTGTGACCTTTCTTTCCTCTGTGACCTCTAGGGGCACTTAACCACTACAGTACGCATGACACCCACCTTGCATGTCTTGTGCCCCCGTCAAGCTACAAGCTGTA
Source organism: Lynx rufus (assembly GCF_022079265.1). Lineage (NCBI taxonomy): Eukaryota > Metazoa > Chordata > Mammalia > Carnivora > Felidae > Lynx > Lynx rufus. The sequence goes on from NW_025814834.1 coordinate 82,039,976, forward strand.
AAATACTATGCATCTCACTGAGCACCTGCCACAGTGTCTTATGCATGACTACTAAGGTGACAAGTTCATCTAAATTACCCAGTTTATCTAGAGGCACCTGGGTGCCTCAGTTAAGCATCCGACTCTTGATTTTGGCTTAGGTCCTGATCTCATGGTCGTGAGATCTGAGCCCTGCATCAGGGTCCACACTGAGCGTGGAGCTTGCTTGGGATTCTCTCCCTCTCCCACTCCCTCTGCCCCTTCCTTGATGCGCTCTCTCTCTCTCTCTCTCTCTCTCTGTCTTAAAAACATTAAATTAAGAATTACCCAATTTATCTATTTCCCAAAGGAAATACACGGCTATCAAGCTGTATGTCGGTAAGTAGGTAAGTCTGATAGCACAACCATTAGCAAGGCAATAATGCTAAAAGGCCAAAGTTTCTTGACTGGCAATATCATTTTCTGAGGTTATTTCAACAAATTAATTTTATTGGGCTGATCACTATGGACAAAAAGAATGAAATATTATTCTTGACCTCAAAGGAGTTCATAGTCTCTCAGAAAATCAAGATGCAAATAGAGCTAATTAGGATAATGCCTGATTAACATGAAAACATGGGAGGACACATAACAATTACAAAGCCATCAACGTTCCTCAAGGACCATTCGATTTACCTCCCGCTAAATTGGGGCCACAGGACTAGAAATGGTGTCTAGAAAAAGACAAAGAACCTTCTTCTATCTGAACTGACATGCCCTCCTGAAGAGCCCTGGCCTCTTAACTCAGCCATCAATTTGCAGAGGACACTAGACATTGCAGCCCAACTAATGCATGACACCGGCTGGAGCAGCAAGGAAGCTGAAACTCAGCTAAAGGAACCAGCATCACACCACACACAGGAAAACTCTGAGGTACCAGGGGAGCTGTCCTGAAGCCTTCGGAATGAAAGCTTGTCTAGTGAAAGATGGGCTGGATGAGCATTTTCCACACTGCAAAAAACAACCCATTGGAGAGTCATGAAATCAATCTAGAGGTACAAGACTTCGAGTAAATGCTGTTTCATAAAAGACTCGTCACGAGTATGAGTGTGTGTGTATGCATGCACATGTGAACACGTAGTAGATCGTGCAAACAGGTATTTTTTCATACAGCTTGCAAGGCTGTGAATTAGGCAAACTATTTGGGAGATTATAAATGGATATATTTCTAGTCAATAGAAAGAAAACACCTCTAACAAGTAAAACTATCTCACACTGGAGTTTCCAGCCCCCAGAAGACTTCAAGCAGTGCCACCAAAGCTATAGATTGTCATGGAGAATATTCATTTAAGTAGAAAGTGCATTAAGAAGAACTCTGTTCCCTTCCTATTCTACGAGACTATCAGTCTAGATCACAGGCAATTAACTATCACTGAACACACAATTAGGAGAAAATAATTTCATGGAGTCACAAGGGTGAATGTATATAGCCTGAATTTTATTTGGTTGTTTATGCTGGAATAATACCTCTGTGAAAGGAAAAGTTTTAAGACCATGGTTCTCAGCCTGGATGTATATCAGAATTACCTGGGAAGCTTTTAAAAGATACCCATACCTGGATCCCAACATGTATTAATTAAAACACTGGCACCCAAAATTTATATTTTGTTTAATGTTCTTCAAACAAGAGTTGAGAACCACTGATTTGTAGATATAAAATGTATAAATGACATTTTATAAAGCACAGAGGGAAGGGAAACAGCCCCAGGACTTACATGAAGATCATAAAAAGAAAGGGCTAGAAAACATTATACCAAGGCTTTTAATTCCTGCTCAGGGTGTAAAGAGCTGAAAAGAGCATCACTCTGATGCTCACAACAAATAAAAAGCCAGATAAAGGGCAAGTCCAGAACCTTCTTGAATCCACTAGAAAGCTGAGGTCACAGGGAAACAAACTAGCCCTAAATCTGAGGAGAACCAAATATCCACAGGAAGAAAGAAGGCAAGCACTTGTGTCCCTGAGACAGATGTACCTGGACACTGGCTAACACACATCTAGTAACAAATAACAACAAAGTACTTCTAGAAAAGTTGAAAGAGCACAGAGACAGACCACTCCGAGGCACAGTGCAAAGGCTGACGCTGACAAACCAGCCCCAACTCTAAAAGCAAACTATCACAGGAGGAATTTAAAGTGTGTGGTGCACTGAGAATAACCATACCAACAACAAACCTCAAATCCAGTTCAACTCCTGACTATAGCGATCAACCCCCCACACTAAAGGTCTAGCAGAAATAATAGAAAGGCACTCCTATTTCCACACATAAAAACTGGGAGGCATCTGGCAGGCTCAGGTGGTTGAGTCTCTGACTCTTGATTTTGGCTCAGGTCGTGATTTCATGGTTCATGAGATGGAACCTCACATTGGGATCTGCGCTGAGTGCAGAGCTTGCTTGGGATTCTCTCTCTCTCTCTCTCTCTCTCTCTACCCCTCTGCCCTCTCCCGCTCACTCTCCCTTTCTAAAAATAAAAATTAAAAAAAAAACTATCTCAGTCTCTCACATACTGTACAAGATGTCCAGTTCTCAACAAAACATACAGAGCATGCAAAAAGCAAGAGAAAAACAACACTGCCAAGAAATATGGCAACTAACCGAACCAGACTCAGAGATAGCACAAATGTTGAAGCTATCAGACCCTAATTTTAAATAGCTTTAATTAATTGTAAAGGCAGACAACATGTAAGATCAAATGTATAATTTTAACAGGAAGATAGGAACTGTAAAAGAGAATTAAATGAAATAACTTGAAAGGCTAAGCACAGTAACAGAAATGAAGACTGCATTCAATATGCTTCCGCAGATTTGACACAGCCAAGGAAAGAATCAGTGAATTTGAAAATAGGCCAACAGAACTACCCAAAGTAAAACAAGAAGAAACAAAAAGAATGAAACAAACAAGACAAAAGTGTTCAGTAGCTGTGGAACAAATCAAAACTTCTAACCTAGGTGTAATCAAATTTTAGAAGTAGAAAAGGGAATGGAGCAGAAAAAATATTTGAAGACATACTTGTAGAGAATTTTCTAAAATTAATGACAGATACCAAACCACAGATCCAAGAAGCTCAAGAACACCAAGCAGGATGAATCCCAAGAATGTGCACACATGCCACACACACACACACACACACACACACATACACACACATACACACACATACACACACACAGAGGTATAGCATATTAAAACAGCTGAAAACCAAGGGAAAAAAATTCTTCAATGCAGTGGGAAACAAATGAAACATTAAATATAAAAACAAATATAAGGATTACAGAAGACATCTTGTCAGAAGGCATGCAAGTAAAAAGACAATGAAGCAATATCTTTAAGGTACTAAAAGAAAAAATAAACTGTCAACCCAAAATACTATACCAGTGAAAATATCTTTCAAAAATAAAGGAGAAATAAGGATGGTCATAGACAAACAAAAGCAGAGAATTCATGGCCAGGACACCTACACTACAAGGAAGGCTAAATGAAGTTTTTCACACAGAAGGAATATAATGTCAGAAACTTGGATCTACACTAAGACCTGAAGGGTGCTGGAAATGGAATAAATGAAAGTCAAAAACAATTCATCTTTTTCTTATTTGTAATTGCTACAAAAGATAACTGAATGTTTAAAGCAGGAGTCAGCAAACTATGGTTTATAAGCCAAATACAGCCCATAGTCTCTTTTAGTATCACCTGCGAGCTAAGAATAATTTTTATATTTTTTAAGGGTTGTTGAAGAAAAAAAGAAAATATGCAGCAGAGAACAAATGTGGCCTCAAAGCCAAAAATATTTACTTTCTGGTTCTTTGGACAAAAAGTTTGCTAACTCCTGGTCTAAAGCAAAAATAATAGCAATGTTTTATTTACAGCACATGTAAAAGAAAAATGATGATAACCATAAGCACGAAGGATAGAAGAGAAGGATTAGAAATATACTGTTGTTAAGGTCCTTACACTACATGGGAAACAGTTTACTATAATTTGAAAGCAGATTCTGATGAATTACAGATATATATGTATTTATTTATATAGACACACACATTTTAGCATAATCACTTAAAAATGTTAAAGAAACATAAATAAGAAGTCCACAGTGGAGATAAAAGGGAATCATAAAAAGGACTCAATAGGAAAAAGAAAGGGCACCTGGGTGGCTCAGTTGGTTAAGCATCCAACTTTGGCTCTCTTTCTTTCTTTCTCTCTCTCTCTCTCTCTCTCTCCCTCTCTCTCTCAAAAATAAATAAGCATTACAAAAGAAATAGGAAAAAGAAAGAAAAAAAGAACAGCAGAAAAATGGATGATCTTAATTAAGTTTAATTGCATAGTAAATGTGAATGGTTTAGCACACCAGTTAAAAGACAGATATTGTCAGATTGGTCAAAAAAGTAAGACCCAACTATCTGAGGTCTACAAGAAACCTGCTTTAAATATACAGACGTAGGCAAATTAAAAGTAAAAAAAATAAAAGATACAGGATGCAAACATTAGCAAAAAGAAAGCTGGAGTAGCTATATTATTAACACCCAAAGTAGTAGAACCCAGAACAAGGAATACTAACAAGGATAAAGAGAAATATTATATAATAGTAAAAGGATCCATTCCCCAAGAGGACATAACAATCCTAAATATGTATGCTGTTAAGAACGGATGATCAAAATACATGAAGGAAAAAGTGATAGAACGAAAAGAAGAAATGGAAAAATCAACAATTGTAGTTGAAGACTCCAACATGCCTCTCTGTTATTGAGAAAACAAGTGAAAAGAAAATCAGTAAGGACACAGAAGACCTAATATTTCCAGAATATTCTACCCAACAATAGCCAAATACACATCCTTTTCCAGTACACACTGAGTATTCACCAAGAGAGAGCATATTCTGGAACATAAAATAAATGTGAACAAATTTAAAAGAACAGAAATTACGCAAATTATATTGTAAAACAATAAAGGAATAAACTAGAAAGCAATAACAGAAAAACTTCTGGAGAATTCCCAAACACTTAAAAAAAACCACGTGACATAGTTTCAAATAACACATGGGCCAAGAAGAATTCTCAGGGAATATTTTTAAATATTTTAATTTTAAATAAATGAAAATGAAAATAAACATAATAAAATTGTGGAATGCATCTAAAGCAGTGGTTAAAGGAAAATGTATAGCACTAAATGCTTATATTAAAACAGAAGAAAAATCTCAGACCAGTAATAAAAGCTATCCCTTAAGAAAACACAAAAGTAAATTAAACCCAAAGCAAAGAGAATGATGTAAAAAAGAAGAGAACAGAAAGCAATAAAAATGAAAGCAGAAAAACAGACAAAATTAATGAAACCAAAATCTGGATCTTTGAAAAGATCAATAAAATTGATAAACTTCTATACAGAATAAGAAAAAGACTGAAGAAACAAATTACCAGTATGAGGTATGAGAGGAGAAAATCACTAAAGAGTCCATGGACATTAAGTGGATAATATGACAATACCACAAACAATTCTATCTCCATAAATTTGACAACCTAGGCGAAGTAGAACAATTTCTTGAAAGATATAAACTACCCAAACTCACCAAGAAATAGGTAAAGTGTCCTATACCTATTAAAGAAATGAAAGTTGTAGTAAAAACCTTCTATCAAAGAAAACTCTAGGCCCAGATGGTTTCATTAATGAATTCTACCAAATGATGATGGAAGAAATAATACCAATCCTGCATAGTCTCTTCCAAAAATACATCACAACCTAGTCAAGTTATCCCAGGAATACAAGCCTGGCTCAACATGTGAAAATCAATCAATAGAATTTGCTGTATTAAATATGAAGACAAAAAAATCACATGATCTTGTCAACCGATGATGAAAAGGCATTCAATAAAATTCAAAATCCATCCATAATAATAACAACTCTCAGTAACTTAGAATACAAGGGAAATTCCTTAACGTTATAGGCATCTATCCTCAGTTAACATCATACTTAATAGTGAAAAGTTGATGATTTCTCCCCCATGACAAGAAACAAGGCAAGAATGTTCTCTCTCATCACTCTTATCCAACAATGTACTAGAATTCATAGTTAGTGCAATAAGGCAAATAATAAATAACTAAAAGGCATCCATCCAGACTGTAAAGATTTTTATTCACAGATGACAAGACTATGTAGAAAATCCCAAAGCATCTACAAATAAACCCTCTAGAATAAGTAACTTTAGTTACTGTTAGTAAGGTAACAGAATATGTCAATATTTTAAAAAATTGCATTTCTATATTCTAGCAATAATAGCAACCCCAAAAATGAGATACTTAAGTATAAATCTAACAAAACACATGCAATATCTATATCCTAAAAACTACAGAATGCTCATAGAAAAATAAAAAAGGATAAATAAAAAGAGATAAGACATATCATCTTCATGGACTGAAAAACTCAATATTGTAAAGACGTCAATTATTCCTAAATTAAACTATACATTCACAAAGATGTATAGGATCAATTCCCCATTCTAAATCCCAGCACGATTTTTTATAGATATTGACAAGCTGATTCTACAATTTACATGGAAAGGACTAAAAGAGCCACAAAAAATTCTGGATAAAAATAAAGTTGGAAGACTTGTACTATCTGCTTTCATAACTTATTATAAAGTCACAATAATCAAGAGAGAGGTAGTGTTGGCACAATATAGGCATATAAATCAACAGAATAGAATCGAGAGTCCAGAAATAAAGACTTATATTTACGACCAATTGATATTAGACAAAAATGCCAAGACAATTCAATAGGGAAGCATAGTCCCTTCAACAAATAATGCTAGAACAACTGGACTTTCATATGACAAATTGAAAAAGAAGAAGAAAAAGAAAAAGAAAAATTCCTTGACTCACACTTTACAACTTATACAAAAATTAACCCAATGGATCACATTGGTGTAAAACATAAAATTATGAAAGTTCTAGAAGAAAACAAAAAATTTTTCAAAATAATTGGTTAGGCAAAGAATTCTTAGATATTACAACAAAAGTCTTCTATCAAAATTGATAAAATGGTTTCTCAAAGTTAAAAACTTCTACCCTGAGAAAGACACTGTTAAGGGAATAAACGTATAAGGCACAGCTTGGGAGAAATCATTTGCAAACCACATTTCTGACAAAGAACTTATATCTAGATTATGTAAAGAACTCTCAAAACCCAACAATAAGAAAACAAACAACCCAATAAAAATAGGCACTCAAAATTACCACTGCATAACATTTAAAAGCTAGAAACTTTTATTTGAATGTGTATATTTTTTTCCAGTCCATTATGGGCCCAAACATAACTTCTCACCAACTTTTTTTTGTACCATATAATTTGACCCAGAATTAGGCTTTTGATCTCTGTTAACCTTTGATGCACTTTATACTGACCTAAAAAAAAAGAAACTATTAGTTTTCATTCAACTCGGGAGATAAATTTTACATAAGTCCTTAGTAAAGAGACTAATTTTCCCATCAAATAAAATTGGCTCTTTAAACACACCCCAAATGAGTTATAACTTTCTGAGGCATAAAAATGTACTTTCTCACCTTTTAAATAATGACCCTGAGCATGAATCACATTTTTAATCACGTACTTCCTCCTTCTCCTTGATACCAAAGCTAAACAATTTTGGAATCCAATGATGAAAGAAAAGACTTATTTCTCCTTTGCTCATATTTCTACACTTATTTCTTGTCACCTGGTACCATATTTTGTAAGTCACCGTAAATCACGTTTGGGAACAATGCAAGGTACAACAAAGAAACAAAGAGATTCTGCATGAAAGAAATCTTTTAAGATCAAGTTATTCAATATGTAACCCTCTTCCAAGTGAATGTCTTTCCCATCCCCCACCCCACCCCCACCCCAATATCGTACCTGCTCAGGCCATACTTCTCTGGCGGAAACCAGAGAGAGAATAAACCTTGAAGATTTCCAGCACTATGCCCAGCTTGTTTCCAACTATTGCACTCTTTTCTTACCCTATTTTATTTTTTTAGAGTCTTTTTTTTTTTTTTTAGTATATTTGACAAACAATGTGACATTAGTTTCGGGTGTACAACACAGTGATTCAATAAGTCTGCACATCACCACTAAGCTCACCACAAGCACAGTTGCTGTCACCATATGCCACTATTACAATATCATTGACTATGTCCCTTATTTGTACATTTCATCCCCATGACTTATTGGTTCCATCACTGGAAGCCTGTATCTCCCACTCCCCTTCGCTCATTCCGCCCATCCTTCCACCACCCACCCCTCTGGCAAACTTATTTTATTTATCTTATAGTACTTTTTAACGCCTGAAATATGAGATAAAACGTAAATAAATAGGTCTCCTTCCAGCAGATTGTAAGTTCCATGAGAAGAGAGACTTTGTCTTTCTCCTGTACTCTTTTATCCTCGGCACCCACAACAGGGTCCGGCACAAGTCGATGCTCAATAAACAGCTGTGAATCAACAACTTCCCGAGGCATCTCTCCCTACCCCGTCCCTTCACGTTTTCCCAAGGATCCTGGCCATCCCATAGCAGCACTGCCGGTGGAAACAACAAAATATGCTGCCCTCCACTCCCTCCTTTCTTCCAGATTAGTGACCGAGTTTGCCAATTTCTGTGCTAACGAGATACCGAGGATGCATCCCTGGTTGCCCACTCTAACTCCAAATGCCCACCGGTGTCCACCATAGCAAATGGAAACAAAAAGCACTCATTTCATACTTCAAATGAAAACAGCCTAAAGGCTTTAAAAGCAACAGGCAATAGAGGCTGGTTTCCTACTAAAAGAACTGTTGAGTATTCATCCACTGGATTTACTGTCAGGAGAACTGTTTTCTCATCTGAGATCTACCACTAACTAAATGTGCACCAAGTCCCAGCCTGTTAGTTTGCAGACAGCTAACGATACTGAAACGAAGCCATGATTTAGAGCAAGCAAGTGTTCTTAGCAGGGGATATGGGAGAGGGTGAAGGGGAGTTAGTGGGGAGTGGAAGGCAGGGAAGGACAGCTGTGAGGCTTTTTCAAACCGTACATGCAGCCCCAAACCCCCTACCCTAAGCCACCCCTACAGAATCGTCACCACGGAGTAAGCCACTGTTGCTGTTCTAACAAGACTATGAAAAACTCAGAAAAACTTCTCCAGGTTTTAAGTGTAAGTTATTGGAGGAATGGGACCAAGATTTACACTTCTTAGTGACAGCCAGCGTGGTCTCTAACATGGGGTACTCCTGCGTCCGCCTGTCTCCAGCCTCAGCTCCTCTCTCCCCTCAGCCACGCCCTGTACTTGTATTGTACTGAACTTCTCCTGACTGCCCGGACAGGCCAGGCCTTTCTTCATCTGTCACCGCCTGTGGGAGAAACCACTGACTGACGGCCTGATGAACAGCCTGGTAGGCAGTCTCACTTCCTTCCTGGCCAACCGAGCTCCAGCTTTGTTCAGACAGGGGCATCAATGTGCTCAGGGAAGCCGAGCCCCTCTCTCAGCTGCAGAAGATGGCTTGGACAACACAATCACAGCCCGCTTTCTTCTCCTTTATCAGTGACCGATTCAGGGTGGGCATGTGACCCTTCTGCCTAATGCCATAGGGAGCTTCTGGGAAATTTCATCCTTTGTTATCTAGAGAAACACTGAGAAGCAAGCCCTCCCTTTCTGCTTCGGATGTTATCACCTGAAGCTGTGACAGAGCTGCAGTGAACCTGTGGCAGAGCAGGGAAAAACCGAGAGAATCCAGCCTGGAGCCGGGACCGCTTGAACCTCCTACCTCCATACTTCTTAAGTGACGCAGTTAAGTAACTCACCTAACGGTGTTATTTACAACAGCAAGCACTGACATCCCACCACGTGGCCTGGGAAGCCCCTCAGGCTTTTTCTCCTAGAGTAGCCCTGCCATCTCCCATTTAGAGCTCAACTACTATTTCCTCGGGAAGTCTTCACAACATCCCCGGACAGTTAAACAGTTCCAGGCACTGTCATCTCCGCATCTGCTTTCTGTGAGCTTCTCAAGAGCAAGCATTTTCACCCTTGGCAGAGGCCCTGGGATACTGTAATTAAGTAAGTTTGGGCTTAGCATGAGCGACTCCATTTTGGGTCTGCTGAATGAATGAACAGCAAAACAATGAATGAAAAGACGAACACACAGGATGCCTTCCATGCCTTAGATGAAGACAATGACTGACAGACTGAATACGGCACCCAGGCTGTCTACACTCTACTATGGACTTCGTTTAGGTGGTCGTGAGCAAAGGCAGAGACAGTGCAATCAATGGACATGTCCTATTTTCATCTGCCCACTGGGAACTGCCCCTCCTCAATCTCCAACAGCTGAATTGGAGCTGAACTAATGCCCCAGGCACTGGTGGCACCAGGGTGAAATATCCACTCCTATCATGGAAACCCACTCCCTATCCACCGAGATGGCTTGGCCTGGCTTTGGTCTAGTTTATCAGTAAGATTTGCTATAAGAATAAAGGAGGTGCAAGAAGAGAAAGACTCTCTCCACCCCCACCTCACCCACCCCCTCTCTCTGAAGAAGCAGATAAATCTGCAGGTGCCAGTGCTATTTGTCACGCCATACCAAAAACCTGTCAGCACAGAGGGTGAAAAGAGCCGAGATATGTATGAGAGAGAATGAGTCCTGCAGCCTTATCTGAGCCCCTGGATATAGCTATGCCTGAAGCTAGAGCCCTCAGCCTATTTCATTCATGTAACCCAATCAATTTCTGTACTGCATCAGGCAATATTAAGTGCCTGTGTCCTGGCACCTCTCCTGCCTCTAGGATGGTATCAGGAAGACTGCGAGGAGGCGGCCTAGCAATGAACAAATCAAGAGTGGAAAAAAAAAAAAGGACCCCCAAAACACACACACCACCACCACCATCAGGGTTTCCCCCTAAAAAAGGGTAATCTGAGCCTCCTGGATCTCCCTTCTGCTCAGAAATGTGTGGCGACCTCTGGGAGGCATAAAGTGCTACATTATCACATAGGGAGGAAAAACGGAGAGAACTTCCAGCAAGCTTTGTGCCCTGGACTTGATGAATATCACATAACTTAAGGCTATTTTAATGATTATAACACCCGTTTTGCCTTTGAGGAAACGGAGCCTCAATCAGCCAAGTTAAGTAAGTTGCTCAAGGCCACACAGCTGCTAGCAACCGGAATTTAAACAGCACTCTAGTCCTTTCCCCCTCTCCTTCGGCTGGCCGGGCCGCCCATCCACCCGTTAACCCCCAGGCACAACGCCCCCAGGCACAAAGCCCTGCAGCCTCCCAACCTCAGGCCCCTGAGTCAAAGCTGCCGCGTACACTCAGCCATTCGGAAGCCCCGTGTAGAGAACTAACCCCTGTGCATGTGTCGCTTATTCACCAGCACCAGCAAAAGTAAGGAGTCGGGCAGACAGCGGCGCCGCAGAGGGAGAGGCGGGAGTTCTCTCGGCTCCTCCGCGGCGCGAACCCCCGCCCCAGCCCCGCGCTCTCAACCGCAGCCCCGTCGCGCAGCCTCTCCTCTCCCCACCAGCGCCACGCAAGCGGTGCTCGGCGGCGCCCTGGCCACTCGGGAGACCCTCGCGGGCCCCCCTGCCCCCGCCCCCCGTCCAGTCCAGATGTTCCCAGCTGTTCGCCTCCCGGCGACTTCGGGACCCCCGCCCTCCACTGCTCCGCGGGCCCTGCACAACCCGCCGCAGCCGCGCCGCCCGGCTCACCTGCCCCGCCGCCCCCGGCCGACCACCGCCCCCAGCTGGCCGCGCCCGCCCCGCTCACCTGCGCGGCCCGCGCCCGCCGGGCCTCTCCGCGCACCAGCCCGGCTCCCGGCCCCGGCTCTGAGCGCGCCCGCCGGGGGCCCGCGTTGGCTGCGGCCGCGCGGGGCGGGGCGGGGCGCGGCTCCTCCCCGCCCGAGCCACCTGGGGCGCCCGCGAGGGGACCCGGCCCGGACAGGTGGGCCCCGCCTGCGAGCGAGCCGCCAGGAGCCCCGGCTCCTTTGGGAACCTCAGGGATCTTTTGATGGGGTCGGTCAGTGCCTGGGAGGCGGCAGGGAGCCAAGGCACGGCCTGGTCCCATCCTGGCCCGCGCGGGAGATGGGCCACAGAGCGTGACCCGACCGACCGACCGACCGACCAAGCCAGCGCCAAGAATGGAAGCCAACCCCTTTCTTTGTGGGATGCATAAATCGAGAACCCAGAACTGAGACCTATGGGGTGAAAATGATTGGGCCAAGGGCACAATGAGTTCAGAACTGGAAGAACTCTAGCTTTTTCTGACCATCCCTCATTTCATTTAAGCCATCCCCGCCTCACCCACGTGGGTTCAGATGAGCCCCAAAACCTTTTGTAGAAGAGCATTAAGCTATAAATAAGATCATTTCAGATCGTGGTGTTCCCCCCCCCCACCTCTAGACTGTAAGCCCCAAAAGGGGAGGAACCTCCTCTGTACACTGTTAAATAACCAGAGCCTTGAACGATGCGTGTGCTCACTTAATTTCTGGTACACAAATGAGGTGTGGCCCAGTCTTCTGAGCCCAGCCTTCTGATGGTCTCTCCAAGCCAGAATTGTTCCAGCATCTCTCCTGCTTTACCAGCAAGAACCCAGAGTCAAGAGGCTAGGCTTCCAAGCCACCCATCCTGTCTGTACTGCTTACCACCCTCCGGTTGCCTGTCAGGCTTGTGGGAAGTCTATACCCCCTGGACATCTTCATAAGCTGTTAAGCAAATCTTTAACTTCCGAAGATGTCACAGGCAGCGGTACTCAGAAATACGATGCTCTCCTGCCAGCCTTGCACTTGTGGAAACTGCCCAGAGTTTGTGTGACTGACCCCGGATCCCACAGCTAGTAGCTGAGCCAAACGTGGGGCATTCGGGGTGCTGGTGAGTCCTGTAGCCAGGAAGCCTTGATTGGGGATAGAGCTTCTACAGAAATGGGACTTGGGGTTGGTCCTCTGCTGAAATCTCTAATCCGTGCTCTTTCCAGGCCTCTTAGAGCTCATGACCTGAGCCGCTTACACTCACTGAAGCCCTGACATTTTAAAAAAAGGGGGGGAGGGGATCTGGCTGGCTCAGTGGGTAGAGCATGCAACTCTTAATCTCAGGATTGTGAGTTTGAATCCCAAGTTGGGTGTAGAGGTTACATAAAAAAAATTAGATAAAATAAAATCCATGAAAAAATATGTGTCAAAATAGGACACAAAGAGTCTGGTGTATTTTTTCCATTGAGCAAATGAATGACCTTAACACACACATGCACACACACAAACACACACAATGCTGTGTGATGCTGCTATTCATACGTTAATTTGCAGACTCATTAAAGAAATCCATTCTAAGCCCACTATAGGAAATATTGTACAACTTTAAAGGTGCGTGGAGAACATTCCTACTTAGAACGATTTCAGTACACTTCTATGACTATTAAACCTCAAAGGCCATAATTAGAGGCTGTCTGCCAAGGTGAGGCCAAGGCCAAGTGGCCTGCACCACTCCCACCCCCAACAATAGGCTCAACATTCTTGGAGCCCGGACCGCCTCCCCCCCAAATCCTGCTTCATCGGTGAGTCCTGCACAGATGGGTGTTTAAGATGTGGTGTTGCCTGGTTGGTTGCTTCACACTGGGCAAGGCCGACCTGGTAAAAATTACAGAGAATGCCGCACCTAGGTGCGCCCTATTCCAGCTGCACTCCCTATATGGTGGGTGAGGAGGCTAATGTCCCAGGATGGGGCTGTGGAGGGTCCTGCCGTTGGGATAGCCACTTGTACCAGCACATGGGGCTGAGGTCGGGAGCCTCTCCAGGTCTCACCCACACAAAGTGGGCCGGGCCCTTCTGGTGTATTGGTTACAGTCAGTGGAGCATGTGATCTGTGATTTAGGGTCCCCCCACTATGTGTGTGATCTTGGCTGGGTCAACCTGAAGTGATGCCACCCAAACTGGCCTGGGAATCATCATCAGGAAGGCACAAGTTCTGCCCTGGCGTCCATTCATTCTCTCTCTCTCTCTCTCTCTCTCTCCCCCTTCGCTCCCTCAGCTCCACCCCAGGCCTGCTGAGTAGCCCTGGGCATGTTCCCTAATTGTGCATTTCTCCCACTTGGAAAACCCGTAAGCATGAAATCAGACAAGATCTCTGCTTGAAGTTCTTCGCCAGAAAGGGATATCTGAAATATGCAGGTCTGATATGATTGTGAGCTTAAGTCAAATAAGGCACATGAAGTGCACAGGGCCAGCACAAAGCACCTGCTCATGGCTCAGGCTGGCAGGGCAAAGAGAGCCAACTGATGTTTGATGGTATTAAAGTGCTGAAAATAGGATAAAACTATGGCTAGACTTAAGAATCTAGAATGAATTAATCCTTGCAAATGATCATGCGTGTTATTCTCTGCTGGTACCTAGGAAAATGACATTTGAACTAGGAAGTCTTCAGGGTTTTTTTCTATCTCTAGTTCTCTGATTGTATAGTGGAAGAGAAATTATCCAAATAACCAAAAAACTTTCCGAGCCTTGGGGTATAATTTACCTTTTTTCCTACCTTTACACAGGATTCTATGTGTGTGTTAATACTGTACATCATTTTCTGAGCACATTTTTCAATATGCGTGGAAAGTGCCTAGGATAGTTCCTGGTACATAGTAGCTGCTCAGTTAATTGAAACTAATATGGGAGAGGTTTAGGGAACAGGTCAGCAATATTAGGGTCGAAAAGAGCCATGAATTCAGGTAGGCAAACCTGATAACCACTTTATTAGCTCAGAATTTAAGTTCACTGGCTTTGGAATCAGAATGTTTGGGTACAAATCCAGCTGCCTCTTAATAAGGTATGTTAATCTCTCTATCCCCCAGTTTACTCATCTATAAAATGAAGATAATACTAGTGTATCATAGGGGCTGGGAGGCATGCATAAAATTCAGTGAGTTGCTACTTTACGCCAGGCACATGGCTACAGGCTTAGATTCTCTTCTGAGAGCTAACTGCAGGGTATGAATTGTTAACCAAGGTCCACAGACCCTGGAACTGAATTCGGTATTCTGTATCTACATATATTTTTCTTAAAGAGAGAATCCACAGCTGTCCTTAAATTTGCAAAGACGTTAGGGTCTCAGAACTGGTTAGGAATCACTGTCTTCCAGACTTAGCCAAGAGCCTTGAGGCCGGAAGACTTGTCAAAGATCCTGCAGGCCGCTGTTCCCAGACATCCTTCAGGAGGAAGGTCACTGGGGATGCCTGCTCAAGAGTCAGATCACTGCTCCTGAGAATTCTGATTCCGGAGGGATGAGTGGTGTTGAATAAGCACTCCAGGTGCTACTCACCTACAGGCAAGCCTAGGAAACGGATCTCATCCAACTTCTCATTTCTCAGGTGCAGAAGCAAGCCTGGGGAGAGGTTGAGTTTGGAACAGCTCCCGCCCCACATCCACCAAGAGGCGTCCCTCCCCTCTAAGCCATGCCCTCACCTCACCTGAACAAAGGAAGAGAAATGTTAACTCTCTTCACAACCCAGATTCACATGAGTAGTGCTCTAAAAACAACAAAATGAGGCTTCTTTTTTTTTAAGTTATTTTATTTATTAATTTATTCATTCATTCACTTATTTAATTGAAGTATAGTTGACACACAATGTTACATTAGTTACTGGTGTATGACACAGTGATTCAACAAGTCAACATGTTCTGCTGTGCTCACAAGCGTAGCAAACATCTGTCACCATTTAACTACAACAATGCCATTGACTACATCCCCCAGGCTGTACATTATATCCCCATGACCTATTCATTCCATAACTAGAAACCTGTACCTCCCACTCACCTTCACCCATTTTGTTTGTTTGTTTATTTTGAAAGAGAGAGCATGAGCAGGGGTGGGGGAGAGATAGACGGAAAATCTCACGCTGGGTCAGCACTGTCAGCACGGAGCCTGATTTGGGGCTCAAACTCACCAACGGTGAGATCATGACCTGAGCCGAATTTAAGAGCTGCACGCTTAACCAATCAAGAGCCACCCAAGCTCCCCTCCCCTTCATCCATTTAGAAATCAGCCTTCCTTTTAGAGAAAAATAAAATGTGCAGCCACCTCTGTGTTAGCCCTTTAAATCTCAGAGAAACCCAGACCTTTCTTGCCAGGACTGCTACCTCACTCCGCGACTCACCCCCTCCACATACCCCACTGTATCCAGCTTTGCTATTTGAACAGCTGACGCTATTCAGCTCACACTTTCAAGTGACATCCTACAAAAATGTAGATCCTTTGTTCCACTTCCTAAAGCCACGGGCTAATTAGTCACTGAACAGGGAACTTCAGTCTGGTGCCATTTAGTTGTGTGAGGCCCGCAGCGGGAAACACTTCTTTCCTGGCAGATCTTGGCAAGAAATGAGTCTGAACCAAGAACAGAACAGGCAACAGCCACAGCAAGAACGGCTATCAGAGTTACGCTTCGGGGACACCCAAAAATGTCAGCGCAAGAATTATCTGACAAAATCCAGAACCTTTGCTTTTTGTCCGGTGAAATTCTCTCCACGCTTACCAAGGGCGGCCAAGGATACATAGGTTTCTTTGGGTTTTGGAAGTCCACCAATCACAGAATCCTAAAGCAGCAGCAAGTTGAAATAACCTCTCCAAAGTGTGTTGGGCAGCGAGCAAAATTTCCAAGTGACACACTGTAGAGGCAGTATGTCCCTGAGAAGACTATTAAAAGATACAGGTGGCCCCTTCAGGCGAGTGCTTGGCCCTGAGGCTGGGCAGCGAATCAGCTTTTCCATATTTATTCCTCAGTATGCTGCCTTACGCTCTCAGGGACCACGGATCATCGTGAATTTGCCGGGCTGTCTAAAACACATCCTCTTAGGATTGCTTGCCCTCTTTCCCTTGGGTTTCGGAGCAAGCACTGAAACATGGACTACAAAGCTATGGGTCTGCTTACAAAATTGCTGGCTACAAAAATGTCCAAATGCCTTTGGTGGTGGGTTTCTAAACCCAGGAAAGAAGTTCCTGATTATTCCAAATTTAGTTCCTACTTTTGAAGGTAACACAAACATATGGATCATCTTTTTAATTTGCTGAAGGTCAATGAGGAAGTGAAATGCCAGTGTGGAGAAAACTCTTTGTGTAAAATCAGAGTTCTATTACCGCTAACACACCAAGCAAAATCTTCCTCAGGACCTTTGCACTTACTGTCCCTTCTGCTTGGAACTGTCTCCAGATCTTTGCATGGCTGGCTCCTTCAGTCACTCACAGAGGCCCTCCCTGACTACTTGGTTCCAAGGAGACCAAGCCACCTGCTACCACAGCAGCCTGTTTTACTTTCTTCATAGCACTTAAATGTATTCGATCATATTAGAAAGTAGTGTGCACTCGTTCGTCATTTGCCTGTAAGAGAATAAAGACTGTCGTGCCTTATTCACCACTTCTCTCCAGCTCTGAAAACAACGCTGTGTACAAAATAGGTGCTCAAATATTTCCGGAAAGAGTGAATGAATGCTAACATTTTGAGTTTATCACATAGAGATTTCAACCGTTCCTGTATGTCGCTCAGGTTCTGTGAATAAGCTCTGGTCTAAGAGTGAAACACGATTTCAGCCTCGTCTCTCTATGCTCCTTGGTAACCATGTAAACCTGGTTAAGACTATGGACTCTAGGGGCACCTGAGTGGCTCAGTCAGTCAAGCATCTGACTCTTGATATCAGCTCAGGTCATGATCTCGCAGTTTGTGGGTTCAAGACCTTCATCACACTCTGCACTGACAGTGCTGAGCCTGCTTGGGATTCTCTCTCTCTCCTTGGGATTCTCTAAGCTCTCCCCAGCTCACACACTATCTCTCCACCACTCCTCTCTAAAAAAAAAAAAAAAAATTAAGGGGCACCTGGGTGGGTCAGTCAATTAAGCAGCCGACTTCAGCTCAGGTCATGATCTCACGGTTTGTGGGTTTGAGCCCCGTGTCAGGCTCTGTCTGGAGCCTGTTTCGAATTCTGTGTCTTCCTCTCTCTGCCCCTCCCCCGCTTGCACTCTCTCTCTCTGTCTCTCAAAACTGAATAAACATTTAAAAATGATTAAGAATATGGACTGTACAGCGAGTTCCACCACTCCCTAGCTCTCCATACCTCAGTTTCTTTATCTGCATGTGGGGAAAATAACAGTACCATTCTCATCCATCCCTTGTTAAGAGATTCCAGAATGCACATGAAAAACTAGCTATTATCATGAGCCATGCATGATATACTAAGCACTTTACTTCCCAGAGAGGCACTTGGTTACTCCAGAGAAGAGTGGGAGCTACCGGAACTCTGGACTATGAACTGCCAAGGTCCAGTCCTGATCGCCAGGTTCCTGGCACACAGTTCACATGTGTACAAAACACTTCCACGCGACTAACCATCATGCAATGCTTGACCCAGGGACGTCAGAGAGGCACCCACCACCATCAGTTACCGTCACTAGCCTCTGTCTTTGCAGGCCGAGGGTTGGTGCAGCGGAGTGAACTGTGGCTGGAGTGAGGAGCTCTGGGCTCCGGCTGTCCATGTGTGATGATAGGGGAGTGTTTACCCTTGCTGGGTGGAAACAGATGATTTCTAATGTGCCTCCGTAGCCTTCTTTTCTACTCCAAGTATTGGTGATGTACACTATTTCTTCCAAGAACTCCCCACTTTATTGGCTTAATATAGTAAAGAGAAAACCACTTTAAAAGACACTATTTACTTACAAGTCATAGGGGAAATTAGGAATGAGAAAATTGAGATGGGCAAACAGAGGAGACTGTGATAGAAGGAATCTGAGCTCGAGAGCCAAGACCAACCATGTGACCTTAGACAGGTTAGTTCACCTGTTTGGATTTGTTTTCTCTTGGGTTTACGGCTGAAAGAAGACAAGTAGAAAGCGGAGGTCACAGTGGTAAGTCATCTGTTTATGAGCAGCAGGCCCACGCAGAAAGGACAGAAGAGCTTGCCCCGCACAGTGAGTACCTGCCTCCAGCGTGGTGCCAGGAGGAGAGCTTTCAGATACCAGGCTCTTTGCAGCAGAAGCAGCAGAGAGCTTGTTTCCAGATGCTGCCAGCAGCTGAGTAGGCTTTTGTGTCCCGGCGTTGGCTAAGTGACTCCTTGAGTGCCTCTCATCTCGTTTTGGGGAACTTGTTAAGCTCCTATGAAATGCTGCTGGGACGTAGACCCTCCGAAGTAGCTGTGATTTCTGAGATGCAGAATGGACTTGATGCATGAGGTGTCAGGACCTTGAGTGCAGCTGAGCCCTGATACGAACAGCCACCAGGCACAGAGATGGACACCAGGCACAGAGATGGGACACCAGGCACAGAGGTGGACACCAGGCAGAGAGATAATGGACGCCAGGCACAGAGATGATGGACACCAGGCGCAGAGATGAACACCAGGCACAAAAATGGGACACCAGCCCCAAACCCTCCTCACTGCAGGTTGAGGATATTCTTACCCTGTGAAACAGCCTAAGAGCAGCTTTTCCCCAAAAGGAAGGACGGGGAGGTGTGGGAAAGGAAGAACCCTAAACAGAGAGCTACAATGAGATTTGATCTCACTGGATGGAATCAGACAATTCCCAGGGTCTCCCATACTCTTCTCTGCTACGTATCGGGGGTGATAGGTAGAGGCATCATCGGGGTCCAAGGTGCGAATACCTTCTCCCAGGAAGCTTTTTATAATAACTGCTAAAAACAATACAACAGGCCCCAAAAGGAGTCACTTGTGCTAAGCCCAAACTGTCACTCAGTTTCAGCTCTTTCAGAAACGGAATCTTAAACCAGTCAACCAGGAATCACCTGGTCAGCACTAGTTAGGTAATCTGCCTGAGGGACCCCTGCCATCCTCTAAAGGAAAGTGACCTTGCCACAACCACTCTGCCCTTTTTCTTTTTCTTCTTCTTCTTTTTTTTTTTTTTGTCTTTGTTCCCACTCCCTTCTGCCTGTAAGTCTTTCATTCTGTACTGCTCCTCGGAGCTCCTTTCTATCTGCTAGATTCATGCTGCCCAGTTCATGAATCATTGCATAAGGCCAGTAAGATCTTTAAAATGTACTCAGTCGAATTTTGTCTTTTAACATAACAATCTCTTATGTTTAAGTGGCACTTTCATAGAATGCTGGCACACAATTTCTCATCTGATCCTCCAACCAATAGTGAAGGGTAGAGAGTAGTGGACCAGAAATCTCCTAATCCAGGTATGGAGACGAAGCCATTGAGATGCTGTACAGCCAAACAGCTTAATCATAATCCCACAGTTGGTCAGTATGAAGTCGACTTGGATCCAGGTCCCAAGTCCATCATTATTTCTATTTTGGAATTAACTCAGCGGTGCTATAGTGGAGAGCCGGTGCTCCAGGGGTATTTACTGTTGCATGCATGTCCCAGAAGGGGGCACTGCAGAGCAGCAGAGAAGCCAGGCTAGTGCTTGGGGTCTGCAGGCCAGCAGCCACGATGGCACTGGCTGAAGGAGGTAGCTGCCCAGGACCTAGACAAACCTGCCATCAGCCTGTCCTTCTCAACTCTGTAGCAGCCCATCAGAAGCACCCTCAGACAGGAGAGGCAGAGGTAAAGGGAGTCTGTGGTAAAGCAGGGTGGGTGGGTGCTCACAAGGACCCCGCTTGTGCTTTCCTGCCCCTTTTCTGCAGTCGGACTTGCATATGCATGTGTGGTATGGTTGGCATGTTTACTTTTTTGAAACCTAAAGCACTAAAATGAGGCTCTATTAATCATCCTGACAAGGCTGGAGGTGAGGTAGGGGTAGCTACTATCAGCAGGGCTCCCTGAGCAGCCTCCTCCAAGGCCTCACACAGACCTGGGGGGCGGGGGGAGGGGACCCCACCAGTGCCCCTCAGACCTCCCGTTCCAGCTGGCCCAGATGGGGCAAGAGAGCCCTGCTTTCACTTGGAGCTTAAACAGCAGAGGACATAGGTTATATATTTTAAAATGCAACCAGAGATAATTAATGTCCTAAAGAGGAAAAAAAAGTCAACACGAGTGAAGTTAAATTCTTAAGGCAAATAGTACGAAACTGACAGGAGTGACTGTAGCTTCTGAGTGTTACACAGAAAAAGAGTCTGACAATTGCAGCGGCTGCAGACTTCCTTTAGAAGGTGCATTAGCAGGCACTCCTGCTGTGGGACATCCGCTTTCATTATTATTTTGATGATTCTTTACTAGATGCATTTGATTGCTTAATGTAATTCAACTAACAAGGAATTCTCAGATTCCTCTGAAAGGAGAAAACACAGAAACGTTGCAAAGGTATAAAACTTTGTATAAATTGTTTACAAAAGGGCTTTTGAGGCTGGTTGCTGGTTATCATCACCACCCCGCCCTCCCCCAAACCCCCACCCAGTCCACACCACACCGAGCACTGTTCTGGGAGATATTTGCCAGCTCTTGAGAACACAAACCTTGGGACCAGACTGCTTGGGTTTCAAACCTGACTCCTCCTCCCAGCTGTGAGACCTTGGGCAAGTTACCAAACCTCTCTGGTGCCTGTTTCCTCCCCACTAATGTGGAGATAATGGTGCCTACCTCATGGGGTTATTAGGAGGATTAGATGGATTCATACATGTAAAGCACTTAAAACAGTATCTGGCACACAGCCAGAATCATCTCTCCGAATTAACTGATTGCTTCCCGCAGCTCTCTGGGCATTTTGAGGTTCTGATGCGGTTAACACGCCATCTGGGGCAAGTTTGCCAATTTCCCTAGTTTCATGTATATGTTTTGAAGGAGTAAAGTATCATTTTAGGTAAATTTTCTTTGAAGAGCTATCCTATGAGAATCATTTGCAGTATGGTCATAGGGAGGGGTGAGAGTTTGGAGGGTGTCAGACAGGGAGGACTCCCAAACAGAGCGGTTGGCACTGAGGAGGCAAAGCAGATGGAGAATTCCAGCCTTTGCCATCCACAGTGTTATAAGTGGAAAGATCCGTGGGGATACCTGCCAGTCTTTTACTATTTTGAGCCCAACTAACCACACAGAAATTGATGTGTTCTTTGCAGATTGGATGAAGAACCACCAAACGCCAAAGGGAAAGTAAAAACCCCATGGCAGGATGCCTTTTGTCAAGTGAGCCCACATTCTTATTTGATGTGTCACCTGAGAAATGCCTCCTACTTCTCTTCAATTTATTATGTACATAAGACAAATCACAAGATGTAACCTGTCACAAATGCCAGAATTAAAGCTGCCAATACACACGTCACCAGTAATTACCTTTGCAGCTTACAGCTTCAGTTCCACATTCTCCCACAGACACTACAGCTCTGAATGTACTTCCAAGTCCTAGCTGGAGCACCATTCAGAGCTCCATGGAACCGGAAACCTGGAGAACAACTTGCAGGACCCTGGGGAACAGCAAGGGGGGGGCGGGGGTTAATGCAGCCCTCCTGTGTTGCAGAACCCCTGCTTTCAGGGACCTGTGGGGTCATTTCCCACTGATCCTGCAATTTGCTTTGTAATTGAGTTCTTTCAGAGGACTGTTTTTCCACCTCAAATACGCAGGCTTCAGCCTAAATATGATCCACGTGTAAAGTTTTACTATGTAAGTCACCTTTAACGATCTGCTATCTAGAAACTGGCTCTTGCAAGTTCTCGGGAGAATAACAATTTCAAGAAAGATGGATAAGACATCATAAAAGCACATCATCAGAAGCAGTGCCCGCAATCCCACTTAGAAACGTTGATTTGGCATCCATCCTCTCCATTTTAACTGATTAAAGCAGTTTACTGTCTGGCTCTCATGCAACATTAACCAAACCAAGAATGAGAAGGAGGGTATTTTACACACACAGTGCCTGCAGGGCTACAGGATTCCAGTGACCTGAGGTATAGAAGGCTCCTTGCTGAAAGCAGGTGAAATCATCCTGCATTCTGCCTTTCATTATTCTCCAAAGGCATCACAGTCCGGAATCCTTTCATAAGCTCTCAGACCTATACATCAATACTAATATTCAGGTTAAACAGGAACACAGACACGCCAACGTTTCTCAAAAGATGCCAATAATCTTTCAATATACACAGGGCTCCACTGCATTAAAGAATGCCAATGTGCTAACATATTGTTAGAGTAAGTGCCTTACTTGGGCAAGAAGAAATTCAGAAATCCAGCTATGACACTGGTCTATTATTGAGCTGTAACTCAATCTTACCTTAAAAAAAGTTTAAGATACTTATTTATATCAGTTGCCATCTTTTCACCGCTTAAGGAACAAATGCCAGGTTTTCTTCGTTCCTTGATAAAAAATAAAAATGGGGGGGCGCCTGGGTGAGCGACCGACTTCAGCTCAGGTCATGATCTTGCAGTTTGTGGGTTTGAGCTCTGTGTCGGGCTCTGTGCTGACAGCTCAGAGCCTGGAGCCTGCTTCGGATTCTGTGTCTCCTTCTCTCTCTCAAAGATAAATAAATGTAAAAAATAAAATAAAATAAATGAATAAATAGGTATTTGAGCAAAGTCAGAGGCAAAAACGTCAGTGCTGACTTTACTCATGCTTTGGGTCTGAGCGGCTGTTCGCTGAAATGTTCTTTTGAGGCCAAAAAATGGTTCCTCCTAACACTGGCATTGAGGCCTTAGGTGAGAATACCTTTAGGACGACTCACAAAAGAAAAAAAAAAACAGACCAGACAAAGTTTAACTCAATTTTATTTTCCACTTTTAGTATTTTTCAAATTATACAACATGCAGTCTGCCAGAGTATCCATACATCTTCATTTTAGAACCTGGAGGATAACCAAAGTTTTCCACGGGCCAGGGGAGGGCTACTTCCAGATCTTTTGTTACATGTACTATATTACAGCATCATCACTTGATATAAGCGGCCATTGTCCCCTTCAAACCACCAAAACAATGCTGTCCACAAATTTTTTTAATGAAAGCTACTGTACAGAGACATAAAGCCCAGAGAAAACACATCTGCAGTACACATTACATACTTACACACTAAACATGTACAATCCTACAGGATGCCCTATTCCCCTTGTATCTGCACACAATGAAGATTATTTAAAATTGGTACACGATATGTAAATGTGTAAGCAGACTTCATGGAGCAGTGCTTCTTTCAGCAGTGACCTGGCCCTTATTCAATACTTTTAAACAGTCTAAATCGTTAGTGTTAAATGAAACCATTTTAGGCTACGATGGTTCCTTTAGTTTACGCAAGCTACTCAGGGTGAGACAATGAAGTGAAATCCTCCCCCTGCTCCCTGCCAGGGAAAAACTTCCCTAATATGTCATGTAGCCAGACTCTCAATGTCTCCTGCCCTGCTAAAAAAAAATACACTTCAAAGAGGGGACTGTCAAGACTTTTATTTGCTTTCAGTTATTCCTCTAGGAAAAGAGAACTGATAATTCTCCCATGAGTCTTGGGGATGGCTTGGTCTGGCCTTGGACAGAAATGTCCCTTCTTCATGTGAAATTAGGGCATCACAAAGTCACTAGATGCTATGTTCCAGACAAACATTTTTCTTCATTTATCCCAATATTACTATGAATTCTAATTTTTTATAATCATGGTACTATTTTCTTTAAAAGTCTGAATCCACATTTACTCTCCCTACTACCTGCCATTCAAACAAACCAACCGTACAGCTTTTGAAGAGATGAGGCATTTGTACAGAATTGTCTAGTAAACGATCAAAACACATTTGGCATTAATATATTTTAGTCTCCACCTATAAATCTTTTTAAGTCTTAAAAGCACTTTATGAATTGATAATACAGTCAATGAAGGAACATACTATGTTACAAGAATGCAATTGGTAAGTTAAATGCGACCACAAATCTTGATATCCCAACCAACATTTCTCTAATTTAACAATCCACCATCCTGCAGGTAGAGATTATTTGTATAAACCATCTGGCTATTCCCTTATAGCATCAAAAAGTAAACTTTCAAGAAGTAGCATGAAATATAAAATTATTCACAGAGGAGAAACACACACATTCTCTCTCTTTCTCTCTCTAGCAAAAAGCAGCATACAACCAAAAATATAATCGTAGGCGCAGCCATTCAGAAGTGTGGTTTTTATATTTAGAGTACAAATGGAAAGGAGTAATAACCTTAAAAACCAAGGAAAATTGCATCAATGTGGCTTTTTAAAAAAGTGGCCTACAGAGAATATGGTCCTGATATTAGTTTATTATACCAAGTAATATTTAGGGATCCACTTGAATATACTGTGTTCCCCGATAATCTGCCTATCTTTTAGTCACAGTGTGGGAAAGTTAGCTTAGAGGTCCATAAAGATTGAAGCTAGGTGAACTGACTGGCTGATCAGCAAGTAGCAGAATTATCTTTAAGAGACATCAAAGCCAACTTTCTCTGTGAATAAAAGTGGTGTGAATTTTGTCAATCCCTTGTGGAGATCAAGAAATATGGAACTACAAGTGAAACACGTAGTTCTTTTTGAAACACGAAAGGACCAAGCGATTCTTGAGAAATAGAAGAGGGGTAACCACAGAAAAGTTACTTTGGAAAGAATCTAAAATAATCTATTAACAAGAGAGCCCCCAGAAAGAATTACTGACCTTTGTCCAATTTCCAAACATAAAGTAATACAGTTGCATGATAGACAGTAGGGTCACTCAACTACTAATTGGCAATCCTTTCCAAGACCAATGCTTCAGCCTCTAAAATCAGAGCCAAACATATTAATGGCAAGATTATAATCTATGGCATATGTTATTACCTGATAAGGTTTGCAAATGCTGCCCTACAAAGCCCCTTCTATCAGACTGTAAATAGCCATTGAGCATGTATACAGGCAAGTTACTGGCAATATAAGAAAATCAAAAGAAGAATTTTTAAAATGTAAATGAATGCAAAATTGTCATCTTTATGAAATAAATACTTCAGTAGAATTTGTCTTCTTCTTCCTCTTTAGTCCCCCCCCCAAAAAAAAAACCAAAACACATAAACAAAGTGCAACATTTAACAAATAAATTAAGTCAAAGCAGCTTTGCTGTGTTAGGGAAATTTTACACAAGAAAAGTCTGGAAGTTAATTCACAGTCCTCAGTGCTTTACACACACACACACACTTCAACTACGACTCACACAGCAAAGAGAAAACTCCATGTCTACCCGGCCTACATTTCATTCCTGTGGTGACAGCAGCAGGGACAGTGCCAGCTTCCTCATCGTGGGCAGGCACAGAGATAGGATGGATGCTTTCACTGAGATTAGTCTGGTCGTCACTGACTTACCCTCCAATTTGTCAAAACTAGTAGCAGCACATAAGACCAAGTTAATTGAACCTTTGTCAGCTTCCCTGAAGACTTTACTACTTGGAAATCAATCATTCTAAAATCCACAACTGGAAGTAAGAGTTGATTCAGCTTTAAATTCATGTGTTAAATAAACCAATAGTTAAATGTAAAAAAAAAAAAAAAATCTATCCATACCGAGTTCTTCTAATTCTGCTTAAGAAGATGAAATCTATCAATTTGAAGCCACAGAACAAACTCAAAAAAACAATCCGCAATGAAGGGTTAACATAACAACTTACAGCAACTTATTCACAGGCACAAATATTTGTCAATTACTCCCCTGCCGGAGGGCTTCCTTTTTCAACTGTGGGAATGAATGATCCTGGATTTCATCAGCAGTACCCCCTCAAGGCTTAAGATGGTTCCCTACAGGAAGAAGCCATCCGCAATGCGAGCTCCAGTAGGGTCAGGGAGGAGGAAGCGAGGAGGGGGCCACCCCATTTCCAATCACCCAACTTTGCAGCATTTTCAACACTCCTGAAGAAAGGATGTTCAAAGTGGGCTGGCTGAGACTAGTCGCTGCAGGTTCACTAGCAAGCAGCTCAGGTGAATTTTATGACTTTTCACATTTACATAGATGTGTTTGAATGAACAAATTCTACATTGCTACTGTCAGATTGTTTTTCTGCCTTGAAGAAATTTGTTTTGCATTTTAACAGGTGCCCTACTAAAAGTGTATTTCACAGATCCAAAGATGTGACCGGGATATTCAAAATGCTTCTTTGGGGTAATTTGTTTCGGAAAAGTGTTCAGAATGAAAATTTTGAACCTTATAGCAGCACTTTTTTTGTTGTTGTTCCCTAAAAATATAAAGTAATATGTTTATTTTACAGGAGACCAGACAGGTGCAGTGGAGCGTGATTCCCCGCCTCCAGGGCACTTGGATGTTCCCCCCAGGGAATGGCATGGAGGGCGTTTGCTGGGACTGTGCACTATGGAGAGAGGAGGCTCCAGGGACTGCCCAGAGACCACCCAGCACCCCGAAGCCGAGTCCTGGCAATGGTTCCCAGGGGTAAGTGGATCTTCTGTTAGTGTCCCCTTCAGATATCTCAGGAAAAGTCCAAGCACACACCTCTACACACAGAAATTCTACACAGCTCAAATATCTGAAACTGGTGTACTGCAGATGGCTGGGGTAAACAAATGTAAAAGAAAATGGAAATTTTGTGAAGGAGGGGAAAAAAAATATATAGGAATTGGTGATTAATGTAGTCCTTGACATGCTGCGTGGAGAGCCGTATCTGTTGAAAAAGAAGAAGAGACAGAACATAGGCGTTAGGGAACACAGTGGAAATACACTCCTCAAAAAATGTTTTCATATTTAGAATATCTAGAGTATTTAGATATTTAGATGAATATTCTAGATATTCAGACCTGAGCTGTCCAATATAAATACCATGTGAGCCACATATTTAATTTTAAATTTTCAAGTGGCTCCATTAAAAAGCGGGAAGAAGTCAAATGAGTTTTAATAATATAGTTCATTTAACCCAATAAATTCAATACATTGTCATTTCAACATGTAATCATTATTACAGGTTGAGCTATCTTACATTACAATATCACTATTGAGATACTTCAATTTTTTTCCCACAGTGTTTGCAATGTGGTGTATATTTTGCATTTTGACCACATCTCAGTTTGTTTGGACTTGGCCACATTTCAAGTCTCAGTGGCCACATGTGGCTAGTGGCTAGTGTATCAGACAGCACAGCTCCTATTTACTGCTTTTGATTTAAGCATTTAGCCCTGACCACAGTCTCTTCCAAAAGTCCCGTATCTATTGACACTGGTGATAGAGGAACAGAATGCATTTTCTCATTCCTAAGGAGTACTCGAACACCTTTGCACTTGCCAGCACTTGGGATTTTGAGGCAGCTCAGACATGACCCCTAACCCAAGCTCTCTCAAGAAACAGATTCCCAGTCCCGGCTGAAAGGTAGGTTTTGCCTCCCTGGGCTGAGGAAGTTACTCGGAGGAGACATCCCCTTTGATTTTGCCCACCAGGGGTCCATCTGGTCATGCTCAGGTCTCCAGGATAAAAGTCTGGGCCAAGTCCTGACTCAGAGGCCAGCCCCAAGTGGCCTCTGTTGCCTTTGGACCAACTCTAATAAAGTCAACTTTCAGGAAGAAAGCAAAGGGTTCAGCTTCTTCCCACCAGCTGGAAGCCGTGGGTCTGCCAGTCATCTTCCTATGGGTTTTGTGCAGAGCTCAAGGTGCTTGTGGGATGGGGAGGGGGTGACAGCAGCGATAAGTAGAGCCTCGTCCTGGAGAAACAGGGAATTGCCTGGCACAGAAATATGACACACATAAGAAAAACCCACGTGTCCATCTGGTTTTAAAAGGAACTCCATAACCTGACACATCGCGCTGTTTTTCCCTCTAGAAGAAGGCTTACATCCAACTTTAGTGCTCAACTGTGCTAAACATCTCAGATTCCTGCTACAGCGCTCTCTCCCTCTCCAGTTTTTTTCTCTTCACTCTCCTGACTCCTGTGTTATAATATTGTAAGTAACCTCACATATTTTGCATAAATAAGCAGGATGCAAATTATAAATAAATAGTAAAAATTCAGCATGTGTAAAGGGATTATAAAAAAGGTAGGAGCAAAGTGGGTAGGTGGGAGGGAAGAGGAGAAAAAAGGCAGAAATTGTGTAGGAGAAAAGAGACAGACACAAAAAATAGAAAGCTCATTTGGTAGCTACCAACTCTTGCTCCAATGGTGTAACTCCACAGGTAGAAATCTGCTCCATTAAAAATGGCTTCAAGAACCCTACATGATAATATTCATGTCCTGTTTAGAAGTTACAGAGAAAGATTTGTCTCTGGGAAGAGCATCTTGAATGTTCAGCCTTTCCGGTAAGATTTTGTGCTTATTATTAGGACAAGAGATGAAGACTCTAGAAGCCTGGTCATAGTTGTCACTTTAATTCAGTTTGAGCTGAAAACCAATAGGCTCTTGGATGCTTTCGGAAGACCACCACCTGGAGGCAGGGAGGTAGGAGCACATGCCTTAAATTGTAGGGTTAGGGTTTAACGTGAGGATTGCTGCCAACCTTGTTGACAGAGCCTAGGATTAAAGACACATACTTGGTGGTGTGGCCTCTGAAATGCCAGGGGACCACGGCCTTTCATTCAAACCCCCCACCCTTGCATGGGCAAGACTCAGCACGTTCTGGCCAGCAGTACGTTAGAAACAGGGGGCCACAAAGGAGACCCAACCTGCTTAGTCACCTCAAGGCGGGTGAGAAGCCGGAGACGTGACAGGCTGTGGGAAGGAAAAACACAGGAACGCCCCCAATAAAGAAAGGGTCCTTTACCATGAAGAGGTCATTCTGCATTCTGAATTAAAGATCTTTACAGCCCATCTGCCAAAGCAGTCTTTCCAGCAAGCCCAAGAAAAAAGGATTCCCAAACATCCCCCAACGATCTGAATGCTCATCTCTTCTGATAAATCCAGAGCGGGGGACATGGATAGAATTTATAAAAGTAAATGGGTTGGCCCCTGGAGAAACCATTTCTGACTTGCGATGGCAGAGAGCAGCCACCCAGCGAGGCCGGCAAATCTGGAGAACATTTAACACCCAGTTCTGTGGACCCTCTTGGATGGCTCAGAGTTGTTCCTCACTCAGCTGCAAGCACGGTACTGGCTGAAGTGACTTGCTACGAGGCTGTCCCTGGGCCTCTGCCAAACTGGAGATGGAAATTCAGAGTGGCAACGTGTGACCAGACTTAGAAGGAAATAAAATCGCCTTTCTTTAGAAGGGGTGGGGAGGCTGAAGAAAGAAGCTAATTATACAAGAGTTTTGCAAGAACGTATTTCGAGATTTTTCCCCCCAACTTTAGCTTTTGCAATTGCTTGCACGTGGATTTATGCTTAATCCAAACAGTACATAGTTTTATCTTCTCTTTTGCCTTTCTACAGTTCAATCCCCACATTATAAGAATTACCAATGGAACTTCACGTACCACTGCTGAATAGAAGTGGGTTTATCTCACAGGAGC
This sequence comes from Lynx rufus, assembly GCF_022079265.1. Classification (NCBI taxonomy): domain Eukaryota; kingdom Metazoa; phylum Chordata; class Mammalia; order Carnivora; family Felidae; genus Lynx; species Lynx rufus. The sequence continues at coordinate 82,070,227 of NW_025814834.1, forward strand.
AGTAGTGCAATCTGCTGTGGAGGGAGGATCGCTCTTCCTTCCGGCTCCTCCGTGGTTGCTTCCTTTGAGCTCACAGTGCTGGTTTCTAAGTCCTGTGCCATAGGGCCCGTCTGCAGTCACTTCTGGTCTCTCTCCCCGAGTCCCACTTTGTTGATGCTTTCAGGCCTGTCCCCACATCCACAACAACACTGGCCCTAGTTTTTGCCACACAGCATTCCATTCCTTTCCACTCCTTCCACTAGGACCTTCCACTCTTCTTTCACATTACTCATTCAACACCCAGGGAACCCTGGATGAAGAAGGTGCTATGATCATAACTTCTCCATGCCCAAGAATCCTGTCTGGAGTGACAAGGCTGGGCTTTTTTAATTCAACTAAAATAAGCACACTGCACGGACAGAATGCAGGAGCAGAGAGGGGAATCCAGTGCTGTCCATTAAGCCAAATGTTAAAGAGATTTGCAAAACTGCAAAGCAATGCCATTCTGCTGTTTTTATTTTGGAAAATAATTACTTTTCATTAAAAGTGGCATTTTGGTTGACAGTAGTGATATCTAAAATTTTTGTTTCAATTTATATCAATAGTATAAAACATATCAAGAGACATACCCCAGGAATGTAGAAGATTTTTGATGTCAATACTTTTTAAGACTATAAAGGGTCCCAAGGCCAGGAACTTTGAAAACTGCTACACAGCCGATCGGACTTCTTGGTCCAGGATCCACAACTGACAAGATGTGTGATCCTGACAGTTCAGGATCTCTGTAGAAGATAGGATGGCCCTGGACAAGATAATGTCAACACGTGCCCGTTCTGTGCCAGGCCCCCGCCCGAGGTCTCTGTGTATAGTAATGCATTTAATCCCCATAGCCACCCTGTAGGTCAACATAGTCATGTGGCACATTTCACAGAGGGCAGGGAGGCACAGACGGATCCAGTAACTTACCTAGTACATGGCCAGGCTGGGATTCAACCCCAGGCAGCTGAAGCCACAATCACCCAGCTTCATACCCCGCCTGAAGCAGAGTCCCCCGCTGCAGGTACATTCTTGTGACTCAATCACTTAATTACTAGGGTTTTCCAACAGCAGTAGCAAGTTGAACAGCCCAGTGGCTCAGAGGTAGACCACATGTGTGGCTGACTTAAGGATCCCACATGACCTGCTGTAAAGGAGGCTCCCTGACTGATGTTGTTGGAGAAGTAAATAAAGTATGCCAAAATGGCCAACAGGACTAACACAGACTCTGGTCTCTAGCTTAGAGACCCCTCCTCCGCGTTCTTCTTCTTTTGTTTGCTGTGCACGCAAAAACCCGCACAGAAATGGAGGCTGTCGGCTATAAATTACCCTCCCCACTTGCATTCCAGGCTCAGACCTATGGATAAACAGTCTCCTCTGAGCCCACCAGTGTTAAATAAATCTCCAATCCACCAAGATCTCCCAGTGCTGCTTGGTTTCTCCGCCAGCGTTCCAGTCTGGTTCCGTAACATACTTGGTTCCCTGACCGGGAAACCCAACCGTGCTGGCTCATTGTTGCCACCTGTTTGGGAAAACAGCGAGGCGGTGATGGAGTGAGGGATCGCAAGGGAGAAGGTGCGCCCTGCCTGAATTTCGGCAGTCTCCTTCTCGGTTGCCTCAGGCTGGCCCCACTCCGTTGTTCCCACCGGACTCAGACCTGGTAGATGAGGACCTGGACCCGACATCGGAACCGGTAAGGCCGGGGCCCCAAAGAAGTCAGGCCCACCCAAAAGGGTGGAAGGGGGACCTGGTCAATCCTTGGAAGTCTTAACAGGTCTCACAGGTAGAGAATTTTTGCAGGAGGGAATGTAATAGACTCTGGTGTGTGTGTGTGTGTGTGTGTGTGAGAATGTGTGGCTCAGCCAGGCTTGCCAGTCGAGTTCGAGTTTGTGGCTCCACAGACAGGCACCCTTAAGGTCCCCAAGAGTCTACGGAGTCTAAATGCGCTCTCCTGTGCATGGTGAGTGTATAAGGTCCAGGGCGGTATTGGCTCAGATTCTGATTGCAAGTCATAAAGCTGAGTCCGCTACAGCCAAACCTCACCTAAAGTTTCCCTCAGGAATGCGACCAGAGAGAAGTATCTGATTGGTCCTCTCATCCGAGGGGATACCCTCCCTTTGTCTTTGCGACACTGAATACGAGAAAGAAATTAATAATGGGAACAAAACAGAGTAAGCCTACGATTTTAGAGGTCATGCTAAAAAATTTTAAAAAGGGATTTTCAGGCAATTATGGGGTGAAAATGACACCCAGGAAGTTAAGGACCTTTTGTGAACTAGAATGGCCCATATTCAATGTAGGATGGCCCCCTGAAGGGACATTGGATGCTCAAATAATGCAGCGGGTTTGGCTAATAGTCACTGGGAACCCAGGCCACCCTGATCAATTTCCATACATCGACTCATGGCTTGAAATTGCCCGAAATCCCCCGCCTTGGGTGTGATTCATCGTTAGCAAACAGAGCCAGGCAAAGGTTTTAGCCACTTTACCTGGAGGCTCACCCAGGGAGCCAAAGAAGGGACCCACCGCTCCTCTAATATTTAAAGGAGACGAAGGAGACGCGGAGGAAGATATTGTCTTTCCACCTCCTTATGACTCGCCAAGCTCCCTCCCCCTCCCCCTGAGCCTGAAACTCCTCCCCCCCATCTCTCTCTCCACCAGGGCCACAGTCACCACGCCACCACCACCAAAGTCACTGCCACCGCAGTCACCGTCACAACCACCACAGTCGCCACAGCAGTGGCACCACCCATCTCCCCGTCCCTCTCGGACCCGGAGAACCCTCCCCCACAAGGGCCAGCAGCCAGACTGCACCCCAGACCCAGACCTAATGCTCTCCAAATGCCTGTAAGGGAGACATGAGAGCCTGAAAGACAGAATGAGGATGGAATAGTCCAGCCCAGCCGTTCCATGATGTATTATCAACCTTTCTCCACAACCGACCTCCTCAACTGGAAACACAACACTCCATCATACGCTGAAAAGCCACAAGCAATGGTCAACTTGATGGAGTCCCTCTTCCAGACCCACTGACCGACTTGGGAAGACTGTCAACAGTTACTCCGTACTCTGCTTAATACAGAAGAAAGAAGAAGGATAAGAGAAACACGACAGTACCTAGAAGATCATGCAACTCCAGGGATTAATGACCCTGCTGTCTGGGCTCAAGCTGCCGCACCTGAAGAACGCCCAACAAGGGATTTCACCACAGAAGAAGGACAGGCCCACATCTGATGATACCAGGAAGCCCTCCTCTGGGGAGCCTTAGCTGGAGCCAGAAAGCCCATGAACAAGACTAAAATATCATCAGTCATGCAGCACCCTGGGGAGTCTCCCGGAGACTACTATGAAAGATTATGTGAAGCATACCGTGTATATACCCTGTTTGACCCCGAGGCACCAGAAAGTCAACAGATGGTAAATACCTCTTTTGTGGCACAGGCTGCCCCAGACATCAGAAGAAAACTCCAGAAGTTGGAGGGCTTTGTTGGGATGAATATCACTCAGCTGATAGAGGTCGCCAATAAAGTTTTCATGAACCGAGAAGTTGCAGCCAAAAGAGAAGCAGAGAGAAGACTAAAAAAGAAGGCCACCCTTCTCATAGCACTAAAAGAAACAGACGCTGCAAAGATGGGAAGACCCCAACCACCCAAAGGGGGGAAGGCCAGAGCCCCCTTAGCAAGGGACCAATGTGCATACTGCAAAGAGAAGGGACACTGAAGAATGAATGTCCAAATCGGAAGGGGCCCTCAAAACCCAGCCATATCGGGAAGAACCTCGAGGCGAGAACCGTGTTGGTCTGGCTGGGGTAGAATCGGACTGAGGGGGACCGGGCTCTTTCTCTCTTGGCCCCCATGAGCCCACAATCGAAATGAAGTAGGGGCCGAACAATAACTTTCATGGTTGACACTGGGGTTGAATACTCCGTTGTTACTTCCCCAGTGGCGCCCTTAAGCCAAAAGACGGCAACCATACTTGGGGCTACTGGGACACGGGCGATGCAGCAGCCCTTCTGTCAAGCTCAACAATGTGAACTTGGGGGTCACAAGGTCCAGCATGAATTCCTGTACTTACCTGACTGCCCAATTCCTCTCCTGGGCCGGGATCTGCTCTCCAAACTTGGGGCCCAGATAACTTTGGAACCCACTGGACACACTAGCCTCCAATTAAACCCAAGGCAGAAGAAAACCCTGGTCTTGGCGATTACCCTGCCAAGGGAAGAAGAATGGAGACTCTTCTGCACCCAGGCCTTACCCTGTAGCCCCTCAGAATTCAGGCTTACATTCCCCTCTGTATGGGCTGAAGATAACCCACCTGGACTAGCTTGGATTCGGGCCCCCATCATTGTTGACCTGATTCCTGGAGCCCAACCTCAGAGACAAAGGCAGTACCCCCTTCCACTCGAGGCTAGAATGGGTATACAAGAGCACCTGACCAAGCTCAGAGAAGCAGGTATCCTAACTGATTGCCAATCAGCTTGGAATACCCCATTCTTGCCAGCCAAGAAGCCAGGAGGAGGATACCGACCAGTACAGGATTTGAGGGCCATTAACAATGTGACTGTTTCCTTACACCCAGTGGTTCTGAACCTGTATACTCTCCTCAGCCAAATTCTGGGGTCAGCCAGATGGTTTATATGCCTCGACCTAAAGGACGCTTTCTTCTGCCTCCGCCTGCCTCCTCAAAGTCAACCATTGTTTGCCTTTGAATGGACTGAGCCCGTTACAGGGCGCCAGATGCAGCTGACCACATGACTTCCCCAAGGTTTCAAGAACTCGCCCACTCTTTTTGGGGAAGAAGTAGCTGCAGACCTCGCCGACTTTCCGAGGGAAACCACAGGGTGTGTCCTCCTCCAATATGTAAACGCCCTCCTCCTTGCCAGCGACACCCAAGAAGACTGTAAGAAAGGTACCAAGGCCCTCCCCTCCTGCAGCTCCTGTCCTATTCGGGGTATGGGACCTCTCGGAAGAAGGCACAGATTTGTCAGCAGCAGGTCCGATACTTAGGCTTCTTCCTCACAAAAGGAAAAAGAGAACTAGGACCGGAAAGGAAGAAAGTTATCACCACACTGCCACAGCCCCAAACAAAACGAGGCTTGCATGAATTTTTAGGGGCCACAGGGTTCTGTCGCATTTGGATTCCTGGATTCTCAGCCATAGCGAGGCCCCTCTATGACTGTTGAGAGGGCCAGACCGGAGCCCCTCGCAGGGGCTAAGGAGGCAAGCGCCGCTTTCACAGAAATAAAGTTGGCTCTGGGATGAGCCCCAGCCCTGGATTTGCCTGGCACAGAAAGGCCCTTTAACCTCTTGCTACAGAAAAGGACAAAATAGCCCTTGGAGTGCTCACTCAGAGTATGGGGCCTTGGCAATGGCCAGTGGCCTACCTGTCAAAAACACTTGATCCTGTGGCTGCAGGATGGCCACTGGGCCTCAGAGCGCTGGCAGCCACAGTCCTGCTCATCAAGGAGGCAGACAAACTCACGCTGGGACAAACACCTAATGTTAAGGTCCCACATGTGGTCATGTGAGCACCCAAGGATATCATTTCCTCTCCAATGCTCGGCTGACACAATACCAAGGCATTCTCTATGAAAACCCAAGGGTCACTCTCGAAACAGTAAGAACACTAAATCCGGCCACCTTCCTTCCCATGGAGGAGGGAGGACCCAACCATGACTCTTCCGAAGTAGTGGATGAAGTCTATGCCAGCCTCCCAGACCTCCAAGACCAGGCTATAACAAGCCCGGAGACCACCCTGTTCAGCGATGGGAGCATCTATTTACAAGAGGGCAGCCGAAGAGCAGGATATGCGGTAACCACAACCACCGAAGTTCTGGAAGCCAAGGCCTTGCCGGAAGGATGGTCAGCACAATGGGCTGAACTGTATGCCTTAACCCGAGCCCTCATCCTTAGCAAAGGTAAATAAGTTAACATCTACTCTGATTCCTGGTATGCCTTCGCTACTGTGCATGTACACGGGGCCATCTATAAAGAAAGAGGCCTCCTTACTGCTGCAGGGAAAACTATCAAAACCAAGGAAGAAATACTAGAGCTTCTTGAGGCTGTATGGCTGCCAGACAAGGGGCTATCCTACACCGTAAGGGACATCAGAAAGGAGATGACCCCGTAACTCAAGGAAATCGCCTGGCCGACAAAACAGCCAGAGTGGCCGCCTGTGGTGACCCAGGCAAAGCTCCTACCTACACTATGACTCTTGCGCCCCAGAGGGAATCCTCCCCGCCCCTGTACACAAACGGAGAAAGAAGTTGGGCCTCGACAGAAGGGGGCACACCAAGCAAAGAGGGATGGTGGGTCATGCCAAATGGGCACATCTTTGTCCCGTCGTCTATGGGAAAACACTAGTGAAGGAGTATCACCAACTCACGCACCTAGGGAAAACTGCACTAGAGGCCCTCCTCAAAAAGAACTACTGTATCAGCCAGCTGCCGCCATTATGCCCAGCTGTCAGTGAACAATGTGTAACGTGTGCCAAAAACAATGCTTGGTCTGCCCCACGGCCCCCTCCTGGCAGGCAAAGGATGGGGGCCACTCCTTTTGAAGACTTGGAGGTGGAATTTACTGACATACAACCAAATAAAGGGTTCAGGTACCTTCTTGTAATAATCTGCACACATTCGGGATGGGTCGAAACATTCTCCACCAGAACGGAATGAAGTCGCGAGGTGGCCAAAGCCCTTCCACGGGAGATGGTGCCTCAGTTTGGTCCACCCTTAACCATACACAGTGATAACGGACCTGCATTTGTGGCAGACATTATACAAACCCTGACAAAGTGCCTCGACATTACTTGAAAACCGCACACTGCTTACCGACGCCAGAGCTCAGGGAACGTAGAGCGGATGAATCGCACCCTCAAGGAAACCCTCGCTAAGTTCCACCAAGAGACTAATCTCCCATGTCCAGATTTACTACTGCTGGCCCTCCTGTGTGCCCGATGCATGCCTGGAGCACTAGGATTCTCCCCTTTTGAGTTATTATATAGGCGCCCCCCCACCGCCCCCCACCATGTTCAGGAAAACTCCCAGGAGACCTACACCAGATTGGAGACAAAGGAATAAGAGAACAGCTTCAGACCTTGGGGGCAGTCCTAAACAAGTTACAAAGATACACCACAGAGAGGGCCCCAATTTCCTTAGGGACCCCCGTTTACCCCTTTCAGCCAGGAGACTCTGTGTGGGTCAAAGATTGGAAGAGGGAACCTCTTAGACCATGGTGGACTGGGCCTCATACTGTCATTCTAACAACTCCTACAGCCCTTAAAGTTTCAGGTATCACCCCCATGGGTCCATCACTCCAGAGTTAAGAAGGCCAACTCAGAAGAACCCACAATCTGGCGAAGTGATCCAGATCTAGTCAACCTGCTTAAACTGACCCTCAAAAGGGAAACTGGCCCCTGAGACCTCCAGCCCTGCTCCAGCCACACCCCGGAAGCTGGCTGACCTGCGCACGGCAGAAGCCTGAGGAATCAACGTGTGAACCTAGCCTAGGGGTTTGGATGCAACTCTGCCAGCCCTTGCCCCTTCCTGGTGCCATAGCCCTGATTTTATTTCTTACTGTTGGGCTGACAGAGACTGCACCAACAAGCTGGACATGGGACAAAAGATGCATGCTGGGTCTCACATACCTCCTCTGGACGGGAGGATTATTAAGTATTGCCTGTATATTATGATAACCTCTCTCACCCTCACAATGGCCGCTTACCCACTTTGCCCCCAGGATTGTTATATGACAATAAGGGGGTCAAGGGCGTTCAGCGCCTTCACCTCCCTCCACAAAGATTGCTACAAGGGAAAAACACCCACTCTGTCAGTCCCTCGGTGCCCCAAGGGCTAAGAATTGGACCATAGAGATAACCCAAAATGTCAGGACCCCATGTCACAACAAGGGCCTCCAGAGAGGGAAGCGAGCTTGCTACACTTACCTTCCTCAATGGGGGATCTTGGATGGGGAGGGGTGCAAGACAGCGCCCTTCAAAAAGCTATAAAGGATACCCAGGATAGGGTAATACAAGCCATAAAGGCAACCACCCCCTGGCAGCCTACCAAGGTTGAACCTTTCAGCCTTCAATCAGATGCTGAGCAATTCCCCACTCCAGCCTTGGGCCAACACTACACTACAAGTCCTCCATAAAATAGATAATCACACCCAAACCTGCTGGATGTGCTTGCCCCTCAGCAGTAGGGCTTACTTAGCCATTCCTATCCCTTTGTCCTGGGAAGCTCCTGAAAATCTCAAAACCAACACCTCTGTCTTAATTGGACCCCTGGCCACTGGGGTCCCTCTCACTAATGCTGGCAATCTAATCTGTATGTCCCTGAAGGTATGAATGCTACCACTCTATGCAGAAGAAATATAACCTTAAAGAGGAATGCAACCCTGTGTTCAACCCCTGGGGTGTTCTATCTGTGTTCTAATTCGGCCTACCGATGCTTAGAGGCCAACTGGACTCATATGTTATTCTGTCTTTCTAACCCCAGAGATATCCCTGTACACTGAAGATCAGCTCCTAACAAACTTTACCCCAAGTCCCGGACTAAACAGGCAATCCTGCTACCCGTTCTGATAGGAGCAGGAATTGCGACAGGAATAGGAACCGGAATAGGGGGCATAGGCTCATCTGTAGGACTATACCATAGACTATCTCAAGAGCTAAATGAAGACATGGAACGGGTGGCAGATTCTCTGGTAACCTTACAAAACCAAATAAACTCTCTGGCGGCAGTGACCCTCCCACATAGTTGAGCCCTCAACCTCCTCACTTTAGAAAAAGGAGGGTCTTGCATCTTTCTGGGGGGAGGAATGTTGCTATTTTGTAAACCAGTCAAGAATAGTTACAACTAAGATTAAGGAACTCAAGGAAAGAATTCAATGTAGACAACAGGAAAGTATCAATCAATGGAAAGGATGGGATCTCACAGATTGGGCATCCTGGCTTCCTGCCCTGGCAGGGCCCCTCCTCTCCATAATTTTACTTGTATCCATCGGCCCTTGTATACTGAATGCTGTGGTACGTTTTATTGAAAACACTGTTGCTCGCCAAACTACTGCCCATATCTTAGCCCTCCGAGAGTATCAACCTGTAAAACTGAAAGGTGATGCCTACTAAAAGTTTTTTTTTTTTTTTTTAAGGCATCAAAGGGGGGGAATGTTGGAGAAGTAAATAAAGTGCACCAAAGATGGCCAACGGGGCTGAAACAGACTCTGGTCTCTAGCTTAGAGACTCCTCCTCTGGGTTCTTCTTCCTTTGTTTGCTATGCACTCGAAAACCCCCACAGATATGGAAGCTGACAACTGTAAATTACCCTCCCCACTTGCATTCGGCGCTCAGACCTTTGGAGAATCAGTCTCCTCTGAGCCCATCGGTGTAAAATAAATCTCCAATCCACCAAGATCTCCGAGTACCGCTTGGTTTTACCTCCAGTGTTCCAGCCTGGTTCCGTAACGATTTCACCACTTCAGGGGGTTAAATTTGGTAAAGCAAATTCTCACCTACCCTCTACGTACAGAGTGAACTCATTTCTGCTATGAGCATGAGCCAACTTATACATTTTAAGTACATTTTTTATTTGTGATTAAATGGATATAAAAACCAGGAGAATGGTCAAAGTAGACCCCGTCACTGATGCCAGATGGGATGGATCCATTTATTCAGGACAGAGAGAAGAGTAACAAGCAGGAAAGACAGTGATTTAGAAAAGCAAACAGAGGATAAATGAGGAAGTGCCAGCTTGGGAAGCTCAGCCTGAACCTCAGGATAAATTAAGGACCAAACAATAAGGGCCTTTTTGTTCTGCAAGTCAAACGCTCGGAAAGAAAACTATTCTGCCTGAGGTGGAGTGAGGAAAACAATGAAGGGGAGAGCAGGGTGGGGGGTTGAGAGAAGGTGGAATTTCTTAGATCAAAGATAGAGGCCCAAGTGGACCCAAAGTTCACGGCTTTAGCTGAGGGTAGTAAATGTGGGGAAATGGCCGGGGACATTCAGAGGCAAATAAATCTGAGGTTTAAGTGCTAAGCTAAAAAATACTGGACTTCCTGTCTCTAATGTACACGTGGAATTTGCCCTTTTGGGTGTAGCTTACTGTGACAAGACTTCTTAGACTAGAACATTATTGATGCATTCCAGATGTCCGGGCCAAGCCTGAAGGTCCCTAAAAGTGTCAGGCATGCAGGCAACATAGGGTCCAGGATGTCAGGCCCTCAGTCACAGATGACCATTATGGCAACAAAAGGGGACAGTTGTGAAAGGCTGTAGATCTGTGTTAGGTGTCCGCTTCCAGCCCACAAACATTTAAGAGTTAAAGATACTGTTTTTTACTAACAACGAACAAATATATTCACAATGAACCTCCTGAAGTAGTAAAACCTGAAGAAGACAGAGCCATCCCATTGTGGCTGTCACTGACCCAGGGAATGTCACACAAATCAGAGATACAGAGGCCGTAACAGAACACCTGGTCTGCTTTGATGGTTCCATCTGCCAGGTGGCCCTGCTAGAAATCACAGTCCTGCTTTTCCAGCGCTGTTTTCTTTATGCCTCAAAACACGAAATCACAGTCTGAAAACATAGAACTGCTTCTTCTTCTTTTCTTTTTTTTAATGTTTATTTTTGAGAGAGAGAGAAGCAGAGTGTGAGCTGGCAAGGGGTAGAGAGAGAGGGAGACACAGAAGCGGAAGCGGGCTCCAGGCTGTCAGCACAGAGCCCAACGTGGGACTCGAACTCGCAAACTGTGACAACATGACCTGAGCTGAAGTCGGATGCTTAACCAACTGAGCCACTCAGGCGCCTGAAACTGCTTCTTCTGAGAACCCTAGTGGGTCCCTATTGCTGTACCATTGTGATTTTACCAAATATTTTATCAAAGCTTATCAAAACTTTATTAAATAGGCTACAGTTTCTAGACTTAATATATATAGTTTTTAATAAAAGTACAGTCCTCAAGATATCAGAGTCTTCATCTACATCAGCAAAGTGAGGTGCATCCTGGGCCTGTGGTTCATTTCACAATTATTTTCTTTCTTTCTTTTTTTTTTTAAATGATTTTCAATTTCACCTTTGTTATTTTTTTGTTTGTTTGTTTGTTTTGAGAGAGAATGCATGTGAGCAGGGGACAGGGGCAGAAAGGGGAGAGAGAGCGAAAAAAAAAAAAATTTAAGTTTATTTATTTATTTTGAGAGAGACAGAAAGCGAGCAGGATGGGCAGAGAGAGAGGGAGAGAGAGAATCCCAAAGCAGGCTGAGCTGTCAGTGCTCAGAGCTGATGTGGGGCCTTGATCAACAACTGTGAGATCACAACCTGATCCAAGATCAAGAGTCGGACACTTAACCAACTGAGCCACCCGGCTACCCCAGAGAGAGAGAGAGAGAATCTTAAGCCCAACTCAGGCCCACTCCCCGGACCCTGGGATCACGACCTAGGCTGAAATCAAGAGTTGGATGCTCAACTGACTGAGCCACCCAGGTGCCCCTCACAATGTTTTCAATTTTACATTTTCCTTGCCACAAAAATCTGAAGCATTAATATGTGCATATTCTAAATTCTCTAGCTGACTACCTTGCAACCAAACATTCCTGCGTACCTTCAGCCCCACATGCATTTTCTGCTACGACCAGACCAAGTGGGGGCTACTCCTTATCACTTAAATAGCCTCTGGCTAAAGCTGGACCCGCAGGACAATAATGAGTTCCAGCCACTAGAAGGTGAATTGGCTGGAAGGTATGAAGTGATTCTGCAGTGGTTTTCTTTTTTTTTTTTTTTTTCTCTTTTTCTTTTCTTTCTTTCTTTCAGACTTTATTTATTTATTTACTTATTGTAAGTTTATTTATTTATTTTGAGAGAGAGTGCAAGCTTCAGCCAGGTACGGGCAGAGAGAAAGAACCCAAGCAGGCTCCATGCCTTCAGCGCAGAGCCTGAGACGAGGCTTAAACTCCAGAACCGTGAGATCATGACCTGAGCGGAAATCCAGAGTCGGGTGCTTAACCAACTGAGGCACCCAGGTGTCCCAAGACTTTATTTTTAAGTAATCTCTATACCCAATGTGGGGCTTGAACTTACAACCCCAAGATCAAGAGTCACATGCTCTACCAACTGAGCCAGCAGGCACCCCTCACAGTGGTGTTAACACAGAAAGGGGGTAAAAGAAATGAGTCATGTCATGACACACGGAAGTAACTTGGACAAGCCAAACTCCTCTGGAAGCAATGCATACCAGAGTCGCATTGCACCCAGCTCTTTATTTTCAGCAAAAGACCATCTTTCATTGCATTATGTTAAGGCTGGTGATTTGGATTTTTGATTTGTGCTTCATTTCAATCTAACTCCTAAATCTGTTTTGACTTGATAGCTGCATAAGACTAAGTACAAGAGTATATACTGTTTTAAATTTGCTAATACTTAACTATAATAAAACAACTTAAACTGGCAAATATGTGAGAACTTTATCCCCTTAAAAGTACTCTATTTGCTATTCAAATCTGAGAAATAGTGGTCTTAATATAGGAAAGGGAAAGTAAGACCATTTTGCCTGGAAGCCTTTTAGAAAAGGGCCAAGGTATCAGCAGTGCCCCACTGGCGCCATCTGGTGGACACATTGGAACCAGCGCCCAATGGCTTGGCAAAGCACTGCCAGGAAAGGAAGCCCAATCCAGGACGCTCGGAACTAAGGGGCCGGACAAGTATTTAAAAGGTGTCCACATTAAGTGTGGGCCATGCATAAACACTCAGGACTGCCTCAGAAGTCCATTTCACACCTTATCTCTTCTCCTGCCCACAACCCCATTTCCCTGCCTCCCTCAGCTGATAACCTGGCTTCCTGCGAGAGAAAGCTTGCGGAGATGAGACCCGTTCCACATCCCTGCCACCCCAACTACCACCTACCAGCAACTGTCCTTTCTACTCTGCCTTCTCATCACCTCCACCTATGCTCCGGATGGCAGCACCTCTCAGGTAGCCAGTACTCTGTACTTACAATTCTGGGGTCTCCTATGTTATCACTTCTCCCGCAGTAGCCTCTAGGGGAGCCCTGCTCTGGCTCTCAGCCACCCCATCCTTTCCCAGGGGTCCAGCACAGGGTGGCCTTTGCCAGTCACAAACCAGACCCCACTACTCCCAGACCCAAAGGCCCCAGTGGCCTTGCACACTCTGACTGCACCCTGAGCTGCCAGCCTGGCTTCTAAGGCCTCATTTATCTGTCCAGTATCTTCTTCCCCAACAAACCCTGATTATGAAGATCTCCGCATTCTCTGCGCTCCAGCCCCATCAGGCTTCCCAAGGTTCCCCAATACGCCAGCCATTCCCACCTTCCAGCCAGTGGCTGTGCCACTCTTCCCCAGTCACTGTGTGGCTGGTAATTGTCCTCAGTCAGTGCTCTGCTCAAATGTCACCCCCTCTTCTAAATAAGTGCCCCCATTTCCATTTCATTAACCTGCTCTTATTTTCTTCAGAACCTTACCACTATTTGAAGTTATCTCGTTTATTCACTATCTCCCTGCAAAAAAAGAGTAACACTGCACAAGACATTGTAAAACCAAGTACGGAACAGGTTCTCCATGCCTGATCCCAATTTGCAGATGATGAAATTGAGGCTGAAAGATATCAAGTAACTTACCAACATCACGTGGCTTGAACCCATGCATGTCCAGCCATCCCCGGATTCCATGTCCCGTTTTGTGGTTTGAAAAAGATGTCCCCTCCCCTAGGCTGCCCCCCTGGATTTGAACTAGCTAAGATAAAAGCCAGCATTATCCCGAGTTCTGATTTCTACATGTTGGCATCTTTAGTTGCTCTGAAACTTTGGGCATAAACCAAAATACTCATTGTGACTATATTCCTCGAAACCTGAAATGAAGCAGAAGGAAACCCCAGAGATACCCGGATGCTGCCCAGGTATGAAAGGCTGTGGTGGCTTTAGCAAGAGGGCTGGGAAGAGTCAGCACCTGAGATCATTTCTGCCTAGGACAGACACACTTCGGGATGAGCGTCCCAAAGATCAGGAAAGATCCTCTCAAGATGTTTTGATCCCAACTAAGCAATGAATTCCACATTTGCAATTAGGTTTTTAAAAAATGATTTTGCGGGGCGCCTGGGTGGCACAGTCGGTTAAGCGTTCGACCTCAGCCAGGTCACGATCTCGCGGTCCGGGAGTTCGAGCCCCGCGTCAGGCTCTGGGCTGATGGCTCGGAGCCTGGAGCCTGTTTCCGATTCTGTGTCTCCCTCTCTCTCTGCCCCTGCCCCGTTCATGCTCTGTCTCTCTCTGTCCCAAAAAATAAATAAACGTTGAAAAAAAAATTAAAAAAAAATGATTTTGCATTTTCTTACTTCCAATTTTAATTCCCCACTCCGTTGGTTACTATCCTTTTTTTTAACCTCTCCTGACAAATGCCCAGTCATTTTCTTAAAAATAGTCAATGTTCTTATTCATAACCTTTAGATGAATAAATGAGAATATCTTTAAAACACCTTACATCTGGTCAGAGCACCAAATAGGATGCTGACTCATGGGCCCTCCCCACTTAGTGGTCAGAACTTGGGGCCCGGGTGGGGCACCTGGGTGGCTCAGTCGGTTTAGCGTCCAACTTCAGGTCAGGTCATGATTTTGCGGTTCATGGGTTCGAGCCCCACGTCGGGCTCTGTTCTGACAGCTTGTGCAGAGCCTGGAGTCTGCTTCAGATTCTGTGTCTCCCCTTCTCTCTCTGCCCCTCCCCTGCTTGCTCCTGTCTCTGTCTCTCAAAAATAAATAACTATATTATTTTTTTTTAACTTTTTAACGTTTATTTATTATTGAGAGACAGAGAGAGAGACAGAGCGTGAGCAGGGGAGGGGCAGAGAGAGAGGGAGACAGAATCCAAAGCAGGCTCCAGGCTCTGAGCCATCAGCACAGAGCCTGACGCGGGGCTTGAACTCACGAACCGCGAGATCGTGACCTGAGCCCAAGTCGGACCCTTAACCGACTGAGCCACCCAGGGGCCCCAATAAATAACTATATTAAAAAAAAAAAGAACCTGGGGCCAGAGAGAGACTAAAAACTATTTTGTAACAACTACATGACTTGGAGACGACAGACCAACACTCATCAACCACCTGCTGTGCCCAGTATGCACTGCTTGCTACTCCACACTACAGCTGACATTTTTATCAAGCACGTGCTATATGCCAAGCAGCTTAAGAAGCGTGACCTCATTTTGTCCTCATTTCAAGACCAATGATCCAGGGAAAGGATTCTTCCCATTTCATAGACGAAGAAACCAAATCAACTGAGGGTTACTGAGCGGAAGTAACGTAAAGAAAATAGGAGACCTGGGTGGCTCGGTCATTGTTAAACGTCCAACTCTGAATTTTGGCTCAGGTCGTGATCTCATGGTTCCTGAGTCTGAGCCCCACACTGGGCTCTGCATTGACAGTGTGGAACCTGCTTGGGATTCTCTCTTTACTCTGTCTCTGCCCCTCCATCCCCACCCCCAAATAAATGCATAAACCTTAAAAAAAAAAAAAAAAAAGGAGAAAGTAGAAGACCTAACGCTTGACCCAAGTCTCTTGTCCAAAGCCAGGCCCCTCTACCACACCAACATCCTGGTAACCTGGAAGGGGGCCTACCTGTTTTGTGATGTGGAGAAAGTACCTAGCTACAGGAGTTGTAGGTACAGACAGAGTTGGTTAAGAAGGTTCCAGCTGCAGATGAAATAATCAAATTCGCCTACAACATTTTGAGTTACAGAATGCGATGAATCACCAGGAAGGGCGAGGACAGTGCTATTAGTTCAAAGGTCCTCAAAGTGTTACCGGGCCTACCGCTTCTCAATCGCAAGCATAAGAGAGAACATCTGCTTGTACGTACCTTCCCCAAAACATGGGTCTGATGAACCTTTACGGGACTGCACGAGGCAAGTGGCTGTCCATTGCACCGGATCTGGACTCCAGAATCTCTGAGCCAGTATATTTATTAAGAGCTGGCTGGGACCCAAGCACATATCCCTCTCTGTGCTTACATTTTTAAAAAGTTTTTTAGTGTTTATTTATTTTTGAGAGAGAGACAGAGCGTGAGCAGGGGAGGAGCAGAGAGAGAGGAAGACACAGAATCTGAAGCAGGCTCCAGGCTCCGAGCTGTCAGCACAGAGCCCAACGCGGGGCTTGAACTCACGAACCGCGAGATCATGACCTGAGCCGAAGCGGGACACTGAACCGACTGAGCCACCCAGGCACCCCAACTCTGTGCTTACATGCCATGGGGTAATGTAATGTAATGTAGATATTACATGCAGCGCAGCACTGCTGCATAGTAGGTGCTCAATAAATGCAGGTTCTGGTTGCTCACCCAACATCCACTGCCCTGTCCTCAGGTACAGAACACTACTCTTACGTGGGGCAGTGAGTGACGTGCCACCTCAAAAATTACCCTTTTCCAGGCCTCTTGCCACTGCACATGGCCGTGTGCCTCAGTTGCGGCCAGAGGGATGCAGGCATTAGTACAATGCAGACTTCAGGAAGGCTAGTAAAGGAAGAGGACTCGGCTAGGAGGGCTGCTTCTGCCTCTTCCCAGCTTCCTCTCTGCTTGCTAACCATGGCATGTAGGCCTGAGAGCTGGACCAGGTGACCTTGAGGGAGGAGGGTACTTCTGAGGACAGTGAGTCTAAATTTAAAAGGCGAGCTTTCTGTAGTCACGGTAGAGTTCCCTTACCAGCCTCTGACAGGCCGCCCTCAAATTTTCTTAACGTGACAGAGAAATTAACTTCCATCCTGTATGTAAGCCACGGTTACTTCAGGATAGGAGTTCTCAAACTTTGGTGGCTAACAAAATCAGCCGGGGTACTTGGTAAACATACAAAGGCCCAGGCCCTATGCTCCTTCAAGAAGCCTAGGTCCCTGGGGACCAGGTGATAGTGACACCCTCCCACCCACCCAAGTTCCAGAACCACACTTTAGCTTTTCTATTCCAAGCTGCTTAATGTGGTCTTACAGCTCCCTTCGAGTGCCAACTACAACACCAGGAACATGCAGTCAAAAGCAATTTTATAACACCCGATTTTATTTTATTTGTGATTGAAAGTGATCGGATCTGAATGGGATGGCCCACTGCCAAGACCACTTCCCATCCACCTTTTAGGGTATGGCAGATGGTGGTGGACATGTTGCCCGCCCGAGGGCCCCCTCGGCCTTCCCTCCCTTCCCCTCATCTGACCAGTGCCTGTCCTGCTCCTTGGCATGCTGCCTGGGGCGGCGCAGGAGAAAGCTCCGGGTGCAGCCACCAAGCTCCTTCCTTGGAAGTTGTTGCATGAGGCTTAGCAATGCTGTCGTATCGCCTGAGAGAGGGCTCCAGCCCCATACATTCACTTTCTTCACCTTGATCCAAAAAGAGCTGGAGAGGACTCAATGCTCCCCTGCGTCGCCCTTGATCATGGTGGCTTAAGCCAGCTTCCTTAGTGAGGGCTCAGAATCCAAGGGCAACATTTGGAGATACTCTCTTCTATCCAGAGGTTACGGGTTTAAAGAGTTTTCCTAAACGCTTTTCTGGCCACCCAGCTGTCTGTCCGCCCAGCCCCACCCATGACCTCTTTCCTCTACCTCAAGTACAAAAAGACAAGGTCTCTCCTTCTCTTTTCCAAAGCATATCACTTCTTGTTTGTTTGTTTGCTGCTAGAGCAATATCAAGCATGTGGATTGTAGGAACAGAAATTTCTAGACCACTGTCTCAAAGAAAAAAGTGGTCTGGACCTACCTAGCTATAAATTAGCACACTCTTAAAAACCCTATTTGTTGAGTTCAGATAGCAATTATAAAAATAGACTTTCTGTATCTGGCTCTTTCTTTATATTCAGCTCCTGCAACTTGAAGCAACCACCCACATCTGTCTGCTCTAGGCAAAAGCAGCTGACAAACAGGTACTGCCCTTTTGGATGCCAGCTGCACAGGGAAACCCCACAGACAAAAGAAAGGTCAGGTGAATCATTCACCACACCCTCGTCTATCCCCAGAGGGTCCCCGGCACCAGGTGGCCCTAGCTAAGAAGACCCTGAGGCTCCGGGCTGAGCTGAGGGCAGGTAAGCTGCGTCCCTAGGGTCTGCTCCAGGAGAGCTGAGCCTCTCACTATCACAGGTGCACATGGATGTTGCTGGGAGCCGGGCAGGGGCACGGATCTGCCCCAAACAGAAACCACCCGACACCAGGGACTCACTTCGCGTTTATTTCTGGTAATGAGTGGAGTTTGAAGAGCCTCCTCCTCCCCCTCGGATGGCGTGGACGGCCGTTGGAGATGATGCTGGGTAGTGTCCAGGGCGGATGGGCTTGGCTGTATTAGACAGAAAGGACAGAACGTTCAGATTAGGCTTAAACAGCCATACCCAGATGCCCGCGGGTCACATGTGAAAACCGAGACCTACAATTTGTATCATTACAGTCCTTATCAATCACCAGAGCTTTCTGAAAAGAGGATGTTTGCCCTCTTGGTAGTGCAGTTAACTAATTTAGGGCGCCAGATGGTTAGGGGACGGAGAGAATTTATGTATCAATTATGTTAATTATGGCTGAGGAAACTTAGAAGGACTTTCCATTTTATCTGCGGCAGATCCGTAGGCACCCCTGGGGTTTTAAGGGCATCTGGGCAGCCCCTGAAACTTGATGCAGAAATCTGCCTATGGTGCACTTCTCTGGCGACAAGATCCATAGTTTCCAGATTTACAAAGAGCGTAAAGTCCAAGAAAAGCAATAAAACACTAATCTAAGGTATGATCTTAAAACTAGAAACACGAAGTTGTTGGTGTGCAAAACAGCTGCACGGCAATATCTGATGGGAAATAATATCACATGTTATTGGAGGCATTTCAATGGAAGAAAAAAGCTCTCTAGAGCACATCCCTAAATCCAGTTTATGCCTGCGGCTCCATCCTGGGAACTATGACTTAGCAGCTACACCCTCTTCCCTGCATGGGCAAAATACCCAAACCCAAGCCCAGGAGGGGCTGGATGTCCAGGCCCCTTCCCCAGTTTGGAACCACAGCCAGCTCACCGATGCCAGGCCTGGCTGTTTCCAGGGCACTTCCAAACCTGCCCTTGCAAGTGGCTTTCCCTGAGGCTTCTGGCTCCATAGGGCCCCTTCACGGGCCCACCTGCTATAGGGCCTTTGGGCTTTGCTGAGAAATAGCCATACATTGCAGGACTTCTGAGAAAGTACCTCTGTTTACAGCCACAGACCTTTACCAACAGCCTAGGCTGGCCACCTTCTCTGCTCAGCTCAGCAGCTTTGAAGACCACAATGTACGTGGCAATCTCTCAGTATAAGGAAGCAGGTGCCTGACATACCCATCCTCCCCGGATGAACGCAGGTGCCGGGAGGTGCCAGCTAGCCTAGGTCCTGCATGCCTGACCACAGCCTTTCAGATGTTCCAGACAGACAGCCCAGAGCTCCATCGCTGCCTAGGAGCATCATCAGAGCTCCTGGGCGGCAGAGTCCTGCCTTCCATCAAGGGCCCTGGTGAGAGGCACGCATACCAATCTGGGCTGAGTGGGCCCTCCTGGCCATATTCTTGGCTCGAACAGCCTCCTTGATGCGATCCACCTCCTGCTGGTAGCGCTTGCGGTCCCGCATGGCGTTCTCCTTGGCCTCCTTCAACGCGCTCTCCAGGGCCTTGACACGCTCCGCCGTGGCACGCAGCCGCTTCTCCAGCTTGGGCAGCTCACAGCGCAGGTCTGCATTGTCCCGGACCAGCTGCGGCGGGAAGGGATAGGGGTGACTTACCGGGGAGGCGCGGGGGCCGGCAGGAGGGGCAGACAGTGATACAAGGGCAGCTAGAAGCGGTCTCTGCAGCCAAACAACCAGCCCGCTAGGTCATCTTGGAAAGTCCATGTGACCACAAATGCTGGCAGCACCGACGGAAAATCAAGATCCCATACTCTGGGACTCCAATTTGCTACACACGGTTCATGGGTGCAAGGAAGTGGGGAGGGGGTGTAGGATGAAATTAAAAGCCATTTCCAGGCACAGGAAGCTTTCAGACTTGGGCAGGATTTACCTCCTCTTTTGTTTGAGTGGGTGGGGGAACTAATGTAAGGAAAATTGACTAGTCAGATGCTAGCATATGGAAGCTGAGAAATGTAAACAAAGCAAGTTCAAAAGCACCGGTGAAAGGCATGCATGTTCTAGAGCTCCCTGAAGGGCTCCTCCCTGCAGGACATGTTGTCTACACCAGCATGTGGTTTGGACCCCCTTAGCAACATATCTAAAGGCTAACAGGTAACTCCGGGGTACTGCTCATTTTTTCATTACCTAAGACCCTCAATTAAGAAGCAACAGGTGAGACTGGGCGCGTGTGGGGTGGTGTGGCCATAGACTGGTGGTTGACAGAGGGCAGGTGGGTGGGGGGATGGGTGAGACAGGTAAAGGGGATTGAGAATACACTTATCGTGAGGAGCACTGAGTAATGTATAGAATTGCTAAACTGATATACTGGACACCTGGAAGTAACAGAGCACTGTATTAAGTATACTGGAATTAAAAAAAAATAAATGCATACAAATTTTTTTTTAAATAAAAAGATAATGAAGAAAAACAAAAAGAAGCAACAGGTTTGGCCCCAGGTGAAGAAAAGGTTCAAGAGTCAGCTCTATTATTTCCTGACATTGGACTTGGTAAGTCATCCAACCACCACAAGCCTCAGGTTTCTCACCCATAAAAAAGGATAGCATATAACAGGACCATTGTGGGAATCCCAGCGGATCAAGAAAAGTTTAGAAAATCAGAAAGTGCTAACGAAGGTTACCTATCCCGAGTCCACACCTGCATTCTTTAACCCCATAGGCAAACCAGCAGCTCCAGAGTAGATTTTTAAAACATATTCATTGAATTCATAAATAAAATAATTAATCTCAGAGCCCTATTTCAAATTCCCTTGCAGTTTCTGCTTTTATATTTCTCATCAACAATTTGCACGAGTGACTTCAACCATGTTGAATCTGCCGTCCTCCCTTTGGGGAAAAATGCCACCATCAGTAATATCAAACAGGACTTAAGTCAAAGAGAGATGACATCACCTTATCCGTGTGGTCTAACAAGTTGGACTGTTTTTATCATAGCCCAAATCTTTAGGATTTAGGAAAAACATGAACATTCCAGCATTTATACAGAAAGAAGACAACCGCCTAGATCACCAGTAGGCTTGGCCGTGAACTTTGCTGTCCCTCTAGACAAAGTCCAGAGCATCGTAAGAACCTGACAGGGTGCTCAATAAATAGGGCGACAGAGCAGAGAGAAAATGAATTAAGTTACTTCTAGTCCTAGTCTGTTTCCTCATCTGTAAAAAAACAAGGGGCCTGGGGCGCCTGGGTGGCGCAGTCGGTTAAGCGTCCGACTTCAGCCAGGTCACGATCTCGCGGTCCGGGAGTTCGAGCCCCGCGTTAGGCTCTGGGCTGATGGCTCGGAGCCTGTTTCCGATTCTGTGTCTCCCTCTGTCTCTGCCCCTCCCCCGTTCATGCTCTGTCTCTCTCTGTCCCAAAAATAAATAAAAAACGTTGAAAAAAAAATTAAAACAAAACAAAACAAAAAAAAAAACAAGGGGCCTGAACCAGCTCCATGGCATTCACTTGACATTCTGTGCAGCCTGTAGGTCCAACACTGGGACTGGAGACAGGATAGAAAGACAGGGTTCTGAACACCCCACCTCCCAAAGCCCAAGAGCTCAAACTCAATTCCTTCCATTTGCCTTTGACAAAAGAATTTTATATATAAGGGAAGTCACTGAAGACTAAAGGACTTCAAGTCTGGCACTAATGTCTTGTGGTGACAGAGTCCCTTAGCCTTCGATGTCAGAGCCTTCCCCCAGAACTGCGGCCACATCTTTCCAGGAGAATACGGGGCTTCTTTCCAGGAGAATACGAGAAGCAGAAGGAAGCTGGCACGACTCTCCTACCTGTTTGTGAACCTTCGTGAGCTGCTCCAGGTTATTTTCCAGGAAGGAAATTTTCTGCTTCTGGGCAGCACTGCCCCCTCCATCATCGTTGTCCAGCTCTACACTCTGCACCAACATGAGGGGTCAGCGGGCAGGCCAGCACACTGCCCGCCCGCAGCCCCAGCATAAGGTGGACAACACTCTAAATCTTCTTTAAAGAAAACAAAAAACAAAAAAACAACCCCAATCCCACCAAAGGTTATTCTGAAAGTGAAAATAAAAAGAGGTTCTGAAAGTTGAGACTCAATGACCTTCCCAATTAATTTCCTTGCTCCGTGTCAAGGGTTTCACGAGTGTTATATTTTAGAGAACTGAAAAACAAAACAAAACAAAACAAAACCTCCAATCTTCCTTTGAAAGATACAGATTAGCCCTGTGAGATTCACCTCTCTCTTCTTGCAGGTGAGCAAATAGACTTTTCTTTTTCAAAAGAACTGTTCCAAAACTCATAAGAAGAAGCAGTATGAAAATATAAACCCAAGACCGAACTTTAATTTCAAATATCCCAACTGAGATAAGTCAGTAAGCTGAGGGCAATTGTATGTGGTCCTGCTGGGAAGTCTCAATGGCCTGTGCTTATCGCCTGAGCTTCCGATTCCATGAAATTACTTAATGAATCTACTTCAAACTAGTCATGGCATCTGAGCATGGCATCTGCTGGAAAAACTCTGGAAATTCAACAGATCTTAAGATTGACAGAAACCTCCCTCCCGGCAGGGCCACGCTCAGTGGTCAGATAAGTTGAGAAACACATGTATAAGCACATCTTGGAGCCCAAAATGGTGAGACATGCTTGTGCCATCTGATGATGGACAAGACCACCATCCCTCCTTTTTCTGAGAGGTAACAGCTGTACATGCATCTCAGACCCATGTCTCTTCCATCTACATCCAAGGTTCTCAAATTTCACCCAGAGGGAAATTAAACTCAGATTGGGTTTATTAAAACTCAGATTGCTATACCCCAGCCCCAGTCTCTGCTTCAGTGGACCTGAGGTGCGTCTGAGAACCTGAGAATCTAGCAAGCGTCCTGGTGATGCCAAGGCTGCTGGCCAGATGATCACACTTTGAGAGTCACTGATCTAATAAAACTAGGTCCTTCCTCGAGAGTTTTATATCATGAAATCAGGGAAGTCTGATCTTAAGCTTCCTTGGACCCCCTCCTCCCTCTGACTAAGCCTTTTCAGATCTTGCCTAACCTCTCCAGTCTCCTTTTCTGTCCCCTGTGCTCTGGCCTCTCCTGCCTACCTGGTCCAGGTCTGACAGTCATTTCTATTTTGATGCCTGTGGTCACTACCTACCTGCCCCGCCATTGCCATTCAGCCCTTGGACTCTCCTATCAGGCTCTGCCTTTCTTTGTTTCCATTTGCAGGTCCCCAAACTCGCTAGAACCAAGTTGTCAGAGGCCACGGCAGATTCATGCTCTGAACCTCAGCTGTACGCTCACACCGCTGCTCAGCAATCCTTTCACTCATCCCTGACAAACTGCTCCATGCTGCTGGCGCCTGCTCTAGGCTCTGTGGCCTCGCCGTTCCTTCCCTTCCTTCTCCATTGAGGACTGAGCCTCCACATTAACTGAGAAGATCGATGCATCATTGGATGCATCTTTCCACTGTTATGCATTTTCCTGCAAATGTCTCCCATCTTGACTTCTCCACTACTCCTCTCTGGGAGACTATATCCCTTCCCCTTATACCAAGCCCAATATGTCCATCTGTGCTATTAATTCCGTCCCTCTCAGATCTGACCCCATGAATCACTTCCTCTTTGCTTATATATTTCACCTCTTTCCCTTGGCTCCTTCACACAGACACATGTGCGCACACACACACACACACACACACACTTTCAAATACACCTTCCTTCCGTCCTACTGCACATCTGCATATGGACCATTGCTCCTCTTCCATCACGTTTAAACATTTTTAAAGAGCAGTCCCCTCACTGCTGCCACCTCTCCCTCCTTCCTGAAACTTCTGCAAGCTGCTGTGGGATCTGCTATACGGTGACTCCCCGAGATCGCCATGTGAGGTGTGAGGATCAAAGAGGCCCAGATTCAGCAGTCACACAGAGCTGGATTCAATCCTACCTCCGGCTCTTCCAGCTGTGTGACCTTGGGCAAGTTCTTTAACCTCGGAGCCTGTCTCCACTAACAAGAGAACAGTAAGAACCACTTACACCAGTGTCGAGAAGAACAAATTAGACACGCGTCAGGGTGCTTCACACACTCTGACCTAGCCCCTCATGGCCTCATCACAGGCAAACAGGGTGCTCTCGCCTCCAACTACTACAGGTTTCTGGCATTGCTCACCAGGCTTTGGGGCAACTCTGCCTGACAAGACCCCTCTGGGTTTTCCCCGCATCATGCACAGCAGCTCTCACACTGCGGCCAGGTAAATATGTGCTCGTTTGAAATGAGGGCCAGGGAGAGGATTATAACTTCCTTTTACTAAGAAGAAAAAAATCAGATGGAAAAATATTCCCAAGTTTTTTGGTTTTTTTTGGTTTTGGTTTTGATTTTGGTTTTTGTTTGTTTGTTTTGTTTTGCCTCTGGTACATTCTTTTAATACATTCTCTGGCTTGAAGTAATTCATTTTTAAGCATAACCAGCCCCAATTTAAGGAAGTGATGTTTCAACTGAAAATGATTCTTTCTGGCCATCTTTTCTTTTCTTCTCAGTCCTGTTCACACAAAAGAGAACTCACCTTCTTGACCCGGGCAGTCAGATCCTGGACAAAGAGTTTCCGGAGGTTATGAAGAGTCTGCAATTCTCGAGACTGGAAGAGAAGATTGTTAAAATGCCACTTAGGTGGTGGGGGAAACAGTGAATTCGTGACGGATTTGGTGCCACACCATCAACATCTGGTTGACCCAATGACCCAGACCTGTCCATACATGCTCTATGAGTCTGCCAGTAAGGCCACAGTGCTCCCACACTTCCCTGACTTTCTCACCAGCTGTGTCTACCCCCTTAACTGTCTCAAGAGCATCCCAAGGGCCAGAGACGGGAACTCAAACAATGAAATGTAAACTAGAACAAAGCCTACTCATTTGCTGAGTTCTAAATAGCACTTTTTCTCTCCCCTCAAAAACAAAAGTTAAAAAGCTTTCTCATGGGTAAGGTCCTTTGGCACAGGCCATGATTCCACGGTTTGAGGTTGAGCCCTACGTCAGGCTCTCTGCTGTCAGTGCAGACCTGCTTCAAATCCTCTGTCTCCTTCTCTCTCTGCCCCTCCCCTGCTTGGACTCTCTCTAAATAAACAAACAAACAAACAAACATTAAAAAAAAAAAGTTTTCTCATGTGCCACCTGGGTGGCTCAGTCAGTTAAGCGTCTGACTTCCGCTCAGGTCATGATCTCACGGTTTGTGGGTTCGAGCCCCACGTCAGGCTCTGCCCTGACAGCACAAAGCCTGCTGGGGATTCTCCGTCTTTCTCCCTATCTTCCCCTCCCTCACTTGTTCTCTTTCTCTTTTAAACAAACAAACAAACAATCTTAAAAAAAAAAGTTTCTCCCCAAAATTCCAAATAGGCTGCATTGTACCAGAAGGGATTCCTTTTTTCCTCTAGTTTATCACGTACACATTATACAAAACGCCAGTGTAAAAGGAAAGTTACCCACAACCTCTCCCATCCTAACTGACATTTTTCATATTTCCACACCCCTTGCTGGTCTCAGTTCATGTTCGTTTGCTTTACATCACAGAGCTCATGGATGAAGCAGGTGGTGGGCCTTTTAACCACGTGACCCTGGGCAACTTACCTAACCTTCTTGTGCCTCAGTTTTCTTATTTGTACAATGAGGATAAATATACTAGTTGCCTCACAGTTGTCAGGATTAAATGTGATAATCCTTATAAAACTTTTACAACAGTTTCTGGCACATCGTAATGGTCAGTAAACACTAGTTAGTATTAACTTACTGATGCATCATATTTGACATCCATTTCTTCAGTAGGCTTTTATCGTATACTTTTGTTACTGTTTCCCTCTGTTGTTATAATATTGTTATGTTGCAATTAACTTCTTGGGGGTATTTTTTTTCTTCATTTTGAATTATTTTCTACAAATGAGCCCTTAGGAACTAGACTGCTAAGACAAGGGTCTGAGTCAAACCTGGTGACCTTTGTTAACAAGATCAGAATATCACGCTATTTACTTTCATTTAATTCTCCATATATTTACTACAGGAGATATGATTAGTTCTTTGCAAAACATTTTCCTATAAGGGAGGAGAGAGATAAACTTACATTTATACTTTTTAATTTGTCGAAGTTGACTTAACACAGAATGTCAAGGGATGCAGCTCACACATGCTCACAGAAAAAAAGAAACAGGCCATATTAAAGAAAAAAAAAATTTTTTTAAAGGTGGCGGGGGGGTGCCTGGTGACTCAGTCGGTTGAGCGTCCGACTTCGGCTCAGGTCATGATCTCGCAGTTCATGAGTTCAAGCCCTGTGTCAGGCTCTGTGCTGACAGCTCGGAGCCTGGAGCCTGCTTCGGATTCTGTGTCTCCCTCTCTCTGCCCCTCCCTCCCTCTCAAAAATAAATAAACATTATAAAATTTTTTTTAAAAGAAACAGGCCATAAAGACACAAAAACACTAAGTTTCTTGGAATAACAGTTCTGTGTTAATTTAAGGTCTTTTTGCTGGGTCCAAGTCTGCAATTCTGTGTTGAAATAAGCAGCAGCTGAAGTCAATTCCTTCCTCAGATGTGGCAAATTCCTTTCTGCAGGAAGCCAAGCAGGCCTGTTATTCTGGATGCAATGCCCATCGGACCTGTCCAAGGCTTAGCCACCTTCCAGCGCAGGCACAGGGGCACAGCTCAGAGCCCACGTTTATGCAGACACACTGTTTCAGGCCCCTGCCCACAGAGCTCAGACCCCCAGCCCCTGTTCTGTACGCTCTCTCTGCTGCTTCAGGGATTTTATTCCTGACTGAACTGTAATCACAGCAAATATTTTCCATAAAAAAAAAAGCCATCACACCAAAGGGAAATGGGAAGAGAAGACACGGGGCCTTGTCAAAGGGCCAGACATTTCTTTGGGGCTTAAGTACAAAATACTATGGAGTCCTGAGTTTGGCAACTGTATCTCATTTTTGTTTGCTCTTAGGTGAATTCAGCAGTTCAGGAGGGGCAGGTACAAGGAACAGGCTTCAAGATGTTTAAAATATAAAATATTCTACAAGATGGGGCACCTGGTGGCTCAGTCGGTTAAGCAACTGACTTCAGGTCAGGTCATGATCTCATGGTTTGTAGGTTCAAGCCCCATGTCAGGCTCTGTGCTGACAGCTTGGAGCCTGGAGCCCACTTCGGATTCTGCATCTCCATCTCTCTACCCCTCCCCTGCTCGACTCTGTCTATCTCTCTCTCAAAAATAAATAAGCATGAAAAAAAAATGTTTTAAATAGTTTACAAGTCGCACATTTAAGCTTAGGCAGCTATCATTTGGCTTTCCTGCAGCAATGAATTTTCCACCAGCAGATTATCATTTCCTCACTCTACCTGACTCCCTTCTTTCAAATCGTCCATGTTACAGGCTGCTGCCCTCTGTGTAAAAGTTACAGGCTTAGCTTCCTGTCACGGGGGACAGTGAGGGCGAGACCAGGGAGGCGAAAACACAAGGCCCATCAACACAGCAAGAGAGGACCAGCCCCGAAGCCCCATGGCTGCCTCGACATCTTCCAACGTCATCTGCTGGAGTGGGCCTCACACTCCTACCCCTGGACAGCAGGTTCCACCCCCCAGCTTGCCCAAATACTCAAGCCAGCAGAGGCCTTGAGCTAAGGAGAATTCTAGGAAGGTCAATCAAGGGCAGCGAGCCTGTTCCTGAAGAACAGTTACAGTTTAGGGAAGGTTCCGAGGGCAGGTTAAGTGACAAGATGCCATGAGGTTCCAGTTTGGGGTTTAAAACGTGAATGTGCGTGATGTGTGTGATGTGAGTGCTGAGTGAGAGCAAGAGAGAAGAGCCACATGGGTGAGTGTGAGGGTGGGAGGGGCCAGCACACGAGGAAGTGCACAGACATGAGAACATGGAATTGAATGCCCGCGAGTGTGAGGAAGGGACTGCAGACTGTGGGGTGTGAGCATGCGCCAGAGTGCACGAGAGGACAAGTGACTTTGCACGAGTGTGAGTGTGACCGTGAGAGAGCACCTGTGGGAGGGCATGAAGGGCAGGTATGGCAGGTGAGCGAGTGGGGCAGGGGCAGTTCACGGGTGGAAAGGAAAAAGGTACTGAAACGTCACTTATATCTGGCTAGTGGGAATACGGTACCATTTTAAAGTTCAATATTTTCCTGAATTTTTACAATCATCTATAACTGTGAGTATCACTTCTGCAATTTCACAGCTTCATTTCAGTCTCCCCCACAGCCAGCAGCCCCATCTACCATCTTCTCCACCATGCTGGAAAGGCCCAAGATCCTTTGCATACAGTCATCTTACTTCTGTCCTGAGTGGACTGCACCCTCTGTCCCTCCACCTGGCTTTAAGGGGCAACTAACATCAACTCAGAAGCCAGAGTGCAGAACCAGGCCCAGCCCTACAGCCTAGGGTCACTAGATTCTTGGAGATAGGCACAATACCACATAAATTCACATGACACATGAGTGGAATCAAAATGTATGACTTTATCTAAACAATTGTATCTAAATGACCGGACATGTTTTCACCAAACTGAGAGCCTAGGTTGGGATGGTCTGTCTTCAAACACAGGCTGTGTGTGGCACTTTGAAGGCCTCTCGAGGGCCCTCAGAGCAGCTGAAATGGAAGTCAACCAGTGGAGACAAACGTCATGAATTCAGATGCAGGATGAAGAAAAACAACCAGGATTTCAAATAATAAGCCCTTCTGATCTGTCACTCTTCTACCCCAAACCCTGCAAGTCTCAACTCCCTTCCCAGCTGACACCTGCTCTTGCCTTGACCTCTCTGTGCCCACCTCCTAGCTCCTCCTTGCTTCAATGACCTCCCTGCTGTCACTCCAAAACACCAGGCATGGGCTCACCTCAGGGCCATGGCATGGGCTATTGCCTATGCCTGGAAGGCCCTTCCAGTCTTGCCCTTTCACCTGCTTCAAGTTCCTACTCAAAAGTCACCTTCTCATGGGACCTCTGCCAGCAACCACCCTGTGCACTTTCCAGAACCATTTAATGGAGGTCATGATTTCCTCCCTTATTATTCACTATCTGTCTTCCCCATCAGCCGAAGGTAAGCTTCACAAGTGCCAGGATCTTATCTTTGTCATTTATTGATGCAACCCAAGCACCTAGAAGAATGCCAGCCCTTAGTAGGTGCTCTTGAATGTTGAATGGAAAAAAAGCTATAGTGTGCAAAACCTGTAAACTTGCAGTCATTGATTTGCAAGTCAGTTTAATTCTCACTCAGGGTCTGCATGGTCACAGCACTAAGCATGGATGGATGGACTGATGGACAGACAGACGGACTGACAGACTGATGGTTAATCATTGTGTCAAGAGCTGGGGAATAAATTCTACAATTCTCACTTTTCCACACAATGTTCTTTCTAAATGGAATGTCTAAATATATGGAATTTGCCTAAACGTTTTGTCTAAGACGGTATGTGAGAAAGGTGGGCACAGGTGATATTTTAGAATAAACAAATGCAACAAATCACAAACTAATCAGGTCTCTGAGACGATAGTGAGTTGGGAAACATGTTGACATACCACTGTCTCCTCCAGCCCCTTGAGGTCCTCTCTGGCTTGTTCCCTTTTATCATTGAGCAATCTAAAACAAAAAAAACAAAACCAAACAAAAAAAGGAATTACGAACCAGCAAAAGGGCATCAGAGATTTCCATTTGCACCTACGGATAAATCAACAAAACAAACCAATGCACACAAACAGCCTTGGCCCAACCTAACCGTAATATTTAGGAATCTGAATCACGGACGCAGGCTTGTGGAGACCCCACGGGGAGGAGAGAAAGCCGAGGAAACATTTGAAGCACACTCACAAGAGCTTCTCCAGCTTCATTTCCCTCTCTTGGTCTTCCACTTTCAGCTTGTTATAATCAGAACTGAGCTTCTCCTGCTCTAGCTGCAGCTTCTGATTCAAACTGAAATTGAGAGGAAAAAGCAATACAGTCCACATTAGTCTGAAATTCCGAGTCACCCAGCCGAAGACATGGTTCTGTTCCAACCCCATTAGTTCTGAGCAATAAAGGCGGCAATTCTAGAGGATTTTGAGGGATCAGAGAACAACCTCACAGCTTCCTCCCTGCCGAAGTGGAAACTAATTTCTGGGAACATCTCAGAGGCATGAAACATAAGGCTTTGAGAATATATTTATAGTTGGCTTGTGCAAGAGCTTTGGGGGGAAAATAATGAGATAGGAAAAGGGCCGATATTTTAAAAACAGAGAAAGACAGCACAGTCAGAAGAATTCTGCTTTGTCTGCCCTACAGATGGCATGCACCCACACTCGGGAAACCTTATTTGGCCATTTCAACCTTCCCTGCCTCTCTAGTCCGATGATCTGAGAACATTTTCTAAGTCCAAATTCCTGGCTGACACAGGTACAGTTGTGTGAAGTCTTCAAGGAGTGGGTACAGAGAGAGAAAAATACAAAGAAAGCCCAGGGGCTGCTGCAAAAGGGAAACTCGCCATCTGGTTGGGGGCACTTTGTCAACACTTGCATGCAGTATTTACAAAATCTTTTGTATGGCCAGGCCTGTGCATCTGTAAAGGAACAGACTCTACACTATCTGAAGGAAAAACTCAGAGTCTGCTTGAAAGGCACAGGCCAACAAAACTTCTACACCTACTGACTAACTCATTTACCAACCCTCCCTCTTCCCTCCTTCCTTCCCTCCCTCCTTTCCCCTTCCAGTTAAACATGTCAAGGGTGATTAATCAGAATAAAGAACACAGGACATGCTTGAAGGGGAAAGAACAACCTGAATAATAGCACGGGGATTGTTCAAAACGAGGAGAGGAAAGACGACACGAAATGCTTGCCTTCGGTAGACAGTGTGCACAGAGCCCAGGATCACAACACTTACACTTTGCTTCGTTACCATTCTCCTCTTTTAAAATGCAAATATGCTGTGCGAGCAGCTTGCAGACACTGAAGAGCGATTTGGATCAGTAGCCTGGAGAATTAAACTCTAACTTCAGTTTGATTCCTACTTAGCAGTGTGACCCTAAGTAACTCATTTAACCTTGACTCCCATATAGAAATCTGGCTCTTCATCTACAGAAAGCGGGAGTGGAAGGAGCCTTTAGTCTATATCTTGGGGGCAATGAGCAGGGGGCAGGGGGCGGGGGAGGTGTTAGCGAATGGAAATGTATTTCAACGTAACTGGTTTTCTTTGTTTTCCTGCATCTTTAATTTGTGGCATTTAACAATGTTATTCTAGGGGTACCTGGTTGGTTCAGTCGGTCAGACATCCAACTCTTGATTATGGCTCAGGTCATGATTTTGAGGTCGTGAGATCAAGCCCCGTGTCGGGCTCTACACTGAGTATGGAGCCTGCTTAGGATTTTCTCTTTCTCCCTCTCTCTCTGCCCTGCCTCATTTGTGTGCTTGCTCTCTCTCTCTCTTTCTCTCTCAAAATAAACATTAAATAAATAAATAAGTAAACAAACAAACAAATAAAAATATTATTCTGCCAAGGGGTTCAAAGATTGCCAAGGGACTCACTGTGCAAAAATGTTAAGAACCCTCAAGGAGAGGATGCTGAAAGTACTTCCCAGCTTGGTGACTTGTTTTGACAATGAGGCAGAAAGGTAAGAGAGGAAGAGGGGAGAGATCATTATGGAGCAGGGGTTCTTCAGTGGCCATGACAGGACAGGAAAATGGCCCTGAAGGGGGGGGGGGTGTCCCCAGAGACAAGCTGCAATGAAGCCATTCTGGCAAATGCCACAGGTCCACGAGCACAGACACAGGTCCCTACAAAGTGTGCACATGTGACCAGGTGGCTCAGGGTTGTGCAGGGTGCATTTATGAGTTCGGGTGAGGAGGCAGCAGGAGCTGACTATCTTTTCTGGAGGATTTATTAACCTATCAGAACTCCAGAGTCAGGACCAACTGAGGGTTTTTTTAAATATGTTTTTTCATACAGACGGTGTTTCCACCTATGAGGGCAGCTGAGTCACCAACATGACCCCAGCTCCTCGGGCACGAGGAAGGACGGCTGCACCCGCCTGCCACCTGCCCCAGCAGAGCCCCCCGAGGCTCAGCTCCAGATGGGAAAACAGACGTCGGAAGCCGCGTGTGTAGCCCACTGCGGCCCAGGGCAGCGCCCAAGGCCCACAGGGCGAGGCGAGCAGACCTCAGCTCAAAGCCGCATCCTTCCAGGCTGGCCGAAGACGCCATGCCTGCCCCCACATCCCAAGAGCCCCTGGGCCGACTCACTCCCGCATCTCATCGATGATTTTCTGCTTCTCCTCGATCTCATCTCGAAGTCTGGACAGCTGCTTCTGGTGAGCTTCCCGGTGACTCTCCATCTGCTGCTCCAGCGCCTTCTGCGAGCCAGGCCAGCAGAGATGTGTCATCCACTCGTTGGCTCACAGCCCACACTATGACAAGCCCTGGATTGCTTCTGCCTCCTACCCTACATCCCTCGGCTGTCAGGTCCCAAAACTGGGGCCCCCAGAACCCGCCTTGTCGTACTGGCACAACAAAACCCAAGGATCTATCATAAAACAGAGTGGGCCCTGGGAGCAAATCAGTCCATCAATTAAACAAAAAGCTTTATCCGTGACCTTCTACAGCTCACCAGGCTACATGGCTTCTCTAGCCAGGTCAGTCAGAGGGCATGGACCTCTGACTACTCAGGTGACCTCAGACAAGCCATGTAACCTGTGTGAGCTACACTGCCTCATCTGTAAAATTTAGATAATTGCCCCAGTCCTGCCCACTGCACAGATTTGTGGTGATGTTCAAAGGAGAGCTCTTCACCAAAGCCATATGAAACCAGGAGAGGGGCCCATCAAGGTGAGCCTGGGGCAGGATCATACCACGGGCACTGTTTTGACTATGGGCTCACATCCAAAGGGACTAGTAGTCTGCCTAAAATGAAGTAAAACTCAACATTTTCTCATATCTCACTTTATTCACCTAAAAATCTTATTTCCCAGTCATTCATCCTACATTTTCCTTCACTACTTTACATGTGACCAAACATAAAGATCTCTATGTATAAGATGGAAACTCAAATTTGGAGTGCTTCTTTTAAAAAGTCAAGGAGAGGGGGCATTTGGATGGCTCAGCGGGTTGAGCATCTGACTTTGGCTCAGGTCATGATCTTGCAGTTTGTGAGTTCGAGCCCCACTATGGACTCGCCGCTGTCAGCACACAGCCTGCTTTGGATCCTCTGCCCCCTACCCCTCTCTCCCTGCCCATCCCTTACTTGCACTCTCCTGAAAATAAAATCAATATTCAAAAAAAATGAGAAAATAAAAATGTCAAGAGGAGAAATGTTTTCTTTCATTCAAAGAAAGGGCAAACACTTCTTCAGAAGTTAACCTCAACAGTGTGGCCCATGTAGGGACTGGGGGCTGGAGGGGGGAGGCGGGTTCTGCTCTTTCCTTCTGCACCAGGAACGGGGAAGGAACACGTACCAAAGCAACATGGCTATTACTACGGACTTAGTGGGGTTTCTGGACACTCCACCTCCATCTCAGTCCTACGCCAGGCCACGCCGTGAGAACGGCTCCGACTGCCCGGCATCGGCGCCCCCACTCCCCTCCCCCTCCCGCACTGCCGCACACATCTCTGAAGGAGACAGAGTTCCCTAGAACAAGAAAGTGCGGTCCGAATGCGTGCTGGGCTCCATGGGAGGGGTGGCATACACACCTTCATTTCCTCAGCGTCCTGCAGTCGGGTCAGGTGTTCCTTTTCCTTATCCTGGAAGCTGACTTCGTGCATTTTTTCTGTTTTGAATTTTAAATGATGATTTAAGATTTAACTGGTAGGACTCACATCCAAAAGTTAAAAAAAAAAAAAACTTAAAAGAAAAAAGATAAAAAAAAGGAAGAATGGCCATGGAGTGAAACGTGAGCTTACATCACCGACTACACCCCATGGTATGTATCCAAGACTGGGAGGAGGACTTCTGGCTGAGGAGGGCTCCAGCAGGAGGGGCGACTGTTGGGGACAGGTGCTAACTCGGAGTGGGCCACTCTAGGTCAGAACCAACCTGGCCGGTTATGACCTCACACCTCGGACAACCGGTCCCCACCTGGCCTCCGTGAGCAAGCCCCGAGGCAGTACACATTAACCTGCTATGTAGATCACAAAGCACCATGTGAATGTTAGTGGCATTTGGATTCATGACACTATTAGAGTTCCAGAAAGAGCTAATTTACCTCCCATGGGTAAGCTGTTTATTCTCTAAGAATCTAGAGCAGGTAAACATAATCTAAGGCTAAGAAGAGAGAAAATAGAAATATAAAATAATACTCTCCAGATTAAACAGGAAAGCCCCATATTTGGGACAGGGCTGCTGCATGGCACACTCCAGGGGGAGCCAGCCCAGCCTCTTCTTGCTTTTAGGAGCACTCCCTGAGCATACCATGGCAGGCTGAGGTGGGATGGTGGGCGGGAGCAAAATGGTTTAAAACAGTGACTTTCAAGTCATTACGCTTTCTATCTAGTCTGCTCCACTTTATTTCAGATCTTCTCACCCCTGTTTTATTTCTACTCAGTGGCCCCACTGCAGAAGCCATTTACAGGAGAGAACAGTTCTTTTCTGTGTGAAGTCTTAGGGGGAACACTCTGTCTCTAACACTCATCCATTATCACATGAAGAAAACATGACAAGGTCATAGCGGGGGTGAGGATGTTCTTGATCTTTTTAAATTTGCCTTGGCATTTGAAACAAAGTGTATTTACTGAGCAAGTGACTATATTAACAATAAGGGAAATAAACACAGGGTAGCATCATCACCAATCCTATTACCCTACCAAAACCATTTTCGTTTTAAATATTAATCCACAGGCCTTGGAACACAAGCATCCATTGATTCCTACATGCTATAACCACAGTGAAGATAAGATTGCATATTTGATCTTTACTTAATTTAAGGATGCATCGTAAGCATGGCTGTACAGCCTCCACATACTTCACCCCCAATACGTGTTCTGTTAAAAAACATACCGTAGCTCAATTAACTGTTGGGCATTTAGGTGGCTTCCTTTCCTTTCCTTTCCTTTCCCCCCACTAATACAAGGAATTCTGCAATGAATATTTGAGATATGAGGATCAAAAGGTGTGAAAAGTGTTACGATTATTAATATTTGTTTTCAAAATGCTTTCCTAAAAGGACTAACAATTTTCATTGCAGCTCATAGTACGTGTGGTCCATTTCACCGCAATGCATACATTCTTAATCCTGTTCTGGCTTCTGCATTTCTAGTTACCTCTCTTGAATGTCTTCTATGTATTCGTATCTTTTGAGTGTTTCCTATGTGTCAGGCACTTCCCTAAGCAAAGAGTATCAGAAGGCTGCCTGGCAAAGGGAAGAGCTTGTTCATAGGATAAAGGTAAAGGTAGCCATTGGTGGAAATTCAGACCTTATGTTAAGAGCGGCGGGACACCATGGAAGGGGCACAGGCATGGGGCTGGCACAAGATAGAAAGTGATTTTAGAATAGTCCGCTGGGAAGCAACACGGTGGCTGGCCAGGAGAAGATGGGGTGGGACTGTCCGTAGATGGATGTAGCCACAACTCTTCATTAGGATTAAGGATGGTGAAAATGAAGGCAGAGATGAGCAGAAGCAGAGAAGCATCTGGCAGTTCAAAGGGACAGGCTGTGGTGACAGACTGGAGGCAGGAAGTAGAAAAGAGAGAGGATTCTGACTCGGGAAGCAGGGTGGACTGAGGAAAAAAGGGAAAAGGAGCAAATATTGTGTGGGGGCAGTCTTCTAGATATTTCTCTTTCTCTTTCTTTCTTTCTTTCTTTCTTTCTGCTCACCCCACAATTATTCCATTGTTTTCAGTAGATCTAGAAGTGCTGTAATTGAGCAAAACTAAACATCATGAGTTCAGCCAACTAGACAGTATCTGATGTGGGTCGAGAGCTCAACACCTGCAAAGTAGTCAATTATTTACCTTGGGCTCGGAGTTTGGCCAGCTCTTCACTAAGTGAGTCTTGGGACTCTTCCAGCTGCCTCCTCTTCTGTTCCATGTTCTGCATGTAATCTGTCAGGGATTTGATCTTGGCTTCATGCTTTAAATAAGCAAATAGATATAAAGGAGGCATGAGTGACCATAACTGCATCCTGACTTTCCTGGGACTGTCTGATGGGAAAATGCAACAGAGGAGTTCTTGGGTCCCTTTTTGGAGTACCAACACCCAAAGGATGCATATTTGCCCTCTGCTTGGGATTTGGGATCACAGACTAACACAGTCCTCTGTTTCTTCCTTGTGCTTCTCTGCTCCATTCCTCACAGACCCTTCTGATGGCCATCTCCCTCCTCACCATCCACTTAAGCGAGATGCCAACATCCAAGCTGGTTTGTCTCCTTGTAGAAAACAGAGTGTGCTAGAGAGAAAGGACTGGGAAAATGTGTAGGGAAGAGGGCTTCATTCTTTGAACCAACACCTGTGGATTCTGTCTTCGGAACTCAAACATTGTGTCTTTTCTTTTTCTGTCTCTCAAGCACACCAATTCCTGTGTCAGGGACCTTGCATTTTACATTTTCCTCTCCTGAGGAAGTGCTCCCGCCTACCCTCCCAGAATCCTTATCACTCAGGTCCCAACACTTTGTTACAGCATCCAACTTCTACATGACTTATCTATTTCTTTTTACTTGTTAGCTCCATGAGGGTATGGAGTAGATACCTAATAAATATTAGTGGGACCAATGAATGAATGGGAGCTCATTGACTGAATAAAGACAGTTGGCCCTTCTAAGCAGATGGAAATAGGTAGACACCCCTCCCTCAAGATGTACAGTGTTCACATTAAGGAAGGAAAACCCTGGAGAATGAGCTCTAATCTAATGAAATAACCTCTGGGAAATGGACTCAGGTGGAGCAGTCATGTTATAAGTGTAGCTTTTGGTGAAAAGGATGAGTGTCAACGAAGAAGATAATAGCATTTTATTTTATTTTATTTTTTATTTTTTCAACGTTTATTTATTTTTGGGACAGAGAGAGACAGAGCATGAACGGGGGAGGGGCAGAGAGAGAGGGAGACACAGAATCGGAAACAGGCTCCAGGCTCTGAGCCATCAGCCCAGAGCCCGACGCGGGGCTCGAACTCACGGACCGCGAGATCGTGACCTGGCTGAAGTCGGACGCTTAACCGACTGCGCCACCCAGGCGCCCCGAAGATAATAGCATTTTAGCTGGAAATATTTTGTCAGATTCCTTAGATCGTGTCAGAAAATAAAGAGCCAAGGTCTAACCTACCCCAGGAAATAATGATTGAATATTTGGCTTTGTGTAAATTGTAAGAGACTACAAAGCAGCACCCAAAAGAAGGCTACATTTGTCACTAATGTAGAAAGCACTAACGTAGGTATCCTGTAACACTGAAACATTCAAATATTCTTGACTCTGATCTCATATGCCCAAAGTCAATGTCACTCTAAGACCTGGGCAACTGAGCCCTCAATCCTGAGCCCCATACTTTAGAGCACCCCATGTGGGCTGGCCTCTGGCTACACTCATTCCACTGAGCCAAGAGTCTGTAGGCTAAGGGGGTGTGCCATGTAGGACCCACGTCTCCTTCTAGACCACACTCTGGGTACTGGAAATGCAGAAACTCACTACTCCAGTGGCCCTAAAGCCCACTCCCAGGGCTGACACTGCAGCTTCTGTCATCAAGTTATACAGATTAGAGTTGATAGTGACACAGTTTCACCAGTTCACAGACAGTGCAGAAGGGACTTAGACACGGAAGCTGGTGTGTCAAGATGAAAAGAGGAGACAGCAGGGTGCAGACTGAGGGACCTCGATTTGCACTCTTGCCTTGGTCTCCAAATGTTAGGGGTGGGACCTTCCAAAATCACATGTTATCAGTGTAACAGGTGACCTGGATATCATGCCCTAACGTTTATTATTTTCTCAAGTTTTTTAAATCATAAAAATGTCAAATAAAGCAAATCCAGCAAGATTTCACCCATAAACCACTCTTAACTTATCAACTATTCCTGATCTTAACTGTATGAATGCATATTGTATAAAGTTGCAAGGCATAAGCATAAATATAACTCTGCATTTTCATTTTCGTTTACCTTTATATAATTAAACTTTTCAAATGGCTGAATTTCATAAATTCTTTGTAAGAGCTACATAGCATTCTCCCATGCAACTTTATGTTATCAGCCTATGAATAGGTATTTGGCTATTTTATTTTATTATAATGTGAGTAACATTGCACCTAACATCTTCCATACAGGCTTTTCATATTTTAATCAGGAAATGATAACATATAAAATAAAATTTTTGCATTTTCATTATCAGTGAAAATACCGTAAGTGAAATTCCTGCACCAGAGTACTTACATTTGTATGGTTTTTGATTCCCAAGGTGCTTTCCAAAAGGACTGACCCAATTATACTTTTCTCAGCAATGTACATAAATTTCACTATCACACACCAGCACTAAATAATCTTTTCAATACATTTTTGCTTATTACATCAGTTATAAAATGGAAACTTGATGCGTTAATTTGCATCTCTTAGATTACTATGGCGGGACACGAGGCGGCTAGAGCTGGTTCTATGATTACATATTACTGTGTTTACAAGCATACCAGAATGAAGTATGCTTTTGTCTACCTCTCAGTATTATTTGATGCTCCACTCCATGCTGGTATCAGATTCCTGCAAATGATTTCAGCTGTTTTAATGCCTGGTGTAAGGCAGTGAGCAGCTCTCCCTATACCACTCAACAGAAGCCTCAAACCCCAAACACCCAGCTCAGATATCAGTGGCAGACCAGAAACTAGACTGCCGTCTTCTGAAACCACCTCCCTAAAATGAAAATGCCATTCCAGTGGGAAGAAGAGCAGTCTTACTCCCAGGGCAGAGGAAACGTGCCCCGGGGCTTGAAAATCCCTTCAAGCCTTTGCGTTCACACAAGCTTTGGTTTGAGTCCCAGATCTGCCGTGCACTGGCTATATGAGTTTGGGCAGAATATATTTAATCTTTCTGAGTCTCACTTTCCTTATCTGAAAAATAAGAATAATAATAATAAAACCTGCCCACCAAGATTTTTTTAAAGATCAAGTGAGATAATGCATGTAAAGTGCTCAGTGCAGTGTATGGAGCATTGTAAACACTCAATAGAATGTTACCTGCCACTATTATTAATAATAGCAGTAGTGGCAACAGTTTCTGTTTTCACATATTAAATTAGACCTGTGGTAGGGATTAAAAGATGAAGGAATGTTGCCTTAGGTGATAGGAGATTTAGATTCTATCCAATCTCATCCATTCATTACAGATTTCTACCTACCTACCTCTGTATCCATACATAGTTAGGGATGTGTAGACACATCCTTTAAAAAGGGATTGAAGGGAATTCATGCAATTCACACAACAAAATCTAGCCTTAAGAATAAGCCTGGGCTCTCATTGCCTGGGGAGGCCATGGACAAGTCTTACATAAAGCAAAGTCCACCGACTATCCCTATCGTGTACCCAATCGTGTACTGTCCCAGTAAGAGCACAGAGGAAGCAGATTTCAAGAGGTCAATGAAGTGACATAAGGGGAAGAGGGGTGACCTACCTGGGAGATGAGCAGCTGGCAGGCTGCCAGCTCCCGCTCACTGGCATTCATCTTCCTGTTGGAGTCCATCTGGGCGCTCTCGAGCTGTTTGCTGCGGTTCACCAGGGATTTAACCTCCGACTTCATCTTGCTGATATACAGGCGGGCCATGGTGAATTCCTCCTCAATGACTCCGTTCACATCTGCCAACTGAGCACAGGAAGGAATATGCTCAACTATTGCCTACAATTTCCAGAGCTTCATGGGGCCCCTAAAATCTGTCCACGGATCCTCAAGATGTCTCTGGATTTCTGATTAAGGATCCCTAATTATAGGACCACAAGCTGAAAATGATCACTAAAAATTACTTGTATGTTCACTGTGTGTGTGTGTGTGTGTGTGTATCCCCCAAGTTTTCTGAAAGCTTGGGGAAGACTGACTTAAAAACCTCTACTAAATATAATCCTTAATCAATGAATCCTTAATAAAAAAATTAGATTACACTTAATTTGTAAGATAAAAGACATGATATCGGAAGAAAAAGACATTGAATACTTAAAAAGAGCTAACTTTGATGAGGTATTCCATTCAATGTCTTATACCTTACATTTCTAGAATAACTACAAGCACCAGTGTTCCTAAAGGGGACTCTGAGTCCCTATAAGAACTCAAATAAAAATTTCAGTTATGTTCTCTGTAGTCTGCTATTCAGACAGAGAAGTAGAATAATGTCGTGAATATGCTTCTATAAGCAATTGTTGAAACAAAAAAGGATTTTCTATATAGTCTTCAATTAAAAAAAAAATCTAGTAAGAATGTGTTGTTACCAAATGAAGGTTTTCCTACATGACTTTTCACTTACTACCAATCAATATTTCCATCTCTGTGACTATACCCCCCCTTTTAACATTTATTCATTTTTTGAGAGTGAGAGAGACAGAGCTTGAGTAGGGGAGGGGCAGAAAGAGAAGGAGACACAGAATCAGAAGCAGACTCCAGGCTCTGAGCTGTCAGCACAGAGCCTGATGCGGGGTTTGAACTCATGGACCACAACACGATGACCTGAAGTCAGACACTTAACCGACTGAGCCACCCAGGTGCCCCTCTGTGCCTGCCCCTTCTAAGGAAACAAGAATTTAGTTTGCATTATTTAAAATTACCTGAGAATTTAACAGTCTGAATCCACCTTTAGAAAGATTCTGACAGCCAGCATTCCTGCACGATCTCATATTTGGTGTCTGAGTTTCAGAGCTCAACTGGAAACAAAAACTGAAGCAAGGTACTTGGGATAGAAGCTCATTTGCAGAGAGGCAAAGATGCTCTTGAAGAGCAATTGACCAAATAAGCAAAGTAACTGTGTGCATATTTTGTTTAACCACCAGAGGGCATCCTAGCACCTCAGGAGAAAACAAGAGAGCTGTCCAGTACCCAGCCCACAAATAGAGGCTTCAATTGGTTCTAAAGACAATGATTCCAACTATGGTTTTAATGTTCCACAGTACAACTGCCTACTTTTGTCAGTATTGCTGTCATTGACTCATCATATGATGATTTTTCAGTGAAAATTTAAGAGCTAGAATATGGACTCGTGTATCAGTCCTGAAAATTGGTAGCAGAGAGGAAGTATACTAGACAGCAGTCAACGCCTGCAAACTGGGGTCAACCTTCCCCTAGGAATTCCACAACAGTATTTGTTAAATGACTCCAGTGTCAATCAACACAAAGCAGAATCTATGTTAACAGAACGAAAATCTAGAATCTTATCTACCATCTTATTTTAATGGAGTTTCTTGCTAAGCCAATTATAATTCCGACTGCCAATAATGATTTGCCTACCAACACCACCCCTCATCACATTACTTTTTCAACCCAATAGCATGCATGGAGATAA
The DNA here is from genome assembly GCF_022079265.1 of Lynx rufus. Lineage (NCBI taxonomy): Eukaryota > Metazoa > Chordata > Mammalia > Carnivora > Felidae > Lynx > Lynx rufus. Next base: position 82,111,771 of record NW_025814834.1, read on the forward strand.
CGGATGAGAAACACCCCTAATCTTTCCATGCAGTTTTGTTGTGCCTTTGTGATTGGTCCAACGTGGAGCAGACATGAGCAGCTTGTTCTTGAGCCTCACCAGGTATGTCCTATATGTGGTCCAGCTTACCAGAAAGGTAAGCGAACATCTATCTCTTTCATGTGGAATTCACAACCTACACCAGCTCCTCATGGAAAAACACTGAACCAACAGGTATGGCATTTTGGGAAGGGAACAAACACTTCCTCCTCTCCAGCTCTGTCTGTAGACGAGGACACTTTGTATACTCCATGCCCAGATGTGTGCGCTGGGGAAGAGTAAAAGAGTATATACAATAATAGGCTTCCTCCAATATGAAAGCTGGATGTTCTTCCCCCCAAACCAGAACCATAACTTCTGGAGCCCACTCTTGTCCTAGGAGGTCTAAAAGGTTTTAAGTCTGATGAAAACAAAGCAAAACAAAACAAAACAAAAAACAAACAATACTCCAAACAAATGGTTTTACTATCAGGTTGTCTTTTTGTTGTTTTTGCTTTGTTTGTTTTGTTTTGTTTTAGCCACTTAAGAGTTCATATATTCAGTCATGTAAATGTAAAGTTTCAGTAAGCCCACTACACTGTTATTTCAAAAAGGAGAATCAAGAGGGGCGCCTGGGTGGCTCAGTTGGTTGAGCGTCCGACTTCGGCTCAGGTCATGATCTCATGGTCCGTGAGTTCTAGCCCCACGTCGGGCTCTGTGCTGATGGCTCAGAGCCTGGAGCCTGTTTCAGATTCTGTGTCTCCTTCTCTCTCTGACCCTCCCCCGTTCATGCTCTGTCTCTCTCTGTCTCAAAAATAAATAAACGTTAAAAAAAAAATTAAAAAAAAAAAAAGGAGAATCAAGAAGTGTTATTTATAACTCTCCCCTGGGTTTGACAATGACTCCAACAGTACACACTAAACTGCATGATCCAACAGAGATGACTAATCCAGAAGAAAAGACTGCCTTCACATGGGCATGAGATGCTGCTTGCCCGCCTACTAGAAGTCACCTCCATACCCGCCACTCCAGGTCCCTAGAGCATGGAGTGACTACGCAAGGTGCCATCTCAAGGCCAAGTAAAAGGTAGGTGAGGTGACTGTTCACATTCTAACACCTAAGAGTCAGAATGGGACTAGAAGTCCTTTTTTGCTTTTCTTCTTCTTCTTTTTTTAATGCCCAGAAATGTCCATTTGCTTTGTTAGTGCAGTACACAGCTAAGGCTTGAAGCGGTTGCTTCCGAGAGCTTGAAGGACAGGAGGGAACTGGAGACATTAGACTTCCTGGGGGCCACCTTTCTGGCTGGGGGCTGGGACCCCAAAACCCTGGACCCTCCAGACCCAAGGCTGTGTTGAAGAGGCTGACGGGAGTGGCGCTGTTGGTGATGAGGGTTGATCAGGCCCAAGATCTGGAGCATTTATCCTCCTCTCTGCTCAGCCATAGCAGGGTCCCTGATGCTTAAAATTCTTCATCTCCACCTCCCCAGACCCAAAGTCAAAAGAAAATTTGGCAGTTAATCCAATCCCTTTCATTTAATCTGCCTCAACTTTCTATTTGGTGTGTGGTTAGACTTCTGGAAATCTTTGTTTTAAAGAAAGCCTGGTAAACAAGACAAGAAGAGGAAGCTCACTAATAAACCCAGATAAAGTCAACTCTAGGCTCATGGCATCATTTGTTGGTCTCATTTTGCTGACTAAACAAAGTATTGCCTGAACTCTAAAAACGTTTGAAGACATGATTAAGCTGGATAAATGTGGGTTCTTCTATTTCCCTGCTGTCTGAGCCTGTTGTATTCTTGAAGTGAGGACATCTTTTCCCCTTATCCCAAGGTACGACCAGAAGGACCCTGTTGGGGGCACCTGGGTGGCTCAGTCAGTTAAGCGTCTGACTTCGGCTCAGGCCATGATCTCTCAGTTGGTGAGTTCAAGCCCTGCATCAGGCTCTGTGCTAACAGCTTCAAGCCTGGAACCTGCTTCAGATTCTGTGCCTTCTTCTCTCTCTGCCCCTTACCTCAATCACACTGTCTTTTTCTCTCTCAAAAATAAATAAATATTTTTTAAAAATTACTAAAAAAAAAAAGAAGGGACTGTGGGAACTGAATAGGGTTTCAGGAACAGAAAACAGGATCACTGACAAAGTTTTCCCTGATCTGATCAGTGTTTTAGATAAAAGAATTACTTTAGTTGAATACTCATAACCAATACTCCATACCCAAAATATAGATTTAAAAAATATATGTATAACTCATGACATTTCTGAGCTGACAACCTTTAAGATAATGTGGGCTCATCTCATTAGTTTACAAATCAGGAAAGTGAAGCCTCAAGAAGTGAAGTGAAATTGCCCAAAGTCCCATAACCCCTCCCCTTTAGCTCTCATTGCCCTAATGATTAAATCATAACTGTAAGAAAAAACAAACTTCATAATGATTAAGAATATGATGCTCTCTGAGTGAGAGTTATCAATGAAAATAACTAGTTATCAATGAAATTAACTAAGGCATCCAATGTCTGGAATCCAAAAATATCCGGAAAACATCCAGTTGAGCATTTAAAAATAATCTCAATCATACTTCAGATTCCCAAAGGTAAGGACTCTTTTTTTAATGCCGAAGCACCTAGACACTTCTTGATTTCATTAGCATTTCTCATTAGCTCTATTTTAGAACTTAGCATAAAAATATCTTCCCTTATCGTTATCAGCAGCAGGCACCAACTTCTCATAAATCAATTCCACCTTCATATCGCAAGGGCCATTTAATCACCCAAATCTCAGAAGTTTATAGCTCAACACCAAAGCCAGCATGCTTCTAAAAATTAAGTCCCCATATATAAAATCACCAAACTGGATCTTAATAGGGTTAATCTTGTAGTATTTGAGAATTCAGTGCTAAAATTAGATTCATTTGCAAAGATTCATGAGATATGCAGTTACAAGAGAGGTTCTATGAAAGAATGATTAGGTTTACAAAAGGTTGTATACTCTAAGCCTAGATCTGTTATGTCATCTAAGAAGGGATTTCTATGTTTCCCAGAAATGTCTATAAACAGAAGGAATCTGGGGAGCCTTTTCTAGTATTTAACAATCCCAACTCAAACCCTGAGTGTGCCCATAAAGGCTGAGGTAGAATTCAGCCTTTTAAAGGGCTAACCTCAAAGAATTTGATTTTAGGGCCTTGTGAAGTAGACGTTAAACAATATAATGTTATTCCCTGGCTTGCCAAAATCCACCACAGCTATCAATGGCTATTCTGTACAAGGTGCTGTATTATTATCATAAAGCTACAGTAATCAAAACAGTGTGGTTTTAGCATAACGATTAGATCAAACAGTCCCACACACTTTTGGGGGTGATGGATATGCTCATTATCTTACTTGGTAATGGTTTCATGAGCGTATAATATGTCAAAACTTTTCAGACTATGCACTTTAAATATTTGCAGCTTAATTTATGTCAATTATACCTCCTTAATAAAGCCATTTTTTAAAATCTCGATCTCCTTATACTGCGGCAATTGTTAACCATTCTTGCCTGATAACATTACACATGCTCTTTTGTCCCTCTATTCCTGGCTCATGGAAAACTTCATACCACTCCCATTCTTCCCACCTCCCTTACTCCTTGCTGTCAGTAGCACCAATGTGCACAACTCCAGGGGATTTATCACGGTTCGTTGAAGCCAATTACAGCAATACTATTTCCCTTTGCTTTGCCAGCCTCCCTTGCAATTTGGGGTGACCATGTAACCCAATTCTGGCTAGTAAGGTATAAGGGGACATCTATCAGGGACTTCTGGGATATACTTCCATCCTGGATGGAAACTGGCTGCCTTTTCAACCCATCCTGCCTTGGATGTGGTTGTGCGAAGATACAATGCTCGGTGCCATAGCAGCTATCTTGCTACCAGGAGACAAAATTCTAAGAATGTAAAAAGGTAACAAGCTAACAAAAGCAGAAAGGAAACAAAGAAAAGATCTGAATCCTTGACATCATTGGGACACTGGACCAAAATTTGCTTCTGAAATTTTAATAAGGTTAGAATGACCTGGACAATCTTGTTAAAATGCAGATTCTAATTTCAGTAGGTCTGCAGTGGGCTTGAGAGTCTGTACAAACTCCAAGTTTCCAACAAACTCCCAGGCGATGCAGATCACAACCTGAATAGCAAATTCTAGACTTCTCATATTGTGAATAATTAAATGTGGATTTATTTTTTAAGCCACTGTTAGAATCCTATTACTTTCAGCTGAAAGCTTTCCTAATTCATACCAATTGGTTGGGGAATTTTCATTCTGCTGGGTTCTCACAGAAAAAGAGAAACACAATTCTGAGATTAGAAGTGTTGTTTAACCTATCCAATTCCAAACTTCTGTGACATTGGCATATAAGTTTGAGAAATAACACAATTTGCATAAGGCCAACCAAAATTTGAAGACATCTCTTCTACTTGAAAGGTAATTTTTTTCTTCTTTTCCAAACCCAGTCATTCTTAGTCATTCATTCAGCCCTTGGTTCATTTGTTCAAATAGTAACAAGTAGGTGGCAGGTGCAAAACACTGTACTGAGCATTAGATACTTAGGAGAATAAAACACAGACACCGCTTGCTTAGGATCACACGTTATAAGCACGGATTGGGAGGGGGTGTTGGGCAAAAGGAAGGGCTGGCTTACAGTCTTCACATCATTGGTGCCGATAATTCCACCTATCTCCCCCAGATCCTTCAACAGCAAATTCAGGATCTCAGTAGCCCTCTTCTTCTGGTGGTTGCTAAGCTCTTGTAGCTGGCTCAGCTCTCTCTGTGTGGTTGTCAATGTAGTCTGAAAAACACATTTTAACAGCAAATTAAAAGAGCTGCCCATCAATTCATACCCACGGTACTACAAAGAATGACAACATAATGTAGAATGGAGTTCTTTTATCATTTCATGCGATCTCAACGTAAGTTGAACTATAGTGGAACACTGCATTCTCTGAGAAAAAAGGAGAATTTGTCATGGCCTGGTACGTTGCATCGACATATCATGTGACAATCTCTGGGGTGGTGAAATAAGTTATTAAAAAATAAAGCCCAAAGGGAGCCCTTAGGTTGACAGCATGTGATCACATCTTCCTACCCACAAGATGTTCCATTTTGGTCCTCATTTTCCAGGGTCCAAACATACCTGCAAACACCCCACCCCCATTTCCAAACCAACCTGCTCCCTAGGCCATTTCCAGATGCCCATCTGACTTCGCAGTAATAGATGGGTCTGGAAGGCCCAGAGAGACATTCATCAGTTTAGAAAACAACTTACGAAAAGTTTTCTAACCTTCACAGTGAAGCTGAATTGAACACTCTCATCTCTTTTTAAAATGAGTCAAGTCCTCGTCTCAACATATAGCAGTAGCTCCATTTTATTGCCAAACATTAACAACCCATCTCTTTCCCATCCCTCATGTATGTTACCAGAAGGTAGATATTTACAACGAACTTAACGAACTCTCAACATCAGTAGAATAGTCATATTTTGGTGTCTTGGTATTAACTCAGCCAGCAAAGAAAATAATTTCCCTAAATTTCAGAGCTGTGGAGGTCAATGCAAAGACACTTATGAAATTCTTCCATATGCAGCTATTTTCCTAGAGCACTTTTTAATGATCTGACTGAAAATAGTACCCCATACCAGTCTAGTAATACTTTGGCTTGGCAGAAAATAAGGACCCTATTATGGAAAATGTTCCATCATTTTGAGAAGCAAATAATATGAAGGACTAATTAAAGAATCCTGTAGAAAAGAGTAAGCAGAGAAAATCTAAGCCTCCTCCCTTCCTAAGTGATTTCTGGTTTGTTTTCTGTTTCTTTTTTGGTTTTGCCACCACTTACTTCGTTTTGTTTTTAAAACCCACAGAAGCAATAGTTCACATCTTGGAAAGCCATTTTAACGTCTTCCTTCATGCAGTTGAATATACGGAGTTAGGAGCCTTTTTCATCAGCTGTACAGTCAGCAGGTTAGAGCTTTCCTGCACCAACTGCTACCCCTTGCCTGGGAGGACTGGAAGTCTTCCATAAAGCAGGCTAGGCACAATCCTATGATAGCAGGCCATTGGGCCAAGGTGCCAAGGGCAGCCAGTTAGAGCCACTCGGTTTCCCACCACCCATTTTCCAAGTAGAAAAGGACAAAATGGAAACATCTTGCCACCAGCCACGTCACCAAGTGCTCCCTGTCCCTGCTGCCACCAGCTCATCGTGCAGAACCTGTGGCATCTTTGGGAGAATCTGAAATTTAGGAAATATGCAGACTGAAGCACTGATGTAAAACAGGATGACAAACACATCAGGACAATCAGTCCTAGGCTAGGACAAGAAACTGTGTGGAAGGAATGAGTTTCCATCAGGAGGGTACAAACAAGAGTGAAACCCACACCTTCCTTCGGTCACCTACTCTCACTTGTTTATATAACATTTTGAGGTTTATCTATTGGTATTGTAGCATATGCACAGGTCTGTGCTAAGTGCTTTATACAAATTGTCACTGAAAGGTGTATGTTATTAATGGATAAGGGAACAAATACTCATGAAGTTTACTTGTGTTCATTAAGGCCTAATAGTTATAAAGTCGAAATTTTAACAAGGATTTTTGTGGCTCCAAAGTCTGCATGCTCTTGACTATTCACAAGGCATCCGCGCTAATGTTATAAATTCCCTGGATATGAAACAATATGCAGTTCGGGGATGTGTAGACAAACGTCACCTACATGAACTACCATTTCAATTATTGGAGGATTTCAGAGAATGTATCTAACACTGAAGAACCATTCTGCCAACTGCCTTCCTATATAGTGTCTGTCAACAGATCAACATAAGTACAGGAACAGCAACGGAAAAGTCCCACCCCCCTAGACACAAATGTGCCAACCGTCTTCTGGGCCAGCTCATCTGTCAGCTGCTCATTGGCCCTGGTCTTGTCCTCTACTTCCTGGGACTTCTGGTCATAATTGACAGCCAGCTCTTCCAGAGCCTGGAGAACTTCTTTCACTTCATCTTTGGCTGCCTCGTTTTCAATCTGGAGACGTGTCAGTTCTTCCTGGATCTTCTCATAATCTCTTCTTGTGGAAGCCAAAAGCTGGGGAAATGAGATGGCATAGAACTGGTGAGTATAATGTTCAAGTGTTTATGTTCTGGGCTCACTCCAAAATAAAGTAACTTTAAAAACAGATATAGGATGCTCAGGATGCCTAGAAACCTTACTATATATACAGATGCCAAAAAAAAAAAAAAAAATAGCATGAGGTTTCAAGTATCTGTTTCTTTTTCTTTCTAGTGTTTTTAGGTTTTTTTTTTTTCTTTAACTTTAAAGCTAGGTAGGCTTCACTCAAAGAACTGATAACACATCAAAAATCACCCCACTCTGTGGCTGGTTGGCTATTCCAAATGGTGAACAAAGAATGAAGGGAATCATCTCTGAGGATGACAATAATACCACTTGGCTTTTTAACGTTACCATTATTTCACATTGTAACAGGTCCATTTCAGAGCCAACCAAAACAGTATAAAGCAATTGCCAATTTTTCTTAATACTGATCATGAGTGTATAGAAGAATATATCCTAAACATTCACATTAGTTAAAAGTGAATGAGTAGGCTTGTGGATATTTTCATTATCTTCATGCTTACTGTGTTTTCTGATTTTCCTATCAGAACAGATATTGCCTTGGCTGTATAGAAAAACAATACTGAGTTTTAAATGTAACAACAAGGAAGTTTATCATAGGCAATTGTACCAAGTTGGAGATGCAAAGGAATCAAAAGGGAGGAAGAAGGCAGGAGACACTGAGCAGATGAAAAACTCAACTACAGGCAAGAGGAAACTCAATTCAGGAGCCTGGGTGGCTCGGTTGGTTGAGCGTCCAACTTTGGCTCAGGTCATGATCTCATAGTTCATGGGTTCAAGCCCTGAAGCCCTGAGCCTGCTTCAGATTCTGTGTCTCCCTCTCTCTGCGCCTCCCCTACTCATGCTCTATCTCTATCAAAAATGAATAAATGTTAAAAATTCTTTTAAAAATTAAAAAAAATTTTTTTAATTATGAAAAAAAAAGAGGAGGGGGCGCCTGGGTGGCGCAGTCGGTTAAGCGTCCGACATCAGCCAGGTCACGATCTCGCGGTCCGTGAGTTCGAGCCCCGCGTCAGGCTCTGGGCTGATGGCTCGGAGCCTGGAGCCTGTTTCCGATTCTGTGTCTCCCTCTCTCTCTGCCCCTCCCCCGTTCATGCTCTGTCTCTCTCTGTCCCAAAAATAAATTTAAAAAAAAAAAAAAAAAAACGTTGAAAAAAGAAAAAAAAAAAGAGGAAAATCAATTAAATATGGTTGGTCTGACTGCAAAGGCATAGATGATCTCCCTGCCAAGGGAAGTGTTTGGACAGGTGGTATAATCGTTGTCCTGAAGTCATGAAGGGAAGCAAAGAGGAAGAGAAAGGAATGGTTATAGAGAGAATTAGGTCTATGGGAAGGCTGGGACTACGGACATGAACTCAAGCCACCTGCTGGAACTGTATCATGTAATCCAATCCGTAGCACTTTTGCAACAAAGCAGAAAGTACCCTAAAGCACAAAAGAGAAAAAAATACTTAGGTGGTCCTCAGCAAGAGAAACTAATCATCTATGTTTGACGGACTGGCTATCTATCCTTTGTTTGGGTTCCTGTTTGTTAAATACTTGGCAAAACACAACGTAATAAGGACATTCACTGGAGAACTCAACACCATCCAGGGAAAGACTGAAACCAATTTGCCTCCTTTTTACTATATCAAACACATACTAATTGAGCCCTTTCCTCTTTGCCTTCTCCTCCCCTCTATCTCTACTTTTGTTTTTTTTTGGTTTTTTACCTCCTACAAGGTAGCACAAGAACACAGTATATATCAAAGACCTGAGCCGGCTGATTTGCAAAGCTGAAAAGAACTAAAACAGCAAGAAATGGGAGTGCTAGGCGCTGGGTATGAGGAGTTAGAATCGTCCTTGTCCAATCACAGAACTCCTTTATCTCTGCTCTTCAAAGACTAAGTGTAGCAACCAGCTATGCACTCTCAAAACCTCAGAGGTCTACAAAGTCAGACATTCATTTTCTAAACTCAGCTTTTAACAGGCATTCAAAGGAAATCTACCAAGAAATGTCCACATGATTCAATGATTTTTGAAAAAATTCTGTGCAAATTAAATTTCTGGAACAAATGTCAACAACAAAGAGTAATAAGAGAACTTCATAAAAAAAAAATTTATTGCATTCTTTACCTCGTCCTGATCCAACATCTGTTGCTTTAGCTTTTCAGCCAGCTGGCTCTGCTGGTTAATTTCATCATCCTGAAACGAAACATCATGTTTAATGTTTTGGGGTTAGTTATGTCATTTTTGATATCCTGGCTTCCCGACGACAGTCAGATAGCAGGACGCCAGCTGTAGGCTTGCTAATAAGATGAAGGGAATGGTGTGATTCTTCCCCCATAGATGAGAGATTGACTCTGAGGTCCTGATTTGGTTAAAGTACCTCCTTTCTCCGCCTTTCTCAGCAGATGAAACATCTGGGTACTCTGGGATATATAATATCCTACACATTCAACTCAATTCCTGCTCATCCAGAAATCAGAGATCCAGGGTTTGGGAATCAGAAAGGACTTTGAAGCTATCCCTCCCAATTCAAAGATGCTAAGAAAAAATAAGGGAGTGAATTTCTAACCATCTGCACTGTAATATATTCACGTTCCAAATCTCGTCAAACACATCAATGACCAGGAATGCTGCCACGTGATCGGTAGGAGAGACCAGTATTTCCACTTCAAATCTCTTACTTACAGACACTGGAAAAACATTCACTAGAGAACTAATCTTCAGCATGAGCAGATCTCCCCCTTGATTAGAAGTTAATTTTCTTACCACTTGAAAAAAACAAAAACACTGAAGGAAGTGGGGGGTGCAGAAAGTTAATGCTTACTTTCCCGCCTGTCACTGAAGTGGGAAATGATCTGCCCACGGACAAATCTGCTTCCCTCACTCTCATTTTCTGCCACTAGGTGCTGCGGCCACAAAAGCCAGAGCTGTCCGCCTCTCACTGCCCAGCGCAAACGTCTCTGCCTCTCCCAGACACCAGCCAGCCAGTGTGGGCAGAGCAGCGGGCAGACAACATTTAACAGCAGGAAGCTCAGTCTTCACTACAAAGATTTTCATGAATTCAGATGCAAATGTGAAGCCTAGCCTGTGAAGAGCAACTTGGCTTCCCAAGTGCGCCTCCCGTAAACACAGGAGGAAATCCTATTGGATCACACTTCCAGGGTCTAAACCCCAAGCAGAGTCAGATTCGGTATTATGGGGTCGCTCTTTGTGCCAGGTGTGGCCCAGGCGTTCTCACAGCAGCCCATGAAAACCTGCACTGAGCCTTCCGCCTTTTCCGGGGGTGAGGTGAGAGGGGTGAACTCAAGGGCCTGGCGCGCAGGACCTCAGTTTTCCACAGGATATTCTCTAGGCTGTTTGGTCGTGTCTATGCTTCCATTTAAATCAGATTGACTCAGCATCACGACGAATGCTTTCCACAGAGCAAGAAAATTCTAAAATCAGTATTACAGGATCTGTATCTCGTCTTCCTTTGTGTAGAACATCTTTTGGTCTTATTTCCCTGTTTGGGGAGACCCCGTTTCTACTGAACTTTTTACATCAATGTTTCTTTAATGGTTCAACAAAATACTCATGACTCTCCTCCCCAAATTCGGTTTCTGGCAAGAGAATTAGGGAAATTACACCAGAGTGAAACTGCCAGAAAATGGTACTTGCACAACTAGGAGACTATTCTGTAGGGCATATTTTCTCTTCTACTTTATAAACTTAAGAGTGTCAGTTACCAGGAACAACTTTGTGTTTATGTTCCTTGGCACATAAATATTAAACAACTTAACATAAAAGACTCCAGGAGTTTAACATCAGGGAGCTGCCATCCCTTCCCCTGGGACACATAAGCAATGGCTACAAGCGATATAAATCACAAGAGAAGCAGAACGGTGGAGCCAGCCCTTTGTTCTCACACTGTGTTCATTTCAAAGCCTGAAGACGCAGCCTTCCTCCCCGACAGGTGACAAGCCAGGTGCAGTGATTTCTGAGGTACAGTAAGAAACCCAGGGCCACTAGGCCGTCTGGGAAGGATGTGAAGAACAGGATTACATTATAAGGACATGAATCACTTGTACCAGAGATATTTCCAAAACTACACTTAACGCTTTGTTAAGGCAACTTCTCCAAGGAATTGATCTTTAAATTTTTTTTTTCAAAACTTTCAGAATACAATGTGCCGTGCAGTCCACAGCTACACATTCAAGTGCACTTCTTAGAACGTGCTCAGTCTGACTATTAAGCTAGTCTGACTATTAAGAGCTAGTCCATACGCAACAGATTTCAAAGCACTTTTCAGAAAATATTCTTGTTCCTGGATTTTCTTACATGTGAAATGGTGACTTGTCAGCCCATCACTGGCCACCTTTAATTATAAAAATGTTTTTGTTGCAATGGTACTCAGTGAAATGAGGTTCAACTTCTATTTCTACTTGCACTGAACTCCTCTCAACATTTCCACTAGAGCATGAGGATGGCAGGAGACGAGGAATAAAGGAGACAGTGCCAACACCAACTTGCTCATCTTCTAAGTCTGCTCATAACTCATCTCTGCACCCCCCACCTCTGATACCACATAAGGTGGGATTCTCCCTCAAGCAAACAGAACCCAGAAGAGAAAGAAACTATTTATTGAGCAACTGTGACACACTAGAAACTTTTAATTCCCACTGCAACTTTTTTGGGGTGTTAACAGATATGAGCCCGTGTTGAAGATGAGAAAGAAAACTTCAGCTGGGTAGGCCGTTCATCGGCCCAAGTCTCAGCATTATTAAGACACAGGTCTGACTCAAAAGTGTATGCTGTTCCATCACACAGCACTGCCTTGGACAGTACCTGTCCTTAGATCCTTGGAGAGACAGCACAGAGGGGTAGAGGGGGCAGCTGGGAGGAGACCATGTAGCCTTTCTCCCACCACATTCTAAACCCTAAATGATTAGGGTTGACAAGTCCCTCGTTTAAAGGGCTAAGACCGAACAGGATGACCACAGGACTCGGGAGCCAGAAGATACACAGCCTCATTCCTGCTCTGCAGGGAATGTGAACTTCGGGGGAGTCACATAACCACCCTGGGCTAGCTGCTCATCTGGATCCAGATGCTTTCAGCTCTACCACTCAATAATCTATGAAGATGCCATGTCCCAAACATGGCAAACCACCTATCTCATCCAAACCACCTATCTCATCAGAAGCATGAAATACCTTCTAGAACTTTTAAGAGGAGGACAAGTAACAATGATGGCTGATAAAGACATAATGAGGCAGACCACGGGTAGTCACTAAGGTCAAACCACCAGCTTTGGTGCCCTCTAGGGCTAAGGAGCTCAGTGCTCTCTCCGATCTCAGCAACCCCCTATGAGGGACCACAAATGCTAACCTCAAAATGTGTGCGTTTGAGGGTCTTCAAAGCATACGCCATCGGAGAATAATACAACAGGAAGTGTTCTGGGCTGGTCATCAGGGGGCAGAAACTCCAGGGTCAGCTCTGCCAGCTACCAACCAAAAAGCCCCAAGGCATGGCATTTTCCTCACTCGGACCCAGTCCTCATCACTACATTTCAGGAGCTGCATTTAAGACTCTAAAGTCTCTCTCAGATCAATGAAATTTGCTCATGCTACCAAGGTGAATGATCCCCATTCCAACCATGACAGGAGTCTATTCATAGAGAACAGAGTACAGAATCAGGTCATCATCCCTCATTCAAAATTCTCTGGGGATTACTAAAATGAACCCATCAATTCTAAAATGAAAAAAAAAAATCACAGTATGTTAAAACAATAGCATTTCTCTGGAGAAATCAAGAAATTGCATACATTGTTAACTTACTATTGATCTCCTTTTTCTCTGACTTTGAGGTTTTGCATAATAATATCTGGTTAGAAATGGAAGGATAACAGTGTGTCAAGCACCTAAAGGGCAATTAGCCCAGCTCTCTTGGGTGTGAATGTCTCATTAAATAGGTTACCAAAAAGGTACGGTCCCCCCAGTTTAACTCTGTCGTCACAATGCGAATTCCCAGGGTCACAGATAAGCAGAACTAGCTTCACATTCTGCTTGTAAAGGTGATACAGATACAGACGGAGCCTCACTCAGAATAGACAGGCTGGTAAGATTAATGGCAATGTTAACATAACAAAGCTGTTTCAGACAAACCAGAGGTGTCCCCAAACACTCTGAGCTGCACCACAACAGAAAAGATTAAATTGGACTAAAAATACCAGCAACCTTGATGAAATGAACTGAAAGGATTTAGAATATTCCAAGGGCAATATGCCAAGATCACGTGAAACATCAATTTAATTTCCTATGCCTCTGGGATCCCTAACCCGACCTTCACTGGGGATTAATGGTGCACAGCATTCTCCAAGGCCTCTTCTCCTCTGTTCCATCTTGTGCATTTACATGACTACTTGAGTCCCAGAGTGTACCATAAAATTGGACATCCCTAACCAGCGTGTTCAAACCACTTCATTCAAGAGTATGCCCCTGAAAACAGATTTACCAGTAAAGGAAACCTGTCAGACCACACACCGCGACCATTGGTTCCTCACCCAGGGCCTTAGAGCTGCATGATGAAAGTACACATTTCGCTTGAGGAGCCACCACCCTGCCCCTATAGCTGGCACTACTGTTGGAGTTTCAAGAGGTGAGGCAGAGGCCCAGAGAAGAACAGAAGGGACAATGAAACAAAGATCATGCACGCTTACACCACCCCCACTCTCCTGCAGTGATTAGCCCCGGTATAATGTCCAGAAGTGAAGACTCTGTCTATCTAGACTAACTCTCTAGTCTTCCAATCAAACTTCCATAAAAGCTTCCATTCCACATGAACTAGGTTCCCTGAGTCTGCCCAATCAAGAGCTAGGGTAGATACTAGGAAGACAGGCATAAACATCAGTCCGGAGCCCTAAATCAGCACCCCCACAGGGCTTGAAGCTGCTTCTGGCTAATCAGTCTAGAACCCGCCACCTCTCATCTTTGTACCAGAGTGAGGACCATAATCTTCAGCTACAGACCTTATCATCCAGTTGTCTGTAGAGACTGGAGATCTCCTCGTCGTACTTCTCTTTCTCCTCTGCAGAGATGCCAGCAACAACAGGAGCAATATTGTCTATGATGGGGGTGTTATCGCAGGGCTCCAAGGTCTTCTGGTCTTTAGCACTGATCTGTTCATCCTCAGGCACAGCTTCTCCTGCAAAGCACAACGAGAGGAGTTGGGGATTGAAGAAATTCAGCATGCAACCCTACAGGAAGAATTCCAAAAATAGTCACTCCCGTGAAAAGACATGGAGAACACAATAAAGAGCTGTTGTAGAGAGTCATAGCTTGTGTTCTTTCTATTTGACAGGAAAGGTTGTAGTTAATTGGCCAAACTAGTCTAAGGAAGAGGAGGACTATATAATACTCCCTCTTGTGATGCATCACTTAAGTACACTGGCTCCATCAACTACACAAGCTCCTAACTAATCCAGCTTGCAATGACATCCACAACTTTTTGCATACACTTTCCTTTTGTTGGGGAATATTCTGGGGCTTTACTAGACTCATATTCTATGTAGTGGTTGATTCACAGGGAAACAGACCTCTGAGGTATCCTAATTACCAATTAATTAGGTTACCGTTTCATTAAGAGAAACAGCCAAATCAAGGAACAAATTCACCACTATTGACAAGAACACTGCAGGGCCATAATCCTCTGAATCTGAGAGTCCCTGAATCTGAAGGAGAAAATCAGGGTAGCCCTGGACCCAGGAGCTCTGACTGACATAGCATAAACACACATCCTACTACCATCCTCTCCCCTAGGAGGTCAGAATTAATTGGCTCATCTGGAGAGTTCAAATAGAATAATTTCTTATGATGTCAAGTAGACCCAAGAAAAAAAGAAGCAGCCAATCCAGAATATCGTGCAGAGACCCTGCCTACCACTTCTAAGTTTGCAAAGTAGCACACAGCCCTTCTCGATCTACAGAATGGCCTTTTGTTGAGGCCTTTGGAGGCAGCATTACCAAATCTGACAACTCAAATTGAGGGAAAAAGTGAAGTTCTCCAGCTGGTCAGTGGCCACCCCATTGAGAAAATCACCTTGCAAAGACAGGCCGCAGAAAAAGGATTCTATGAAAACCATGTGGCCCAACTGAGTCTCTCAAACATCTTTTTGGAAAGCAAAGCAAAACCAAACATACTTTTCCATCACAGTGTTTACCATCAACTTCACACTCAGTTTGCTACAATCACTGAGTGTCTGCAGTGTTCCAAGCCTCACCCAGTTCTCAGCCCCTAAAATGCATTTGGTGGAAAGTCCCCAGGAAAACTGCCCTAAGACAGAAATAATTTCTCCCAAAAAATTAAAAATAAATAAATAAATAATAAAAGACAGAACTGGATCCCCTAATCGATGGCTTCATGAACAGTATGCATCATGCGTCAAGAAAGCCACCTGAACACTGCACACATTTACCTCAACATAAACAAAACGCTTTGTGATGGCTTAGCTTTGCTCCTTCAGGTTCCATTATCTCCCTTGATAATTACAAAATGGTAGGAAGACTCTCCTGTCAAAAAAAATTAACATCCAATGATTTCACCAGTCCCATTTGAAGCAAAACCTGGAATAAACAATTCCTTTGCTGAATAGAAACTGAGCCAACCCTTTTTCCTTCTAAAGCTCAACTAGACTGTACTGTACCTGTGCCTTTTTCTAAAATTATTGACCTGAAACAAAACCAGAATATCAGAGTAGCCTTTGAACTGAACCTGAACCAAATCAATATTTCATTCAGTTCCAATTCCTGGTTTAAAACATCCATCAACGACCTCAGTGCGCAGACTGGACCTCATCCAATTAAAGGATCTATATTCTCTACAGCCTGCTAAATCCACAGGCTGTCAAAGCAGTACCATATTCTAGTTCCTAAGGACTTTTTTGTTTTGTTTTACTTAAATATATCTTTGTCTAACCATAGATTATATACACAAAAACTCTAAAGCCCTCCTTCACCCCTACCTCCCAATTCTATTCCTTCTCCAGAGAAATTTACCACCAACACTTTGGTAAATCCTTCTCCTATTTGGGTTATGACCGTATCTCAAATTTTTCAGCTCTATCTTCTGAACTTTGTCAACAGGGCATTCCAGTATGGCATAAGTTTAATCTTCCAGCTTGGGGCGCCTGGGTGGCGCAGTCGGTTAAGCGTCCGACTTCAGCCAGGTCACGATCTCGCGGTCCGTGAGTTCGAGCCCCGCGTCGGGCTCTGGGCTGATGGCTCAGAGCCTGGAGCCTGTTTCTGATTCTGTGTCTCCCTCTCTCTCTGCCCCTCCCCCGTTCATGCTCTGTCTCTCTCTGTCCCAAAAATAAATAAACATTGAAAAAAAAATTAAAAAAAAAAAATGAAGTAATCTTCCAGCTTAAGCATGATGAAGGTGAATTTCTTAACTGTACTAGACCGGAAATCAGCCAGAATATGATCCTATTATCCTACGCCAACTTGCCCCAAGACAGACGCAAGATACAAACACATCTGGAAGAGACATAGTCCCTGTGTTCTTTGGTTCCACATGGCCGAGAGCCAGTGCCACTATGAGGCTGGGGTGTGCTAAGGAGCCGCCCAGGGCATGTTTTGATCCATGTGAGTGGGTAGGAGCCAGGGATGAACCCCTATAACCTAGCGGCAAGTGACCCTAAAGCAATCACAGCATCACTAAGTACCAGAGGGGTCCAAGAATAGAGCAGTTCAGCAAACAACCAACGCTGCTACGAGGCACCCTGAAAGTAATCAACAAACCTCATTAACATCTCCAGTGCTGTGCTGGGACGCTGAGCCACACTGCACCTTTTAACTGATCTAATTAATCACCAGCCCATCTCCTGCTTAACTTCTTCATCTGCTTTTTGTAAAGGAGAAAATAATGCCTTTGACACGGCATTGTTCTAAAGATTTAATTAAAATAGTATATGTGAAAAAACGCTGAAGGTATTATGGTTTAAAGTCCATCTCTTATCTCCTCCTCTCCCTAACGAGTTGTCAACTCTCCAGGCTTTGCAGATAAATTATTTTTACTTATTCTGAGATTACTGTTCCTGAGGTCTTCACAATACCTTTGTGGCTGTAGCTCAGTTCCAAAAATAAAACACAATGTAGCTACAAAAGTCCCTTCCAGGTTTATTTTTATTATTACTAAAACAATATTTGAAACCTATAGCAGACTTTCTGGTTTGTCTTGAACAATTCTCTGAATCAAAGCATCAACATATCCCCCACAAAGCTACATCTAAACAAGGCGCTCTTCCCAGTTTATATTCCAAAGGTCAGGCAGTCAGGATTATTTTTTGCAGCAGCCGTTCAGGCCGAGAAGAACAAAGCAGCAACACGCAGGAACAAAAGCAGCAGGCATCTGTGGGAGAGCACAGCTCCTGCCTGGAGAGGAACCAAGAGCTGGTTTTCCCAAACACTGCTACCCTTCAAAGGACCGAGAAAATGACTTCCAGAAGTGTCCCTGGTAACTACACTGTCCAGCTCACAAACACGTCTGGGGGTTGTAAATTCCCAACACTACGCGAGACCTGACACTAGGCAATCTGTCTCCATGGCAATCTCACCACGTTAATCGAGAATATTCCCTGCACTGCAGTGGACTCAGTCTCTGGAGAAGCCCCCACGAGGTGATTACGGAACAACTGATTGTAACAAGGCAGACAGCTGCAAACAAACCCTGGAGGAAAAAAAAAATGTCCTGAAATCTGGTGGTGGGAGACCGGAAAAGGACCACCAAATGAAGATGAGCATCTATTTTTATTTTTATTCCCTTTTTCGCATTAAAAGCAAATTTCTCTTAGTTCATCCCCTGAGGCTTTGTACCTGCTGTCTATAGGGAAAGAGCTTATAATATTGTAAAGCATCGGACTTTTTACAACGAAAACTCCCCCCACTTCCATTAGAATCCTTTCCCTTCTTTAAATAAGCATTCTGGCATTTCCTATTGTCAGATGTAATTACCTGTAAGGACTAAAAAGATTTGTGTGTACACAGGAGCATTCGCTTAGAGCACACCTACAAGGTTTGCAGAGCATTTTAATTATAAAATGAAACCCCCCGAGGGCATAAATCACATTCCTACAAAAAAGCAAAAATCCATCAATTGCAATAAACAAGAATGACAGACTGATCAAAAATACTCGTTAGGGCTATTAGTTAAAAAATCTAAAAAAGGCTTTTTAGTGTTTTGTTTTTTTCAAAAAAAAAAAGAAGAAAACCATTAGACTGCCAGTAATTCATTAAAATTTCACACATGAAATAGCAACGAGCTAGTTATCCTTTTCATAAATTGAGTCCCTAAAGCCTCTGGAGAACATAGAAAGGTAATTGCATTCTCTCTGCAACTCCAGGGGCAGAGATTTGCTGGTCACTCACAGCTTCCGTCAGAAACCACAGCAGATCTGGCAAAGGAGGTGCTCTCTTTTAGTACCAATTAAAGAGGCCCAGTGGCAGACCTAATGGTAGGTAATTTCTATATCAAAGAAACTAAAAGGAAATCTTTAAGTTGCCAGATGGGTAAGAGCAGCTGGCTACAAGATGTCATTATATAAATGTGTGGTTTAAAAAAAAAAAAAGTCATTCCTTTATGGGATTATTTTGCACACAAATAGCATCTCTCACCCTAGTTCCTAAAAATATTGTAAGCAGCTTAAGACATTCTCTAATCCCTTCTAGAGTAATTTTATAATAAACTGGTCACACAGGACTCTAGAATCTCTTTACATTCCTGACCTCTTGACTAGCCCACACCATTCTCTTAGTGGGCAGTATTTCTACTCGTGTTGAGCCGTGCTCTCAAAAGAAGGAAGAGAGCCTAACAGATGGGATCTCTCAAATGAAACGCTAACCTTTGCGATGGTCAGGAGTCCAGGGCAGGGGGGTGGGGGTGGGGGGTGGACAGCATCTTTGACATCTCTACTGCTAAAAGAGCAAACTGTATCCCAGCTACGGAGGCCACGCAGTCCCACAAAGCCCCAGATCAGACTCCACGTTACAGATTTAGCCAGTTAGGAAACCAAGCCTGCTGGCCTGGCAGGTTTTAAATTTGGAAAACAAATCTGTTCTAGAGATTGCCGATTTTTCCACGCCTTCCCAGGCTGTGATGAAATAATTTCTTTGCATGACTTCAGCAGATGGGGTAAATCTACATCCATTCTGTTACTTAATATTATATTTAATCATTCAAGAGACACGGCAGAGGTGTCCTACTCTCTGTCGGGTCATTTCCCTCCACCCTCGACACCTGGATTTTCAGGGCCTCCTTTTCTGGCTTAAGCCCTTGTAAAATGTGACCAGTTTTTAAAGGGCAAGATTGAAAGAAGTATCAGAAAGGAAGGCATGTGTAAAGACTGACTCCACAGCAATGGGGGGATCTGTGCGTGGAACTGTGCGCCCATCCCCCTTCCGAGGGTCACAGCCCTGGGCTTTCAGCCCTCTCTTCCCATCCTCCCCATTAAGAATCTTCTGGATAGACTGGAAGATGGCTGCAGGGTGAACTGGGAGCCATAATTCACTCTGAATCCAACTCTCTAAGTCTATCCCCATTTATAGGGTTGTTCAAGTCTTTTCCATGCATATGATGAACAAACAACAGAACTGGAAAAAAACAATCCTGCTTCTGGCAACTGCCCACTCCATCTATCTGTCCTTAAGCAAGTAGGCTGAACAAAATTCCTGAGGCTGAAGCTGCCAGCAAAACTTCCAGATTCAAAGGACTGTCAGTCGATTTCAGCCCACAAGATGTCACTAGCAGATCGTAGCGGACAGGTGTTTTCCAGTCACTGAACGCCCATTCTCATTTCAGAACCGCAACTTCCTTGTGAAGAATTACATCTTCCAGTGCAGGCAGGTTTGCTCAGAAGACACAGGCCTGAGAAGCAGAGGGCCCTAGCCTTCCTCAACCAAAGCACACCACCCCCCACAGTATCCCCCTTCTCTCTCCCAGGGCGTCTGGGTCTCAACCATATAATTCGAGGAAGGGGGAAAATACTCAAGAGGGGAGTCATGCCAGGTGTGACCCCTTAAGAGCTCTGTTGCCTGAGTCTCTGGAGTAGCCCCAGCTTTGCCGGGTGAGCCTGGTTCCTTGGCTGTTCTTTGGTTCTGGGAGTCACCCACAGACTTCTAATGCTTTCCTGTTTTGTTTAAGCTAAGCAGGGTCATTCCTGTCCCTTGCAACCCAAAGAGCCTGGCACTGTGAGGAATGGAGTGGCTCTCCTTATGCCTTCTTTGTAAAAACAGGGCATGGCCTCCCCTTTGGCCAGCACCCGCATGCCCTGAGCCACCTGGCCTTAATGCCAATGGCAGAAATTAATTAAGGCTGGGTGTAGGTACACACATTAGGAATCCCAGGCCATCTTCTGAGAATCAACATTCTACTCTGTCCAGAGGAGGAAACTGCTAGGCTCTCATTCTAAAGTAGCCCATTAAGCTACAAGGAGCTGAAAACTGAAAACTTGTACTGGCGAGGGTCTGGGGGAGAACTTGCCTATAGGCAAGTAACAGGATCGTATTTCACAACTTCGAAGGACTTCAGCGGGAAATGCTCTCTCCTGTGGTACGGTCCCATTCCAGCCAACTGTAGCAACTTCTTCACTCTACATGGTTTGCCATCGAGACATCGTGTTATTTTACCTTTCCTACTCCTTTGTAGTCCTCCCTCATTCTGTAGAACAGCAAAAAAGGAAAAGCGGAGGCGTGGGTACACACGCACAATTTTTCTCTGCTATATTCCCTCTCTCCTGCTCTCCCACAGCTGGAGTAGAGCAGCCAAACTTTTCAAATTATAAACACACCATGCAAGGATGGAAAGCTCTTTCCCAGCGGAGAATGCATACAATGGACAATGCTGCTTTAATGCGTTCAGCCCACAAGTGGCTGACTCCTAGAGTTTAGAGCCAATGTGTGTGTCAAATTTCAAAAGAAAGTTGGAAATATCCTGCCACTTGGATTTTAGTGGGGGGGCGTCACCTCTGCTCTCCTTCTTCACCTCTCAAAATCCCAGCTCTCCAGTTGGCACAAACCAGCCATGTTCTCAGGACTAGGAGGAATTAGGTCTGGTGCACGGGACGCTGCTGAGAAGCTTCCAGTCCCTTCTTTCCTGGGGTGACATTTGTCACACTCCTCTGGCCCAAACACAAATCACTAGGGCTATGTGCAGGCTCCATAGACAACAGAGAGACAATGAACTCAGCACTCAACTGCCCTACATTCAGATCCCTGCTCTGTCAGTGACTGAGTCACCTTGGGCACATCTTCTAGCCTGTCAAAACCTCAAGGGCTGCCTGCGGATTACACGGCCAGCCTAGGAACATCACAAAAAGCCAGGGCCGTTTTGTCGTATATGTGACATGGAGTTAATCCTTGAGATAATCCTTCAACTCACAGCTGGTCAAAGGACAGCTCCACGATGCCTCTATCTGCCTCCGTCCTGCCTGAAATCTGTATCACTGAAGGTGGATCTCTACACTTGAAAACTTCTGCTTTCAGAAAAATGACCTTTAAAATGCAGATGTGCAGAGGTTAGCTTGCAAGAACAGGAGAGCTCTGCAGATCCCCCTTCTCCATCACATTCATTCAGTGATTACATGGCAGTGGTGGAGGGGGGTCCCTCTCAAGACTTTCTCCCTCTCCTCTTCCCTGCCCTCTCTCTATAGGGGACCTCACCCCTACCTATGCCTTCAGGCACTTCCTAAAGCTCAACTCTCACATTTCTTTCCTTAGCTCAGCCAGAGCCTCTGAGCTCTAGACCTCTGGACTTAACTTATTTGACATTTTCACTTGGATTATGCCACAGGTACCTCAAACTCCCTTCCTCATCTCCCTGGTCTCCAGTCTGGTTCTTCTCTGGTGTTTCTTGTTTAGATGAATGGTTCCACCCTCCATCTAACTCGGCAAGCCAGAAAACTTGGCACTCTGCCTTCCCATGGCCAGCTCCTCCCCAAGATCTGCTAATTTCACCTCCTAAATACGTCTCTCATCCAGCCATGCCTCTCCCTTTCCATCTCCACATCTCTCAGTTCAACTATGCAGCCTCATCCCTGGAAGACCATCCTTGTTCCTGGCCCTCCTCCCACCCTCTCTACTCAATTCTCCAGCACAACCAATGGAGCTTTGAAAATGCAGATCTTATCATATGATCTTCAGTTTAATATCCTCGAAGGGCTTCTCACTGCTTCCCACATAATGACCAAAATCCTGAGCAAAGACTATTCAGCCCTGCAGAAGACAGGCCTGCCTACCCCTCCCGTCCAGCTCGGGCCAGTAGTGCCTCACCCTGGCTCGCCACACTGGCCTTCCTGCTGCCTCCCCACTTCAGGGAGCCCCTCAGGGATGTTGTAAATGTGGCTCCCTCCACCCTGACCCCCACTTCTGCCTTGGTGCTCCTAACTGCTCTGTTTCTCTCAGATCTTATTCCCTAGGTCACTTACCGAGGGAAACCTGCACTGACTCCCAAGTCAAGATGTGGGCCCCTGTTATAATACCTTTTAGTACCTTATGCTTTCTTTTAGGTATGCAGCATAGACATGTTTATTGATTGTGGCTGAAGTCTGCCTTCCCTATCAGACTGTAAGCTCCGTAAGGGCGCAGACCATGACTGACAGCTCACCCTTTCCACTCCAGCGCTGGATTAAACACGTTTATGTGATACGTTTATGGAAGTCTATCATGTGCCAGAAACCATACGTGAGTTTTCCCCAATTATGTACTTAAGGACTTATATAGGATCTCACCCTGCAGGCCACGGAAAACAGTGTATTTCTAGGTAGATCTGCAAGGTGGGTGGAGCAGGGCAACAATTAAAATGACGCCAAGTGAAAAGTCCAAAAGCAAGGTGAGAGTGCCCAGGCAACAAGGGGAGGATCGAGAACTGCAGGGTGAGAGCCTGGCAGGTGCCAAGAGGGGGCAGAAAAAAAACAAGGCTAGCTGTCCACTCCACAGTGTTCCAAGGCCAGTCTCCCTCTCTTTACCAAAAGGCTTTACTGAATGTTCCAGTTGCCCAGCAGAGAACTGACCCGAGAGGATCCCAGAAATAGAACAAAACCTCATACAGCCGCTCCCTGCCTTGCCAACCATCCCTCCTCACTCTCCTACTCCTGCCAAACTGCAAGGAAGCATGCATCGGCCCCAGGTGCTGAATTATTCAATTATTCTAGCAGCTTTCAAAACACGTGTGCAGCTAGAAAATCTCCCAAAAAGCATCGTGTTATTTAGGCTACTAGGTCACTTCTTGAACCTCTCTTGGATCCTGGTTTGCCTCACAATTGTTTTTCAATCAAATAGTAGGTCATTGACACCCCACCTTCCTAGCAAAACACAGTGGCAAACACGGACTCACAAGACGGTCTGCCACTAACTGTGCTGTTACAGTCACAAACTGGCGGGTCCCATCCCGCTCCTGCATAGCGGCTCTTACGCTCACCCAAGAGAGACTGAAGTCGGCTGCAGCACCTCAAATACGTAGTGGACACAGCAGCAAAGAATCTGAATCTCCAGCTATCCACTGTGCCCTGACACACACACACACACACACACACACACACACACACACACCAACCTGCTTATTTCAGTTAAAAATAAAAATAAATTAAAAAATAGAAAGACTTCTACCTTCTAACTTCATCACAATGCTAAAATTTC
The DNA here is from genome assembly GCF_022079265.1 of Lynx rufus. Taxonomy (NCBI): domain Eukaryota; kingdom Metazoa; phylum Chordata; class Mammalia; order Carnivora; family Felidae; genus Lynx; species Lynx rufus. The sequence goes on from NW_025814834.1 coordinate 82,135,591, forward strand.
TGAAATAATCTGCCCGCACTTGGATCTGGAAACCCCTCTTCAACGCCTCACCCACAACCCACCCACCCAGTGCATGTCAGCTCTCTGAGATATTTTCTTCGAGTAGAACAAACCAAAGAGAATTTTTTTGGGGAAAAAGAAAAAAAGCTAGTCACGAAACAAGCCTGTAAGACTCCATTTTAGCACAGAGCTTCTTCAAGAGCCCTCTATTTCTGTCTCTGAAGAAGCAGAGCACGATCAGTTGGGCCCAGAAAAAAAAATGCAAATATTTGCCAGAGGGGACTTTTAACCCCAAATCAATTATAAAACTCACATAGGAGAGAAGGACATTTTTCATTTAATCAAAAGCAATCTGAGCCACAACGTCTCGGGCACTGCCCTCTAAACCTCAAACATGGCTACAGGAGGGAAGCACAATAATCAGATAGGGGAGCATCTCATTGAAAATAGATTAAGGCAACTTTGCAAATAGTCGCTTGCCCACAGTAAGCATACATGTGAGCCGAGTGACGGGGTCGGGTGGGGAGCTATGCCAGGCAATGAGAAAACGTCACTCATTCCACAGGTTGTTGCAAGGCAGGACCAAGTTCCACCCTCATCCCGTCCTTCCCAAGTGTCCCAGGAGGCCAGCTGTCCTAGGAAAAGGAAAACACACATCCGTGCCTCTTTCTTCCTCTCCATTCTTCCTTACCGTTTCTCCATCTGTTTAGCTCCATCTCCAGATGCTGGATAACATTCTTGAGAGTCTTGTTTTTCTCTTTCTCTTTTTCATATTTCTTCTTCCATTCTTCCGCTGTCAGTTCCAGGTTCACGGAGACTGTATTCTTGATGGTCTTAGCCCTGAGGTCAAAAGCATAAGGGAAAAAATTCTGAGGGTAGCTATTATCATTACCTAAATCATGAATACAATTAAGCCTCAAATGCTTTCACATTAGAAGGCTGTGACTGGGGTAGCAGAAGGGGTCCTGGGACCTATCACCCTCCTAACTGCCCCGAAGGTTCCAAACTCACCATTTCCTTTTCTCCTTTACCTCCTGCCAGCCTAAATCCCATGGACTTTCATTTGAATTGTCTCCCAGGGCCATCACTCTCTGTTATATGTTCTCAGCCCTGACTTATGGTGATAGTCTTTCTCAAGCATTCAGCAGTCTCCTCTGCCAGGTCCGTCTTCTTATGTAAGAGTTTCCTTTCCATCCTAACATTTACTAACATTTATGAAACACTGGGGTTTGTCAGGACAATGGAGACAAAGTCTGTGGCCTCGTAGGGCATACAGTTTCTCACGTCAACGATACACAGACTGAAATAGTGCAATCAGATGTTTCTCTTACATTTGGTACCTACAATCAACCTCGCTGTGTTGAACACATGCCAACACGTGTTTCCCGGGACAGGTGGGTCACTTAGCCACTTTTGGCCAGCGAGGTAAAACCAAGGCTCCCCGCTGAGCACAGGCCCCTGTCACAGGCGATTGTCACCGTGTAAGAGTGGAGGGCCCCTGTTCTCAGTCCATCCCATTGTTCAGGGAAAGTCAGAAGTTGATAATTTTATTTGTATCGCCTAGTTTAAGACAATTTTGAAAAATAATGTGTGAGGCAAATAAATATGTCTAAGGGCCACCATCTGTTCATTTCTAATATGAGACATGCAGTGAATTTCTAGGGCATATGACTGGGGAATGTGACCCCACACTGGATGTCTGGACAGTTACTCAAGGGAAACTTGATGAGAGCAAAGTCAGGACAGCTCTGGCTGATACTAAAAACGACACGATTCACCCAGCTTTGTACAGAAATGAACACACAAGCAGATGTGTCCGACTGAAATGTAAATTGACCACAGCAGGATCCCGCTTACTCTTTACTTCTTAAGAAGGCAAAAACTTCATTTAAAAATGTGATATTCTGTTTTATTTGCTATTCACTTTTCCAGTTTAAACTCCCACAAGTTCTTGTACTGTCATACTTGCCAGCATTATCTGATGTGTGATTCAGGTTAATTACTGTTGTCATGAAATGCCATTTTGGACATGATTTCTAATTCAGTGAAAGAAATTCACCAGCCCGCACCAGGGCTACAGATGTCACTCCAAAAATTAATTCCTAAAGCAGACAACTAAATAACCCAACTGTCAAAAGAGGAGTTAAATGATTTCAGCGTAAGACTCCGCTTAAGAATTAGTAAAGTTCTCCCTTGTTCATTGCAGCTTGAGGCTGCTGTCCCCAGAAGTGCTTCAACTCTAATTTTTCACATAGCGGCAATTTTATTACTAGTGTCAGTCTATGCCAGCTTGACACTCTCACCTCACCTTCTAACATCCTCAGCCGGCAGTGTGGATGCTTCTCTGTGCAAACACGGACACTGCAGCGTGCATTATCAACTCAGTAAGTCAAAAAGTGAAAAATGACCTATGGCTAAAATGCTTGTGGGCATTTAAGGGTACACTTTGAGGCTACTGGTCTCACTTTTTAAATCATAAAGAGTCTCTTGATGATTTGCATTGATACCAGAAAGAGAAGGAGAGAGCCTTCCTGCTATACTCAGGCAAGTTTAGCCGGAAGTACACTGTTGTGAGCAGACCCAGCAAGGTTATCACTGGCGTAACTAATCCTCATTCTCAAAATTCCTTTAAGCTGTCCAGAAAATTCTTCTTCCACTTTCATACTAATCAAGGTACTGGCAGGAAACAGATGGCCTGTTCTATTGCATAATTTGGGAATTTGCCAAAGGTATGAGAAGGGTGTTGGGAAGTAACAATGAACAATGTGTGCCCCAAACCAGTGGTGGGGAACCATCACCACCGAGGCAGGGAACTCTAAGAAGGTGGTTGGCCACTGGCATCTGTAACAGCCTTTAATCTGAGGACACAGCCGACCCAAAGTGACCCTGCAGGGGAAGAGCCAAAAAACCAATACCCTGACCTCACTTTCTTCTCTTCTGATAACCTGCCCATGTTTTTCCCCATTGGCAGAACCCAGTGTGAAGCCAGAGGCAAAGACAGCCCATTGCAGTTGTCCAAACAGGTCGCTGTCCCAGGGCCCAGAGCAGGGCACAAATGGTACAGAAATGACCCACAGGAGCATTGGGAAGATATAAATCCAAGCTCTCATTTGGAACTCTTAACAATGGTGGGAAACCCTGTCTCATGCGACTGCCCTAGACTTCATTTCATTCCAAACGGAACAGTGGCATCCCAAATGCCTTTCCATCCACTAAAGCTAGAATTTGAAGAAATCAGCCAACATTGACTGGATAAGATGCCAATTCTTCCCAGAATTGTTCTATAGCTTTTAAATAATCTCAAATAAAACCCCAGGAGGCTTGCATATGTGTTTAGAAATCAACAACCTGATTCTAAGATTTACAAAGAAATGCAAAAAAGCTAAGAATAGCAAAGACAATTTTGAAAAATGAAGTTAAAGAGTAGAATATCAGCACTTATTATACAGCCACAGTAATTAACAGAGACTGAATAGTCCAGAAACTTTAGAAAAGAAACAGAATGGATCATCCAGAAACAGATACTAGCCTACAAGGTCATCTGATTTACAACAAGGTGCCCATACAGCACAAAGGGAAAGGATGGTCCTTTCAGTACATGGTGCTGGAGGAAGGGTGTGTGTGTGACCTTTATCCACTCCCCCAATACCATATAAAAAGTCTATTCCAGATAAATCATACACATAAATGTGAAAGGTAAAATAATAAAGCCTCTAGAAGAAAACAGGAGAATATCTTTAAGACCTGTGGTAGGTAAAGATTTCTCAATAGGACATAAAAGTAATTTGACTTAATTAAAATTTAAAAACTCTCCTTCATTAAAAGTCGCCATCCGAAGACTTAAAACATAAGCTACAAAGTGGGAGATGATATATGCAATACATACATCTGATAAAAGACTTAACCCAAAATAACCCCTATAAATCAATAATAAAAAAGCAGACAACTAGTGTAAAAACTGGGCAAAGATTTGAAAAGGCACTTCACAAAAGAAGTGTCAATAAATATTCTCAAAAAGGACACCTAACATGGTTAGCCATCAGGGAAATGTAAAATAAAATAATAAGATAACTTCTCACGCCCAACAGAATGGCTAGAAATTTTTAACTGATAATACCAAGTGTTGGTGAGAATGTACAGAGACTATAACACTCAGGTGCTACTAGAGGGAGTATAAATTATTCCAGGAATCTTGGAAAAGTCTTTGTACTATCTGCTAATGCTGAATATCTCATATCTATGAGTTAGCAATTCTACTCCTAGATACATAACCAACAGAAATGAGGACAAATATTTACCTAATGACATGACAAACAATGTCATAGTAACTTCACTTATAATATAAATGAAAACAGTCTAAATATCCATCAACAGTAGAATGGATACAATATATGCTATATTCATGCAATGAAATACAATACAACTAGGAAAAATGAAACTACTACTATACTTAACAATGTAGTGAATTTCAAAGCTATAATGTTATATAAAAGAAGCCAGACACGAAACAGTAGTGTATGTCATTATTTATACAAAGTTCAAAGACAGGCACTAGTAATTGATGTTGACAGAAGTCAGGATGACACCCTTGACAGCTGGGTATTAACCAGAAGGGTATAAGAGAAAGGCTTCTAGGATACTGGGTGATGGTTCTATGTGTACATATATTTGTAAAACTTTATTGAGTTGCATACTTGAATTTATGCATTCTATTGTATGTATGTTACAGTCAACAAAAAAAAAGTTAAAAATAAAGTGACATAGAAAGAAATCAAGTCAGATATAATGATTTCTAGATCATGGAATAAACTAGAGTCGCTAAGAGGGATACCTGAATCTCTGTGCGTGGAATTATTTCTTTCAAACAGAACAAACATTCTATCTAAGATGTTGAAACCAACCTCACAAAATGGAATAAAGAGTGTCTCAGTCTCTCAGTCCCATGAGAGAACCAGAGTAAAAAGACAATGAACACTTTTACTCTTTACCACGAACTTCAGGAAAATTTACAGAATAGAGGAACCTAATCATTAGATCCTATCTAATTTGGCCGTTCACAATTCCCTTTCCCCTGTGTGGATGTTTAGCTCATTGCCAGCAGGGTGGGTTGGATAGTGGTCTACTGGTTTTTTGCCTTGTCCACTTTAGAGCACATGCAAGTGTCTTCCAACTTTCACATTCTTTGCTCTTTATTTTGGTTTTCCATATACTTGCGAGCTATAATCACACTAAACATTATATCTGGACTCTGTTCAAATATAGTGAATCAACATGGATTCTGAGCACTCAAGGACTGTGTTATAGACACAAGTCAGGGACTTGTGAGTACATACACATGTGCATTTACTCTTCAACCTGGTTTCTGAAAGAATTTCAAATAGCTTACAAGGAAACATAAAATCAACAGGACAGCGGACAGTGAGAAACGCTCTTAAGGCAGGTTTTACGATTTTGCCTAGCGAAAGCTACATAGCAATAGTGGTACCACCCAGCCCCACAGTTCTGGGAGTTTATCTCCGTGATATAGGAAAACAAGCCAGTAATCTGCAGGAGACTTACTCTAGCGATGAATATACTGCTTGTTTATCATCCTTATAGGTCAATCTCACAGTAACAACATTTGGTGAATCCCGATGTGATCTGATCACTCACAAAGGAGCAGAGAAGTATCTTGAGTCTTCATTTCCAAAGACCTTCAAGGTCTTTCCACCAGAGCCCCCAAACTATATACAGAAATGAAAGCCTATTCCACAAGTTATATCCATAGCAGACACTGAGCAAAATGCTAACCAAAGGCTACTTAGGGGGACACCTTAATTAACCTCAGATATATATCCCAAAAGCAAAACCCATTCAGCACAAATGAGCCAAATCTTGAGGGTGCAGTTATCAGGTATCTGTTTAGCAGTCTTTCTTTGTTTTTGCTTGCTTTGGAGAGTCAAGCACTACTTAAATAATACATAATCCAGACTTGCCCCAGATATAATACTTCCTTTCCCCACAGGAAGGGAACAGGATCCAGTTTTTAAAAGATCTTAATGCTAATGAATGTTAGCCACCTTTGAAGAAAGCAGACCAAGCACAGCAAAGAGCAGAGGCCACAGCACATCTTCCACCTAGATGCCCAAAGGGAGACAGTCAGATAAGGATTCTTTTAGACATACTCCTCTGAGGAGCGGAAGGAAGACCCTGCCCCCGTGTCCTTGAGCATTCTGTTTCCTGCCCAGCACCTCCAGGTCCCTCTGTCACTGAATTTGCAGCTTACATGTTCAGAAGCACACATCCAGGCATCTAGGACTGCCGACCATGTCCATCTCTACCCTCTCAGTTAACCCCATGGGTGAAAAACTCTCTAGGCATTCTCACAATTTGGCCCTGAATCAAGCCCTTGTTGAAGAGGAGAGTCATAGAGCTACTTGGTTTGCATCACTCTGCCTGATAAATCCCATCCCTACCCAATTCCTCAATAACTGCCTATACTTGTACTTTCTGGCCATAGTCAGTTCTGAATGATATACACACTACATATCACTGGAATTTCTTCTCATTACTTTGGCCCCTCTGGAAGAGCCAGAAAGATGTTTGTTCTTGGCATCTTCCTACCTCTTGGTTTCAGCATTTTCCTTCCCTCTCCAGGTGTTTAGGATCGTACTGACATTTGAAAAAGGAGCTCCATACAACCACACACCTTCAATGCACAGATTGTCTCTGTAATGTGTGGGGTGGAAGGAGGTAGCCCAGCATCCTTCCCTATCAGTAAGGGTTCTCCAGAGAGACAGAACCAATGGCACAGATATAGGTACATAAATGATGAATAGATATCCATCCATATATATATCCATCCATATATATATATATCCATCCATATATATATATATACACACACACACATATATATCCATATATACATATATATATATATATCCATCCATATATATATACACATACATATATCCATCTCTATATCCATTCATATATATATATATCATCCATATATATATATCCATACATACATATATCCATATATATATATACCCATATATATATATACCCATATATATATCTATATCTATATCTATATCTATATCTATATCTCTCTCTATATATATATATATCTCCATATGGATATAGTATACATATATAGTATATATGTATAAGATATACCTTAGATTTCTGTATTTATTACATGATTGCAGAGACTGGAAAGTCCTGGACAGGCTGGCAGGGTTGAAACTCAGAGAAGGATTGATGGTGCAGTCTTGAGGCAGAATTTCTTCTTTGAGAAACCTCAGTTTTTGCTCTTAAGGCCTCCAACTGATGAGGCCCACCCATATTATGGATAGTAATGTGCTTTACTTCAAGTCAACTGATGGTAGATGTTAACCACATCTACAAAATACCTTCATAGCAACACCTAGATTAGTGTTTGGTTAAATAATTGAGGACTACAGCCTAGCCATGCTGACACATAAAATCATCACACCTTCTATTGTGCTCAGAGTCCTAGTTCCCTCATGAAACACCTAACCTTCTTCTGAAAACATGACAGATGCAAAGCACCTTGCCATTTCCTGGTGAGGCCATTACCTTGCTCCTGAGTGGGGGGTATAGGGAAGGAAAAATTAAAAGCTCCAAATTTTGTGTCTTTTGAAAAGCTCCAGTCTCCCGAGAAACACTGAGGAATTAGTGATTTGGATAAGGATTTGGCATCTGGTTAAACTTCTGTCACCCAGAGTATACCTCCCTCCAAAAATCAGCCTTATTGGTGTTCTAGCAACAGACATGCCAACTGGGAGTGATCTGAGTCTTTTTCCATTTTATGTTAACAGCATAGCCAAGGGTCTCCCTTCACCAAAGTGTCCACTCTTACCCTTGCAGATAATTTGTTATCATGCTCTAGTGACATGAGTTTAGCATGTACAGCACTCAGGACCAATGCAGCTGTCAAGAAACTGGGCAAGAGGTGGCACAATTTGAAAAAAAAAAAAAGTACACAGTATAAAAAGAAGAAATTACTTTCCCTAAATTATCAACTCTCCTTCCACATTCAACATACGAATAAAGCCTTTGAATTATTCATGCTACATCAATCAAAAGTCTTAGTGCCAAAGATGTGCTGATTCAGGCTTTCTCCAAACTGATTGGCCTGCCCCTTGGAGGCTTTACTACCCCAAATCAAGGTACGTTAAATAGGCTTCCGAGATAATTGGGTGATTCAAGTTCATACTTCTAAAACTAACAACAATCCTTTTCCAATGGTGCAATGAAAGTTCTTTGGAAGAGTAATTAAAGGCTAAAAAATAAAATGCTGGAAGCTAAAAGAAAAAAAATCAATGAAAGTGCTCTAATTTGAGTATCTTTTCTCCCTTAAAAGCCGGAAGTGTTCTGCTTTCCCACAGTCCAGCTTTTTGACTCTGGGCTGCCTGGAAATTCAAGTGTTCCCTCTCAAATAGATTAAAAGCTCTCTGAGAACACAGAAAATGGCTTCTGCTTCTTTTCTAGCACAATGCTGGACACTCAGAGACTAACGGGCACAGGCCTGACCAAATAGAAGAGGCAGCATTCACCACCAAAACCAAGAAACAGAAAATGTGCATTTTTTCCCTTTTAATTCCAGCACCCAATCGAGAATCCTAAAGAGCGCTGACTTGGTAGGCTGCCCTCAGGCATTTGTAGACTCTATCATGTTTCTACTGCTTCAAAGGACATACTATTGTTTTATTCAGGGCATCAATACGATAAAATCGCCTGGCAACAAATATGGAGTTTCTTCATGTCCTTGAAAGAACCACATAGGAATAATGAAGGAACCTTGTACAGCCCCAAGGTTTGACCACCCCTGCAACAGGAGTATAATGAACGCTCGTTACACTGAATTTGAGATGTGCCCAGCAGTCTTTTCTGAGTTCAAAGTGCTTAATCTCATTAGCTATCAGATACCATGTCTAATCCGATGTTCAGACTCGTGTCTGCTGTGTAATTGGGTTCAATGCGTATATTTAACAATAAAGCAGGTATTGGCCCCATAGAGAACTTAGATGTCCTTGAAGAATCCATTAACTCAGGGATCGAGGGAGAGGAACAAAAGCTCACACCTTTCTAATTATAGGCTGGGAAACAAACCAGATGTAAATCTAACCAAACTTCAGGACATAACGGTGTCATAGTTCAGCACCTTTCCTAATGTTCTAAGGAATCCTACACAATAAGCATTTGATTCATCCGTTCATTCATTCAATGAGTATTTACTTAATGACACTCTATTGTGTACTAGTTGTGCTGGCTGCTTGTTGGGACAACTGACGCTGATGATAAACCCAGTCCCTGCCCTCATGGAGCCCAGTGTCCATATGACTCTCATAAAAGATGGCAGACCAACCTATTCCAGTTGAAAAGATAACTGACACTTTATTTTTATTTCCTGGAGTCCCAAATTAGCATCAGTATTTCTTTAGTCTTTCATTCCAGAAACTTAATTCTAACTCTACCTCACTCAGTCTAGCCTCTTCTATCCCCAGCTGTCCCATATATGCCGTTTCATTCAGGGCAGCCCCATCCATTTTTTTGACTTTCCCAGACTGAACACCTTTGAAGTTGGAGGAAAACAAAAACCTACAATCACTGAACACCTATTACATGCCAGCCGCCCTTGTGCTAGGTAAAAACTGAAGCAACTCATTAATCCTCCCAACAATTCTCAGAGGAAGGCGTTATAACATTTCTCCCTACAGACGAAGACAGAGTCTCAGAGAGAAGTAAACAAGAGAGAGGAATGTATCAGCAGCAGAACTTGGCTTCAAAATGGAGTTACTGACCCAGAAGCCTGTGCTCATTGAGGTTCCTGATCAAGCAGCCTGCATATAAGAGGCCGGGGGTCAAGGGGAGTTTGGGTGGCTCAGTCAGTTAACGTCCAGCTTCAGCTCAGGTCATGATCTTGTGGTTTATGAGTTCAAGCCCCAGCTATCAGCTGATAGCTCAGAGCCTGGAGCGTGCTCAGATTCTGCGTCTCCCTCTCTCTCTGGCCCTTCCCCACTTGTGTTCTGTCTCTGTCTCTCTCAAAAATAAATAAACATTAAAAAAAATTTTAAAAAGAGGCTGTGGGTCAAACACTACAGTCCCCATCCTATGTCATCCAGTCATTTAGTGGCTATGTGGACTCAGGCACAGCACCTAACAGCTTTGAGTCTAAGCCTCAAAGTCATCCTCTGTACACAGGTGAGGTCAGGCCCACCTGATAGATCTGCCACACAGATTTGACACTCCTGGCACATGCCGAGCCCTAAAAAAACTGCCAGCGATAATGACGATGCCGACAATTGCCTCATGAAAATCAGAAGAAAGGATAATCGTTTGGACTTATACCAAGACTCTTCCTATAGACGGCTGCAAATGCCCACTCACAACAGCAACCCTGAGACAGATACCTGTGCCCTAGGACAACGTTGGCTTGCAATGATTCAGATTATTTTTTGCTTTGCAAGTGAGAAACTTTTATTAAAGAGATATTTCCTCCATAAAAGCATTTGGTGCTGGTTTGCTCAAACACGTCTTCAGACAAAAATGTTAAAGCTTAAGATGAAGAGACCAGGAGAGACAGGACAGCCAGGATGATCACCATGGTAGTCTGTTTCCCACACACTTATACTGGTTTATAAGTATCCCGTGACCCTTGAGAAAAGTAGGCGCTATCCTACTGCAATCCACTGACCTAAGCATTTGAATAATCAAGGGAGTAATATGAGAAGTAAAGGACCCAAATCCAGTATAAAAGACGATTAGTTCTACAACACTTTGATGTAATTATTATTTATTTAGATATCCCACAGGTGCCATGACTGCGTAATTCTATGTTCTGTTGTAGGATCAGGAAATGACTGGGGTTTAATGCAGTTTAAACAAGTCGTAACAATTTCGTGCAGAATGCCCACCCCCATCTGTCCTTTCTTCAGGCATCTTAATCTATGTCTCAGGCATAACCATACATCACACTCCCGGGAGGAAGCTAGGGGGAGAGCTCTGTGCATCCATTTACAAATAAGGCAGCTAAAGCTCAAAGAGAACTAGTGACTTGTCTGAAGATCGCACAGCTGTTCAGGATGGAAGGGCACAAGAAACCACATGCTAAACTGATGCTGAGGGACCACGGCTGAAGGAGGTGGGCCCTGGGCTGTGGGGAGGGCTGGGCAGGAAGGGCAGGAGGGCACGCCCTAACTCACACACGGGAAGGTTGTCTCGGGATTAGCATGCTGCCCTGCTGCCCAACTGTTAGTTCTCAGAGATCCAGGGATTCTATTTGGACATTTTTGAAGGCGGGAAGATAGCAGCCACCTTCCTACTCCCAGGGTTAGTATGAGGATTTCCTTAGCCCCCTTTTATATTGATGCAACTACTCTACAGTCATCCAAGTTTCTGGTTCTATTAACTCCGCGGTGGATCCCAAATACTGGAGTTAAAGGTAGTTATCAGTCTGGAGCTGTACACACTTAAAATCCTGTGAACCTGTGAGACTGAGTTCCATACAGAACAAAAGCAGCACCCCATTGAATTATGAGCAATCGCATCTATAATAAGTCTGAGCATTTTCTTAAGTATCATATAGCCCTGACTGGCTATATTTCTGCCCAGTATTTTAACACATAGTTATTCTTTGGCCTCAATGAATGACGCCTCAAGTTTACAGGCTTTACCTGCTAGATGCCATTTAGTAATAGGCTGCTCGCCCCCTCACACTACTTCCTCGCTGACACTAGCCCTCACCACTCATTCCCTACACCCAAGACCCAGCTCAGAGCCTGGAAACGAGAGACCACACCCACCTTTGCCCAAACATCAGTGTTGACTTGGTCTCAGCCTCATTGAAGACAGAAGGAGAGCAGCAAATAACGATGGTGGTTCTACAGTTCCCACCCAGAGAGTCCTGAAGAATTCGAGTCATCTTGCTGTCCCGATATGGTACGTGTGTTTTCTATTTAGGAAAAGAAAAAGTATTGGCTATCATAGCCATTGTCCATTCAGAGAAAAAACATAAGCAAGCTGGTGTTGGAGACACCGGGCTTAGGAACATGTGTGAAATAAGAATTTGTTGCCCGGTCTTTGGATTCGGCCAAAGTTTAGAGTGCCCATTCTGAGACCTGGTAATAGGAAATTAGCAGCACCATTCATACATTTTAATGGACTAGATCTCCCAGGAGGCAGGGTGTGTACAGCCAGGATTCCCTCTGTCTTTTTCCAAAGAAAAATAAACGAATCTCTGGGGTATGCGGCAAAGAGAATACACAGACCCAAAAAGCGGCTTCTCATAATTTCATTTCATAGATGGGGACAGGATCACTTACTGTCCCTTCTGCCAAGGCAGAGATCACGTTTCCAAGAGCAGACAAAGATTTATTGATATTTTTAGCTTCGTCGAGAACAGCTCCCTCGGCACCAGTCTTGCTGACCTACCAGAGAGAAGAGAAAGCAGTGAGCTGCACAGGACAGCAAAAGCACAGAGTAGAAAATTCCAATTCGCAGGAGGGCACAGGGCTGGGGGTTGAGGGAGGTGGATGTGAATCCTCCTGGAATGCAAGAAAAAATAAAAGTGAGTAAGAATCACGTTGATCAAACCTTCCCTTGTGCCTGAGGCTAGGGATTTGTTCTCTCTCATCATTTTCCTCTCAATTAGGTTTTAGGAGAATGGCTGACGCGCCTCAAGGGGTGGAGCTGGATGCATCCCAGGGGGACATCCATCCAGGGGAACCAGGCTCCCTGTGCTGTCACAGGGCCAAGGCCCTGCAAGCCTGAGCCACAGTCTCCACGCCAGAGGGAGCCCAGGGCAACTCCTGAAGCAAAAACACCCTGGCCATGAGGAATGGACATATTGGGGAAGTGTAAATTATGAGCTCCAACTTCAGGCAAGGGATAAGAGGTGGCAAGAGTTGTCCAGACTCTGTTCCCTCCCTTGCTTACTCTCATAGCAAGGAAAAAGGGAACAATCATCCAAAAGGAAAGCTACCTGGGGGCATCGAAGTCAAGAAAATGTCTATTACGTTGTGGAATTGTCTTTTCCCCTCTGCAGCCAGAGGGACCACTCGCAGCTCCTCCTCTGCTGTGTTATTACTGACAATCTCATCCTGACAGCATCTGCTCTAGGTAGAGAGCAGTGTACAGATGCTAGGGAAACAGGGAACACAACGTGATCCGTGGCTCTGCTGACTGGACAAACGATGTGGGATGGGCAGCTGCTCTCTGAAGAAAGGAAAGCAGGGAAACGATTTTACACGGCGCAAAGACTGATTTCAATTACGAATAAAGGAGAAACTCCTAATGATAGGAATGAGTGCACGTCTAGGGGGAGGTGTTTTCAAATACAACAGACATTCATCTCTGAGAACTGTGTGTGTAGATACCACTGCTGACACAGAAATAATGCAGTTGATGGGTCACAAGTAATAACAGCCCATTCACACCGTGTTGTTTAAGGTGCTTTCATATGTGAGCACCTTCACTCCATGAAATGCACAAGGCAGGTGCAATTGCCTTCCTGTTACAGACAAGGAAGATTTGCACTCCAGAGATGTCAAATTGCCAGCTCAAGGGAAGAACGCATTTAGGGGAGTTGGGGCTTACAGCCCAGAGTTCATTCTAGTAGATCACACTGACACATTCATGTGGACACTTCTGGGGCAAAGGAAAACCGATGTGAGCAAAAGAAACAATGTGCAGGACCATGACTTTAAAAATGTCCCACCAGTATCCGACACTGCAGGGAACAGGCCTCCACACTGAACTGCCATTAGGCTTTTCCAGCTGCAGTTAGGCCCCGGACACTCACCTCTGTGCTCTGAAGGGAAAGACGGAAGAGCAAAGGGGCCAATGGGCTCTCTCTCCAGACCAGCAAAGCATGGTCTGGTTGCTAACAGTTAGTCTAGAACTGATCGATGCTGCTCTGTATTCCTATTCTGGTGCGTGTCTGTTTAATTAAAGTTACAAGCCCGTACCAGTAAAATTTTGGGCTCCCAACCAGAAAGTTTTCCAGGAACATCCAGATGACGTTCCACTCACAGCTTTACACATGCACACAGGAGAACATTTCATGTAGCCATTACTTACATGGACATTAGTGGCCATAGCTTGGCAGATAGCAGCTCACTGGTGGGGTGCAGCAATTGGGAATCAACTAGGCAGTTCAGGAGACGGACCAAGCTTTAGGGCTGGCCCTGATGGGGACAGTCAGCATGAGATCATCAGTGATGGAGTGCGCATGGTATTGTGCACAGGGACTGGCTCTGTGATGTCACCCAAGGGGAGCAGCGCCCCAGCCAGGGTGTGGCAGCAGGAGCCTCTGGTAATGCTATGGAAGTGAGGCTGGGCGAGGCAGGCGGGAGGCTGGGCAGGGGCAGGTAGGAGGCTCTATGGAGCCTATCTGGTCTAAAGCATGGCCTCAGCCAATGCCTCGGAGAGCATGGGACAGAGGCCAAAAGAAAGCCTTGATAAAACCAGAGGTGCAGGGCTCTGGGCCAAAACCCTGGCTCCAGGAAGTGACTGGAGCCTCAAGGAAGTGAGGCTGCCCAGGTGAGGCCCCATCAGACCACACCTATTGCAGAGAGAAGCAGGGAATGCAGGAAGAGCCCCGGGTTCCAGATCTTCTATCAGCAAACAAACCTACAAAGGCAGGACTGCCACAGTCCAACGGCAAACCAGTTTCCGGCCTATTTGAGTCTGGCACAACATGGGGATCTTCCCTTTCCTCAGAAGGTCATGTCCCTTCCTCATTTGCAAGGCTGCCTTTGTCAGGCTAAGTGCACACTGACGTTTGCCTACCGTCCTCACTGGGGCCTATTCAGCACACACCCGAACTGGCACTCACAGCACTTCCTGTGACGTGAATGGGGGACTTCAGGACCAGAAATGAGAGGGCAGGAAAATGAAGGTTAGACTTCATACCATCTTGGCACAACAGAAACTTTAAAAGCTCTTTGAAACCCGGGGACAGAAAAGATGTAAGAAGTATACCACTGCACACTGAAGCAGATAACAGGGAAAATTATAGATAATACAAATAAGGAACCAATTACCTTTTCGCTCCCGGCCAAATCAACCAGATACAGCTTCCCACTGAGCTTTTTTTCGGTCTCTACATTCTCTTGTTTAATATTGATCAGGAAGATACTGTGACTTCTCGAGCTGTGTTCATTCATATCTGAAAAGGAAAATAGTTTACTGCTCTGCAAAGAACAAGAAGTTTAGGTAGCAAGTTGCTCATCTAAAAAGCACAACAAATCATGCTTAATAGCTCCATTTTTTAAAGTAAGTCCAGCCAGGTCTCTAAAAAAAAAAATTTAAGTTTAGTTATTTATTTTGAGAGAGAGAGGAGGCAGGGAGGGGCAATGAGAGAGAGAGAGAATCCCAAGCAGGCTCTGCGCTGTCCGCACAGAGCCCGACAAAGGGCTTGAACTCACAAATCATGAGATCATGACCTGAGCCAAAATCAAGAGTCAGACACTTAACTGACTGAGCCACCCAGGTGCCCCAGTACAGTCAATTTTTAAACATATCTAAAACCAGTTTCTTTAAAAAAACAAACAAACAAACAACAATGCTTGTTCTAGAAATGAAAGATTTAAAATAACTTCACACAGCTAAGAAATTAAGAATCCTAGTCAGTGATCCAAGATAACAGATTCTCTAGCTTTGTCTGAAGCACCCCCTCCCATGTTCCAACATCTTGCTCCAGCCTGAGCCTTGGAAGCAAAGAGCTCACACCTCCTTCTCCCCTCACCTTAAGTCCCTCACCCTTTATCATTGTGGTTAGTGTTGGAAGTATTCTATCTTTGTCATGTGTGTAAGCCTTGCTTATCAGTACTATCACAAGTTTTCTTAAGGAGGGATTATGATCTTAAGGTTTAAGACTTCTTTTTTTAGTACAGTTCTATAACCCATGCTCAGTGCATAGCATTTCTATATACTAACAATAAACAATCTGAAAAGAAAACAATTCTATTTAAAGTATCAGATTAAATATGCTTCATTAGTGCCAAACACTAGAAATAGAAATGTTTTTGGACCCTGGATAGGAGGAGTCTCCTATCCGATATGTAGAGAACAACAAGAATGTGGACAATGATTGGTTCCAACTAGAGTCCAACAAGGAAGGGACTCGGTGTTTTGGAAAATGCTGGTACACCCATGACCTCCATGAGTCTGACATCCAGTCTGACATTCCTATCACATATGCCACTGCCACTCCAGATATTATAGTCCTTGAATTTGATGGAAAAACAGCAGAGATGTACAGGGGTGGCAAAATATGCCTGATCGATCCCTTTAAGCCTTTGTGGACCAGGAATGTGCTCAAGTTTAGACTAGCTCATCTCAGAGCTCTGGGGCTGGCTCCATGGCTGATGGTGGAAATCCCCAATCTGATTCAGAAAAGTGTGATTCAGCATAAAGAAAAATGCAACCAATAAAGGATCAAGCCACTGAGGCAGGACAGAGAGACCTTTAATAGGCTGTGTTCCTGTTTTTTGTGCATTACTCTTACTCATCCAACTGCTTCCCCTCATCCTCCTTCACCAATAACTGTTACTAAGTAGCTGCATCAGGCAATGTTGAAAAAAATAAGCAACAGTATTGCTACTGAATTTCTAAGGCTACCCAGAGAGGGGAAAGACCAGGGCTTGGGGAAACCAAAAGGTAATATCTCTCTCTTCCCTTCTCCAGGAAGAATAGGAGGTGCCGATAGTCCTTTTGGTTTCTGGAGATAATGCGTGAATAAAAGCTGCTTCCTCTGGCAGCAACAAAACAAAACAAAACTTTCTAGAATATACGGGAAAAAACTAAAGATTCCACAAAAAAATAAGTCAAAACTGATAAATGAATTTGGCAAAGTTGCAAGATACAAAAATAATATGTAAAAATCAGTCACATTTCTATATATTAACAATAAACAATCTGAAAAGAAAATCATTCTATTTAAAGTATCAACAAAAAGAGTAAGATACTTAGGAGTAAACTTAACCAAGGAAGTAAAAGACTGTATACTAAACACTACACAATGAGGGGCAGCTGCATAGCTCAGTCGGTAGAATATGCAACTCTTGGTCATGGGGTTATAAGTTTGAGCCCAGTGCTGGGTGTAGACAGTACTTAAAAAAATAAAACCTTTTTTAAAAATTAAAAACAAAACTACAAAATGTAAGAAGACACAAATAAATGGGTCAGAAGACTTCACATAGTGAAGATGTCAATACTACCAAAACCAGTCTAAAGATTTAATATAATCTGTATCAAGATCCTCGTTGTGTTTTTTACAGAAATAGAAAAGTCCATCCTAAAATTCATATGGAATTTCAAGGAACCCCAAATAGCCAAAACAATCTTGAAAAAGAACAAAACTGGAGTTCTCACACTTACTGATTTCAAACTTACTACAAAGCTACAGTAATCAAACAGTGTGGTACTGGTACAAAGGCAAACCTATAGGCAGATGAAAGACAGCCAAGAAATAAACCTTCACATAAAATGGTCAGAAGAATTTTCAACAAGAGTGTCAAGATCACATGCAAAAAAATGAAGTTGGACTCTTACCTAGTCCATATATTAACATAAAAAGGATCAAAAACCTACATGTAAAAGATAAAATTATAAACCCTTAGAAGAAAACATAAGGGAAATGTTTCATAACACTGAGTTTACCAATGATTTCTTGGCAATAACACCAAAACCTTAAGCAACAACAAGAAAAATAGATAAATTGCACTTTATCAAAATTAAACTTTTATTCATGAAAGGAAGTATCAACAGAATGAAAAGGCAACCCACAGAATACGAGACAAGATTTGCAAATCACATATCTGATAAGGAATTTAGATCAAGAATAAGATAAGAGCTCCTATAAATCAACAACAAGAATAAAACAACCTAATTATAAAATGAGCAAAGGACCTAAACAGACATTTCCTCAAAGACAATGTACAAATGGCCAATAAACACATGAAAAAATGCCAACCATCACTAAACATTAGTGAAATGCAAATCAAACCACAGTGGCCTCACACATCACACCTATTAGCATGGTTACTGAAAACAAAAATAGCAGCGCCTGGATGACTCAGTCGGTTAAGTGTCCAACTCTTGATCTCAGTTCAGGTCATGATCCCAGAGTTGTGGAATCCAGCCCCGCATTGGGCTCCATGCTGATTGTTGATGGTGGAGACTGCTTAAGATTCTCTCTCTCTCTCTCTCTCTCTCTCTCTCTCTCTCTCTCCCTCCTTCCCTCCCTCTGCCCCTCTCCCCATCTCACTCTAAAATAAATACATACATACAAACATAAATACATAACTAACCTTTAAAAGAAACAAAAATAGTAAGAAGTAATGGCAAGGATGTGGAGAAATTAAAACTTGCGCGCTCTTGTTGGTAGGAATGTAAAATGGTGCAGCTGCATGGAAAATAGCATGGCAGTTCCTTAAACACTTCAAAGCACAATTAACATATGATCCAGCAATTCCAGTTCTGGGTATATGCCCAGAAGAACTGAAAGCAGACACTTGAACAGATACTTATACAGCCATGTTCATAGCAGTATTATTCACAACAGCCAGAAGGTGGAAGCAACACAGGGTCTACACGTCTAACTATGGATGAATGAATAAACAAAATGCAGTATACATGTACAACAGAATATTAGCATTTCAAAAAGAAAGGAAATTCTGACATACGCTACTTATTGGATGGACCTTGCAGACGTTATGCTACGTGAAACAAGTCACAGGAGGACCTATGTTACTTCACTTATGTGAGGCAGCTAGAGCGGTCGAATCCATTGAGACACAAAGTAGTGTAGTGGTTACCAGGAGTTGGGAAGAGGAAGTGTGGGGAGTTATTGTTCGATGGGCATGGGGTTTAACTTTGGGATGATTAAATTCTGGATATGGATAGTGGTGATAGTTGTACAACATTGTGAATGGACGTAAGGCTACTGAATTGTACCCATAAAAACGGTTAAAATGGTAAGTTTAATGTTATGCGTATCTTACCAAAATCATTTAAAAACCAGCTTACAGAATGATAAGAAAACTAGTAATGTTCTAGACCAACAGTTCTGAACCAAGGGGCCAAGATGGATTGTCAAGTATGTCCTGAATAACTCATGACTAACAACAGCTGAAGAAATCAAGTAAATAATTTATCTATAAAGAGAGATACTATTATGATGAGAATATCAGGCTTACATCCTTTCAAGTATATGTGTAAGCAGAAGAGAAATAAGTAGAATTTAACCTACACTGTATACATGTCTAGGCTTACCTATGAAATCTGCCACATATGTAATTATCGTCTGATAGTAGGTCGGGTAAAGAACAGGTTGAGAATTACAGTTCTGGGTGACAGAATCATAGAGCCTTGGATGGAAGAGACTTAAAGAGGCTTGACCAGTCAACCAACCAATGCCTTAATCTCTTGTATACGTCACAGGGAACTCCTTGCCCCTCTAGGCAGCAGGCTTTACTTGGGGCTGCTATCAGGATCAGAGAGTTCTTGTGGTTGGTCAAAACCTGCCCTGGGTGGTCCACATTTGGATCATACAAAGCACACTGGGTTTCTTAATGACAGCAACTTGAACATGTTGAGAAATATTACATCGCCCATATGTCCTCCTCAGAGTTTTTTCGTTCTTCCAAGCTAGGAATCCCTACTTCTCTCAGCTCCTCTTCATCTGAACTCACTCTGGTTTGTCCACATCCCTCCGAATAAGACAGACAGCCACCATCTTTTCATGGAGCCTCTGCTGCTCTAACAACTTATGACCACTTCCCCAAGGTGCGTGCAAACACCGAGGAAGGCAATGCAAGAAAAACAAGCTGACCTGAACACGCCTGTGATTAACACAGCCTAGAAGTTTTCAACGTTTATTTATTTTTGGGACAGAGAGAGACAGAGCATGAACGGGGGAGGGGCAGAGAGAGAGGGAGACACAGAATCAGAAACAGGCTCCAGGCTCTGAGCCATCAGCCCAGAGCCCGACACGGGGCTCGAACTCACGGACCGCGAGATCGTGACCTGGCTGATGTCGGACGCTCAACCGACTGCGCCACCCAGGCGCCCCCAGCCTAGAAGTTTTCAATAACGCTCCCAGCTCTTTCTGAGCTCCTCCTGGCTTTCCTTTTCCCTTTTTACACAGGGCAGAAATCTAGTGTGGTTTCTTTCCACACATATGACTGGCCATATAAAATTTGCTCATTTGTAATTTTTTTTAACCTGAACAACAACATGTTTGAAATACATTTAGAAGCTGACTTGTAATCCCCTTGTCTCGGTGGGTTGCTTGTTTTCCCCAGGGTCCAGACAAAGGGTGCTGCCAGGGCCCAGAGAACCTCACCCGCTATTTCCCAGAGTTCCCTGCACAGCAGAAGGCACTGCTTCCCACGATGTGCCTAGATGCACTCAGACTGCACACACCTGTGTGTCTGCATCCAAGCCATTGCTTTACAACTGCCTTCCCCTGAATTACTTCCTTTGGACCTCATAACCCAGCCATCCTGGCGGGTGGGCAGATACTTGTACCCTGACTCACAGGAGAGGGAACAGGACACCAAGCTTACTTGTTACAGCCACGTGTCGGTTTGCTTTGCCTTCATCTATCACATCCATGACTTCCTCAGGGCTTGACACAAAGCGCTCGGTGCACCCCTGCAAAAGAGTCGGTTCAGGTTCACCGTTAAAGGACCAGAAAACACCGGTATTTTAAGACAGCTAAACATTTTCCCATTTTTCTCCTAGAGGTGCAGATTAAGAGAAAGGCTCCAGTGTTGATCCCACCATTTTTTCTCCTGCTTCTGGCTTGAATTCTACATGAAAAAGAAGTCTGGGCAAACCTTGGGAAACCCAGAAGTAAACCATAAAAGAAATGCCAGATTTTCCTAGATTTTTAAATACCTGTTCTTACTCAACAGCATGAGTTTCTGTTTCTGAGAAACAGAATAAAGAAAACCAGTGACAGAAAAAGAAATGGATGAAATTTTGCTTTGCCTTCCATTCTAGTCCCCAACTTTAATTAGACACATTCTAGACATAATGCTCTGCTGGGCTTCCCCTAACTACAAAGTATAAGCAATTATCCTCCATATAAAAGCCTCTTCACATGTGAATAATAAATATTTGTTCACTTCTCCAATTCTTACCTTATGTGATTAGACATCTGTGGTATATTTACAGAGATACAACTGGAGAAATTAAATGTCTATTTTTTTTTACCAGATGAATATTAAATGTAAGGAACATGATGAAATACCTCCATACACTTTATAGGTAACGTTGTGAGCATATTACATAATAATTATGATGACAGTGACCGGAGACAAGTCAATTGCATCATCAAGTTTTCCTCATACCTTTACATACGGGACTCTGTTTTTGTCTTCATGAACAGCCAAGTTCGTCTTGGATACTACAGAGATAATAATGATGGCATGCAGAGGAGAGAAGAAAAGTTAAAGACTCAGTATTGGAGGATAAAGAGAAATTGTTACCGAAGACAGGCAAATCTCATGTCTTTGCCATACGCAAGTTTAAGCCTTGGCTGAGAACAAGCAGATAGTGTATAGACAATAAAAGATCTCTGTATTTTCATTAGTTCCTTAAGCAGAAGTGCTGTGAATCCTTTCAGCCTCCCTGGACCTTAGTTACAGAGCAAATAGAGGACAAGCATTCAGGTTACTCACCATCCAGTAAGTCCCTGATTTTGTCCAAGTAGATCTCAAAATAGGAAACCTAGTTAAAAACAAATGGAGTTTGAAACAGAAATGCCACACTGTATTTAAAAACTATCACTATTAAAACTCATAGAAGGTCTTTGGCATGTACGGCTAAGAAGAGCAAGAAGAGGGGCCACAAAGTGAAGAGTTGGCCGACTCTCCGGGCTCTCCAGCCTCCTGTCGCGTCAGCCTGCTCTGCGGGCCGCTGCCCAGTGTGGCCACTCTCCGTGCTTGATGGCCTCTGTGGTCTTGACTCGGGTGCTCCTTACATTGTGTGCTGGGCAACCACTCACAGAACGACTCTCCTTTTCACCCTATGTGAGCACCAAGCAAACTTCTAGGTAGGACAACAGTTGCAACAGAAACGTCCTTCACGAGCAACTGTCAAAAATCAGTAGGCCTCTCCTCATGTGTGACACTGACACCCTCACCAGACTGGGATGAAACACTCACATGAAGAAGTAGGGCCTGGAATAAGGGCACTTTGCTTGGAACTACAAGAGCTCAAAGGCAACAGGGAGAGAGCTGCTGATGGTGGCCAGCTTTGGGGAGTCCAGGAAGGGTCCGAACAAAATGTGATTTAATGAAAGACAGACTAGACTGCGAGAGGGAAAGGAAGCCTTCCCATCAATTGTTCTCAAACGCCAGCCCAGAACCACCTGCATCAGCATCATCCATAGCCTTTGTTTAAATTGCAGAGTCATGAACCCTATTGTAGTCCTCCTGAATCAGAATCTCCAGGAACAGGTCCTAGGAATCTGCTTCTAATCCCTGGTTAGTTCTTATGTCAGCTGGCATCTGAGAACAGCTTTAACTAGATATGCGACCTTGGGGGTTTAATTCACATGTAACCGAGACGAGAGGCCTCAGTTTTCCCATCTGTCAAATGAAGCCATTTGGACTCGATGATGTCAAAAATTCTGTCTAGGATTCTGCACTTTTTGTCTACACCTGCCTTCTGCCTCTCAGATCAACTTTTCTTTCTCTCATGTTTATGGGTTTTCTTGAAACCTAAACAAAGGAATGGATAAACAAGTTGTTAAGGAAGAAAAAAGGTGCCAAAATAGTTGTAAAGTTGGAGTGTAACTCTACAGGTGAAACCTCACCCCTGCATCCTAGCTCTGAACCAGTTCTACCTCTGGTTGTGGGAAGTGAAGCTTCCCCAACTCAAGGCTAGTCCTCACCAACTCAGCCCCACTTATTACCTTGTCTGTGTCTCAGCCTGGAGCCTAGTGACTTCCCAGTTTCTCTGAGAGCTGGGCTTGAAACTCTGGAACCTGTACCTGGCCATCCTCTCCACGTTGCCTGTCTCCCTAACAACCTGAGCCTGCCTGATCATCTGTCAAACTCCCCAGTCACCAAGCCTCGCACATCACAGACACACCTAGCTGACCTTGGAAAGAATCACTGCTCCTGAAACTTCTTCCTGTGGCTGGAATCCTAGGGTCTGTTTGGCCTCTAATCTCACACATCTCTCATTCAGCCTCCCTGTGGCCAACTCAACCCTGGTTCCAACCCATTCTACTGCATTTCAAGACTACCTGGCTTTCATTAAGACTTCTGCATCTTTGAGGGGCACCTGGGTGGCTCAGTCAGTTAAGTGTCTGACTTTGGCTCATGGTCTCGTGGTCTGTGAGTTCAAACTCCACATCGGGCTTTCTGCTGACAGCTCAGAGCCTGGAGCCTGCTTCAAATTCCGTGTCACCCTCTCTCTGCCCCTCCCTTGCTTGCACTCTGTCTCTGTCTCTCTCTCTCTCTCAAAAATAAATAAACATTAAAGAAGATTTAAAAAAAAAGACTTCTGTATCTTTGAGATGTACATATGTATCCTTATTTCCATAGATTACAGAGAAATTACACTAAAAAGCAGTCATAAATTACATGTCAACAAATACGGCAATTAAAATCCTGTTCACATTTAATATCTTCTTTTACCACAGAAGATACTGGTGCTTGAGTGGGGGGAGGGGGAGTGATTTTGTTATTTTTGTCATTGCAAATGCTTTATGAGACCAGGTGGAAGAAAAAGAAATATGCAATTGTTTTGCATTAAGAAATTGCATGTTCAGAAATAATGTTTAAAACCTCTATGGGGCTCACTTTAAGGAACAGATTTTCAATAGTGTTTTAATCAAGCCTCTTTTTCTTGATTAAGCCTGTCACTGCTCAGTTCAAATATGGAACAATCGCTAGCCTTCCCACTTATAATTATGATGTATGAAATAAGTGAGCATAACTACAAATGCAGAACAGAAAGCCAGACTGTAAAATTCAGCCCTGGAGACTTGGGTGTTGTTTCTTCTCTCCTGCTTCATGCTGGGGCTGTTTTTATCTTAATAAGATTCACACTATTTTGAGGGCAGTAATTGGTTTAACATCTTACTCTGGGATTATCCCATAAGAACCCTACAGTAGTTTAAGGTATTTAAATGCAAACAGCCTTAAAGATGTACTAAGCTCCTAAATCTTGATCCCATCAAAGCAACAGGCTTCTGTAAACTTAGATATAAAGAACCCTGGCAAAGAGGAGAAACCAGCATTAGCCAATAAAGGGAGGAAAAAGATTTATAAAGTAAAAAGACTTGCCAGATCTAATTTATAATGGGGCAAACAGTTGTTGCCTTGTTTTTATATAATTTAGGAAAGGCACATAGCCGAAATAAGTAAGATGGAAGTTTAACATAATGGAAAGGTGTTGCACTTGGGATTGGTTAGATCAAGAGTCTAATAACCTGATCTGTAACTGCTGCCAATACCTGATATGTAACTATGGCCAGCCAGTGCTGTCTTTAAACTTCAGTTTCTTCATCTCTAAAATGATGGGCCTAGGGGTGCCTGGGTGGCTCCGTCGGTTAAGCGTCCGACTTCAGCTCAGGTCACGATCTCGCAGTCCATGAGTTCAAGCCCTGCGTCAGGCTCTGTGCTGACAGCTCAGAGCCCGGAGCCTGTTTCAGATTCTGTGTCTCCCTCTCTCTCTGACCCTCCTCCGTTCATGCTCTGTCTCTCTCTGTCTCAAAAATAAATAAACGTTAAAAAAATTTTTTTTAAAATAATGGGCCTAGTACACTAACCCAGCCTTAAAGAATGGTCAGCCTCTTGGCTCATGTCCTCAGCACCAAGTCTTCTTAGAACTGCCTGTGTCTCTTCCTCACCCCCTGTCCACACCGTCCCCAGTCGCCATGGCAGGAACTCAGCCAGCCATGTGTATCCTGGACAACACTAATCAGAGCTGGGGGCAAGCCCTGCTGTAGGCTAGGCCAAAGAGCCCACTCCCTGGGGAATTAGGAATCGGGAATAAGGGATGTGGAACAGGAGCTACCATGGTCCTTCTCCCCTTACCCATGCACCCCCTGAACAAAGATAAAGCAAGCAGACAGAAATGCAGGGACTGTAACAGGGACAGAGTTTCTTTCGGGGGTGATGAAAATGTTCTGGAATTAGTGATCATAATTGTGTAATTTTTGAAATATAGTAAAAACCATTAAATTGTACACTTAAAAAATGAATTTTATGGTGCATGAAATGTATCTCAAGCTTTTTAATTAAAAAAAAATATTTTAAAGGAAAAGCAGGGTCTGGATTCTTACTTTTCTACAACCCCCAAGCCACATGCCTTCACATTTTGTACCTTATAACAGTTTTCTCTAGTTGCTTAAACAAGTGGCTTTCAATCTCTTGCAAACAAAGGAGCTCCAATGAATATACCCCTAATGCTCAATGTTACGAATTAACAGCTATAGTTAAGAGATTAAAAATTTCTTTCAATTCAAATTTAAGTCAGAGCAGAGGTTCTGGTTTAAAAACAAAAAACAAAAAACAAAAAAACAGGAAGGATAATACCCTTCCCTACTACTTGTCAAAGTGTGCTTCCCAAAACACTATTCTATCATACCCCAAAAGGAGAAAAATATGTCCACCATCAAATACGCAGGAAAATGTAATATACTACATGTCCCCTTTGTAGAATTATACTGCATAATAGCATGTTTAACTTGTGATGAATTTAACATTTTTCAACAAAACATTTTTCCAGCTTATTTGGCCACATAAACCTTTTCCCTGGTAACCCACCTATTAATATGAGGGACCTGGAACATACTTTGGGAAATGCTGTCCTCACCCAATCATAGACACATTCTAGTCACATCTCTAGAAATCTACAGGGTAAGTATAGAATTCAAACAACTATCAAGATGATTCCATCCTAAAGAAGGCTTTTACTTTATCTCAATTATTTCCTCAGTATTAACCTGAAGCATTAAATAACTATGGCTTTGCCTATGATGGCACGTCATCTAAAATCATAAAAATCATCTTTTATGTACACAGAAAAAGAAGAAAGCTAAGAAACATGATTTGGGGCTCAGTTTCTTCTCCTTGGACTTAATCAAGGGCACTTACCTTGATATGAAACTCCAGGTTTTCATCCATGGAATAGATGTGGTCAAAGATGTCGTGCGCAATCCTTGGGATGATCCCCATGAGTTGAGGGTCATGTAGCTTCCCCTAGTGAGTGAAAAAACACAAGCACAGGGAGCTAAAGAGTGCTGGGAAACCTGTCTGAGAGAAGGGACCATAGGTGGATGCACGAACAGAACACCGTGGAAGAGGGAACACCCATACACGTATGTCTGCTCATTTGGAGGGTCCACCTGACAGGCAAACAGACCGTTAAGTTCAAGGAAATAGATCAGCATGTTGCTCTTTTTTTTTTTTTTTTTAATTTTTTTTTCAACGTTTTTTATTTATTTTTGGGACAGAGAGAGACAGAGCATGAACGGGGGAGGGGCAGAGAGAGAGGGAGACACAGAATCGGAAACAGGCTCCAGGCTCTGAGCCATCAGACCAGAGCCTGACGCGGGGCTCGAACTCACGTACCGCGAGATCGTGACCTGGCTGAAGTCGGACGCTTAACCGACTGCGCCACCCAGGCGCCCCGTATGTTGCTCTTTTTACCAGCAGTGGAGGGTTTGTTCTGTCAAGCCCCAGAAATAGTCACTCCTGCTGCCGCTCATGGCAGCAAATGGGTGTATGTGGGTAAGGGTATGGGTAGAAGGGAGGAGGGTGGGAGGAGGACTGAGATTATAGGGTGACTATCACATCCCAAAGGTGGTTTTTGTTTTGAAATTTTTACAAACTGATCAGAAGGTACAAGTCCAAGTTAATCTGCGTTAATAAAACCACCTTGAGAGCTGATAGTTTCTTTTATGTCATCATTGCTCAAAAATTTCTCACCTTATTCTAGAAAAACCTTCAGTATCGCTTCACAAACCAATCAAGAAAAGCCATTTCATCGATTTCGTAAAAATCCATAATTCCCAGCCTGAATTGTTCAAGTAATTTTTGGTTCTTTCCTTTCCTTTTCTTTTCTTCTCTTTTTTTTGGGGGGGGGGGGGGGCTGTTTCTAATACTTAAATCCACTTGTAATATATTCTCTTATTCTTTTACCCCCCTTTTTTCTCTGAGAGAGGTCTAGCCCTCTCTTCCCATGCAGCCAGCGCCCCTAGGAACCCTCTTCCAACCCTAAGGCGGGGGTGGGGGGGTTGAGGGATATTTTATCTAAGGGGTAATGGGTTAGATGAGTTCTTCTGTGATTTGAATTATTTTACTAAATCCATGTTTAAGATCCAGATTTGCCGCCTCTGAAAACTTTCAAAAAAGATATGCCGTAGTATTTGAAAGCAATTCCTAAAGAAGAGTTCTAGAAGTATTTACAGTGGCAGCCCTAGCAAGGGCTCCCAGAGAGCCTTCCTTACTCCCATGCTCCAAGTTCTATTCTGTTCCATGTTAAACCACCCATCAGTGCACAAACACATAGTCTGCAGGTCTAAAGTAATCGTTGGCAACAGTATTCCCAGAGTTTTTTAGACCTTCAGAAAGTTATAAAACTCTGGGGAAAAAAAAAAAAAACTGGAACTATAAGAAAATCACAAAACCCGTCTTACTCTTCAGTCTCCCAGGGACACCAACAGCCTTCAGCAACATGATGACTCATATCCTTGTTCCAAATCTCCCTGCCACCTGGAAGACCTGCTTTGTTTTCCTCAATCAGATCTTCTTTATCCTTCAGGGATTCACCACATAGCTCCTCTTTGACAGGTTGACTTTCAAGCCAATATTTGAGTTACCAAAAGCAAGAAGTCACATGGACCCTGGCACTAACTCCAGGCCACAAAGCGCTTTACATTGTGAATCCTCCTTTGCACACCTGATCCCTAACCTTACACTCTCTTGAAAGCAAGAGAAAAGCTGACTTTAGATATATCTGTCCTCTGGCAAAGCTCTCTTACCCGGGAAAATGGGTTCTCTCCTGGAATGCCTTCATCTGCTAAGAATCCTATATCATTTGATATCTTTATATTGCTTTTTGTTTGACTGTACAGTCCCTAAAGGCAAGGTGGCCAGCGCATATGTATTTCTTCCCACTTCTTATGATACTTAGTACGGTGTCTACTGCATAGAATTATTGTAGAATATAAATTAAACAGTATACATAAAGTGTTTAGGGACAATAAATGTTAGCATTATATTATTCAGCTCATATTAGGTTCTCATTAAGCAGTCGTTGGGGTTTATTTGACCTGAAGAGTCTGAAAATATATTTCTATCCCGGACCATTAACATATATCTTAGGAAAATAGCCCCGAATGACTGAGACACAGAGTTTCTCAAATGTTGGTAATCTTACTTCTCACAGGCCATCATAAACATCAAACACTGGGCCCTGCATGCTCAGGACTATGAAAATTGCTGGCAGAAATGACCCGGACAGTGAAAGGGGTGCCTGCGTGGCTCAGTAGGTTAAGTGTCTGACTCTTGATTTTGGCTCAGTTTATGATCTCATGGTTCACGGGTTCAAGCCCCATGTGGGGCTCAGCTCTGACAGTGTGAAGCCTGCTTGGGATTCTCTCTCCCTTGCTCTCTGCCCCTTCCCCACTCACACTCCCTAGATAAATAAACAAAAACAAACAAATAATTAAGAAATGACACAAGACAGTGAAAACACAGATCTCTCTCCAATCAAATGTCATAATGCCATTGGGTCAATCCACCTCAGAGAGTCTGAGGAGTGTCCCCCCCAGGCTTCCCCAGAACCCTTCAATAATCCATCATAATCTTTTAGCTTCTCCTCAGTGGTTCACAGACAAAGAAGAACGAGTGATAATTCACAAATCATTTATAAATGACTCCAATCTGTTTCTCTAGATACTTTCCCTTTCAAAAGGTTTATCTTCCAATTGATTTCTGGCTCACACAAATATTGACATCCCTTTGTTTGCCTTTGTCAGGGTAAGAACCAAGGCAGAACCAGGGATGAGTCTGCGACACTCCCTGCTGCTTCCCTGAAGCCCACACCCAAAAACCACATGAGAGGGAAGGACATATTAATTTGGAGAAGGCATGATAATACCTCCATTCGCATGGTCACGGAAGTGACACTCAAATATAGCAAAGGTTTAGGGGCTGGGATGCTTGATCTAGCTCATAAGCCCAGGAGTGGTGACAGCTGAGGCTTTATGTTCAGTACACTGAGCCTGCCAAGACAGTGTGTGTGTGT
Organism: Lynx rufus; assembly: GCF_022079265.1. Taxonomy (NCBI): domain Eukaryota; kingdom Metazoa; phylum Chordata; class Mammalia; order Carnivora; family Felidae; genus Lynx; species Lynx rufus. The sequence goes on from NW_025814834.1 coordinate 82,164,886, forward strand.
GTGTGTGTGTGTGTGTGTGTGTGTGTGTGTGAGAGAGAGAGAGAGAGAGAGAGAGAGAGAGATGTAGTGTGTGGGTGTGAGTGGTGTTGAGAGGGTGTTGATGTGTGTGGTGTATGTATATAAGATGGAGGGGTGCTCAATAAAAGTCTTCACTCTTTCTTCAAATAAAATACACAAACACACACACAGTAGTCACCTCAGGTGATAAAAGGTGGTAAAAAGCAGAGAGCTATAGAAATTCAGAGAACAGAGAGTCCTTTCCAGCTGTGGTGATATGAGATGGCTTCCCTGAGGGACACCAAATCTTGAGAGATGGAGATCAGGATGGGCAAGAAGCAGGAAGATGAGATGAGAGGAATGCAACAGAGGCATAGGAACTGAGAAACAATAACCCATTAAGAGAGCCATGACAAGTTCAGTTGGCTGGAGGATCAGGGATGGACTTGAGTAGCAAAGGAATGTCCCGCTTCACCATCTTTCTTCTCCCAGAAAACACAAAGCACATTTGTATACTTGTATCCTACATAATCCTCTTCCAAAACTTCTCCCACTTCTGAATGTGGCCTTCTCGGAACATGTGTGAAAGAAGAAACCAGACCCAGGCCACTGGCCGCAGAACAAGACTCCCTTTGTTCTAGCCCCAGTTGCCTTCTCAACCTCCCAAGCAGGATGGTTTCCTGAAACACTTAAGATGGGAAAGCAGGCAGCCCGTCAGCTCACACGAGCACCAATGCACTCGGACAGGCTCATTAAAAATCACTCGGCTGGCTCAGCTCAGCAGTGGGGTGGCCTGCACCATTCCACGGGCTCCCGGTGCCCTTGTGGGCAGAAGGAAAAACAGCGTGTCTCCATCTGTCTAAATCGGTGCTGAAGAGGGACACAAAGCAAGGCACGGGGCCCAGAGAAGCCCTCCTGGGCAACACACACTGAACGAAGGTCCAGCCCTCCCTTCCCCTGGATAGCCAGCACCGCCAGCAGCCCTCCCTCACCCCAGCCCTAGAAGCACCGGCTGCACCTGCCCTGGGCCCAGTGCACCACGGTGCCCTACCAAGCCTGGCATCAGCACTGTCAAGTGTTTCCTATTTTTACTGAAAATCCGCCTTAAATGCTCCATCTTCAGAAGCTAATCTTTCCAATTTTATGTAGGCTTATCTGTTTGTTCTCCTCAATAGAAAGTAATGGAATCACCACTGGATGTCAGACCAAAAATGAGGGGATTAAAATGAAAAACAGCTTTAAAATGTGACAGCTCTGTCCATTCAGGGAGTTAACATCCCCTTCCAAAAGCCTTTGAAAGATCACAATGTATAATTCCGAATACATAAAATCCTTTCAGATGGTGCAAGCCCTGCAGGGTTGTTTTTTTTGTTTTTTTTTTTTTTTAATTTAATTGCATTCCAGGGTCCTGGATTTCTTGGTCTCCCACAGTCTCTATGACTTCGGCTCGGGGCTCCTCCTTTCCTCTGTTTTCCTCTAAAGTATCCCCTACCGTCTTTTCAATCTATAATCACCCTACAGAAAGAACTAAACTAAGTGCCTGTGGGGGCAGGGGGATGCTGGGAAAGGGCTCCCATCTGCCCCACCCCGTCCTCCCGTGGACACAAACATGTGATATTCAGAAGTCACAATAAAGAAAAGCAACCCCTTACAATCAACCTGTTAAAACCGACGAGGATGAAAAGGCTACAGAACTTAGGCAGCTATGAGAGGAACCCGCACAGAAGCCAGTTCCCTTTAGGGGGCCATGGGTCCCTCTGGGCCCACAGCAGTGCTGCAGGCCTTGTAAGGTTCACGCTGTGAGACAGAGGGCTCCAGATGCTCTCATCTAACACAACATCTCCGATTTAGGTTTTAAAGAGCTGGGATACCTCTTTGTCATCTCCTCACACCCACCGATTCCCCCCGCACACAACACAAACTAAGATTTTACTCTGGGGACAGGTCTCTCCTTTGATGGTTTACAATTTAAATTTCTGACATTTAGCAAATATCTTGTATTTCCCAAAGATGAATTAATTCGAAAGCCAAAAAGGTCATTCTTGTAAACATTCCCTATGATTGGGGGGTGGGGGGGGGGGGAGTTCTAAATATTGCACTTTTATTGTTGTTTTATATACCATTTGGTAATTTTCCAAAAACCTGGAGACTGATGGATACCATCATGAGATGCTCTCTCTCTCTCTCTCTCTCTCTCTCTCTCTCTCATGCCTTATGAAGGAGCTGTTGTCACAGCTACTGGGAAGGCTGGCACTTAGGAAATCTATAACTGCAACTTTTCTGGTGCCTAGAAGGTCAAGGGTCTGGGGCTCAGCAAGAGAGGCAGGCGAGGGGCTGGCCATGCCCGCGTCTCACTGCAGGAGAACATGAGGTGCAAGAAGACAGGGGGCCAAGGCTCAGGTGTCAGGCGACAGTCCTACTCTGTGCAGAAGCAGTGGCAAATAAACCTGATGCCTCCTTTAATCTCTGCAATCTCTGAACCACTGTCCACTGCAAAATGGGTGAACGTAAGTCAACACCACAGAAACGAGATCCCCCAGAGTCCAATGCACACTTGAAATCGGTGTGAGCAGAACATCAGAGCCTCAAGGCTTTTTGCCTCAGGCCTTTGAAATCTCCTCTTCAATAGGAATGATTCATAAGCTAAACCGATTCTGCAGCGTCTGGCCAGCCGGCCAGCTCACTCAGAGACATTCCCAGGAGGGTACCGTACATGAAAATCCTAAGCTTGAAGGATCAAGGATTCATCTTACTCTGCTGCTTGTAAGCTGAATTCCCCAAACTTCCTCTGCACAGTTTCTTGTAACAACCACTCTTCTACCTCTCCTCACCTGTCAGGGGAGCCTTTTAAAGAATTATCCGCCCTGAAGGGCTTACAGGAGTCCGTGGCAAAAAGCAGGAACAGAAGACGCAAAGGGGGCCAATTTTGTCCGCAGACGTGCCTTGTCTGGAACACAGCCTGGAGCCGCAGACCTCCACCGCCAACAATTTGCACTGGGGTCACACCTTCGAGAGCTCACAGGGGCAGGTGTGTAAGTTAATGACAGAGGATGCTGCACGTACATTCATACTCTCTTGCAGTGTGCAGGAATGGGGCCAGTGTGGACTGGACAGGGCATGAGGGTATCAATTCAACAACTATTTTATGGAACCCCTCCCAGGTGACAGTCGCTGTTTCACACAGTGGAAATGTCAATAAACAGGCAAACAAGACAATGAAGAGCTCTGCTCCAGTGAAGTTTACACTTTATATTAGGTTGAAATTTCATCCAGTGTCATAGAATCTTCATAAGTAATCTCTATACCCCTACACCCCACGTGGGGCTCGAACCCACAACCCCAAGATCAAGAGTCCCACACTCCACTGACTGAGCCAGCCATGTGCCCCAGGATCTTCAGAATTTTCAACCAGATTTAGAAACTTAGAATTATGTGAAATCATCCCATTTTAAACACTGCCTGCAATTTTAAAATATGTATAGTAATAATAAATTTTTTAAAATGTAAAACACGCTGTATAGTCCAAACAAAAATATACCTGTGGGCTGAATTTGGTCCACAAGCCAACTTCTTTAAGTCTCTGACATACAGTTCTTCTGAGGAGACTCATCTCCCCAGAGTAGCCCCACTCCTTTAAACCCTTAGGGACTTTCGCAACAGACTTTCTCAGTGAGATTAGGGCCACAGGCCCTAGGATACTCACACCACTGTTCAGCTTGTTGATGATTCTTTTCTAATAGAATTTACTACTTCCATTTTGAGAGAGCTACCAACAAAGGATTTTTTTAAAATTCTGAACTCCTGAGATTTTATTACTCACCATTATTTTAAAACTCCACGGAGACAAAATAAATCGGTCACACGTGACCAGCCCCTTAGCCACCTGCCTTGCATAGCCAAGGGGCCACACGCACCTGAATTTGGCCAGCCACACAGAGGCTGCCATCACAGCATGCTGCAATCTTACCTCCATGGTGTGTGTTTTTCCTGATGAAGTCTGTCCATACGCAAAAATCGTCCCGTTATAACCTTCAAGGACATCTGCAAGCAAGAAAAGAAATTAAAATTAACTCATTACTTTGATCATATGCTAGTGTTGGTTCCATATTTTAAAATTACATTTTCCAAATGGCCCATCTCATTTTTCACACAAACGATGTCTTTCAGCTCCATTTGCATTTTAAGTAGAATTGTGAGATAAAAGCATAAATGAAGGCCTCCACTGTTCCACAAATAAAAAGAAATATACTCACATTCCTACACTACATATTAATGAAAAAGAAGGCAGACACCCTTTCTCCCAGTACCATCAACATTAAAACAGATTATCGAGCAGTACACTCTCTTTTAGTTGAGAGATACTTGAGTTTTCTTCTCTAAGTTGATCTCCTGAGATCAGTCAGAGGAAGAAAAACATTATTAGGGTCCTGAGTCTCTGGAATGAAGTGTAGAATAGAATTTCTTTGCTAAAGATCTGATTTGGGTCAGTTTAAACACTGGCCCAGGCGAGCTTCTTAGGAAGGTTTCTCAGGAAGGCTGCACGGAGCCCCTTCAGAACCGAGCAAGTCCCGAGCCTGGGAGGACAGGCCCCCCCACTCTGTAATCCTGGCCACATGGTGACAATCCAATCAGCCCAGAAACCACCGGGGCCCTGACTCAAAGTTCATGCCTCTGTTATTTCAGTGACTGCTAGCAGCAGGCCGGCCCAGGCCCATCAGCATCAGGAATTTCTTTTAATTACACAATGAGCATACTGTGCAAACCTCCACACAGGGCAGGCCAGCCTCCATTTCGCACAGGGACGAGGGGAGGCGTGCAGACAGAGGCTGCTTTGCACTGCAGATTATCTGTGGGAATTCTTTCAAAGCAGCAGAGGTGATTAAAATATATTTCCCTCAACCCTCCCTCATCCACATCAACATCACCAGAAGGGAAATAGTACATAATTAATATCATTGACCCAACATCTCTACGTAAGAGGAGGAAGTCTCATTCCTGAAAGGACAGTGGGGGCAACAAGAGGAACTCCCTAATGAGGTGTCCTTTTTCAGGGCTATGTACAAAATCATCACTCCAGGCCAACAGCTCCATTTATTTCAGGCCCTAGGTAGGTTGGTTATTTTGTGTTTTGGGCCTCTCTGAATTCTGTAATGTCAGTTAATGTTTGTTGTTTGGTTAGCTTTTCTAAAAAAATTTTCAATACACATTTTATTGATCTGAGGTTACTGGAGGGTGAACTGAGATCAGAACAGAAAGTGGGATTTTCCTTTAGGAAGCTAAAAAAAAGAGAGAGAGAGAGAGAGAAAGTAAGCAGATTTTTTTTTTTTTAATTCTAGAAGCCCTTAAGAGTTTGTGTCAAGCTATATTGAGAGAGAGAGAGAGAGAGAGAGAGAGAGAATGTTCACACATATCAAACTTCTAACTTCTGGTAATGGTTTCCTTGGTAACAGGAGAAGCAGAAACTTAAAGACTACAATGTACGGGCTACAGGTTCAAGCTTCAGTTTTCACAAAAATGTCAACTTGCTCAGAGAAAAGATTCAGGGTGGAAAGCCTTTATAGGACCATGAATGTGATGTGCTTTGAGGGGCACAAGAGGTTACCACCCTGCAGCTGGACTTTTAACATTCTATATTCATGGCATAAACAACTCCAGGCCACTGGAATGCCAGCCATAATCACAGCACTAAAGTTTCTATTTATTAGAAATTAAATCTCTGCCACTGAACTGCAAGGGCTTCCTTACCTGAAGCCCCCGTGCAGGAAGCACTCTGGGACCTTCCAGCCCAGGCTGTAGGGCAGGGGTGAGGAGGCCGAAGCCAAGTGTCCAGCTCCCTCTGCTCCTCCTAATAGGCCTGCTGGCCACCCTACAGGTGCATACGCTCGCAGGAGGAGGCTCTGGGCAACATCCACACGGTAAAGAAAGCTCAGTTCAGCCTGAGCCCCACTGACAGAAGAAAGCCCAGCACATGCTTCTGCCTCTGCCAGGAAGCAGTGGGGCCGGGGCACCTGAATTCGGCTCCTCTGGCCGGGGCCCACCCCTCCAACTCCAACCTCCCCAACCAGAAGGTACAATCCTATTAGCTCCTGGTTGGCTGCTGCTCCCCAAAGTCCTGCGGGGTAAAGCCTGGGACATGTAGACGAAAACAAGCACTCATAGAGAGCACCACTTCCTCCAGAGCAGGGAGGTGAGGAGCAACTGAGACCCCACTGGGAGAGTCCTTGACCATTGGTTGTTGCTTTTAAACATGGAGTGCAATTACTGTTGTTATTATTATTTTAAGTAAAATGGAGCACATAAAACCCCATCAAAACAAACTCTGCTTGACCTTTAAAGTACTATATACGATCATGTTAAAATTAATTCATTGTTGGAGAACTATCTCTAGTGTTCAAGGATGAACAGACCTGATGTCCTCTATCAACGCAATTGTGAATTAAATTTTAAAATTTTAAAAGAAACTTTAAAAGAAAAGGAAAAGCTCTTCGAATGCAGTGTTCCCTATTTTCTTCCAAACTCCAAGTCTAGGGGGTCAGTTTGTTGACTTAGGCAGGAGGGGAGAGGAGAGGAGAGGCAGAAGGGGAAGGAGAGGAGAGGCAGGAGGGGAAGTGACAGTGCATCTGGGTGCACCCGCCAAGGAAAGCAGAATGGGACGGCAGGTCTGTGCTCAGCGCCACGCTGAGCCACGCAACCACCCCCACCCGACCCGAGCAGAAACAGCTCACAAAAAGGCACTTTCATCACGTTGAATGACAGTTCCTGGGCCCGAGGAAAGCATTTGTTTCAGAGCCTCTCTCGTAACAGAATGACTATTTCTGTGCGCCAGCCGCTGAGCCAGGAATCAATTCAGCCAGACAGAACCTTGCTTTGTGACAGGCTCTGGCGTGATGTGATCTCAGCTCACACCACAAAGCCAGCGGCACCCACAAGCACACAACACATCCATCCGGCAGCGAAGCAAATCCAAAGAGAGATTCCACTGCAGGTGGGAAGAGCCTTCTCACCTCCAGAGAGGAGGGAGGAGAGGAGTGGGATCCTTGAAAATACTTCTTGCCTCTTTTGCCGTAGACTTCAGAAGCCAGTTTTCCGCCCCAAGTTTTTGAGTCCAGACCTTGCTAGAACAGAAGAGTCTGTTCCACTACTGGGTAAGAATTTGGGGAAGATGTAATCATGTAAGTTCCTGAGAAGGTTGTCATGGCCTCCTACCAGCTCCCCATGTGAAATGGTGGCCTGTCAGTGGCCAGGGTCTCTGGCAATATTGGCTGACAGGTAGGTCATCACTGCCTCCGAATCCTAAGGCTCCCGCTGACCAGTCAAGCTACTCAGGTAGGTCGCACGCCCAGAGCACATAGAGGCAGCCCTGCTAAACACTACTGGCAAACCATAACGCTGGGCCCAGCCGGTCTGAAAGGAAGGGCACCGTTACATCTTCAGAATGGAAATGCATCTCACTGTTGGAAGACAGGCAGGGCCAACCCGAGGCTCTGGAACCACAATCTCTATTCCTTCCCCCTCTCCCTCCTCCCCTCCCCCCCCCTTCTCCCATACCCATTTCTAATCCTGTCCTTCTGCAGTGCTTGGTTAATAGTCCATATGGCCTGATACAAAAGTAACAACTCATAAATTGCTATTAAATGCTCCTTATGAGCTCACCAGAAAAGTAGGGACAGGATAGTGTAGAAAAATCCAAGGAAGTCAGACAAGCTCAGGCTTAAGTTCCAGCCCCGCCACCCCCTAACTGACCTGGCCAAGTTATTTGACCTCAACCTCCTCTTTAGTACAATAGGAATAATAATGCTCACACCTCATAAAATTGTTGAGGTTTAAAATACAATAACATATGCAAAGTACATACAGCGTGCCTGACAGATAAGAGTAGCCAAAGAAATCTATTTCTTCTTAAGAGCCACGCATAATAATAATATAGATTTTATAATATCCTGAGCTTAAAACTCTTCAATGAGTCCACATTGCCTGAAGGATAAAGCCCATCCATTTCTACCAAACTCTAATCCAGCCTAACTTTTTAAGTACCATCCCCCAGGTACCCTGCAATACTAAGTTGCCCAAACATGCCATATAATTTCTCTTTATGCTTTTCCTATTCCTTCTGCTTGTACACCTCTGCTATATTCTACAGTTTTCAGGACACAACCTTTCCAAGAAGCCTTCTTTAACTCTCCAATCCTTATCCCCACTCACCAAAGTCAGTCTCAAGTGACTTTTTTCTGTGCTCCCACAGCATTTTGCACACAGCCATCTTAAAGCACGTACTACCCATGGGTATGATGACTATGAATGCCCCTGTCTCTTTCCCTATACTTAAAGCTTCTCACAGACAGTCTTATATATCTTGGTGACTCTAGTCCCTAGCAGTGGTTATACCACATGGTAAATACTTGATATCCTTGCATGAAGGAATGAGTAAAAGAAATAATTAAATGAATGAAGCTAAAGAAACTAGGTCTAGCAAACAAGAAACCACCTTCTCTAGCCCTGGACAGTCTACATTTAGTTAATTTGAAAGGCAATTGCCCAGAATGACTTCTGTAGACTGGGACATAGTTACCCGTACTTTGATAATAGCATCCAGTAACCATGGTTTTTAATTCCTAGGGTCCACAGAAACCTTCCTATTCACCATGTTGGTAATCACAAATCCTATAAGCTCTTCTGGAAGAAACAGAGGAGAATACTACATACTGTTTCAGACAACATTTTGATTAACAGACACCAGACAAAGATGGGGGTGTGGGAGATACCAGAATTCTACAATCAAATGTTTGAAATATGTTTTTAAAAAACTAGTGAAGTTGAAGGGAATCAAAAACCCAAGAGAGAATAAAGCCATCCAGTTAAAAGGAGTCTTCCTGATCTCAAAAACATTAAGGGTTCAGAGACACTTGAAAGGAAAGCTCATGGGTCTACTACATTATCATGAATCATGGGGACTGTGGTGACCTTCAGAAGTTATCTGATTGAATTCCTGGCCTCTAGAAAAAGAGGCCCCTACAATACCACCTTCCTTTCCTGATTTCAATAGGCTTTGTCAAGGCAAAAAAGACCTCAGTTGTACCTAGTAACCATTCCATGGAGTTCTTTCTCATATATCTTTGTTTTACCTTGATGATGAGGAAACAACATGGCCACTTCCCCTCACACTAGTTTCACTGGATATTTTAAAAAGTTAAATCAGGTCTTCATCATCCCCTAATAACTTCCTTTCAAGGGAGAATAAGGCACTCTTAGCTGTTACAAAATGAGTATGCTCACATCATATTTGTAGTGCCTGAAGAATATCTGTTTATCATATCATGTCAGAGCCTAATTTTACCTAAATGGTTTTCTTTGTGGCTCACCATATACTGGGCCTCAAGTTATCCAATTAGGTCACGTCTTCATGAGAACTTTCTAAGGATTGCCTATTTCTGACATTTCATACCATAAAAAAACCCAAACACTGAAAGAGACTCAACTTCTCTAGTAATGAAGAATGAAAGATGATGATTATTATTTGTTAATCACAGGACTTTTTAAAGATGGAATGCATCCATCTCTAATCAGAACATCAACTCAGAGATGCGTTTAAATTGACCTCATGCTTAGCACAGCATACGGTAAATACTAGTTGGTTCTGATAATGAAAGGGGAGAGAAAAGGAAGTTATGGCTCACATGTGATTAATTTTACTTCCACAAAAATAAGTAAGAGTCTGATAATGGAGAGGAAGGAGGACAGAGTAGGAGCAAACTAGAGCTACACACTCCAGAGAGAGAGAGAAAACAGTTTTAGACAGGAAGAGATGAAAAACAATAGAAGCAGAGAGAAAACAAAAATTACTATCAGATACAGCCCTACAGTAGTAATTCAAGAAGAGCCTAAATTCAGGCACGTTTTTTTTTCTCTTCTGTTTTCTATAATGATCTTACTGTGAAGACCTTCAAAATTAATTGATGTCTGCAACAAGAATGTGAATAACCATACACCTCAGCGAGGAACATACTGACTGACTCTCCCACGCAGGTGCCCAGGGTCAGAACCAATCTAACAGATGTACCCAGGGCTGGCTTGCATGAATTTCAGACAGGTTACTCAGCTCAGCTTCCAAAAACAAGCACATCTTGCATGACAAGGTGGTTTTTGAATTTTGATTTTGCTTTTTACTCTTTAAATCTAGAGCTACCTATAAAGGTGGCAACATCAGCACATTTGGAAGCACAGCTGCCATAGCATTCAGACTAGAAAGTAAAGATTTAAAGATGAAAAGCAAAGAAGCAGGAGATGCCCCTCAGCTCTGTCCAGATGGCGAACTCTCCCAAGGCAAGCTCCAGCCCGCCCGATGTGAAAGGGCAAGGTAGAGCAACGTGTAAATTGGTTCGTCTCCCTGCTGTTAAATCCTTCAGGGCCAAGGCCAGTCCCAGAGAAAAGGGCTGATATCTAAGACAAATTTAGGCTTCAGGCTATCTATTTGGAGGAACAAATGTTGGTATCTGGGTGGAAAAGTTGAAAGTGGGTTAGACCAAAGTATATTTAAGGAATGCTGAGTAGCAAAAACAGCTCAATAACCAACAAGGTAATGTGATTTTATGATGCTGTAGAGAACTCCTTGATGCCCAAGAATTTTCCATGTTTAAGGCTTCTCCCTGAAGACACAGATGCACAAAATAATTCAGCCAAAAATATACAAATGGAGCATCAGAAATATCTATTTTTGTCTCCTTCAAAGCAGAAAGGAGGCCTTATACCTACAGCAGTACTTTAAAACCTTTACAGAAATAGTGTGACCATAGCTTTTAAGCTTCTAGGTAGCAGAATAACTCTGCCAAAAAGGTGGCAAAAGAAATAAAGACATTTCCTTGGCAAGGAGATATGGAGAGGTTAAAGAACTTGCCTGACATCATAGCAAATCAGGACCAGAGCTCGGGCTATAATTCAGTGTTTCCAATTAGTAGGCCTCTGCTTATAGTCAAGGCACATTGATTCCTAGGCTGCAAATATCACTTAATGTTTTCAATTACTCTGAAAGGCCCAGGAGGAAATAAAGAAATAGCACTTACCTTTGACAATTTGCTTTGCACACGCATTGTAAACCTGCTCTTGGGTCGTGCTGGGAGGCAGCACTCTGTCGAAGACATATGGCTTCCCTTGCTAAAAAAGAAAGACGAAAGGAAAGGGCACACATTAGAAGTTTAGGAATAAAAAGCACTAATAACAGTTAGACCACAGGCACTAAATCACAAACCCTATCCTTGAAGGCAGTTCCATACGAGACTATGGAATTATTACAGTGTGAACCACACATACAATGTGTGTATGTGTAATGCATGTTGAGAATTCGAGAAAGAAAAAAGGTGTGTTTTTTTTTTTAACTTGAAACACTTTTTCTGATGAAAAGCAGGTTGATACTTCATTCATTCATCTGAACAAATATTTACCTATTGAGAGCTTCTTCTGAACCAGGACTAGACTAGAGTCTACCCAAATCAGAAAACAGTCCTGCCTGTAAAGCGCTCAATCAAGGGTGGCAGATAGCTGATAAACAAGAAAGCAAACACCTGGGAAACCACAAAATACCTAGGTACAAAATAATGAGACAGAGGGGACAAGAGAGAGAGCAAAGCAGATCTTCCTGAAGAAATGCCAGTTAAGTGGATCTTTAAAGGATCAGAAAGATTGAGGCATGTGAAGAGCCATGGAACAACATACCAGACAGAGCACAGGGTGGAGCAGGCAGGAAGGGGCCTGGAGCGTTCGAGGCACCGGAGCGTGGTACAAAAGGAGAGGAGAACGGAAATCAGGAGCCAGTCCATGCAGGGGACTGTTTGCCAAGGTAATGGGCTTGGCTTGTATTCAATGGGAAGATGACATGATCAGATTTAAGAAGCTGCTCTTAATAGCAAGTTATTATTGCTTTGCATCCCAAAGAATTCTAGTGTTTTCTTCATATGTATAAGTGATGCCTTAACTGGGTAGAGCCTTTCTAGTCACAGGGCACCCTTCTGTACAGTACATCGAATGATTTCCCCAGGTGCAGGTTTTTGGGGTCTGGTCTGAGACGACGCGGCACACTACTCAAGGAGGTAAGTGTCAGAAGGAAAGGAAAGAAGTTCTGCCCTGAGACTGAACGAGCCCTGACCCCGGACCACTCAACGTTCACCAGGGAGTCACTGGACACTCACATGCCAGTGACTGAGGAGTGGGGAAGCTAGTGGCTAAGAAGACACAGCCTCCTCCTGGGGAGAACCTTCTTCCCACCATCACCGCCCAGGCAAGGGGTGGCCCTCCCCCTGCCCTTTCCCACAGCATGATCTACCCATGTAGATCTTCACGTCCCACGTGGTGGAAGGGAGGGCAGGAGAAGGGAAGGAGGGAGGGGAGCTCAGAGTCTCCTTCACTCCCACCCTGTACCTCCTACGTGTGGCTTGGACACCAGGAACCTTTACCCCAGGACAGTCCAGTGCCTCAAAAAGATAACTGCTCATGAGGGACTCAAGGACAAGGCTTGTTACATCCTGTAACCTTCACACAAAAGTTTACAGCTGCCAGCTGGCTTAGCATTGTACTCTTTTACGACCATGGGTAGTACTACACATAGGTAAGGTCCTATGCTTCAGGCGTTATGCTTGAGCTTTTAGTCTTTGAAACTGGAATTGAGTCAACCAGGTAAATGAGCTACTTCCTGTTTGGTCTTAGAAGAAATGGAGAATTTTGAGGTGCCATAAAATATTGTAGAGGTTTTTTTTTTTTTTTTAAGTTTATTCATTTTTGAGAGAGCACAAGCAGGAGAGGGTCAGAGAGAGAGGAACAGAAGATCTGAAGCGGGCTCTGCACTGACAGCAGTGGAGCCTGACGTGGAACTTCCACTCATGAACTGCGAAATCATAACCCAAGCCAAAGCTGGATGCCCAACCAACTGTGCCAACTGTGCCCAAAATATTGTTTTATACAAGCAACAGAGCCAGTCATTTTGTTAAAATTATGGAAAGGGGTTATTTTCTGATGTTTTGTTCCTAGCCAAGTCTCATTCCTTAAGTGAACCAAGTATTTGGTTTGGAAAACCAAGAGAATATTCCTCCTTGGTGAACAATTGCCAACTATCAGTCCACTACATTCTTCTTAGCTTTATCTATTCATAAATTAACTAAATGTCAGTAAGGTAAAAGGTTAGAACAAACACTCATAGAGTTTGCCTAAGTATTTGTCACCAACTAAAACTTCTTAAAAGAAACTGTAGCTTTGCTTATATTTCAAACAAATCCACTATTACTCCAAACTTGATGAGAATCACCAATATAAACCATCTTGTTTCCAGAACGATCAGCTTTGGGTTTTGGAGAAAATGCACCTACTGCAGCTGGAAAAATGACCTATTTTTATACAAATGGTACAAAAAAATAGGACTCCCCAACTTTGCCCTTCAACTTAAAATGTTTGTTGGAGTGCATTAAACATTCACTTTAAGAGAGGTAGAAAGCAAGAAATTGCCACTCCTCATTTAAATAATATCATTTATCAGATGACAAACAGATAATACAACAATTTTCCATAAGCTGAAGTTAACTCCCAAACAGAAACTGCCTTCAAGAAAAGATAAAATTTAGAAAATGATTTGTTTTGAGACTTCTGGTAAGGACTAGTATATAAAGAAGTTAAAAACAGAAGTATTTTTGTCTTTTCATACACTGAGTTGGCTATGCAGGCTTTTATTTTAAGTGAACCTTAGAGTCTTGAAATTAAAATATAGAATTAAAATTTAGTTACTGATTATTTTCAAAGAACTGATTTGTGGCATAGCCATGCGAGCTGTATATACAACTGCCATTAAACAACAACAACAAACAAATTATGCTTTGCTGCATTGGCAATGGTATGAAAATCTCACAAACCCTGATGGAGACTTCAGCAAAGCCCCATCTCCCACAGCCCCTAGGAGACAAGAGTCTCCTTGTTTCTGATCCCACTGTTGCTGAGGGTTTCTGTGGACAGATGTTGGGCCCACCCTGCTCTAGCTGTCACTAAATGTTTTAGTTCAGCTACAGAGTACATTTTTCAATTAACATTTTAATAGGAGTGTTAAGTGCTAGCACTTGAAACTGAATGATGAGGGCACCAAGTACTCCTGGAGACGCTTTCCTTTCCGGGCACCTATTCACAGGAGGTTCTCCCATCTCTCTGGCTACTCTCTGCCAGTGTCCCTTGTTTGTGTCTCTTCCAGACTTCTAAATGATGGTGTATCCTGGACTTAGCTCTCAGCAACCTCTCTGTCTACATTCTTGACTTTCACATGATCTAAATGAACACTTCAGCTTTCAAATCTCATGTAAGCTCCAAATTCATATATTCAGTCACCCGCTAGACATTTAAACCACTTAGATTCCATTAGCCACTTCAAACTTAACTGACCAAAAATGAAATCGAACCTTCCATATCTGAGGAAAAGACCAAATTCATCAGGTACACGTCCCATAGATTCCATATCCCAAATATATCCCAAAGTCTATCTATCATCTTATCATCTATGCCACACAACCTTAGCCCAAACCACCATGGTTTCTCGTCAGGACAACAGCTATAGTCTCCTCACTGGTCTCCCTGACTCCATTCTTGCTCCCAAAGATCCAATTTCCATTTAGCTGAGTGAGCTTTCTAGAACTATAAATCAGATGATATCAAATCCTCCCTTAAAAATGCTTCTATTAGACTAGACCTTCTTCACACTGCATTCTCCTCCGTCTCACAATAGTGTAGCCCACTGGAATTCTTTATTCCTCAGCTTAGTCCTCAGCATATTCCATGGCTCAGAGCCTTTGCTCTTCACTTCCTTTCCCTTCGAACCTTCTCACTGCAGACCTTCATTGGGCTCACCAGAGATCTTCATTTGACAGTCTCTTTATCACCCTTCAGGTATCAACTCCAATTTCTCCTCCTTCGAGGGCTACCATGCTCCTACGTACAGCAGCCCAACCCCCACCCTGGCATCACTTTCTATCACATTACCTTATTTGGTTTGCTCCATGGCAATTAGTATGTAACCTATTCTCAACCAATCAAAGGGATCATTACAATTAAAGCATTTAAGTGGCTAAGACAGAAGCCATATAAATCCCAAGAGTTCACCGCATGTAGGCAAACCTGCTGCAATTTATGAAAGGAGTCTGGGTGGGACACACACGCACTCCATATACATTACAACCGAAAATGAAATAATCCAGCTTTGCCATGAAAGCCTCCACGTAGAGCAGCTAATTGCATAGGAGCAATCTAACTAAATAACTTACAGGGATCACATGCAAAAAATAACAGCAGATGGTTCTTATATTTTTATAGTTCAAATTAAAAAACAACAACAACAATCAAACCACTTCCTATCAACTTGTTGAGAGCAAAGTGTCTGTGAACCATATGGCCTGCCTATTAATTCATTTGACCCGTTACCCAACAACCATTCCCCAGCCTTGAAAGGAATATTACTCTGGGAGACGGAGGAAAGCAAAAGACCCACTTAAACATTTAGGAGATGGGCACCAGGAGGGATGTTAAGGAAACTGAAATTAATTACCCAAGAAGAGATCATTCGAGAAGTAATCTCATAACAATCTCTAAGACTAGCCAAGAGTTTGTGACCAAAGGTGCCCAATAATTTGAAGGATTTTTCTCTATCTTCACTAAGAAAAAAAGAAATAGGAAAAAAAACTTTAAATTTCCACAGCAAGATTTACACTCACTCTGTGGAATTATCTTCAGACACTGAGGAATATTAGGAAGAGGAATGGATTCCTGAGAACAATCACTACAGTCTCTCTCCCGGGTGTTCACATGACTTCTTTCCTGAAAGTACAGGAGATGGCAAGTTCTTTCAGCCACATTCTCACTACTGTCCACCTGCACCATCACCAACCACCATGATCCAAACCCTTTTCTGTTTTATCTCATTTAATTCTCATACTAACTCCATGAGGTAGGTATTACTATCCCCATGCCACAAACTGGAAAACTAAGGCCCAGTCACTTTATCAGCTCCGCTACTTTGGGGAGATACCTTTAAGTCCTTGATTGCAACACCATGCTGCTTTCCTAAGTAGCTTATGGCTTACTGGAAAAGCAGGAGACACACAAACAGCAGCAGATGCTTAGGACTAATGTGAAAGATGGCAGCAAAGTGATTCATACAGCAACAAAAGTCAGAGTCTCCTTCTATAGCCTACGGTAGTCAAGAAAGTGTTAACCATGAAGGTGGGACTGACATGAAACCACAGAGGAAAGAACGGCAGCTTAAGATCAGGGAAGAAGAGGGGCGCCTGGGTGGCTCAGTCGGTTAAGCGTCCGACTTCGGCTCAGGTCATGATCTCGTGGTCCGCGAGTTCGAGCCCCGCGTCGGGCTCTGGGCTGAAGGCTCAGAGTCTGGAGCTTGCTTCCGACTCTGTGTCTCCCTCTCTCTCTGCCCCTCCCCCGTTCATGCTCTGTCTCTCTCTGTCCCAAAAATAAATAAACGTTGAAAAAAAAAATTTTTTTAAATAAATAAACATTAAAAAAAATTTTTTAAAGAAGATCAGGGAAGAAGGGCAAGACTGGCAAGAAAAATGGTGGCCATGCACATGGCAAGCCTTCCCGGCAACAAAAGGAATTAAGAACAGGCAAAGGCCTTCCGCCACGGGAGCCACTAAGGAGCAGCAGCATGGCTCTGAGCTACCCTATGGCTGTGGGCTTCAACCAGGGCCACAAAGTGACTGAGAACGCGAACAAGCCAAGGCACAGCGAACCGCCACAGGTGCCTCACCAAGCACACCAAATTCATGTGGCACATGATCCGAGAGGTGTGTGGCTTTGCCCCATATGAGAAGCATGCCATGGAACTGCTCAAGGTCTCCAAGGACAAGTGCGTGCTCAAGTTCATCAAGAAAAGGGTGTGGATACACATCCAGGCCAAGAGGAAGAGAGAAGAGCTAAGCAATGTCCTGCAGCCACGAGGAAAGTGGCAGCCAAGAAGGACTAACCGTCTTTGCCCCACTTTCCCCCCACGTTCCCCCCAGCCCCCTATGTAATAAGCCTTTTTTGGACCTTGGGGCATTTGACCCCCTCCTGCCAACATCCTTCCAGGGCACAGTGGTGAGGGTCATGGTGGTGCACACAGAGACAGAACAACTGAACAGTACTGGAAGTGGTTTTTTAATCATAATTAAATAGTCCATATATGCCAGGGGTGGGGGGAGGAAACAGGCAAAGGCCAACCAGAACCTAGGAAAAGGCAGGTGTGAGACTTGCTATGAAAAGTCAAAGTTATTGAGAAAAATCCCAGAATTTTTCAGAGCCTAAAGGTCCTTCAAGGTCAGCCCAACTCAATGCTGTGTTTTACAAATAAACAAGTTCTAGGTCAGGACAGAATAGACAACTTGCAGTAGGTCACCCAGCCAATTAGGTTAGGTAGAGATCTGTGCCCAGAACCCAGACCTCCTGGCTCCCTACCTAGTGCTCTAAAAGTTCTGGCTTTAGAATCAACTGCTCTCTCTGAAAATCAAGCAAACAACAAGCATCAGCCTCTGGTGCTTTGTTTTTCCTGCTTTCTTCCCAACCAATTCTAAATTATTTCCAAATACACAGCTGATGATGGTTCCTTGAGCAAAGAGTCACTGCTGTAAGAACTGGAGCAATACAGCATGGGAACCAGAATCATGGCCTCTCAGAGTTAATATGACCTTGCAGTCAGCCCATCAGCCTCCTCTCAATGAGCAGCTTTGGTCTGTCTCCACAAGCCTTCATGGGCAACGATGAACTGCTTGAAACCCAACTGGCTCCGATTGTCGGAATGTTGTGTCCTTATATTGATTTAAATCTGCACCCTGAAGCATTAGACCTGACACCATCCTCCAGAATAAGACAGACCAAGGCTGGAGAGACCTGCCTACATCAACATCCCAGCTTTGTTTCATTTTGGGAGCTGTGTTCATTGTCTTACTCTCTTTTCTCTCATCTCAGAGGAAAGGAGAAAGATTGATGTGCTTCCTTCCTAAAAGTTGTGTGGATTTGTCCTGACTTGAAGGACTTCAAAGGTGTTCAAGGTTAAGACATAACTAAAACATTATATTAGTTTGCACAAGAAGGAATTGAATAAAATAAACTCATGGACTATGAAGGGCTTTGGCAACAACCTGAAAGAATGTTTCCAAAACATTACCTAAATAGCAAGAAGTCCTGGGGTTAATGTTGATACTCATTTTTTATCAACACAAATATCCTGCCAAAACAAGTTTTGTTTTGTATTGTTTATTGAAATATAACTCACATACCATAAAATTCGCCCCTCTAATAAAAGGGCACATTCTTGGCATATTCACAAGATTGGACAATCATCACCACTATCTAATTGCAGAACATTCCTTTCATCACCCCAAAAAGAAACTCTGTACTCCCCATCCTACTGATCTACTTTGTGTCTTTACAGCTTTGCCTGTTTTAGATATTTCATACAAATAGAAGCATAAATATGTAGCTTTTTGTGATTAACATTTTCTTTCACTTAGTATGTTTTTAAGGTTCGTCTATATTGTAGCATAAATCGTTACTTTATTCCCTTTCATGACCAAATAACATTCTATTGCATGGATTTACCACATTTTATGTATCCATTCATCAGTAGGATGGACGTTTGGGTTGTTTCTATCTTGGGGCTATTACGAATACTGCTATGAACATCCATATACAACTTTTTATGTGGACATATGTTTTCATTTCTCCTTTCATTTCACATACCAGGAGTGGAATTTCTAGGTCAGACAGTAACTTTATGTGAGTTCACTTTTGGGGGGACTAACAAATTGTTTTCCATAGCAGCTGCACCATTTTACATTCCCACCAGCAGTGGATGAGGGTTCCGCTTGCTCCACATCCTTGCCATCACTTGTTACTGTCTTGTCTTCTTTATTATAACATCCTAGTGAGTATGCAGTAGTATTTCTTTGTGATGTTGATTTTTATCTCAGGAGTTTTTTAATTGATGCTTAACATATTGTAAAATTTATTTCAACATATATTATGGATACAGAGATGTTTCCAGGCATTGTAATACACTGTTGTGTACTTAACATTTACAAAGTGGTCCTGAGTGGGGAATCATCTCATAGGGAAACAAAAATTATACATATCCATGTGCTTTAAGAAAAAGAACAGTTTACTAGGAAGAGAGGACATTTAAAGGTGTTTATGATAGGGTTTCTGTGCTCCTCACTCCACTAGTTAATACTGAGTGTTGTCCAGGGAAGGCAGCCTACCAATACATGGGGTAAATGAATTCACATAAACCTGGCTTAACCCCCTGTCTCTGAAGCTCAGTTTCCTCATCATTAAAATGGAGCTAATAAGATCCAGAATTCAGGATTGTGAAAATTAGATATGTTCCGGAGAATAAAGGACCTACCGTATGACTGATGTTCTAGAAGGTGCTCAAGTCATGGTTAGTGCTATTCTGTAATAAAAAGTTTCAACCAATGTGTACCAGGATTTGCATTACACCAAACTTAGCGAGCAGTGACCTTTTAAAGGAAAGGATGCTGATAAGCAACAATCACTCACAATGTACCAGCTCAGAGACTTGCCATCCTGATGACCCTACAACACCCTAATGCGAAATCACACCTCACGCAACTCCAGGCCCCAGGTCTGCCACCCATAAGCTCAGCTCCATGAGACCTTTAATTTCTGAGGGTCCTAGCAAAACTAACTCTGTCCCAAGGGTATCCTCTGTACTCTAAAAATAAATGAAATTTTGATGTTCAGCTATAAAGCCTATTTAGGAAAGGTGAGGAGCTATGTCTTGTGCAGGCACTCATAGACTCATCAGCTCTGCTATTACAGCTTTGGAGCCCTCCAGAAACTTCTGTGATAACGCCAACTGTAAACATGAAGCAGATGCTCCCAGGGTCCTGACCATATCCTCACCATCTTTACCATTTCCATGCGGGCTGGCCTGACCTTCAGCCTCTGCTTCTCTGGCTGCCTCAGCCCTCTCTGTCACCTGATGCACACCAGAAGGACCATCCCAGCACCAACCCAGCAGGCCTCACCCAATGACTGATAGGAGGTGGGGTAAATACTTTAGCTCCCCTGCCCAGAGGTGGAAGTGGAGGGGGAAACCTGGAGACACGTATTCCAAACTGGCTCTCAGAGCTCCCCGTTGCAATGAAACCCCCTTGCCCACAGTGCTAACTTGCATGACACACCCTATATTGGTTTCTTACAGTTCCCTGTCTTGTTTCTCCATTCTTCTTCAGTGTTTCTTGGATTCACCTCCCAAAGAAACCTGCAATTGAATCCCTGTCTTAGTGCCTGCTTTAGGAAAGCCCAAAGTAACATAAAATCCTAGACATTTTGCTCTTTCATTCACTAGGTCCTAAGAGATTCTGAATGTGTTGCATCGCTGCCAACCACGGAGCCATCACATTTGGTCGATATCCAGACAAGGGGGTGAATGGAAATTGAAATCTTTGTTAAAATTCCACAAGCTGTGGGCTTAGGACCCTGTTCTGAGGGGGGGTGGGGGGGGAGAGTGCCTTTTTCTTCACAAAAGAGTGCTGGTCACTTGCCAGGCTTTGGGCCCATGGAGCCACCTCTGCCCAGAGGATTACCAATTTCTAATTTACACAAAGGAGCACTACACCCTCATGAAGGCCATGGCCTAGTAGAGTGCTTTATACATGACGGTACAGGGGCGCCTGGTGGCTCAGTCGGTTGAGCGTCCTACTTCAGCTCAGGTCATGATCTCGCAGTCTGTGAGTTTGAGCCCCACGTTGGGCTCTGTGCTGATGGCTCAGAGCCTGGAGCCTGCTTTGGATTCTGTGTATCCCCTCTCTGCCCCTCCCCTGCCCATGCTCTGTCTCTCTCTCTCTCTCTCTCTCTCTCTGTGAAAAATAAACAAACATTAAAAAAAAATGTATACATGACGGTACAGGGTAGGTGCTCACTAGAAGTCTGCTGCTGCTGCTGACCAATGCCTGCCAGATGAGCAACAAGGAGGTCAGGTGCCAGGACACCATGAAATAGTGCTGAGGGTGGGAGGGTGGAGGGAATCCATGCTTACTGTATTTCTCCAGTGTGTCAGAAACTTTCCTTGTTACTGACCATTCTCATCCCCCACCTCCAAGATTTCAGCAGTTGTGGAGTTGCCTGTCTCTTCCTGTATCCCTTTACTCCTCTTTACCCCACCACCTATCTTCCCATTTATCTGGAACTGGGTTGCAAATTCCCAAAGCAGAAAAAAGTTCCACTGTGCACCTTGGGGCAAACCACCCCATACCTGGCAGTGACTATCCACTTATCCCAACACTGTGATATCCTGTCCAGGGTCCACGAATCTGCCAACGTACAGATGTGGTCTCACAATGAAGCCCTCCATGTTCTCCTCCCCACTCTGCCGCCTGCCCCTATCTACGCTGGGAGAACTCTATGACTGGAGATATAAATACTAAGCCAGTGTCAGCCCCAGACATTCCCATCCCCCTCCCCACACTGGCTCTGTGCCCCAAGGAAGGCAGCTGGTGCCAGTTCCGGCCAAAGCCAAGGCTGCTCCCAGGAGAGGCTGTAATGAAACCGACGGAGCAATGATTGGCTTCTACTGAGTTGCCAAGGTGATGCCAACCACGTCTCAAGAATGAACAAAGGCAACACACAAGAATGAATCTTGTAAGCCTTCTTCCTGCAGGAAACCAGGCTAAAATCCTTTCTTTTCTGCCAAAAGTCCCACTGCATGGACACACAAGCACTGTCAGGATCACAGACAGCTATGGAAAAAACACTCTGGGAAAGGGAACTGCCCAAGTGATAATGAAGAAATTCAGAATTATTGCCCGGCTAACAGGTAAAATGAAGACAGAAGTATTACTTCTGTTAAAGAAATTAATGGAATCTGTGTTGCAAAGCTAAGATTCTTATTTATATGTGATTTTCATTTTGTCTCAAAATATAACGACCTTCCCCCCACCCCCAGTCTTCTCCATTTAATTGCTCTGTACCCTAATCTGCCAAGATGCAGGGATTACTAGATTGAGTCAGGGGAACTGGTTCTGGATCAGGACTTTGCCCCTTACATACTTTGTGATCTTAAACAATTTGCCCATATTTCTGGGCCTCCTCCTCTCTAAGTAAAGTTAAAGATTGGATCTTTCCAACTCTAATGTGAAATAATAATGGGCAGCACAAACATCCTGGGATTTTCCCCATAAGATCAGCTTCTGTCTTGACCACATATAGCACAAGAGGGGGTAAACTTTAAACTGGCATGAGTTCAATGTTTTATATACTTATAAGAAATGAGTAAAAATTGCTAAAAGTTTTTTCAGATCTGGTTTTCTGCCAAATGAAGTCTGGAAAAAAAAAATATCAAACTTTCCTCACTGGAGGAAAGAGGGTATAAAGCTGCTCCACTGAAGGTAGAATGTAGGATTTCTTTTGCCAAATGGAAAATAGCAAAGAAAACCCTGAGCGCTCTCTCTGGGGCGTATCGCCCTGGTGGCAGCTTCCTGGCAGAGCCCTGTGCAATCCAGTCAAATTGCCACGCTGCAAACCTCTCCCAGTTGTGCCAAGACTCATGGTGGCACCTCCAACATGGAAGCCACATGGTGGCACATGCAGAGTTTCTTCCCTTTAGCTAAAATGTGAAATAGAAAAACTTTTGCCCAGGCTTGCGCTTGGCTGGGTATGGTACATACAGAGGCTTCTGATAAACACGCACTGAAAATATTTATTGCAAATAGAACTGATATTCTATTAATTGTTTTCACTCTCCAGAAACAGCTTATATAATTATAATTTCCAAATGTATTGGAGAGCAATGTTGCTCTTATGGTATGTTCAGATCCCTAGTCTCCATTTGTATCTCATGATTTTAGAGAGTGGGTGGGAATATTAGCTTTCCTTTCTGGGAATAGAGAATAAGTTCTCATGAGCATGTAGAAGGCAACGATTTGAGCTGAGAGTAGGATCCAGAATTTCTGGTTCCCAGCCAAGCCTTCTACCCATAACACCATATTGCATCTCATCATTGATCCTCCAAGAACATATTTTATCTCTCAACCATAGATTTTCTAAGAATTCTGTGCAATTGGGTTTAGAACATGATACAGTATAACTCAGCCAGCAATAGTCATTAAGTTCAGGGTAGCTATGCCACAATTAGTGTCCAAGGTGCCACCTCCATTGGCTGAGCGCACATCGGCACCAAAAAAAAGGGGGGGCTTCTGATACCAGGCTTCTGAATAGGTCTTCACCAGCCAGCTCAGTCTAGGATGCATGGGCTGGAACTCAGCACACATAGGCTCATGCATCCCAGTCCAATGAGACTCTCTCCTCATCCAGGAGAACCAAATGTTGGTCCATAGAGGCAGAGATGACCACCCAACTGACAGGTGAAGTACTTAGGGCACCAAAAAAACATATGTTTTTTAAGATCTGTTGTTCTTGAGTTCAGCCACAATTGAGTTATCAGAAACTCTAAAAGAAGCTTTTAATTGTAGCTGACACAGAAGCTTTGTATCTTTTAAAAGATTTTAAGTTTTACTTGGAGGACAGGGCAGCATATTTTTCAGTGACTAGAAGGGCCACGTGGCCACAAACAAGGTAAAATCGGAAGAGCAAAATCTCCCCACACTTCTTCCTGCCCTGCCCCTCCTTCCTGACTTGAGGTTCCACCACGTGAACGTTTAGTGGATTAGACAGCAAAAGAGACTATGGCTCCAGAAGGCTAACTCATCAGAAATAGCTCTTGTCTGCTGCCAGGAGCAGCATGTAGCTTATCAGATTCATTAGTTAACAGAACCCAGGTAAACCAATTGTTCATTCCTGAGCATGTGTGTGTGCATTTTGGGGGGAGAAATTCCCCAGGCCAACCAGGGAAAATCAGCATGACGGGGACACAGCAGCAAAGCCAAATGTCACCTCCTTCACAGCCAGGCTAGGATGGACCAGCAAAAAACTGTTTAAAACGATTACTTCAAGCAGCTTTGGCTCAACTATCCAGGGTAATAATTGTTTAATAGGCACCCACACTCATTATCTAAAGAGCTGATTACTGGTACCTTCTCCCTTGAGAAGGGAATCCCGTGTTCATCCATGCTCACCCTATGTTTCCTTTCAATATCTCCCTCTTCATGACCCTGTTTTAGGAAAAGGAAGGAGGCCGTGTTCTCTTCTTCTATTGTTTCTTCTTTCTCCTTCCTCAAACTATTGCCTCTCTCTGCCTTCTGGAAGTCGGTCTTGCCTCTCCACCCTACATCCAATTTTTGCCCTCATTCAGCTGCTTTCTTAAAGGGCTCCAAAGGCTCTTAATCATCAAATCTCTAAGACTTTGAGACCCCACAATGTCCTCAACATGTAAAAACCATTTAAAGCGACGCACCTGCCCCTCCTGATGAAACTCTGATCTGCTGTCTCCCCAAGCTTCATGCTCTGCTCAGCCTCCTCCCTCTTTTGATGCTTCCTTCTCTGCCTGACACCAGTTCTGCTTGATACCAACTCCAAATAAAGAACCGACCAGCTCTCTTACTGAGCCTCGTCTCTCCTTTGAACCCTCCTCTTCTGTGCTCACCCCCATGGGAGAGCTCAAACACTACATAGTTCAGCCATAAGCTGTGTGCAGAAGACTCAAAAGTCTATCTCTAACCCTGAGTCCCAAAATCCTGTTACCAACTGTCTGATTAAAACCTCCAACTGGATGTTCCCAAATACCCTAAACAACATATGTTGAAGAAGGAGCTCACTGCCTTCTTCTTACTCCTCCTCCTCCTCTTTGCCTTGACCCACTTATGTCTATCACTCTCCCCAGTCATCTAGGCTGAAAAGCTCAAGCCATTTTGCCCACAGCTCTCCCTCACCACCATCACCCAGTCACTGCCAGAGTGGTGGTTCATTTATTTGGTCTATCTCTTGCTTGGTATCTCAACTACCATTATTACTTTTTACCCAGACTTGTGTGAGAGCTTTGTAGGTGGTCTGCTTATCTCCTCTACCTCTATTCTGTATCCTTTGCCAAAACCATCTGGCTTTGACCCAATTCCTAAAAGATGGTGATCAATAATTGCTAGGATGCCCTACTGTACATGCACCCTCTAGTTAGGTGCCATCCATAACGCAGAACCTACCATTCCACCCAGGTGAATCCTTCCCTACCTGACACTCAAGCAATGTGCTTGCAGCAACTTCCATGCACCCACCTCACTGCTCTAACAGCTCCTTTTAACTGAAATGGCACATTGTTACCTTCACCTTGTTATCTGTCAAAACACTACCTGATCTTTAAGACTCATACCAAGTGTTATCTCTTCCAAGATAAAGGTTTTTCTTGAGCCTCTCAAATAGATGTCATTTCTCTCTCTTTCTCTTGTTCTCCGAACTTCTATGGCACTTTGATACCCTTCCAGGAGGACTGTGACACAAAATACTTCATATTACAGTCATCTGGAAGCAGCATGTTACAGAAAGAAAACAGGATCCAGGATCAGAGATTGGGGCAAGAGACTGACTCTCCTGCCAGACCCTACACTTTTGAGGGTCATCACAACTACTCTCTAATGTAACTACCACTCTTCGCATTTTATTACTGGCAAAGTCAGGTTCAGAGAGGTCCCTGATTTGCAAAGGGTCAGGAAGCCCATATTACATTTGCTTCATGTGGTAGAAGTGGGAACCAACTAATAAAAAGCATACAAGGGGCGCCTGGCCGGCTCAGTCAGTAGAGCATGTGACTCTTGATCTCAGGGTCGTGAGTGTGAGCTGCATGTTGGGCATAGAGATTACTCAAAAAATAAAATAAAGTCAGGGGTGCCTGGGTGGCTCAGCTGGTTAAGCATCTGACCTCAGCTCAGGTCATGATCTTGCTATCCGTGAATTCGATCCCTGTGTCAGGCTCTGTGTTCACAGCTCAGAGCCCGGAGCCTGCTTCGGATTCTGTGTCTCCCTCTCTCTCTGCCCCTCCACCACTCACTCTCTGTCTGTCTCTCAAAAATAAATAAAACAAATAATTAAAAAAAATTAATAAAAAAATAAAATAAAGTCTATAAAACGGTATTTTTTTAATGCTATTCTTTTCTAAAGAGGCAGGCAAAACTCACTCTACAAATCATAAAGCATTGTACATGGATTTGCTATTAACATTACAACTTATCTTACCCTTTTAGTTATTTAATTTTTAGTTATTTAGTCATTTATTTTTAGTTATTCAGTTATTTATTTATTTAGGACATGTTTTCTACCTAACCCATCTTTGGATTCTCTGCAGCATTTATGATAATTATTGAAAGCACTTATTTAATTATTTAATCAATTTAGTTGTTTAATTAAATTGGACTTCTGATGCCATGACTTAATAGTATTTTGAAAATTTCCACTGTAAAATAAAAGTTCCGTTTTTTGAAGAGTGCCAGACACAGACTACTGCTAATCTCCCTAGCAATGCTGCTTGCATTATTGTCCCCATTTTATACGTGGAGAAGTAAGAAAACAGGATAGCAAGTAACAGTCAGCAGCTCATAATCAGCAGAGGCAGGAGGATCTGATCTCAAATGTCACGATTTCCTGCCATCACACTCCTGACCACAAGGGTCCAATGCATCCAGATGCTGTCGCAATTGAGCAATGTTTCTGCATCAAAGGTGATTCCTGTCATTTTCTTTCCTGTATGTGTGAGCACGAGAGTTTCCTCTCAGATCCCATTAAATTTTACCACAACCTCCTAAACACTGGCATAATCAGCCCTCTCCTCCACACAGTGGAACAGATTTCATACATTCTTTTTAAAGTTTTTAATTTTAATTCCAGTACAGTTAACATATAGTGTGCTATTAGTTTCAGGTGTATAATACAGTGATTCAACACTCACTCAGTGCCCAATCTGATAAATGTACTCTTTATATTCTTACAGATTCAGAGTTTCTCTTCTCACTGCTTTATTCAACAAATATCGCTAGAACCCTTCATGCGCCAGGCATTGTTGTGGACACCAGGAACACAGCAGTGACGAGACACGGCTTCTGTTTCGATGGAGCTTTCATTCTAACAGAGTGGGAGGAGACAGGTAATAAGCAACCAAATCAAATCATAACAAAGGTCATTTCTGCTAGTGTTGTGATGTGATGGACATGAAGAGGGTCAGGGAGGATGGTTCTGAGCATGTAATAGCGGAGCGCAGGCTTGGAGTTCCGCCAGCCACAGGAAGAGCCAGGGGCAGAGTGTGCCAAGAGAGGTGACCTAAAAAGGGCCACTTTGAGTTAGGAAGCACTGGGTGTGTTGCAAAGTGGGCAGGTGTATCTGGAGAGAGCAAGGAGCAAGGCGGTATGAGGTGAAGAGGGAAGAGCCAGGCTGATGCTCTGTCATGCATCCCTATAATATACTTTAAAGCAAAGGAATGGCCTGATCTGGCTTCTGTTTTTAAAATATTACCCTGGCTGCTCTGGGTGGACTTGGGTGTTTGGAGAGGGAAGGGAAGAAGACAAACGGGAAGACCACTTTGGAGGTCATTGAGAAGTCCAGAAAGACAGGGGGCAGCCTGGACTAAGGAACAGGCAATGAGGACAGAAAGAGAAGGGTGGATCCGAGTAGAGTCGGGTGGTAGGTCCAGGTCACAGGATGACAAGGCAGCACACGAAGGACCCCTGCAAGTATCCTGATCTCCGTGCCAGAGTCACAGACCGCACACTGCTTACTCAGGTCAACCCAACAAGGCCAGCCAAGCCAGAAAGGCCTACTTATCCTTATTCTCAAGACACTCGTCGGAGACTGCCTCTCCTCTTAGGACCTCCCCGGTAAAGTATGCCAACTGTGGAGTCGTTGAGTGGTCCAGAAATCAAGGCAAAGAGAGAGCCCAAGGTACTAAACAGCTCACGCCAACATCTTTCATCCCCACAACAATCCCGTGGAAACGGTGCCGAAACTCCCACACGACAGGACAAGAGATTCCCGACTATCACTCAACCACTATGTGATAGATCCGCAGTCGAGTCCAGATCTGTCCGACCTCAATGTCCACGCCCCTTCAACCACACCATGTATGAAATCCAGAGAGACTTCACTGCACAATGAACTTCACAGTGGCTGCAGTGACCATGAGTTGATGATACCCACTCCCAAAACTACTCAGAGTTTTGCTCCTTAACTTTGGTTTCTCCCACTTGTTTCGAAATTTTCTAGGTAAGAATACTTTCATTTCTTTAACATAAATTATTGGTGGTCCCTTATGTCAGGCAACCTGCCAGATCCTAAAAGGCCAAGAGTGAAATGGACACATTCCCCAAGCACCAAAAGTCCAGGGTCCGATAGAGGAGTCAAAGAAGCAGCGAAGAAAGGTGGCTTTTCGTCCTTTGGTCCTTTAAAGCTCTATAAATGCTAGGGTTAAATTGACACTAGAAATGTGGCTGATATTTTCAGGGACTTCATTGCTTTGATGCCACATTGGCCTCCTTATGTAGATAACTTCACAGATTCATTCCATTTCATTAATCTGTATGAGGACTATCTAATAAAAAAAAATGTGTCAACCTTAATGCAAAATCTCAGGCAAAGTAACCCTTCTCTATTTTAAGCAGCCTTCAGAATGTTAGCAGTGTTAATCACAGCACCTCACTAGACAGGTATGATCAATTCTAAGCATAATGTGGGGAACGGTAGCAATAGAGAACACTTATTGGTTGCTGGAATCAGGTACAGTAGGGCATGCACTGCAAAAATTACCTCATTGAGGAGAGCCTGGGAGGCTCAGTCAGTTGAGCATCCAACTCTTGATTTTGGCTCAGGTCACTATCTTGTGGTCGTGAGATCAAGCCCACATCAGGCTCTGCATTGACAGTGTGGAGCCTGCTTGGGATTCTCTCTGCATCTTCCTCTGCCCCCTCCCCTACTTGTGCTAGATCTCTCTCAAAAAAACAACAACAACAACAACAAAATTACCTCATTGAATTCTCAGACAACACCATGGAGTAGATAATTTTGGGATATCCATTTTACAGTTAGAGAAACTAAGACCAAGGGGGGTTAAATGACTTGTATAGGTTACCTAGAGAATAAATGTGGGATAAAACAAAGGCCCAAATTCTTCATGCCTCTTATGTTCTACTAAGGCCAGGGTGGTCTTTAAGATGACTAAGGGGTTAGAAATAAGAAACTGGATTGATGGACCTAGCTTTGTCTGGAGGAAAAGAATCTTGGAAGGTGATTCATCAAAGCATATTCAGGATATTTTTAAATAAACTGAGACAGCTGCTTCCATCTTCCCTGAGGATAGAAGATAAGGCTTCCGCCCTCCACCTGGCAGGTGAGGATAAAGAACGAGATAAGGAATGTCCAGACAGTGGGGTCTTGCTAGACCCTGGGGAGCCCTGATGTCCCCTACAATTGTTTGCCAAACCACAAATGCTTCCTCTTAACCCTACTCTTTCTTCAAAGACCATTTAAAATCCCACCCACTGATAAGTCTTTTTTTTTTTTTCTGGTTATTTTCTTTTTTTGTCTGTTTTTTGTTTTGTTTTGTTTTGTTTGTTTTTTAATCTTTATTTTTGAGAGAGAGAGAAAGAGACAGACAGACAGAATATGAGTGGGGAAGAGGGAGACACAGAATCTGAGGCAGGCTCCAGGCTCTGAGCTCTCAGCACAGAGCCTCACGTGGGGCTCAAACTCATGAACCACAAAATCATGACCTGAGCCGAAGTCAGACACTTAAGCGACTGAGCCACCCAGGCATCCCGGTTATTTATTTATTTATTTTTTGATAATATACGTCTTTTCCCCAATTGAGTGGCAATTCTCTGGAGGAAAGGAGCCGGGACTTTCCTATCCCTTCCATCATCAAAGCATTTCTTTGAAAAATATATATGCATAGTGATTCCACAAGAAATCATCTGAGCTGCTTTGAAAAGTCTAATTTTCAGCCTGGTAAACACCAGAATGCTATTACAGATCAATTCCATTCCTGTAACTGTGGGCAATGCTGAAACAGAAGAAAAGCCAGGCCAGCCAAAACTTGTAATGCAAATGGTGGCAATAAGAACTGAGTAGGTTGGAAAGATTTGAGACAGGGACAGGCCAAACGACTTTTGGCCTGGAGACCGCCAGGTAGATCTGCAGATGAACCAAATGGCAGGGCATCGCTTTCACCCTAAGAGAGACTGCTGAGCGGCCCCAGGCACATACATGCCTCGGGGCTCCAACCACTCAACTGCCACCGAGCCACACAGTAAGACAAGAGGGATAGTGCTCTCTACACCTGCCACAAGTGCCAGCTGAGCCACAAAAGCCAGCTCCACATCTGTCAACTCCCCACCCTCCTTTCCCCGACCTTCCAGTGGTGCCCACAGGCCAGGGTATGTGGTCAGGAAGCTCTGGGCTTGGGGCCATGCACAGAAAATGACTTTCCTTTTCTCCCTGGATTAGATGTGTTCCAAATGAGTCATGGTTCCAGTGGTCACTGGGCTCCCACATGCTCCATGATCTGACTTAGGCAGGGACACAAACATGTGGGCACAGCATCTCAGGAGAAGCGCCCTCAGCCCTCCGGGTTAACAGGAAAAGTTTGGGGCGCAGTCATCGTGCAGTGAGCTGGGCCCATGCCAGGCCCACAGTTCCACATGCGGGTGCATAAGTACCTCTGTGTCTGAAGCCCAAGACCTTCCCAGCAGCGAGCTGACGCCTTCAGTGAGGCAACAACAGGCTGTCCTTCACAGGCCATATCTTTGAGGAGAAGGTGGTCCCTGTGACATCAGTGGAGGAGACTTCCTACTTCCCCCTGAAGACCAACAAGCACCTCTTCAGAGACCGACTCTCTCTACCGTTCTTCCTTAATTAAAGGAGCCTCACTAGACAGCACCAGAGGGTCTGAATCAGGTGGCTTTTCTGCTAATCCCCTTTCGATGGGTTTGAAAGCCTTCAGACGCTACTACCTTCATTTTCCGTTTTCCAGTAATATCACAGCAAGTGTCACCCCTCCCTGCAGTAAGGCATGTCAGTTCTGAACACCCCCTCCACTCCCCAGGACCTCCCAAAGATCAGTGAGTCAGGGTTTGCTTTGATCCCCTCGGTTTCCACCTTCACAGCCATTCGCTTCCCTCCAGGCACTAGGGCTGGCTCTCCTCCCTCCTTCTCTGCTGAATTATTTAAACATCAAGAACTAGATAAAATTTACTTGCAGAATCGCCTGGTGGGAGAAGAGGTGATGTCCTGCTGTCTCCTCTGTCCTTGCTCTTTCCTCTTTGTTCTTTCTCTCCTCCATCTTAGGACAGTGCTGACCTTGTCTCCATCTATCTCCTCTCACACATGACTAGGCCAGCTCCTCCTCCATTAGCTAAAAACATGTGCACATTTTTCCTATTCTGAAAAACAAAAAACCTCCCATCCACCTTGTTTCTGCTTCAACTTATTGTGCTGTCCTCATGTACCAAGCTTCTGAGGAAAAAGTAGAATAAATTCCCTGCTCCCTTCCCCTGACGCATTCTTTTTGCTAAATCGGTGGCAGCAAAGACCCCACAGTTGTCCGGTCAACAATGCCACTGCCTCCCCCCATTGCTGCTGTACTGCCCTCTCTGCAAGTATCTGGCCCTCCTGCCCACCTTCCCCTTCTGTGAGGATCTGTCCTGGAGTTCTGCGTTCTCCGGGTGTCTTCTGACCTCTCTTAGTCTTTTCTTTCTGAACACTGGCCTTCTCCAGGGAAAAGTTTTGGTTCCTCTTCCCTCTCTCAACCACTGTGTCCCAACTCAGGGATTTCTGTGCCACCATCAGAATTTTTGCCACAGCCCTGTACCATCCACAAACTTTTATTGTAGCATTTTCCTCTAAATCAATTCATTTTCCCTTAAATATACTTTCAATGAAACTTTTATATTACTATGATATGTGAAAAATAAGCATTACATGCCATAAATAGAAGGCACTAAAAAGAAATACAATAAAAACAAAGCAATATTCATGAACTCTATCTACCTAGATACCATTGCCTGCCAAGGGCTCCAAACCTAAGACCTGCTCTTTCCTTTTGTTAAAAGGGAAATTCCAAAGTATTAGAGATTAAAGGCTAGCACAACTTGAGGCTTTCTCTGTGACAGAATAAGAAGGACTGAAAAGGGAATGAAAAGGAAATAACTTTTCACTAAGTAATTCAATGTTACCTAAGGCCATGTTTGGGCACTGCCTAAAATTATCAACAACCAAGAGAATTTTCCTACTAAATACTGGGACTTGCTCTCACTCCCCCATGGTTCTCCCCAAGGGACTCATAGTTATGACTTCTTCGATGGTTGACCACATTTCTTAGCTCCATTCCATGTATCCTTAGAAAATGAGATCATAGATATAAAATTGAAACAAGTTAGACAAAAAAAACACCTGAAATGTCAGAGCTAGTACAGAATAGCAGCAATTCACCCAGGATAGAGCCCAGATCCACCCCCCACAGGGTGACCCATCAGGGCTAGAGCCTGGAAAGGGTCTAGAGAGGGGCACCTGAGTGGCTCAGTCAGTTAAGCATCTGACTTTGGCTCAGGTCATGATCTCACGGTTTGTGGGTTCAAGCCCCACGTCAGGCTCTGTGCCAACAGCCTGCTTTGGATTCTGTGTCTCCCTCTCTCTCTCTGCCCCTCCCCTGTTTGCTCCCTCTCTCTCTTTCTCTCAAAAATAAATAAACATTAAAAAAAAAAAAAAGGAAGGGTCCAGAGACTGCTCATCATTGACATCTAATCATCCAATAATGGACAATATGACAGCCAAAGTCTGAAAAGTTTAGAAGCCAAATGGTGCACCACACCTTTCATATATATGCCCTGTGATCTTCACTATACCCTCATGAGGTTGTGCCATTATTATCCCTAATGTGAGGAAATCAATGTTTAGAGAGGTTAAGGAATGGGCCAAGGATCTCCAATAAGCAGCAGATTCAGGATCTGAACCAAGTTTGTCTGAGTCGAGAGCCCATGCTCTTAACTCTTCTGTGCCCCCAACATTGAGAACAGAAAGTAATTTTAAACCTCACAGACCTCAAAATAATAGCCTGCTGCTCTTAAGCACAATTAAGACAATGGGTTGACACAACAGGAAAACCGTTCAATATGTAATTAAACATAATTACTAGTGTCCTCTAATTGTTTGGGAAAATAAGTTTCCCTTCCTCGACAAGCTATAATTGTGGTGTGTGCTGAGAGAATGTTCAAGTCTTTGCTTCAATCTGTGTATCTCTAGCACATGCATAGATTATTGGTCACATTTCATAGTGAGGACTACAGTGGCTGAAAGATATCTTCAATATGTAACTTCAAGTCAAATAAGCTAGGGCTCAGAGGGATCTTAACCATGCTGCCCAACCCTTCATTTGGAGAAACAAGGGCCCAGGGAAGGAACTTCCCAACGACACGCAGGTCTCTGCCTTTCACTCAGTGCTCAACGAACCTCACTGACTAGATAGGTTAAGGTCAGACTGCCAAAAGCTGAAAACTTGGCTTCGTTATTTAGCAGCTGTGTGGGCAAGTTACTTAATCTCTCCAAGCTTGAGCCATTAGGATAATAATAGCAACCATTTCATAAGGTTTTTGAGAATTAAATGAGCTAATATATGTAAACAGTTGGAACACTACCTGGATACATGGCATCTGATCAATATTTAGCCATTGAAACCACTGCTTTAAGCAATAAGCCACCTTCGTACAACAGGCCTTGGAAATACTCCAGTGTATTCATCAGGGCTGCTAAGAACAATGATTAAGATGTGTTCTTGGGGCACCTGGGTGGCTCAGCCAGTTAAGTGTCTGACTTCGACTCAGGTCATGATCCCGCTGTTCGTGGGTTCGAGCCCCCATCGGGCTCTGTGCTGACAGCTCAGAGCCTGCAGCCTGCTTAGGAGTCTGTGTCTCCCTCTCTTTCTCTCTGCCCCTCCCCTGCTCATGTTCTGTCTCTGTCTCTGTCTCTCTCAAAGATAATAAACATTAAAAAAAAAAAAAAAGATGTGTTCTCATCTGCTGAGGATCCATCAGAGGACATCTCCAATATCTACTGCACAGAGCTCAAACTAGGAAGCAAATGAGCTTAGCCAAGGTTCTTTAAAGAAGGGAAAAGAGTATAGAAATCAGACCTTAGTGCCCTGTATTATGCTTTTTAAACTGCAAAAAAGAGCTGCAGTGTCAGTAGCAATGCTCTTGTGGGTAGACATGTTTATTTGAATAATCATGTTTCCAGGAGAGCAAACTCAAAAAACAAAAACAAACAACAGCAACATGAGTTAATATTCATTGAGCATATACTTAGTTAAAAAGCACTCGGCACTGTATAAGATACAAAGAAATTTAGAGTAGGGGTCTCTAAGGCAAGTTTGGCAGATACCTAGAACTGTGCCCCACTTCTCTCTCACACCCCACGGCAGATATCACAAACTGATCACAGCACACTTGCCCACACTGCCCAAGTACAGCTCAAGTTCGGCCTTACCATTCTCAACCTTACGATTCTCAACACAGTGCTCCAAGAAGCCACTGCCAGCCCACAAGCATTGAGCTTTAGGGGATAACAGTGTAAGCAAGCAGTCCAAGGATAAACATGGGACTAAAACTCAGCAGGGGCCAAGAATTGTTTTTTACTTAGGATCTTTTGACAAGACATCTGCATTTAAATGAATATAAGAATATAATACAAGAATGAATATAAGAATATAATACAAAATACATCTTGTGTGTGGGTTGTAGGGAAAAAACTCAAAGCATGCGAGTGACAATACACATGAGAGATTTGAGATGCTCTTTTTGTAAGGCTCTTTGCGGGAACACACAAGCACTCCAAAACCATTTTCATTCTCCCCAGGCTCCCTAGCATATTCATTTGCAAGGAAAGAAATGTAAAAGGAAAGGGTAAGAAATGTGTAGGAACAGAGAGAGTCGATTAAGTGTCTGACTTCGGCCCAGGTCATGAGCTCACAGTTCGTGAGTTTGAGCCCCACATCAGGCTCCTGTGCTGATAGCTCAGAGCCTGGAGCCTGCTTCGGATTCTGTGTCTCCCTCTCTCTCTGCCCCTCCCCTACTCATGCTCTGTCTCTCACTCCTTCAAAAATAAACGTTAAAAAAGAAAGAAAGAGAGAAAGAGAGAAAGAGAGAAAGAGAGAAAGAAAAAGAAAGAAAGAAAGAAAGAAAGAAAGAAAGAAAGAAAGAAAGAAAGAAAGAAGTGTGTAGGAACAGAGACTGCAGGTACTTCTTAAAGATGTCCTGCAGTTAGCAGCTGATCTCAGCCTTGCTCCTTACAGGACCAGTCAGAGAACCCGGGACTCAGAGAAAGGAAAAAATCCGAGGAGGAAGAGGAATCCAGGGATATGTCTGCTGGCCTCCTAACCACAATAAGTACTGCCTACTCTCTGCTGCATATAAAAAGGAGGCACTGAAATGAGAGGAAAGAGGGCCAGAATTTCTGTCATGTCGAGGCCCAACCCTGACTTTTTTTCCCCATTTTTTTCTAGTGTTCATTTATTTTTGAGAGAGAGAGAGAGACAGAGACAGAGACAGAGTGTGAACATGAGAGGGACAGAGAGAGAGGGAGACACAGAAACTGAAGCAGGCTCCAGGCTCTGAGCTGTCAGCACAGAGCCAGATACAAGGCTTGAACTCACAAACCAAGAGGTCATGACCTGAGCTGAAGTCAGAAGTCAGACGCTTAACTGGCTGACCACCCAGGTGCCCCTCAATCCTGACTTTTAAAAAAAATTTGTTAACATTTATTTATTATTGAGAGACAGAGCAAGCGACACAGAGCATAAGCAGGGGAGGGATAGAGAGAGGGGAAGACACAGAATCTGAAGTAGGCTCCAGGCTCTGAGGTGTCAGCACAGAGACCGATACGGGGCTCGAACTCACAAACTGTGAGATCATGACCTGAGCCGAAGTCGGTCGCCTAAGCAACTGAGCCACCCAGGTGCCCCTCAATCCTGACTTTTAGAAAGTCCCTATGAGCTCACTGAAAAGGTCCCCTCCATGCACAGGCACCCGCAGGAGAGGCAAGAAGTAACAAACCCAATTTAATTCAAGACAAAAATCTTCTATACTAAATATCACTTGCTTACATTTGTTCCAAGTATTCTGGTCTCTTAAAGGATGCTGACCCTTTTTTAAAAAGCTGTAACGGGGCACCTAAGTAGCTCAGTCAGTTAAGCGTCTGACTCTTGATCTTAGCTCGGGTCATGATCTTACGGTTTGTGAGTTTGAGCCCCATGTCAGGCTCTACGCTGACAGCACAGAGCCTGTCTGGGACTGTCTCTCCCTCTCTCTGACCCTCCCCCTCTCTCTGACCCTCCCCCTCTCATACTCTCCCCTATCTCTCAAAATAAATAAATAACCTTAAAAAATATTTAACAAAAAAGAAAAAAGAGGGGTGCCTGGGTGGCTCGGTCGGTTGGGTGTCTGACTTCGGCTCAGGTCATGATCTCACAGCTCATGAGTTCGAGCCCCGCGTCCGGCCCCACATCGGGCTGTGTCCTGACAGCTGAGAGCCTGGAGCCTGCTTCAGATTCTGTGTCTCCCTCTCTCTCTGCCCCTCCCCCACTCACTCTCTGTCTCTCAAAAATAAATAAACATTAAAAAAAGAAAGAAAGAAAAAGAGAAAAAAAAAGCTATAACTGAAGCCCTGTCTCATACAGGCCATCATCCCGATGGCAAATAATGTTTTGTCTGAAGTGCCAAACAGATCGATGGGGCGAGGTTTCCAGGGGCGTGGAGGTGGAAAACTGGGAGGGAAGGAGTCCATGCTGGCTGACGGGAGCCCGTTACGGATGTGCCGGGCATAGCAGTGATACATCGGCCCGATGTATCTCTGCCAGACCAGAGCTGAGTGGGGGTGCTTCAAAGCATGTAACTGATAATAACCTGCTATAAAGAATAATGAAGTCATGTATGTCTTAGCTTAAAACCTCTGTAGTGCTGTTTCACAGTGGTTCCTTTTTATTTAATTTTTGAATAAGAAATATGTTCACATAGTTTGAACACTAAAAAGCATAAAAGGGTATACGGTGAGAAATCTCCATAACACCCCTGCCCTCCATTCATTCCCCCAGCTGCCAGCTGCTTACCACCTCCCCAACGCATAGGCTGATGACCACTGCTACCTGTTCCTCACCTGTCTTTCCAGAGTTCTTGTGTACGTACAAAAGCAGACTGAGATTCTTAGTTCTCTGCCCATATGCCATAAAAGGTCACATGTGATATATACCTATCTCCACCTTGCTTTTTTCACTTAATGTATCTTGAAGATCTTTGCATGTATTAGTACACAGAGAGCTTTCTCACAATAAATCTTATTTAAACTTGCATATAATAAGTGCAATCTGAAGTACTGATCTGAAAGTATTCCTTCTAGATGACTTGGTCAATCATGTACCCTTATGTAACAGTCTCCTAAGACAAGATAGAAGACATTTGCATTGTGTCCCTTCCCAGTCAACCCCGCCTCAGCGACCACCACTTGTGATTTCCACCACCATTATGCAATGTCTTTTATACATGTCATAATGATATGAAGATCTCTTGTTCCTGTTACAGACGGGTAATGAATTTTATGGGGTATTTCAGCCCTCTGTGAAACCTCCTCCAATACAGTTGCCTGGCCCCATTTGCCCCATTCTGGGCCAGATGCCCTCCTTGTGGTCCCACACCTGTACTTGCCCTCCAACAATGCACCACAGTAGCCTCTGAAGTGATCTCTTTCTCCCCGTGATCTGTAAGCCTGGGCTCCACTCTTTTTCACCAATGTATCTATAGTATCTCCTGACAGAGCACCAACTAAATATTTGTTAAACCTTTTCTCAAAGGCAGTTTATAATTAGAACATAAACAATTCTCTGACTGATGTTGCTATTAGACATAAACTGCATTTCACAATTCAAGTTAACTGTCAGAAAGGAGGCAGGTAGCTTATACCTGTGATGGGAAAGAGCCCTGTGATGGGAAAGAGCCCTGTGATGGGAAAGAGCCATTCTCAAGATTCTCCTACAGACAGGGAGGGACCTCTGTGTCAGTTTCTGCCTTTGCTGATGGAAGGAAAGGACGAGGGACGTTTTAAGTTTTCATTTCCAAGGTTCTGAAAACAGATCAGAGGCTTTTCTTGGACTTTGCATGAAACATTCACACATAAGGCATTCCCCACATCACCAGATCACTGGGCTGTAAACTTTAAATAGAAAACGGCAAAACTGAGATTATTGGACAAAGGGTGTCCACAACGATGTGGGTTTCAGAATGAGGAGAGCGAGATAGGAGAGTCTGGGAGGCTCAGTCGATTAAGCATCTCACTCTTGATCTTGGCTCAGGTCATGATCTCGAGGTTCGTGAGTTCACGCCCCACATCTGGCTTAGTGCTGAGAATGCAGAGCCTGCTTGGGATTCTCTCTCTCTCTCTCTCTCTCTCTCTCTCTCTGTCTCTCTCTCCCCCCCTCCCTCCCTCCCTCTCTCTCCCTCCCTCAAAAAATAAATAAATAAATGAAATAAAATATTTTTTTAAAAAAGAAGGAGGAGAGATAAATTATAAGAAAAACCATATCCTTTGAGGTCTAAGAAGTACAAAGTATTGTCAAAATAAAGACATCTTTGGGGAATTCTGAAAATTGAGCTGCAGAGAAGGCAAAAGGAAAAATCACAAAGTCAGCAGGATAGCTTTCCAAGGAACACTCAAATGAGGTACCTGAAGAGCAGGAAACGGTTCGATAAAGCTGACTGAGCAGCCAGATTGTGGGGCAACTAGCAACCTTAATTGTTTCTGTATTGGTTTGAACCAAGCTTGAAGTAGGGCAGGATGAAGCAGCTGTGATCCCCTTGTTTTCCACAGGATCTGAAATCATTCTGCTGCCTCAATGCCCCAGGACCATCCTACATTCAGCCATAAAACAGGGTCTATGCACGGGGTACAGGGGAGAAGGGGAGACCCAACCTCATGGAATTCAGGAGGAAGAAATTCCCATTACTTGGTAGAGGAAATCTGTGGAACTCATTTTTAAAGAGCCTGTAGGTAAGTGAGGGGTATTAATTATCCATTCTTTTTGTGAAAGTGCAAATGTGTCTACCATGTTCTCACTCAAGAGAATAAAATAATCCCTTTAATTTGCCCTACTTCATCTGGTTTCCAGTTTTTTTTATTTTTTTAAATGTTTTATTTATTTTTGAGACAGAGAGAGACAGAGCATGAGCAGGGGAGGGGCAGAGAGAGAGGGAGACACAGAATCCGAGGCAGGCTCCAGGCTCTGAGCTGTCAGCACAGAGCCTGACGCGGGGCTTGAACTCACAAACCACAAGATCATGACCTAAGCCAAAGTCGGACGCTTAACCAACTAAGCCACTCAGGCGCCCCTGGTTTCCATTTTTGATTATCTAAAAGCTGAAACTGCCACAGATTTTTAACAAAAAAAGCAGCAACTAGTCTGGAAACATAAATAAAAGGAAACAGTGGAATATAACTATATGTACTTTGTCAATGAAACTTTTTTAAAAATGTTAAAAAGTCTTAGGGCACCCGAGTGGCTCAGTCGGTTAAGCTTCCGACTCTTGATCTTGGCTCAGGTCATAATCTCATGGTTTGAGCCCTGAGTCGGGTTCTGCACTGGCAGCCCAAGGCCTGCTTGGGATTCTCTCCCCTCTCTCTCTGCCCCTTCTCTGCTCTCTCTCTCTCAAAATAAATAATTAAACTTAAGAAAAAAATAAAAAAGATTAAAAGTCTTTTCTGCTAAAAGAATTATATAGAGCAACAATTCTGAATTCTGAAAAGAAATACTATTTAATTAATATTCTACAAAGTGAGCACCTAATACAATTTTTTTTATTTTAAATGTTTTTATTTATTTTTTGAGAGAGAGACAGAGTGTGAGCAGGGGAGAGGCAGAGAGAGAGGGAAACACAGAATCTGAAGCAGGCTCTAGGCTCTGAGCTGTCAGCACAGAGCCCCACGCGGGGCTCAAACCCATGGACTGTGAGATCATGACCTGAGCCGAAGTCAGACGCTTAACCGACTGGGCCACCCAGGTGCCCCCAATTCTCTTATTTCAGAAGCAAGGACTGTATATGTAATGTCTCCATTTCATATAAAATTTTCATCTGAATGCTGGATATTTGGTTGTTAATGTGAAAATGGGCCCTTCAAACATTACTGTTTTTCTCATCCTATATTCATTTCCAGCAAATACATGTACTTTTTCTTTGTAAAAAAAAAAAAAAAAAAAAATTAAATAATATCCAAACACTTGTAATTATGTTCCATGTTGGGCATTCTGCTGCAAAACCATAAAAATGGGACACAGGAAAAAAATTTAAATTACAGTGGGATGGTGTATGAGTCTCCTGTTGTGGCTATAACAAATTACCACAAATTAAGTGGCTTAAAACAACACAACCTTATTATCTTACAGCTCTGCGGGTCAGAAGTCTGCAGTGGGTCTCACTGGGCTAATGTCAAGCGGCCAGGAGCACTGCGTTTCTTTCCTAGAGTCCCTGGGGGGAATCCGTTTTCTTGCCTTTGACAGCTTGGGAGGCCACCCACATTCCCTGGTTCACGTTTTCCTTCCACCTTCAGAGCAGCAGTGACCAGCCGAGTCTGAGTGCATCTTTCTCAGGATGCCATCTGTCTTGTTCTGACTCTTCTGCTTCCCTCTTCCCCCTTTAAGGACCCTTGTGATTGCACCAGGCCCATGGGGATAATCCAGGATAATCTCCTTATTTTAAGGTCAACTGATTAGCAACCTTATTTCCCTCTTGTCAAATAACATATTTGGGTTCCAGGGGTTAGGAAGCAGACATCTTTCTGCCTACCACAGATGGGATGGGAATTGTCTCATGAGATATGCATTTGAGGGTCCTGTGACCTTGAGTATCCAATAAACAGGTTAGTGGTGATCCTAACACTCTCTGAAGTCACTGCAGAAATAAAAATATTCAAGACAAATCTGGCTTTTTCAAACCAGAAAGAGCTACTCAGTCTGGGACCTTCCACCCCCAAATGCCTGAAGGTCTCCATTAATATGTGGACCCAACAGGACATCTGGCAGGAAGAGAGTCTAGGAGGGAGGTGGGACTTCACACAGTAGTCTACATGCAGGAGGTGCTGGAGTGGGTACAGTGTGCGAACTGCTTTCACACACAGGATCCCACGTCATCTTCACTCCCACCCCACCGGGCGGTGCTCAACATCTCCGTTTCACTGCAGACATGTTACATTGGTTGACTTGCCTGAGATCATGCCCTCAGCGAGAGGTAAAATCAGGGCCTGATCACTACTGGCCCAAATCACAAGCTTTCCCCACTAGTATATGTCTCCCCTAGAGCACAGCGGACAGAGTGCCTAGGACCGGGTGACTTAGAAGACACCAAAATTGGGGCGCCTGGGTGGCGCAGTCGGTTAAGCGTCCGACTTCAGCCAGGTCACGATCTCGTGGTCCGTGAGTTCGAGCCCCGCGTCAGGCTCTGGGCTGATGGCTCAGAGCCTGGAGCCTGTTTCCGATTCTGTGTCTCCCTCTCTCTCTGCCCCTCCCCCGTTCATGCTCTGTCTCTCTCTGTCCCAAAAATAAATAAACGTTGAAAAAAAAAATTTTAAAAAGAAGACACCAAAATTAAACAGGCACATCAATCAGAGTTAGTTGAGGGACAGGAAGCAGACTGCAAAACAAACTCTTTCAGACTATATAAGGGTAAGGTTAAAAACACAATTTTAAGTTGCATTCTATATACTCTTAACGTACATACGTTAGAGTCTAGAAAATTTATTTGCTAGTGCCTCTCACAGTATCTGACCCAGAGCTGGGACTCAAAAAATATGTTTTACAATAAACATCACAGTCTTATAGTATCTTTCAGGGAGAGCTTTGATCTAACCAGGACATAAAAATAGGAAAGAGTGAAATTTTGATGTCCTCCAGCACTCCCTGAATTCATCACACGGAATTAATTTTTTGAATGAACTCCCCAAAAAACTCCCTACTAGAGAAACACTAGTCTACGATATGCTGGTTCACAAATTACACTTATTAGGTCATAACTAGCATTAAAAAAATAAAGTTTTGGGGGCACCTGGGTAGCTCATTGGTTAAGAAACTGCCTTCAGCTCAGGTCATGATCTCATGGTTTGTAAGTTTGAGCCTCACGTCGAGCTCTCTGCTGTCAGATCTTCCGTCCCACTCTCTCTCTGCCCCTCCCTTGTTCATACTCTGGCATGCTTTCTCCCTCTCTCTCTCTCTCTCTCTCTCTCCCTCCCTCCCTCTCTCACTCTCTCTCAAAAATAAATAAAAACTTAAAAAAAATCTTTCCTTAAAAAAAGTGTGATTGAGTAGAATAGAAAATATCAGAGTGAATCACAGATACTATTTAATACTACTATTAAAAGTAGTATTCCATAAATCGATTATTTCAGACTTATGATGTCAAGTGTATACCTTGGATTTCTTGGTAAAATGCATCATGGTGTCATGGTAAAAAAAAAAAAAAAAAA
Source organism: Lynx rufus (assembly GCF_022079265.1). Lineage (NCBI taxonomy): Eukaryota > Metazoa > Chordata > Mammalia > Carnivora > Felidae > Lynx > Lynx rufus. The sequence continues at coordinate 82,207,327 of NW_025814834.1, forward strand.
AGTGAAAGCTGCTTCTATAGTTACAAACATTCCCATCACAGAATTCTGGAATAGGCTAGCTTTCATAGGGTGATAATTATCAATAACTCAGTCCGAAATCGTTGTTCATTTTTTAGCAACCTAGGTTCCTATTGTCTTTTCTCATGGCTATGTACAAGCACCTGAAGTTCCTGACCATTCCAACAAGACAAAGCAACAATGATGCTAAGAGAATCACCTCCCTGTTCTCTCCTCCAAGGCACTCTCAATCCCTTACTGAAACATTGTCTGGAATTCCCTCTCCTCTTTGACTAAAACAGGAGAGATGTAAGCATGGTGATGTTCCTAAAAGGGGGGGGGGGACACGTATAAAAATTCAACTGCTGCAGAATTCTTTTTATGCAGCCATCTACCCTATTGTGACAGCAACAGCTGGCTTTCAGGGAGCCATTTCTAATACTCAGGATTTAAAGTCTAGGAATGCCTCCACTCCCCTCCCCCACACCACCATCACACAGGGGAAAACTGGCATGCCTCTCACTTGGCCCCTCTACTCCATGGTTTGAAGGCTCAGCTGTGCATGCTCAAAAAGTCATTCTCTGGGAGGGCTCCCCAAAAGCTCTCTTCTGGGGAATCTTAGTCTTGTTATCAGGAAAAAGCCAGGAAACCTTCCATGGGCTATCACCTCCAGAGAAAAGGCCTGAGTTTTGTCATCTCTGAACTCCCTGCAGTGAAAGTAGGACCTGGGTGCAAACTACCTGTTACAGACTGAAGCCCTAACCTCCAGTACAATTGTATTTGGACATAGGACCTTTCAAAAGGTAAATAGAGTCAAATGAAGTCATAAGGACGGGGTCCTAATCCAGTCGAATTGATGTCCTTCCTTCCAGAGATCTCTCTGGATCTGAACAGGCTACATTTTTCTACCTTCAGAATTCACAGCAACTTTAAGTAGCTATTGTGAAACATAAATGATGAGAGAAAAGAGCAGGTCACAGAAAGATATACACAGTATTTTTATAAATATTTCATTGATTCAATACTAAGCAAAATTAAGCAAACAAACAAAAATGTTTGCAGTAAAACTACAAAGAATATTAGGTGGATGATAAAAGCAAAATTTAGGTGGATGGTTTCTTCCGGGGTGAGGGGACAGCAACTGGGACCAAGGAAGCTTTATGCATTGCTATTAGGGGGATGGAAACTTCATGGGTATCCATTTTATTAAAATATCTCATCATGTATTTTTGTTACATTTATTATTTTATATGAAATAAATATTTCATAATTAAATTTATAAAAGTAAGATGTTAGCATAATATAACATCCATCACTTAACAGTAGCTATTCTGGAGAGAGGGGGTATGGGACATTTCTACTTACCAATTTTTACCTCCCTGTATCTTTTTAATTGCCCTAAAATGCTTACATAATACTTATATTTGGAATAAAAGGTCAAGAAAGTAAAGGAAGTAAAAAGAAGCTATTGGACATTTATGATTACTTTCATAATGTCTTTAATCTTCCCTCCCCCTTCAATTTCCTGAGTAATAAGCTAGGATGAACAACTGACCAGCTTTAAGAAAAATGTATTGGTTGGTCTAAAATAATTTTGATCCTCAGACCCTATGGCTCAGTATTGATTTATTACATATATTACACAAAAATGCACTTGAAATATAAGCTTCAGCTGGAATTAACCCACACTCTTTTGAAATGAAAATAATAGCTATGTGGTTATAATAATAATTCAAGCACTCGATAGCCTGGTTATTAGGAAAACGCTGGGAAGCAGACGTCCAAAAAAGAAATTCTCTTATTTCTTTTCAAGACAATTTAGGTAAATTATAGACATTTCGCTTTCAGAGCTGAGGACTATCAATAGAATTTTAAGTGTGGTTCATTTATATTAATGTCTTCAATTTAGAATTTCTTGGACCCTTCTTGCTTTATGATGCTAGTTTTGAGCTTAAATTGAAATAGTTTTGTAAGACTAGTAAGCTGCAAATCAAGAGAAAAGTGTCTTGTGTGTGGCTTCTATGTTTTCATAGAGGAGGAAATCATTTGAGAGCAATCATTTCTATACTTAATGTATTTCTAATTTCTTTCATTTTTGGCTCTGTCATCTGAAAAGCTGAATAGAAGAAAACAGAACTTGGATATCCAACAAAAAAATTTTTATTCTTTGGGAAATGGAACTACTTTGCAAAATCTGCCCCAACCTTAAAGGTGTTTATTTCTCAATAAACTTTGAGTACTAGTCAATCACTTATCAGTTGTATTGCCATTGTGTGTGTGTGTGTGTGTGTGTGTGTGTACATGTTGGCGTCTATCTGTCTCTCTTACTAGACAGTGAGTTGGTTGAGGGTGGGATAAATAGAATGTGCTCCCTAAGGAATACCTATATATAGTTTGGCCCAATTATGATGAATTTCTCAAAAGAAAAATGTAGGCAGCTCCTTTAGTGGTCAGGTGGGACTTATGGGGAAAGGGAGGGAGCAAAAATCAGACCAAATATAATCATAAAAATGAGACAATAAGTACCAGAAGAAATACTCTTTTAGTTAGTCATTTATTCATTCATTCCATCATGTATTGTGTACCCATTAGGACTCACATGCTGAGAATATGAAAATAAATCAAACAATGGATATCAATATACCTTCATAAAGTTATATTTTTTATTTTTATTTATTTATTTTTTAACTGGGCTTCACACCCAGCATTGAGCCCAAAGTGAGGCTTGAACTCAAGACTCTGAGACCAAGACCTGAGCTGAAATTAAGAGTCTGAGGCTTAACCAACCAAGCCACCCAGGCTCCCCTAAAGCTATATTTTTTTTAAAAAGAAGGAGGGGCGCCTGGGTGGCGCAGTCGGTTAAGCGTCCGACTTCAGCCAGGTCACGATCTCGCGGTCCGTGAGTTTGAGCCCCGCGTCGGGCTCTGGGCTGATGGCTCGGAGCCTGGAGCCTGTTTCCGATTCTGTGTCTCCCTCTCTCTCTGCCCCTCGCCCATTCATGCTCTGTCTCTCTCTGTCCCAAAAATAAATAAACGTTGAAAAAAAAAATTTAAAAAAAAAAAAAAAAAGAAGAAGGAAAATAGGGGCACCTAGGTGACTCAGTCAGTTGAGCGCCCGACTCTATTTCAGCTCAGGTTGATTCCAGGGTCATAGGATCAAGCTCCAAGTTGGACTCCATGCTGAGAGTGGAGCCTGCTTAAGCTTCTCTCTCTCTCTCTCTCTCTCTCTCTCTCTCTCTCTCTGTCTCTCTCTCTCTGTCTCTTTCTCTCTCTCTTTCCCTCTGCCCCTCTTCCCCACTTGTGCTCTCTCTCTTAAAAAAAAAAAAAGATTGAAAAAATTGAACAAAATCCAGTACTCCGAATGGGGTAATTCCAAGAAGGGAGGGACTAAATAAACAAGGAAATTACTCCAGCGAGCCTGCAGAGCGAAAAAGAATTTCAAGAGACACAGACAGATGGGAATGGCACTCTAAGAGATGGGAACCTCATGAACAAAGGCACCGAAGAGTGAAATTGCAGACTGAGGTTGAAATACGGTGTACAGTTAGGTTTGATTTCTCAATCAATTTCTCAATTTCTGAAGAAAACATATTGTAGAGCATTTGCTGAATCACAGGAACCAAGGTGAGGAGTTCAAATTTATTTTAGTAAGTAAAGGAGCGTCTTAAAATGTTTCTGAGCAGAAAGTTGACCTATTCTGAATAGTACTTCAGAAAGAAGACATTAGCTACAGTGTTCAAGGGACTAGAGGGAATGTAGAGCAAGCAGGGAATTGTTTCCCAAGACTATTACAATCCAAGCAAGAAGCAATGAAGGTCTTCAAGAACTACTCATGAGTAAAAGCAAAAGAAAACAAACCAGGGATAGATGGTACTTCCTTACTTTAATAATGGATATCTATTAAAAATCTACATCAAACATCGCCTTAAGATCAAGAATATGACAAGGAGTCCTGCTATCATTGTTTTTATTTTAGATTGTCCTGGAGGCCCTATCTAATGCAGTGAGGCAAGAAAAAAGGAGTGAAAAGTATTTGTTGTAGAAAGAAGGAAACAGAACTCTCATTCTTTAAAGATGATAAGGGGCACCTAGGTGGCTCAGTCGGTTAAGCAACTGATTGTTGGTTTCGACTCAGGTCACGATCTCATGGTTTCATGAATTCAAGCCCCACATCTGGCTCTGCACTGGCAGCACAGAGCCTACTTGGGATTCTCTCTCTCCCTCTCTCTCTGCCCTTCCTCCACTCATACTGTGTCTGTCTCTCTCAAAATAAACTTTAAAAAACTTTTTAAGGGGCGCCTGGGTGGCTCAGTCGGTTAAGCGGCCGACTTCGGCTCAGGTCACGATCTCGCGGTCCGCGAGTTCGAGCCCCGCGTCGGTCTCTGTGCTGACAGCTCGGAGCCTGGAGCCTGTTTCGGATTCTGTGTCTCCCTCTCTCTCTGACCCTCCCCTGTTTATGATCTGTCTCTCCCTGTCTCAAAAATAAATAAAACGTTAAAAAAATTTAAAAAAAAACTTTTTAAAATAAAACCTACTCACAAATTTTTAGAAGACAGTTTACTAATATGCTTGAATGTATATATGGACTTAGAAATCCAAGAAGGAGACATAAATCTCTATACTTTTAAGACACAGAAGAGCAGCGTGAAAACGTTTTTATTAAAACAAAACAAAATAAAACAAAAAGCATTAGGGAAGCCTGGGTGGCTCTGTCAATTAAGTGTCCGATTCTTGATTTTGGCTCAGGTCATGATCTCACGGTTTGTGAGATGGAGCCCTGAGTTGGGCTCCACACTGACAACACAGAGCCTGGCTAGGATTCTCTCTCTCCCTCTCTGCCTTTCCCAACTTGCACTCTCTCTCTCTCTCTCCCCTCTCAAAATAAATAACTTAAAAAAAAAAAAGGCATGATAATCCTTTTCTCTGTGGATAGATCCATGTAAACTAAGAGTACATCAAAACATTCAGGAGTCTATGGGGCACCTGGATGGCTCAGACGGTTGAGCGTCTGACTTTGACTCAGGTCACAATCTCACAGTTCATGGGTTCAAGCCCTGCATCGGGCTCTGTGCTGACTGCATGGAACTTGTAGTCTGCTTCAAGTTCTGTCTCCCTCTCTCTTTGCCCCTCCCCCACCTCAGAAAATAAATAAGCATTTAAAAAAAAAATTCAGGAGTCTAGCCTACAAGATTTCGTAGCAAATGCACCACACCCTGAGAGCACTGGCACTGTGATCTGTGGAACACCCTAGACAGCCTCTCAGCTGGAAATTATAGCAAGAGCAGAGCTGATTCTGACCTTCATACAAAATCTGATACCAATGTAAGGGCAAGCAACAGAGAGGGAAAAAAACCCTCCACTTTCAAGTACAGCCCAGGATACAGCTACCTTCTCTATAGCAGTTCCCCAAATTAAACTTCAGCCCAGTGGGTTGCTAATAGTAAACACCAAGTAAACAGAGCCAAGTGTGCTTATTTACTGCAGGACTGTTGACGAGAGAGGTGGGGTTGTCTCCAAGATGCAGAGAATATGAGCAACACTTCCTGCATTTAATTGACAACAAACCCTTTTATCAAAGAACTTGTGTCCTAGCGAAACTGCAATTTAGGAAATGCAGTTCATCTGGACATTTTCAACTCCTGTTAGGAACCAAAATGTAGATGTGACACAACAAATGGTTAAAAGCAAAGACTCTAGGACCACGCTGCCCTGGTCTGAATCCTAGGTCCACAACTTACTTACACTTGTGTGAGCAAGTGTAACTTACCTCTTGAGCAAGTAACTCGAGCAAGTAACTTAACCTCTCTGTGCTCTAGATTCCTCATCTGTGGAATGCAGAGAGGACTTGTGATAATTGTGGTTACCTCACAGGGTAGCACTGAGGGTTAAAGTAAATGAATGAACATTCAGTAAAGCGTTTACATAAGTGTTTGTTAAGTGTAGCAGATTTTGCTATATGCTGTCACCACTCAGAATTACAATAGTTTGCGATTGGGGAAGAGTATAACTTCATTGGTCTAAGAAGATAATTACTCTTAATCTAATGGGTGCATAAACGTCTGTGAGAAGAACAGTAATACATACATTGTCTGTAGTTCTGCTAATCAAGATACTCTATTACCTGATATTTATACTGAACACACTATTGCCTAAGGTTGTGTTTGGGAAAGGGTGGGCCAGGGAGAATAGAAAATAAAAAAGGGACTATTCTTAACTTTAAAAACATTGAGAAATTTTCTTTAAATATAGTCCTCCTCAACATCCAAGTTGAAAGGCACCTTCTCTCCAACCTCCCTTACTCACTTTCCAAATAAGTTACATCTTCTGGAAGGAAATTTAGTGCTGAAGAAATTCTGCTAGAATTAAGCCATTTTACAGGATTGTCTTCCGACCTCTCCTCCCTCAAAACAGGCAAGACCAACAGACACGAGGCTACCGTTATACACTGAGGCGCCTTTGACACATGCAATATTGCTCACTAAACAGTTCTCACCCATGATGGCAAAGTCTTCCAGGAAACTTCCAAACCATCAGAAAAACGTTGTGTTAAATATGGCTTAAGTTACCTATACTTCACTTCAAAAATGAATTCACTGCCAAATAGGACACTCATATATTCCTGGAGGCTGTAGGGATTGGTTTCTATAGAAAGCAACAGGATAATATTTAATAAGATCAAGTAAAGTATTCCTTGCATTAGAATGCAACCTCTAGAAAAAACTCAACAAAAGAAAACAGCAGGGATGTTCACTAAACCATCACCCAGACTAAGGGGACGCTGGAGGTCTGAATGAGAAACCAGAGGGATTAGCAAACTGTGATCTATCAGCCCCAATGGACACTTAAATCGTCACTGAAAATTACAACCACGAATATATTACAAAACATGGAAAATCGTTTACGGAGTAAACTTAAGTAAAAAGGGGGAAAAAATGGAGTGCCTGTGTGGCTCAGTCGGCTGAGCATCCGACTTCAGCTCAGGTCATGATCTCACGGTTTGTGAGTTTGAGCCCCCATCGGGCTCTGGGCTGACAGCTCAGAGCCTGGAGCCCGCTTCGGATTCTGTGTCTCCCTCTGTCTGCCCCTCTGCTGCTTGTACTGTCTCTCGCATTGTCTCAAAAATAAATAAACGTTAAAAAAAAAATTTTTTTAAGGGGGAAAAAAAAGCATAAATGTATCCAGGGTTGGAAGTACATTTTTTTAAAATGCTAAGTGTCAATGAAAGGAAAAAGGATATGAAAATTAAAATGGACAATGTAGGGTGGTGAGGTTACGGCTGGTTTTGTGTTGTTGGGCTTGCACGTTACATCATGGCGATTTTGCCTTTGCAAAGGAGGAAAAATCAATTCTGTGTCAACCCTGACCAACAGGAGCACAGGAGGGGTGGGAAAGAGATTTCCCAGCACAGAACCAACTCCCGCTTCAAAGAGCTGTGTGGCCTTCACCTGCAAGGCGACCTCACACACACACACACACACACACACATACACACACGTACACACCAGGACAAAGAGGCACCTGCTAGCGACCAGGAAGGCGCTTCCCGGGTTTCCCACAACAGCGCCTCCTCCCACCAGCGGGCCTCCTAATGCGCGCTTTTGTTCACGGGGTGGAGGGACCTCATTAGCTGGCGCCCGTGCTAAAGGGAAATGCGTTTCCAGGACCAGAGGTCTCGTCATTCCTAGCATTAGCAACAGAATGCAGACAGAAGGTAAGTGGCAGATTTGCGAATCACTGGGGTGGAACTTAAAAACCACCTTCCAGGGAGGCCGAGCCCAGCAGTGGGGCGGCCCTGGGGCCCGGTCTCCAGGACACTGCGGTGGCAGCTGGGCAGCAGCGGAGCACCGCGACCTTCTTCAAAGACGACGCGGCGTGTCCCCCCGTGGGTGTTCCCAATGTCACCCACTGCAAGCGCATCCCAGCCCGCTGCCGTTAATGGCCAGGACTGAATTACATGACGCCGGCCGGGCGGCAACACTCAATGTACCAGTACTTGGGGGGGAGTGGGGAGTGACAGCAGAGAGAGGGACCGGGCTATAGCACACATCCCGCCCCGGGGCTTTTCCCGACACTATTCAAGACAGAAATATGTAAAGCAGCTATGCAGAACAGCAAAATAACTTAAGATAAAGAAGCAAATTTTACACGTGCAGTGTAGACAGATCCTGCCGCAGCGTCAAGGTAATGATGTCCCTCTGCAAGGTGTCCCTGAACGCAACTGGACGTGCTTTCTCTTTAACTCCAGCAAGGCTTTGTTTCCTCTTCTCTTTGGACACTCCCAGCAGGCTAATTTTCTCTTCTTTTCTTTTCTTTTCTTTTTTTTTACTTGCCTTCTTTTCTTGGATTATATATATGGTCATTGACAGCAGAGATCTTGTCTTACTTATCACACAATAAACCCTCAATATATCAAAGTGGAATTAAAATTAATAAATGCAAAAACAGTGTGTCGGCAGCACGGAAAAGATTCGTGCGACGCTGTCCAACAGAAATGCAATGGCAACGATGAATGCAAGCCACACGTGTAACCTTAAATTTCCTAGTAGTGGCATTTTAAAAAGTAAAAATGGGTCGCCTGGGTGGCTCAGTGGGTTATGCATCTGACTCTTGATTTTGGCTGGGGTCAAGAGGTCAGGCATTTGTGAATTTGAGCCTCGTGTTGGGCTCTGCACAGACAGCATGGTGCCTGCTTCGGAGTCTCTCTTTCCTTCTCTCTCTGCCTCTCCCCTACTTGTGTGTGGGCATAAGCGCGCTCTCTCTCTCTCCCTCAAAATAAATAAACTTAAAAAGAAAAAGTAAAAGTAAAACGGGGAAAATCATTTTTATCATTTCAAAATGTAATGACTACACAAAATTGAGATAGTTTACATTTCCGTTTTTTTTGTCCTAAGTCTTCAAAAGCCCATGTACATGTTACATCTACTGCACTCCCCGACTTGAACCAGCCACACTCCAAGTGCCGGATAGCTGTGTGACGCGAGTGGCTTCCATACTGGACAGCAGAGAATCACAGTGAGGTCCAAAAGTTTACCTTCGCTCTTTAAAAAAGTAAACGTTCATAGTAATAAAGAACTCACTTAGTTTCAAGTTTTCCATGAATGTATATACTACCTCTTTATATTTGCTTTTTAATAGCACTAAAGAAATATTAAATACATGTATATTTTCCCCTTTACAAGCTCTTTTGGATAAATGTCTAGACCAGAAAATACAGTTTAAAAACAGATCCTCAAACCGATTTTTATCAAGAGTCGTATTTATTAAGAAACATTTAACAAGCAAATGAGCAAGCAAGTGCTGTTACTCTAGGATACAGTACTTTGGGTGTTTCTTTCCCACTTGTTTGAACAAATAATTAGTAGGTTGTGTTGTTCAGTAATTATTACCAAAGAGCTAAACACTTCCCTTCTAAAGTCTGTTTTTCACAAATATTATATAAATAAACTATTAGTAGTTAGGAGGCTCTGATGCTATATAATGGCATTAGTACAAGGGACCAAAAAAGCCAGAAGCCTCCCCTGAAAGCTCCTCCCACCCACTGGGTGGGTGAGTTTGCTCAAGTAACCAGACAGCACGTGGCTAGGGCATCGATACCCATATCCCAATCCTGAACCTAGCCAAGTGTGGAGGCTCACATGGTCTTTCTACTTTCCTTACCTCACCATGCCCCCATCCCACAGCCCAGTCTCTTCTGGACCTTGAGACCAGCCCACCTGGGCCTGAATCTGTGGAGCTAGCCTAATTTACCCACTCAGCAGCATGCAGACAGGAGACAGAAAAACAGCTCCTAGGAGCCAGCCCAGGAATCCATATCTGCAGAGGTCAGCTTACCACCAAGGCCAGATACAGGAAGGAATTGATTGCCTCTCATGGGATCCTGCCCACCAGTGACCAGGACTGACAGGTCTGGACACTGCCCAGTCAGACCGGAATTTGGTCCTCTCTATGAGGCAGGAGGTGGCTATGAAAGAGAAGCAGAAGTCCCTTCTCCCAAGACTATCCAAAGTTTCTGATGTCACTTGGAGTTATTATTTAACCAGGTTCCCAGATGAAGATCAATAATCTCTGAGGAGTGAGGTGCCAGACAGGTGGTTCAGAAAAAATCTATGATATAACCTCCTCAAAGAATTGAAGCAGACCTCTCTTCGTTTCCTCATGAGGCAAAACAAGACCTGGAAATGGGAGAGATCGCTCTGTGACAGAGCACAGGAAAGGAAGGGACTGTCAGTCCAGAATTGTGTAGCCAAGACCTTTAAGTAAATTAAAGATCTTCTAAAATAGTATTATTGATGGGCAGCTCTTATGACCATACACTGCAGCCTAGGAAGTTAAAGCATAAATTACTGGGATTTTTTTTTTTTTAATTTGCACTTTTTATCCATCTCCCTTCAGAGATTTTTTTTTCTTTTTGTTTATTTTATTTTTGAGAGAGAGAGAGAGAGAGAGAGAGAGACAGAGCGTGATTGGGGGAGGGGCAGAGAGAGGAGACACAGAATCTGAAGCAGGCTCCAGGCTCTGAGGTATCAGCACAGAGCCCAATGCAAGACTTGAACCCACAAACTGTGAGATCGCGACCTGAGCCAAAGTCAGCCCTTAACTGACTGAGCCACCCAAGCGCCCCTTTTTTTCTTTTTAGTGAGAAAAGGCATAAGAAACATAAAAAGACAACTACAAGCCTTTTTCCTTAAAGTAGTATGTTGCAGTGAATTCTGTTCTCACATGTATATTTTTTCCCTTCAGCTCTGTTGGATTTCTTTTCCGGTATTCAATTCACACCAAGGACAGGTATTCATTGACTAAAAAGGTAATAAATACTACTACACCTAGAAACACCTAAAAGTATTGCTGTGAATGTACTTGGCACCAATCTGATAAGGGCGGTATTGAGCTCGCAAGACAAGTGAGTGATACATCTGCCTGCTTTCCTGGTGTTTACACAAGCCAACTAAAGCCAGGGGGAAAGCAGCAGGGAAAAACTGTAACACGGAAATCTCTTTAAACAGCTTTTCTGGATGACACCGCAATGCTGGCACTGGTTTATTAGAAAGGGTAAGTGGGACGTGACCATTGTTAAGGGACATGGGCTGGAAATCTTGATTAGCCTGACTGCCCTGTGTTTCTTCTGTCCCACAGGACTCCACAGCAAAAGCCTCCCTTCTTGTTTCAAGGTCGATACGTATGAGCATTTCTTTTTCTCCTCACTTGTAATCAATAGCACCTAGTATTCTGATTTGAGCAAACCAGCTGTAGAATAAATTTATGAAGCAATAGGGGGAAATATGGGTACTTGACATTAAGGAATTGCTCATATTTTAGTTGTGATGATGTCATTGAGGTTTTAAAAGAGAACTGATATGTTAAGGATAAAATGATGTGAGATTTCACTTTAAAACAATCAGGTGATTTGGGGAGGAATGGTTAGGGGAGTATAGAAAAAATAAATCTGGCCATTTGTTGATGATGGTTAAAACTGGTTGACAGCTTCCTGGGGGTACATTTTGTTATTCTTTCTACTTTGGTGTACATTGGAATCTTATATAATAAGTTACTTAAAAGAGTACCTAATAATCAGAGGGCAAGGTGCTAAGCTCTTTCTAGGGTTTTTTTGAGAGGGTTATTTTATCCCTTCTCAACTTACAACTGCCCAACAGATATCACAGGCCATTCAATGTTAGCACCAAGAAGAAAAGCATCCACCCTATTTTTCTTGAAGACTACAAACTTGGCCTCTATCTTTCGCTGCCTCAAGAGAGAAATTTAGCTTTTGATCACCTCCAAGAAACAACATCCTTTAGGATATTGAAACTGACAGGAGACAGCCTACAAAATCGTATGGTTTACATTAAAAGTCTGAAGGCATTGCTGTGTTCTGGATCTACGGGTTAACAGTGCATGACAGAACACATACTCTTGGTAAGAATTTAATTTAGCTCAGGTATGAAGGATGCCTTATGAGACAAACTGGCAGCGATTCCATCTGGTAGACAGAGAGATGAGAGTATAAAACAGGACAACTTACCATCTCTGAATTGCTCTCTCTCAAAAACTATGGCTGCCTTAAAATCATCTATACCCTGTTACCCACCAGTCCCAATTCTGGGGATGTATTCTAAAACAACAATCTGGCAAGTGCACAAAAAGATGTGTGCACCAATGTTTATCACACTTTTGTCTATAACAGAACGAAAAACAAGCAGAAAAACCCAAATGTCTAACACTAGGAAATGGTTAAAGTATTGATTGATATGTAATGCAATTATATGCAACCTTTACAAATGCTACTATCTGAATATACCGTTAAGCAAAACAGTGGGTTTCAAAACAGATTTTAAAAAAACCCTATCTGTGTTTTAGAACAAAGTATGGTTGTTTTATAGAATGGAAAAGAGCTGGGATATACAAGGAAATGTTAACAATAGTATTTTCTAAAAGTCTGGGTGGCTCAGTCGGTTGAGTGTCTGACTTCAGCTCAGGTCGTGATCTCACGGTTCGTGAGTTCGAGCCCCACATCGGGCTCTGTGCTGATCGCTCAGAGCCTGGAGCCTGCTTCAGATTCTGTGTCTCTCTCTCTCTCTCTTCCCCTCCCCCACTTATGCTCTCTCTCTGTCTCTCAAAAATAAATAAATGTAAAAAAATTTTTTTTTACAAAACTATTTTCTGGTTTGTAAAAGTAAAAGTGCTTTTTACCACCTTCTTCATGCTTTTCTGCATGGTCTGAATTTTTTTTAATAAGCATGGAATATACCAGAAGCCCTGAAGAAGGTATTGCATTTAAGACAGTAACAGTAAAACCATGAGGATGTCCTAAGTAGGAAAAACAAGTTACCAGAGCTGGAGAAAGGTCAAGGTAAAAATCCAAGCAAATAACTCCAGGGTCTACCATCTAACAGCTTAGGACAGTCAGCATTCTTTTATTTCCTTCAAAAGATATCTGGTACTGAGCATCTACTCTGTTCCAGGCACTGTTCCAGGCCTTAGAGATGTTAATAAATGGCACACATTTCCTGCTCTCAAACGGTTTTCAGTCTACTTGGAAGAAAGGACGCATACACCCAAATAAATGAAACACGGTAACTGGGGGAGGTCAGCTGGGAGTTGTCCATGGATATGGGGTGCATAGGAGGAAGTGTCTAATCTGGCAAGGTGGAAGGGGAGAGGGACTAGTCGGAAAAGTTTCAGGGGAGGCACTACTGGATGAGATTCTAAAAGCGAATGGATGCTTGCAATTTAGCTACAATTTGAGAACAGTCACCCCAGGCATGTGGGATGTGAGCAGCTGGGGTAAGGAGGGGGAGACTTAGCCACCTCATCATTTGGGGGAATGGAAGCACAGATGGAACACGGGGTGAGGGGAGAGGTCAGGAAGGTAGGCAGGCCCAGAATACAGAAGGTCTCAAATGCCCCACTGAATCATCCAGCTTCCAGATGACCACTGTAGTCAGGCTCCCCTGAGCTGTCTTCTCAACCACGCCTGACTTTAAACTTGCAGAGTCCAGTGTTAGCAAGAATCCTACTAAGGCAGTTTAGAGAGAATCCCACGCCCCCACCCAATATCAATATCTCATCACCCCTGATACTGCATAATCTAGATCTCGATTCCTTGATATCTGGCCTGCCTTCCGCAAGAATCCTGTTAGGTCATTTTAGCAAGAATCTCCCCCTACCCTTGATGTCTCCTCTTGGTAACTGTCCATCCACCTACCCACCCACCCCCATAACCTGTTCTACTTGGAGTTGAGCCCGATTTCTCTCGCCTATGGCAACAGTACTGATACCTATCACAATAATCTTAACTATTTTTACAAGTGTCAGAATAATTTTTTCTTTAACACAACCTGAAGGCACCAGAGAACCTGTGATGAAGGGTCTGGGCTCTCCCAAGATTAGTCAGTCTGACAAGAAGACATAGAAATAACCACTGGTGGGTCTTACAAAGCGGACATTTTCTGAATGCCTGCTATATGCCAGGCACTGCGCTCGGCACTGGATGTGCATTCGCTCTTGTGACCATCACAATAACCCTACAAGGTGGAGAGTTATATTAGCCCTATTACAGGCCAGGAACTGCAACTTAGTAAGGTTTAGCAGTCTGTCCAAGTCCATACAGCTAAGAAGGTGCAGAGCTGGGAGCTGGTCCTGGGCTGTGTGTGACTCATACCCACATCTGGGGAGTACTGTGAGGAATCAACACTCCATATTCTCCCACGTTCTCTGCAATATCAACAAATAACAGCAAATGAAACAAGTCAATTCCTACTGAGAGGAACTTGGTTGACATGCAGCAAACGGGTTAAGGGAGGAGCTTTTTCAGCCACAAAAATAGGACCTTATAAAAAATCCAAGAGAAATAAGGTGAAATTGGATCTGTCGAGGGGGTATTTTTTTTTAACTCAAGTGAAACCATTAGGGAGTAGGCAGTTTTGTTTTTGCTTGTTTAATAAGTAGACACAGGTGAGAAAGCTGAGGCAGGGACTCAAGGGAACCCAAAGGTGGGGGAGGTTTCCTATTTTGAATGGGGGAGAAAAGCCAAAAATGGAAAACACTGTCATTAAATAGGGGAGTTGGGCCAGACACGCACAGGTGGAGGCAGAGGGAAATCCCCAATGATACCCAAGTTATTTAAGGAAATGCAGAAACTGGCATTGATGGAGACTTGGTTCTGTGCAGGGAGCAAGGAAAGAAAGAAGCCTCAATCAAGATACACTTACAAAGCAACTAGACAAGCACTGTGAAGGAGGCAAAGACCCATGAAACAGACACACCCTCTCCCTCTCGCCTATATATGATCATTGCAAATAAAAGGATCAGCGGATATGGTCTAAAAATAAACAGACTGTGAGCTCTGCCTTCATGGATGGTTAGGAATTTCACAAATAAGATGAAAAGAGAGGCTATTCCAAGCAAGAATGCATAAGAACAAACGCCTAAGAAATAGGCCTACAGGAAGAGTTTTCAGGACATAGCGTTAAGGGCAGTAATTTTAGGAGGCAAAGCTAATTCTGAAAATGAGAAAAATTACAGGCAGATAGGAAACATGGGGGATAATTAGCACTGATTGAGCATTTTCTCTCTACTAGATGCTGTTTTGACCCCTTCGTTTCATTTCATTCTAACAGCCCTGTGAGATAAGTAATTATATCTCCATTTCAAATATGATCAAACTGAGACGCAGAAAAGTTAAACAACTTGGGGGAAAAGCCCCACAGCTAGCCAGGGAATCCACACTCAGCTCTGTCTGACTCTCCCTCCTACCTGCACCAACCCCATTCACTTAGGTGGTACCAACTGCATACGTGCCGGGAACAGCAAGCGGCCTCTGTGTCACCTACTAGATGACAGCTACTTCCTTGTGTCCACTCCTTCCAGCGTTTCAGGGGGTATGTTTACTGGAAACCACTGATTCATTTTCAAGTGATGTAAACATCTCTGAATTTAGGGCACAGAAGAATGAAGGACTGATAATTCTCGACATTATTAAACACTATTAGTGCTCACTTAAACGAAGTGACTGAACAAACCCTTTATAATCCTGCCTTCAAATATGACTGCTGTTGGGAAGGAATACAAAATGATACAACCACTTTGAAAAACAGTTTGGGGGGCGCCTGGGTGGCGCAGTCGGTTAAGCGTCCGACTTCAGCCAGGTCACGATCTCACGGTCTGTGAGTTCGAGCCCCGCGTCAGGCTCTGGGCTGATGGCTCGGAGCCTGGAGCCTGTTTCCGATTCTGTGTCTCCCTCTCTCTCTGCCCCTCCCCCGTTCATGCTCTGTCTCTGTCTGTCCCAAAAATAAATAAAAAAACGTTGAAAAAAAAAAAAAAACAGTTTGGCAGTTTCTTAGAGTTAAACATATAGTCACAATATGATCTAGCAATCCCAAAACTGATATCATCTCGGTATTTACCCAAGAGAAATAAAAATTTGCCCTCACACAAAAACATAAACGCAAAGGTTTATAGCAGCTTTATTCATCATCATTCCACACTGGAAACAACCCACAAGTCATTCACTGGGTGAATGGATAAACAGACCTTGTTATATCCATCTAGTAGACTACCTCTAAGCACTAAAAAGAAATACACTATTGATACATGCAACAACAAAATAAATCTCCAAGAGTTCTTAAGTAAAAGACACAGGTTCAAAAAGATCCTTAATATGTGATTCCATTTTTATGACAGTCTGGAAAAGGCAAAATTATAGAGAGGAAGAAGAAGTGGTTGCCAGGGGTTAAGAGAGGGGAGAAGGTTTGACTACAGAGGGGTGGTACAGAGGGGTGGCATGAGGGCTTCTGGGGGGGTAGGGAGTGGTAAACAAAACTGTTTTGTATCGTGAGTATGGCAGTGTGTGGTAGGCAGAGTGATGGCCTCAAAAGATGTTCACACGCTAATTCCTGGAAATCTGTGAATATGTGAATGTTACAGGGTAAAAGGGACTTTGCAGATATAATTAAGGTTGCTAATCAGCTGACCTTAAAATAGGGAGATTAGGGACACCTGGGTGGCTCAGTTGGTTAAGCGTCTGACTTCAGCTCAGGTCATGATCTCACGGTCTGTGAGTTCGAGCCCTTCGTCGGGCTCTGTGCTGACAGCTCAAAGCCTGGAGCCTGCTTCAGATTCTGTGTCTCCTTCTTCTCTCTGTCCCTCCCCCACTCAGCACTCTATCTCTGTCTCTTAATAACGAATAAATGTTAAAAAAATAAAAAAAATTAAAAAATAAAATAAAATAAAATAAAATAGGGAGATTATCCCAGATTATCTGGGTGGGCTCACTACAATCAGATGGACCCCTCAAGTGGGAGAGGGATGAAGAAGGGTCAGTGAGAAAGACATGCCATGGAAGTTGCAGGAGAGGATGAGAACCACGAGACGGACTAACTTATTGCTGGTTTTTAAGACAGAGAAGAGGAGCCCGTGACTAGAGCCTGAGAGTGGCCTTTAGAAGCGGAGAAGAGCCAGGACTGACAGCCCTTACTCCTACCAACATAAGGATTCTGCCACCAATCTGAATGAGCAAATAAATGGAAAAGAACTGGAAAAGAACATGGCCCTGCCAATAGTTTGGTCTTGACCTTATGAGACCCTAAACAGAGAAACCAGCTGATCTGATGGACTCCTGACCTATGGAAACTTTGTGATAATGAACTTGCATAGTTTTATACCCTTAAACTTGTGATCATTTGTTACAGCAGCAAAAGAAAACTAATACGGCATTGCTACACAACTCTATATTGTCAAAGTCCCTCCCATAGAACTACTGTGTATAAGTTAAACATGAAAAAATTTTAGGGACACCTGGGTGGCTCATTGGTTAAGCATCAACTTTGGCTCAGGTCATGATCTTGCAGTTTGTGAGTTGGAGCCCTGCATCAGGCTCTGTGCTAACAGCTCAGAGCCTGAAGCCTGCTTGGGATTCTGCTCCCTCTCTCTCTCTGTGCCCCCTTCCCCCCCCCCCCCACTCACACTCTGTCTCTCTCTCTCAAAAATAAATAAACATTTAAAAAAGTTAAAATGAAAAAATCTTAATGTTCATGTTTTTAAAGACCATTACTATGGACAAAAAAAAAAAATTCTAGCCATATTTCTTTACTTTTTGAGTCCTTAACGTCCACAATGATAACTCCAACTTGGAATTTGGTCTCTGTCCTGGTCCTTCCTTTCTCGCCCATCTACTGTCCAGAACTAATCTGAGATCCTGCAGGCTGAGGCCACTTTCCATACCACTGACCAGCTCAGTGGTCACGGCTGATGTTTTGCCTTGGCTCTCAGAGAGGTCAGAACTTAATGCTTTCCTAGGACTTTGAATAAGAGGAAAGTCCCAAGTGAGCAAACTGAAGTGTCAACATCCATTTCAAAGAACTTACTGGGAACTCTCCAAAACAGAGTTTCCATCAATACAGATACATCAAAACCAATAGTCAGAGCCATAAGTAGTGGCTGACTCACCAGGATTTTCAGCAGCTAATGGAGGAGTACTTCAAGAAATGCTATAAATCCAATATTTTTCTCTGAAGAATTAATTTATGTGGAGTCCCTTTTCTAATCACTAGGTCATCGCCACCCTCTACTTCCATCTCACTGCCAGTGTCAACAGCTTTCCTACTATTTAACAAAGCTGAGAGTAGTACTTTCCCAATTTTCTTAAGGCATTTAAGTATAGTATATGCTGTCTTACCAGGTCTGCTCAAAGGAATAGCACTTCTCTTTGAAACTGTTTTTTTACTGAGAACAAACTGAGGGTTGATGGGGGGTGGGAGGGAGAGGAGGGTGGGTGATGGGTATTGAGGAGGGCACCTTTTGGGATGAGCACTGGGTGTTGTATGGAAACCAATTTGACAATAAATTTCATATATTAAAAAAAAAAAAAAAAGAAACTGTTTTTTTAACTACTCCCTAGGCCAATTAAGGGCCCACAAAACAAGTTAAATATACCAAAGTAAAGATTTCTAGATTCAACAAAGAGATCAATAAATACTTAAGTGCTTTCTATGGGCAAGGCCCTGGGAAATACTGCCCATAGCTTACAATGTCATTACGTATATGATAAAACTAATAATAATCCAAGACAAAGAAGTCACAAGATCTTGTGCAAAATAATGCTTCAGGGGTTCAAAGTGGGGAGGACTGTGGCTGGGCTGCTCAGAAAAAGAAAGCTTTACACAGGAGCTGAAAAATGCAAGGATGGTGGAGATACTTCCTCTAAGGCAGGACATTTTCTTAAAAAGAAAAATCTAGGGGCGCCTGGGTGGCGCAGTCGGTTAAGCGTCCGACTTCAGCCAGGTCACGATCTCGCGGTCTGTGAGTTCGAGCCCCGCGTCAGGCTCTGGGCTGGTGGCTCAGAGCCTGGAGCCTGTTTCCGATTCTGTGTCTCCCTCTCTCTCTGCCCCTCCTCCGTTCATGCTCTGTCTCTCTCTGTCCCCAAAAAAATAAATAAAAACGTTGAAAAAAAAATTAAAAAAAAAAAAAGAAAAATCTAGAAACTATACCTGCAAAATCTCCCTTTTAGCATACATCTCCATAAAAATTGAACAGAACCTTTTTTTAAGGTATTTTACCTATTTAAGGTATTTTACCTAATGTTACCTATATATTTAAGGTGTTACCTTATTTTTTTAAGGTATTTTACCTATTCACCTAAGGTATTTCTCACTCTGCCCTAAAGCTTTTCTCTTCTGTTGCTCCAAATTTCCTCCACCTCTTCTTGAATCCACACCACGCTGGCTCTTCTCTCTTCACCTGCTCCTGCCTTATTTTATTTTTTTAAAGTTTATTTATTTATTTTGAGACAAAGAGAGCATGCAAGTAGGGGAGGAGCAGAGAGATGGGGAGAGAGAGAGAGAGAGAGAGAGAGAGAGAGAGAGAGAGAATCCCAAGCAGGCTCCACACTGTCAGCACAGAGCCCGACATGGGGCTCAATCTTATGAACTGTGAGATCAAGACCTGAACCGAAATCAAGAGTCCAAGGCTTAACCGACTGAGCTACCCAGGAGTCCCATTTTATTGTAATTTTATGTCAGCTCCACATCCAGCATGGAGCCCAACACAGGGCCTGAACTCATGACCTTTAGATCAAGAACTGAGCTGAGATCAAGAGTTGGACACTTAACCGACTGAGCCACACAGGGACCCCGAACAGAACTTTAAAGAAAAAAAAAATTGACCTTAGTTTCAAAAACAAAAGAAATTTCTGGGATTCTGAATTTAGACTAACAGCTGACTCCACAGAAATTCATTCTTTACACGGCTCTGCTGGGAGTGAAGAAGACTGACATTGCTGGACGGTTCTGGCCTTCTTTGGTCATCCTCACAATCTACACCTCTACAAGCAAGGAAAGAGATGCCCACCCAAGGCAGTCTCCACCTGCAACTGAACCATATGGGCTGGTTGCAACTGAATTGGCTTGGGAGCCGTTCTGCTCAGTGTACAAAACGGGTTACAGGCTGCTAGAAAGGTCATTTCCATTAGTTACACATTATTAATCAGGAATAGGAAGGGTCCTGGCACATGCCAACCCTAGTCCCCCTTCAATGTCTAGCAGTCCTCTGTTTTGGATTCACTCTCACCAAAAGTGCAAAAGAATGTTCATAGCAGCTATGTCCATATTAACCCCAAAGTGGAAACTATCCAAGTATCTACTGACAGTTAATGGATGAATAAGCCATGGTGTATTCATACAACGGGACACGACAGAACAATGAGCAGGAGAAAACTGCTGTTACACACCACCCCATGGAGGAATTTGACAAGCATAATGTTGACTGCAAGAAGCCACACACAAAAGCAAACATACTCTATGGTTTTACGTATATAAAGTTTATTAACAACAACAACAACAATGAGCAAAGCTAATCTATGGCAGAAGTCAGAATAGTGGTTACCCTGAGGCAGAGGGAGTTAATAACCGGGAACGACACTAATGGGACCTCTGGGGTCCTGAAAATGTGTTTCTTAGTCTGAGAAATGGTTACAGGGGAGTGATTACTTTATAAAAGCTCGCTAAGCTGTACCCTTATGATAACACTTTATGAATGCTTTTTTCTATTAAAAAAAGAACCAAACTTATCCTGAAGAAAATTCAAAACCGCTGTATTAAAAAGTATTATAGTAAGATAATCAAAAATTTCCCTTTACAGTTGAAGAGTTACATGTGTATTCACACCCACAACTGTTAGTTTAAATTACTCATAGAGTGACTTTGTTTTAATGTATTTAGTTAATCACATGTATACTTAGATGTGAAATAAACATGGTTCTTAGGATCTCCACCTTGCACACAGATCACTCTTAAAAGACTGAGAAAGAGAAGGAGGAGCAGGAGGAGAGGTAGAGGAAGAACAAAAATAACAACTTCTTCAGGCTTTTCTTTAAAACCTCTGGAAAAAAAAAAATAGGGTCACCAGAACATGTTCTAGTGCTGCATAACTATTTGTTAAAAAATTGTTACAAGGTAAGGGGCAGGGATGAGATGTCCCCAGTAACTCCGACTCTATCTAAACTACAGCCTGGCTCAGGAAATAGCAAATCTGACTGTAGGCTGATCCCAGCTGAGAGATGTAACCCAAACAAGCTACTATCTGCCCCATGTACTGGCAGCAGATATGTCACTATCACCTATCCTGCCATTAAGTATAGAATTCCCCTCTTCATCAATAATTGTAGCATAAGTCTTCTCTTCAATTTAACACTAAGCAAAGAGAAAAGCCCCCTTTCCTGCCCTGATAGGTCAGCTCCTAGAATAAACGCATGCCATTTGGAGGTCATGGTTTCCTGATGACTGTAAAAATGGGAAGGGGAGAAGAGGTCGTCAAAGGGAGCTGCCTTCCTAAGGGAGGGACAAGATGAAGCCCCTGGGCAAAGGCCAGAGCATTGCCTCAGTTACCCTTTCAGGGAGAACACCCGCCTACCGCCTTACCGCCTACCAATCCGGCTAGCACCTGCTAGTCCCTCGGGCCCTTCTCAGGGACTGCGGCACAACCTTGGTGAAGATGCTGGGGGCCGCTTGGCCGGCAAACGTCAGCCTCTGGTGCTTGAGAAAGGCTTGGCGGACGCTGGCAGGGACCCTCCAGAAACTGTCACCTGTCAATCACTTGACCTAAATACACCAGCCACTGGGGGGAATCGGAGGGAGGGGGTTAGCCGGAGCATGCTCAGTAATCTGGATGACATCACTTAATCAATGCCGGGGACGGGAAGGCTGCATCAGCAGCCTCGAGCGGGCTGCCAGGAATATGTCAGCGGGGACCGGGAGGCTCCCATTAACTCGGTCCCTCCCCACGCGGCTCGCATACAAAGAGGGCACCGTCAGCTACACACGCTGGGGACAACGGGGGGTGAAAGGGCGGGGGAAAGGCTGGTTTATTTCATTTGACATACCGCTTTAAGAACTAAAACCCAATGGTATTCCCTGCCCCCACCAGCAGTCCCGGCTGCAGAAAGGGAGCCAAGTGGGGGGAAGGGAAGGGAGGAGGAAAGGAAAGGTAGGACGGGAGATCAAGCGAAGGGGGGGGAGGGGGGACCCAGCCACACAAAGTAACTTCTACTCTTGGCAGACAGGGGCTATATGGATGTGCTCTGGGCCCCCTAGTCCCACAGATGTGGGCACACAGCCTACTCTCCACCCAGCGCGAAGCACATCTGAGGGTCTGCGGACACCAGGTGGGGGGTCGCCTCATTGGGGAGGGGTCAGTGCCGGGGACCACGTCCAGGGTAGCTTGGGTTGAGAGGAAGCAGAAGACACACCAGGCCTCCCGGGAACACCAAGGCCACCAGTGTTCCCCACACCCCCAGCCTTCTGCACGCAGAGCAAGGTGAAACGCCGCGGGGAGCCGCGTCTACACCGCGTGGGAGCTCCGAACCAAGGCTAGGATTTTTCCAGTACCTTTTTTTCTTTTGCTTTTGCTAAGGTCGTGAGAAGAACAGGTAGTGTTCGATAAATCGAACTGATGCCTGGAACCATATATGGAGTGCAGAGATCATACTTTAAGGGGAGCCTGGGCACCCCGCTTGAGGGTAACCGAAACACCCTACCCACGCGGCGTGGCTAGGGCGGGGAACAATAGGCCCACGAGGGCCCCCACCCCGCGAACAATGGCGGCGCCGAACCCTTCCTCGCCCCCCACCTCCACTCTCGACACCTGGGCCCGCCCGCTGCCCCCAGTGGCCCCTCCACCAGCCCGGGAGCGAAAATGTAGGGCGTAGGGGAGAGGGTTTCTCTTCAAGTCCACGCGAGAAGGCAGCCCTGCGGGGATGTCCGAAGGGGTGGCCGAACACCTCTGCCGTCTGGGGCGTTCGGGCGCCCAGCTGCGGCGCGAAGCAGCCGGGGAACCCACACGTCCCGGACACTTACCCCAATCACCACGGTCTCATCGCCTTTAAATTTTGGGATGAATTTGTCCCCTCGGAGAATCTCCGCTTCGTTGAGGGGCCGGAACCGGCACATCACTTTGATGCTGCATTCGGCTGGATCCGCCATCTCGGCTGGCGGCAGGGAGGGGGCGCGGGGATGGGTGGGGGGCCGGGGCTCAGTAAGACGAGGGAGGAGGCCGCGAACCGCACCGCCTGCAGCGAGGCCGCCTCCTGCAGCCTCCAACGAAGCTTCTCAGCAGGTCATCGCGAACTCGGCGGGCTGGGCGCCTCCGGCCGTTCCGAAACCGGGTAGGTTTCTATCAGCCAGCCTCCCGCCCCGCCGGCTGCAGACCTGCCTTCCCTGGCCTTGCCCTGGCCCGGCGCTGCTCCCCGGGCCCACCTGCCCGCGACCACGCGGCCGGCGGACGAGGCGATGCGCAGGGAGCGAGCCTCGCCCGGCTCAGACCTCCCGGGCTCCTGCGCGCCCAGCCATCCTGCATCAGCACCAGCGCGCTCGGCCGCCTCCCCGGCCCGCCCCTTGGCCCCGCCCACCCCCGGCTCGCCCCGGGACGGTGACGTCACTGCGGAGATCCGCCCCGCCCTCGCCCCGGCTCCGAGAGCGGGGCATCCTGGGACTTGTAGTCGCTCCTCCTCTCGGTGGAAGGACAAGGATACTTACTTGCAGTTGGGTTGGCTTTGGGGGACAGCGGTGGTACCCCAGGTGCCACTTCCAAAAGCCTGTAGGTCTGGTCTGGCTGCCCAGGTCAAGAACAGGGTAGAGGTCGTATCCAGTATTGCCAGTTAAGATCTCTAGATAAACCAGGTCTATATCATCTCTTTACATCTATTCATGATCTCCAAGGAGAATCCCTTATGACAATGTCCAACTGAAACGTTATGGAGCATTTTCTCTGTGCTGAACGGTTTTGTAAGAGTTGTTGGGAAATCAAGGGGGAAATGAGATTTGCCTGAATATTTGAAGCCGTTTTTCCCCAAAATGCCTGCACATACCAGTTCACAACATATTTTGGGTCAGGGGCTGCTTTCATATCTGATGAAAGTTGGGGACACTTTCCATAACAAAAACAAAAACAAAAAAAACTTGCACACACCCACAGATTTTTCACGCTATGTCATTGGATTTGGGAACAACCCAAACCTGCCTGTGACTCCCAGGTGAAGAATCTCTCTTAATTACTACTAATTGTAGTGTAGTTTCCAGAACCTCTGCCTAATGCCTACTTAGAACCCGTAGCATGAACAGAATATATACAGGATCAAGTTCTGAAGTCCCTTGCAAAATACGCTCAGAACCCCATGATCAGATTTCTGCCGACTTATTAGCCTTATCTCTTACCACTTCTCATCTTGATGTTTACACACTGACAAATACCAAACTATTTGTGGCTTCCTCCATTCACCTCTTGCTGTGCTTGCTTCTGATACTTTAAGTCATTTGCTAAGAGTCATCCATTCATGCCTATTACTAAGTAAGTGTATTAAGGCTCTTACAGTAAAAAGTAAGAGAAACCCAAATGAAGTCACCATGGCAATAGGAGAATTTATCAGAAGAATCCAGATTATCTTGCTTATTTAGAAAAAAATGATTAGACAATGGAGCCAGGAAATAGGCAGGCTACCAAGACTCTAACTCTCTAACTGTGGTCCCTGATTCCTCTTTGTATTGCCCTCATTCTTTCTCACTCCAGATCATCCCCCCAATGTCTGGAGACCCAGCTGCCAAGAGTCTCTGGGTTTCATTCTTCAATTTCTACCATTAGATAAGGATAGATGTTTGTTCAGAGTTTTGGTTTGAAAAAAACTAGGGAAAGTCTATGATTGGCTTGAGCTTAGGTATCTGCCCCTAGACCACTCAATCAGAGTCAGGAACTTTGTAAGATCTTTGAGGAATATCATGATGGGAAGGTTCCCAAAACAAGAGGGATGTCATTCCCAGAAAAAGAACATGGTGCTGGGCTGGCAAAACAATTAGATGTCCACTCCCCCTTTCCAGTGCTACCTTTTCCTCTTTGACTCAACTCAATCCTCCCTCCTTAGAAAGCCTTCCCCGACTTCCTAAACACCCACAAAGGGCAGGTGGTCCTTCTTGTTGTCCTCACAACCTACTATTCACATCTCTATCACTACACTCTCATGGGCAATGATAGCTGCCTCATCTTTATGTCTCTAGCATCTAGTGCATAGTAGGCAGCATGCTGAATAAGAAATCCAACCTAGAAGGAAGTTCTACTTGAGTAAAAATCCCAGCCCTGCCACTTACTAGATGTGGGAGGTACCCATGGCAAGGTATTCAATTCCCTTAAGACTCAATTTTAACTCTATCATTGGAATAGCGAATCATCTCATAAAGTTTTTGAGCGAATTTTAAGAAATAAAGCTTTTAAAGAACCTAGTATGGTGCCTGACACATAGTATAAACCCTTGAATGTTTGTTGTTGTTGTTTGCTGAGCAAATGGTGGTAAGACAGATGTATTACTTAGTTAAATTAAGGAATACATCTGTTGCTTAAATGCAAGTTCACCTGGGAATACAGTTTTTCCACCTAGCTGAGAAGACAGACCTACAAAAATAAATTTTTATAAGCCATTATGAGCAGTACCAATTTGATTTCCTGTCCTCATGTTGTAGGATTTTTTTTTTTTTTTACCACAATACCTGGGATTCGTTGTCTTGCCACTTCAAAGAATGAAGAGGTGGACACAAAATGAGCAGCAGACAAAAGTTTATTAAAATATAAGATTAGAAAGAAAGAATAGTAGGAGAGCTCTCTTCACAGAGAGGGGACATTGGAAAGTGAATGCCTGCTGACAATAAGCAAGGGTCCTTGTTTTATAAGGTGCTGGTCACCCCACCCCTTCCCTTCCCCCTTGTTCCTTCTCAGGTTTTATCCTTATTGGCTGGATAACTCTAGGTGCTGGGTTGTCCATTCCTGATTGACCAGTTTCCATTGTATGAGGGGTGGCCAGTTCCTTGTGGGTCATAGGTTTTATGGTCTACTTATTTTTAGTCAGGCCTTTTGTCAAATTCCTGAAGGAAACCTGAGGGGGAGTTGCCTGAGGGGATTTGCTATGGTCAGACATTCCCAGCATTGTTCCAAAATATGTCTTTCCCATCCCAGGGACCATCAGTTCCTAATCTCTCTATTTTCTCCTATTTTTTTCCTATCATACTCAGATGCAGTGAAAGTAGGTTTAAAAAGGCCAAAGTGCCACATTCTCATCTGTTTTCACATTAGTATTCTCAGGCTCTGGCTCAGACATCCATCATCTTTAGTGATCAACTTCACAACATACTGGAGAGGTCAGTCCAATCCCGGGTTTCCCTGAGCCCACTAGAAGATTACCAGAATCTCACACACACTGAGAAGGTCTGAGAAGGTCAGCACATGGATAATCTGGGTGGAGAGACCTGTGTGTCCACGGGTTCACTCTTCACACACCCATTCATCTATCTATTCATGAACTATTAACTAAGTGATTCACATTTGTTGTCACTATAAATATAAATTTAGGTTTATTAAATGAGCTCTTCTCAAGAGGATTAATAAAGACCTCCCCCCACCCCTGCCCACTGCTACTTGAGGGGAAGTCACAAAATAAGTCATAATCCACAGGAAACTTAGAAACAAGTCAGAGTACCCTGGGTGGACCGCTCAGTGGTGGCTAAGAAGGTTTAATCAAGGAGATGGGGGTGGGGAAAAGGAGATGGACTAGGTAAGATCGAAAAATCCTTGGGGCGCCTGGGTGGCTCAGTTGGTAAGGCATCCGACTTCAGCTCAGGTCATGATCTTGCTGTTTGTGAATTCGGCCCCTGCATCGGGCTCTGTGCTGACAGCTCAGAACCTGGAGCCTGCTTCAGATTCTATGTCACCCTCTCTCTCTGCCCCTCCCATGCTCACGCTCTGTCTCTCAATAATAAATAAATGTTAAAAAATTAAAAAAAAAAGGATTAACAAGCCCTAGGAAAAGTTTATAATTGGCCTGGGTTTAAAAAAATTAAAGAGACACCCAAGCACAGAAAACAAAGGAGAAAATAGATAAAGTGAACAACATCAAAACGATAAACTTTTATGCATCAAAGGATAGTGAGTAAAAAGGCAATTCATAGAATTGAAGAAAATATTTGCAAATCATATACTGATTAAGGATATCTAGAATATATAAAGAACTCCTACAAATCAACAATAAAAGAAAATCTGATTTTAAAATGGTCAAAGGACTTGAATAGAAATTTCTCCAAAGAGACACAAATGGCCAATTAGCCCATGAAAAGATGCTCAACCTCACTCATCATTACAGAAATGCAAATCAACACCACAATGAGCTACCCCTTCACATCCATTAGAAAGGCTATTATAAAACAACAAAAACAAAAACAGAAAATCAGTGTCGAAGAGGTGTGAGGTTGAACCCCTTGTGCACTGCTGGTGGGAACATAAAATGGTGCAAATATGAAACACAGTCTGACGGCTCCTCAAAAAATTAATAATAGACTAACATACAACCCAGCAACTCCACCTCTGCATATATCCTCCAAAGAATTGAAATCAGGGACTCATATTCCTATACCCATGCTCATGGCAGCATTATTTTCAATAGTTAAAATGTGGAAGCAACCCAAGCATACACCTGTGGATGAATGGGCAAACAAAATGTGGCATATCCATACAATAGGGTATTATTTAGCCTTAAAAATAAATTCCAGCATATGCTACAACATGTATGAATCTTAAGGACATTATGTTAAGTGAAAGAAGCCAGTCACAAGAAGGCAAATACTATACCATGCCAGTTATATGAGGTACTTAGAGTATTCAGATTCACAGAGAAAGTGGAAAGGCAGCTGCCAGGGACTTGAGGGAGGGGAGAATGGGGAGTTATTATTGAATGAGTATGGGGTTTTAGTTTGGGAATGTAAAAAAATGTTCTGGAGATTGATGGTGGTGATGATTGCATAATGATGTGAATGTATTTAATACCACTGACTGTATACTTTAAAATGGTTAAGACTGTGGGATGCCTGGGTGGCTCAGTCAGTTAAGCATCCGACGTTGGCTCAGGTCATGATCTCATAGTTCTTGAGTTCAAGCCCTACGTCTGGTCTCTGTGCGGACAGCTCAGAGCCCGGAACCTGCTTCAGATTCTGTGTCTCCCTCTCTTTCTGTCCCTCCCCTGTTCATACTCTGTCTCTCAAAAATAAATAAACATTAAAAATTATTAAGACTGCAAATTTTATGCTATGAAATATAAAATAAATTCTGTTATTGTGGTATATTTTGCCATAATTTTTAAAAGATAGAAACCCTTGTGCACTGTTGATAGGAATGTAAATTGGTTCAGCTACTATGGAAAAGAGTATGGCAGTTCTTCAAAAAAATTAAAAATAGAAATACCATATGATCCAGCAATCCCACTTCTGGGTATTTACCCAAAGGAAATTACATCACGGTTTTAAAAAGATATATGTACTCCTATGTTCATTGCAGCATTATTTATAATAGACAATAAATGGAAACAACCCAATTTGTCCATCAACAGGTGAATGGATAAAGAAGATATATATGTATGTGTACACACACACACACACACACACACAACTGAGGGAATATTAGTCATAAAAAAGAAAATATTGCCATTTGCAACATGAATGGACTTTGATGGCATTATGCTAAGTGAAATAAGTCAGATAGAGAGTGATAGGTACTGTATGATCTCACTTATATGTGGAATCTAAACAAACAAACAAACAAAATGAACTCAGAGATACAGCAAACAGTTTGGTGGTTGCTGGAGGGTGGGGGCGGGGGAATTGAGGAAAGGGGGGTCACAAGGTACAAATTTTCAGTTATAAATAAGTCCTAGGGATGTAATGTACACCATGGTCTGATGGTTAACAAGACTCTATTGCATATTTGAAAGTTGCTGAGAGTAAGGCTCTCATCACAAGAAAAAAATCTGTCACTATGTATGGGGACAGACATTAACTAAACTTATGGTAGTGATCATTTCACAATATATACATATGTCAAATCATTCTATGTACATCTGAAATACAATGTTATGTGTCAATGGTATCTCAATTTGTAAAAATATGTAACCTTGAGGGGCATCTGGGTGGCTCAGTTGGTTAAACATCCGACTCTTGATTTTGGCTCAGGTCATGATTTCATGGTTCATGAGCCCCACATCAGACTCTGCACTGACAGCTTGGAGCCTGCTTGGGATTCTCTCTCTCTCTCTCTCTCTCTCTCTCTCTGCTCCTCCCCCACCCCATGCCCCTGTGTTCTCTCTCTCTCTCAAAATAAATAAACATTTATAAAAACATTAAAAATACATAACACTGAAAAAAACAAGGAATTGAATTTTAAAAACCTTTCTGAACAGCTCTAGCCCACAGGGTTCTCTGCTTTGGCACCTGGGCACTTCCTGCCTTGTAATGACATTCCTACTGTTGCCTGGTACTGTTCTCTAGTTCTTTCCTTTTCACACTTCTTTCTGCTAAATGTCTTGTGTGTATGTCTGGCTCCTGTATCTATGCTGTGGGGATCATGTATTATTTATATGCTCGACAGATATTTTCTCAATGATCAATCAATCCATGTCCTTCATGATCATGATAATGGCAAGGACAAATGAATGAATACATAAACCTGAAAATAAATTGCATTGTAGCTGGAGCCTTGGGCTCAGGACCTACATTTTTCATTTCTGTTCTGCTGCTAAAGAGTTCTGTGACTATTGAAAATGTATTCATCTTCTCTGAATGATTTTTTTTATCCCATCTGTTGAAATGGCACTAAAAATATTATCTATTCTAGATAAGTGAGAATTGAAAGGGAGATCTGTGAGCAAATGATTCGGAAATAAAGTCTGGGAGAGAGTGTGAAGAGATTGGAGGAATCACCCTTCCCAAGAAAACATGAGAAAAAGAAAGAAAAGGCATATATTAATATAAAGTTAATTATTTCAGGACTCGGCATAATGCCAGGCACAGAGTAGCAACTCAATAAATGTCTTTCATGCGTTCATACATTATTCATTCACTCATTCAAAAATATGAATTTTCCGTCACAGAGATGAATCCCTGAGGACCCCAGTGGACAAATCTGTTGCCTAAAGGAATGATCAAGTCCTGGTGCTCCGATTTTGGCTCCTGCTTAAATTAACAGGTGTGGTATGCTTTTCCAGGACAGCACCCACTGCACTCCTCTCTTTCCTGACCCAGCAAGGGCTTCTTGAAGCAGGGTCCTTGGAAGGCAGTTAGCACAGGGTAAGAGCCTCAAACAGACCCTAAGTTCCCCCGTCAAAATTTCATCCAAAGTTTCCACCAGCAACACCTGCATGGCCCTAAAATGTCCCTGCTGAGATGAAACAGACAATGGAGAACTATCTGGATCATTCAGGCAACAATGAACAGGCTCACTTTGACTTGCTTGAGCCTGGAAGAAATCAAGGCCAAAGCACTGAATTCTCCCCCATACCCGCATTCTCTCCTGAGTTATCAGAATCATTTTCTGAGTACATTGCTTCTCTCTATTTAGCTCACTCCTAGAGTCCCAATACCAGTCTCTACTGCCAGTAAGAAGTGTAAATTGAAGCAATTATCTGGATTGTTCAAGGAAAAAAAAGCTTCAGAAATTCTTCTGCCTGAGTGATCTAGGTAATTGCTTCAATTTTCACATCAGCTCCCTGTCTTCAGCAGTCACTGGAATAGCCATTTAACTCAAACCCTGGGGTCTTTAGGTCCCTGTATGGGTTTAATCATTTCTGATTGCCCAGGCCTGGCTTCATTCCTATAAGCACAAAAAATATCTGGCCCTAGTGAAGATTAAAAACCAAACGAACAGATGAAAATATTTTTTAAAGAAATTGAAAAATCCTTTTAAAACTTGTAAAAATCACCTCTGGCCATAGACTAGAAAATCTGGATGTCTTTTAAGATTTGGCACCTCAGTTCAAGATGTCCAGGTAATTCAGCTCAGTAGGGAAGAAGCAAAGATTGTCATCTCCCTTTAACATGACATTAGCCGATCTGAGGGAGAAAGCCAGTTCTCTGTCTAACTGACACATCAACTGAGATTCATTTTACTAGATTAGACTTTTAGTATTAATCCATGCAGAAAAAAAATTCAGGGCTCTGGACAAATAAGATGCAGAGCCACTTACCTGAAGGAGGGAGAGGAGATGAGAGAGAAAAGCCAAACTCTGTGCCTCCAGGGTGGGAGTGGGGGGCACCACGACTGAGCGCTGGCCATCACTGGGTGGGATGCGGGCAGCAGGCACCAGGCCCTGGTTAAGGAGCCAAGCCACAGGAGGTGAGGGGCATGAACCCCCTGCCCTTCTCGGAACCACCTTAGCACAATCCCAGTGTGACCTAGGAATCAGTAACTTCCTCGTCTTCCAGCAACTGTGTCTAAGTCCATTCAAGCATCTTCTGGAGACAGAATTCCACATTGATAGTTCCCCTGAAACACCGACTCCCGGGAAAACATTAAGAAGTAATGTAAACTTTATTTAAAGTGCCCCAGGAATCACGGATGAGGGATTTCTATTGCACACCCCACAGTGAACTACTTAAAAATCACGAGAGACTTCCTATCTCCAAAGTCCCAATCCCACTGTGCACCACAAAAGGTCTCTTTTCCTCCCCCATGGCTCTTCTCTCCTGGTGCTGACTTCCCTTGCCCTGTTTGTCCCCAATGCAGAGCTAATCCATGGTGTTCCAGCTCTGTCCCAGGCTTGTAACTCCAAACTCATCTCTATGCGCAGCTAACTACAGGCGACTCCTCTAACCAGAAGCTCCATCCTCCTCAGACACTGTGGGAAAGAAGAATAAGTATAAACATGTTCTATTGCCCACAATGAAGAAACACAGCAGCACCCTCAGCAATCAATTTCTAGGAAATACGTTAACAACAACTGAAATTTTCAAGGTTGATGTAGTTCCTTATAGAGGTTCTCCTTTACTTATTTTTTTTTTTAAGTTTATTTATTTTGAGAGAGAGAGAGCACGCACAGAGGAGGGGCGGAGAGAGAAGGAGATATAATGTTTGAGAAGAAGGACAGAAAGAATCCCAGCAGGCTCTGCACGGTCAGCACAGAGCCCCACTTGGGGCTTGAACTCACGAGTGGCAAGATCATGATGTGAGCCACGATCGAGAGTCAGATGCTTAACCTACTGAGCCACCCAGGTGCCCCTCTCCTTTACTTTTTGAAGCAGTAAATGAGATGGGGTGTTTTTCAACAAAAGTCAAAGAAAAGTACCCAAAGACAAGAAGCCTTTTTTCAACAATTGTATTAGTTATCTATTGCTGTGTAGCAAATTACCCCAACACCTAGTAGCTTAAAACAATACTTTGTTATTTCCCAGTGAATCAGGAACCTGGGCATCACTTACCTGAGCTCTGTGGCCCCTGTTCTCTAATGTAACCAGGGCTGTAACCATCTTAAGTCTCAAAAGGGGAAGGATCCACTTCCAAGCTTGCTCTTGTGGTTTTTGGTAGGATTCCATTCCTCACTGATCATTGGCCAGTGGCTAACCTCAGCTCCTTGTCACATAAGCCCCCCAAGAGCAACAGACATCAACAAAGCAAGTGAGAGCGAGAGAAAAAAAGGTAGACATCATAGTTTTTTACAGCTTAATCTTATCCATCCATTTTTGTCACATCCCATTGATTAGATGCAAATCACTGGTCCAGCACACTTTCAAAAGAAGGTTATTTCACTAATGAATAGCAGCAGGCATGGATCTTAGAAGATCCATCTTAGAAGGCTTAAAACCAATAGATGAATTAACTGTCACTTACTGATCATTTATACCTAAATAGGGGAGACAGTAGAATCAAGCAATACAACTTTGGAAGCAGACCCTTCTCTCAAAGAGCTTAAGTCCAGTTGGGAGGTAAGATATATAGTGACTAAAAGAGAAATAACAACCATTACAAACAAACAAACAAACAAACAAAAAAACCCAAAAAACCAAAAACCTAAGGTGGCTATCATCAAAGGAAAAAAGAATATATTGGACTCCATAAAAATACAAAATCCTATACGTCAAAAGTCATACATAATAATAAAATAAAACAATCCACTAAAGGTTTTTGCGACATATATGATAGAGCTGATATCTTTAATAAAGATATCTTATAAATCGATATGACAGTTGTCATGCACAATAGAAAAACTAGCCCAGAGCATAAAAACTCATATACAAAAGAATTACAAATTATCCTTAAATTCATAAAAAACTATTCTGCCTCATTAGTAACCAAAGGAATGTCTGTTACATTGGCAAAGTTACAATGAATAAGAATCCCTAATGTTGTAATATATACAGGGAAGGCAACCTTCTCTTACCCTACTGGCAGGAAGGTAGATGTGTATAATTTTTCTGGGAGGGCAACATGAATCAAACCCTGAAAAGTGTACAGGTACAGACTTACTACTGAAAGTAATAGAGATATCAGACATGTAAGCACTTGCACTTTCAAGGAAACAGGAAATGCAAAGTTGAATGAAGATTATCTGAGGACTAAAATTGGAAAGTGGTTTATGCCAAATTACTGAGAGCCTTGGACAACAGATCATGGTGTCTGGGTGGTGTTCAACAGGTAGCAGGAAGTCACTGGAACTTTTTATAGGGGTGATGTAAAGAAAGAAGAGTTCTATGCCCAGTTAGAAACATCAATGAGAGGGGCACCTGGGTGGCTCAGTCAGTTAAGTGTTTGACTCTTGGTATCAGCTCAGGTCATGATCTCACGGCTTGTGGGATCAAGCCCTGCATCAAGTTTCACATCACACTGATAGCACAGAGCCTGCTTGGGATTCTCTCTCTCCCTCTCTCTCTCTGCTCCTCCCCCCCTTGCTTGTTCTGTCTCTCATAAAATAAATAAATAAAGTTAAAAAAAAAAAAGTAGACATCAATGAATACAAATCCAGGGGCAGAATTGGATAGACTCATCATGAGATCTCTGATCCTCCCCCTTTAGCTTCACTGTCCAGCAGAGCCAAACAGATAGCCCTTCTTATTGAACAGAGACTTGAATAAATAGCTCCAGCCTTTTGGTCTCCTTTGATCTCTGACGTTTTGAGGCCCATCAGCATGAGCCAGAGGGAGGGAAATATCACATCCCACCAGGGATGGAACTGGACACACCACAAATGGCAGCAATGGAAGTGCATAATCCAGAGTATGTTACGTAGGATTTCTTGGGTTGCAAGCAACAGAAATCTACCTGAGCTCTCTTAGGCCAAAGCAGAAAGGAAGTTAATTATAATTATTGAAGAAATAATGCTGGACTGCAACTGGGCTCAGAAACTGGAATCAAAGACTCAAATATTGTAATGTTTCTCTGTCTTGTCTTTGCTTCTTCTGGGCACATGCCTTCGTCCTTCTCTCTTTGTGTATGGGGTTCCTATATCACAGAATAGTCAGCTCTGCCAGCTCAAAAGTTTGTATATCCAACAAGTTGGACAATTATGAAAGCTCTGTCTCTCTCAGCCCCAATTTTGGTCTTTGGGGAAGGACTTCTATGGGCTCAGCTCAGGTAAATTTCCTCTGTTGGACAAATCAACGCTACCCAAGCGCAATGTCAGGTTCAACAATCATTTTTTTTTTAATTTTTAATGTTTATTTATTGTTGAGAGAGAGAGGAGAGAGAGAGAGAGAGAGACAGAGCATGAGCAGGGGAGGGGCAGAGTGAGAGAGGGACACAGAATCCAAAGCAGGCTCCAGGCTCTGAGCTGTCAGCACAGAGCCCAATGCAGAGCTTGAACTCACAAGCCATGAGATCATGACCTGAGCCAAATTCAGACGCTTAACCAACTGAGCCACCCAGGTGCCCCTCAACAATCATGTTCATCAAAAGTAACCCCTTAACCAAGTTGGCTGGGGTTGGGGAGGGTGGGTGGGAAGGTCCTACAGAAGCACTGGAAAAACACCAGGGTATTGGTATCAATGGAACTTGGAGAGTAACTTGGAGGCCATGAGAAAGACATCATCTTTCCCCTACAGAATTCTTCCCCAAATGGTTGTTGATACAGCAATATTCAATACTGTATGCCTTCCATAATATCGCTCATTTCAGATTCAATTCTACCAGCCAAACACCCCCGCTTTCTGTTCTTCTCTGCCAACTTCTCTCTCTCTCTCTCTCTCTCTCTCTCTCTCTCTCTCACAAACACACACAGAGACAGACAGAGAGATGGAGAGATTACCTAATGTCAGTAAAATCCAGATCTAATGCAGCCCTGATATGGCTGCCAGTCAGCCTGCCACCATCAGCCTCTCCTTTGGGAAGCCAACTGACTCACTTGGTCTAGCTACCCTGTGGATGACATCAAGGTGGCTTTATTTTTCCCTTAAATGGCCCATTTCCTTTTGAGAGGAGATAAATTGAATTATAGAGAATTAATTGGATAAGACACTTTAAACTGACCCAGAAAAGATATGAATTTGATATAGTGCTTAAAACACCCAACCCTGAAAACGTCCAGGCTCTGCTAGTATAAACACATAGTTGTGAGCAGAGTAACAGCCTGAATCCATTTGGCAAATGATTCCCCAGCCCCATTTGAAGGACTTCTTACTCCTACAATACACGTGTTGGCAATATTCAGATTTTTAATTCTGATTAATGAAAATAAAAATGAAATGAGGTTCTGCTGTTTCTTTGTCCACTTTTACTGGCAATCATCTGACCACCTCAGCAAAATATTAGCATCAAAACTTAAATCCTAGGGCCCATTTTACTCTATTTAATCTATATTATAAACCCTCAGTTATATATGCATATATTTATGTTTTTTAATGTTTATTTATTTCTGAGACAGAGAGAGACAGAGCATGAGTGGGGGAGGGGCAGAGAGAGAGGGAGACACAGAATCCGAAGCAGCTCCAGGCTCTGAGCTGTCAGCACAGAGCCCGACGTGGGGCTCCAACTCACAAACCATGAGATCATGACCTGAGCCAAAGTCGGATGCTCAACCAACAGAGCCACCCAGGCGCCCCTGTATATATTTATGTTTTTACACACATACGTATATATACTATATATATGTACTGAAGATATTTGTTCTAGTGTTTGAAAAATTTATTCATTTGCTTATTCATGTCATAGCTATGCACAGACACTCATTCACTTCACAAATATTTATAAAATACTCACTAAATGCCAGATGCTGTTCTAGGAATCTGGAGATGCAACAGTGACAAGATAGACATAATCTAAGCCCTCATTGTCCTACATTCTATTGGAAGAGGTAGACAATCAGTAAATAAGTATGTGCCAGCATATGTCACAAAGTAATGTAATCAGTGAAGACAAGTAAAGATGGGGGAAAGGCTAGCGATGAATGGTGGTCTCTATTCTAGTTCAGGTGATCAGGAATCAAAAGAAATTTGTAGATATTCTTCAATCCTTAAACTCTAACACAAGAAGAAATGTAGGGGAAAATACACAAACACATACACAAAAATACATTACAGAGAAAGAACAAAGGGAAGGATTTAGGAACAGAGGGAGGATACTAGTCAGCTATTACTGAGTAACAAACCACTCCAAAATGCAATGGCATAAAACATGGACCATTTGTTATTTCTCACCCGTCTAGGGGGCCCTGGGCAGTTCTGCTAAACTTGACTGGGCGCTGCTGACCTCACCTGGGCTCTTTCACATTTCAGGGGATCAGCTGGTTGTCAGTTGGCTCTAAGATGATCTTGGCTCTTCCCCCAAATGTCTCGCACATCACTCCAGGAGGCTGGCCCAGGCATGTTCTACAACAAGGTAGAGGTGTGAGAGTGAGCAAGCCCAATTGTGTAAGAGATTAAGCGCAATTGCACATGTACTTTTTCAAGCCTCCACTTGCCTCACATTTGCAAACAATGGTCACATCAAACTGCATGGCTGAGACCAGAGACACAGTGAGAGGTGACTGCAAAGTTATAGGGCCAACGGTGTAAATAAAGACTGATTTGTGCCCCCTCAACTTCATATGTTGAAGTCCTAACCTCCAATGTGACTGTATCTGGAGATAAAGGGTCTTTAGGAGGGTAATTAAGGTTAAACAAGGTCATAAGAGTGGGGTCCTAATCTGATGGGACTGTGGCCTTATAAGAGGAAGAGAGAGATCCCTTTCTCTTTTTCCACCGTGTGAGGACACAGTGAGAAGGGGTGAACTGAAGCCAGGAAGAAAGCTCTCACCATAACCTGCCCTGGTCAGCACCTTGATCTTGTACTTCCCAGCCTCCAGAACTGTGAGAAAATCAGTTTCTATTGTTTAGCCACCAGTCTATGGTATTTTGTTAGGGCTGCCTGAGCTAAGACAGATGTGGACACATAAAGGCCATTTACTACCACAAGAAGGGAGAAGGGAGGAAGGGAGGCAGGGAGCCAGAGGGGTTTGCTTATTTTTTTTAAAAGTGTATAGTTGAAAAGATTAATACATTTCACTCTCCTTCATCAGAAAGTTGGTCGTGTGCTCTGTGACCATCTGCAACCTCCCTCGGTAAGCAGAAGGCAGTGAGAGGGTGAGGATTGGGACCAGGGAGAAAGGGACCAGGATTGGCTCACTTCATTCCAAAAACACTTAGAAATGGTTTGGGGATTTTCTGTGCTTGGGACAAAACAGATTGTCGTGTGAAAGATTTTCATTCTACCCGGAAGGCTCTTATCACAGCCCTACTCTCTTCCTACCTTCAAAATGTCACGTGAGCCTCAGGCATCGATTTAAAAAACAAAAGATGTCTTCCTATTAGAGTGTAAGGACACCTATAGGCATCTCTGCTTTAAAATATAAATATAACATTGGCTTTAACTAGCAAACCCACCTTAATACACTTTGGATTGAGTCACTGCAGGATCCTAACCAGCAGAGAATATGTATTCATTTGATGTGATTGATCATGAGTCTCTGTCCTACGTGCTCTAAGGACTCCTCTAACTTAAAACTAAAATGTATATTCCTGCTAGCACAGGAGTTACCAAGATAAGTGAGATAAGCAAGTCATGGTTCCTGTGTTCCCAGTGGAGGAACAAAGGTATGGAAAATACCTGCATGAATGTTGGGCTTGCCTTCATACATTCAGAGGAGTGGACCTGTGGCATTCACAGAGGAAAGTCCTGTTCTCGTGGAAGAGACATAGCCTCTCCCCCAGGGGGAGGGTTGGGCGGACGTGCCACTGTTACCACCCTGGAAGAGGGAGGCAGGTCTCAAGCAGGTGGGAGAAGGTTCCAGATTCTCATGAACCCTCTCTATTTGGAAGCCTGGACATCAAGGGGTCCAGTGGTAGCGGGACCTGAGAGTGTGGGGCCACCTCACTGCAAACTCCTGTGTATAACCCAAAGATGCCCCTTTCTCTGTTCTCAGGCATTAGGAGTGGGAGAAGAAAGTTTAAGGAGTATTGCTTCTCTTCCACCAGAAGGGCCAGCTAACCAAGGAATGAAGGCGCATGCCTCAGTGACTCAGGGATGGTCCTTTTCTGCCTTCCTCATCTCTGGACATGGCAGAGTGGCTTCCATAAATGCCGACTCTGTAGAGATCCCGCCATTCCTGCCAGCCTGCTGGGACCACCTGGCTCCAGGGAGCCTCCTCTTTGAGGACAAGGCTGCCTGCACTCACCAGTCTGACCACCTCCAGGCAGAGGAAGATTTTCTCTGATAGAAAAGCTTTGTAGAGCGAAGAGAAGTGTGTAAGGTGGATAAGGTAGCTGTGTCTTAGGTTGGGTTCCCTAGAAGCAGAGCCTGAGGTGGGCATTTCCATGGAAGTGGTTCCTTGAAGAGCGAGGGAAGCAGGGAGTGAGGCATAAAGTAGCAGTTCCACAGGAGAGGGGCTTCAGCCTGGTCCCACCAGGAGATTCAGGCATGCAAACTGTACCACCTTGAGTCACAGGGGAAGTGTTTTATATCCCTGTATCATTCACTGGTCGTGTGCTGTGCCGTCCCAGCCTAGGAGGAGGGCAACTCTCTAGAGAGGAGAGTGGCTGGGCGCTGTTACAGCCAACACTCCCAGACACTGGAGAGGGGAGCACAGCTGGTAGAGAGGTTCTGGGAGGGGCACAATGGTGTCCACCCTATGGGAACATACTCAGCAAAGAGAAGGACCCACATATGTAAAGAGCATGTTGTGTTTGGAGATCAGTTCTGCCCATGTATAAACTATGACAGTATAAGTGAGCACCATATGACGTCATGCAGGTGAAAGCACAGTCCACCTGTAAGGTACCGGTGAAATTTCCCATATCCATATTTCTTACAGGCTTGATATGAAGACCAGATGGGGGCACAACAGACAAAACATTACTGTATAAACTGGAAAAGCTCTATACAAGTGTTAACTATTTAAGATACATTTTTGATAGTCACGAATACATTTAATAAGTATTATGGATTTTGTCCTGTATGCCAGGCACTATACTAGACACTAGGGATACAGCAGGAACAAATATAGCCTTGGTTCGTACCCTCATGGAGCTTATGATTTAGTGAGGGAAGCAGACATCACAGTCATACAAATACCTATTATTGAATTGCAACTGACAAGTACTTTGGAAAGAAAAGTGCAGGACACATGGTGGTATTGGTTGGAGGACTCGGCGATTAGGGGAGGGCTCACTGAGCATGTGCCATTTAAACTAAGATGGTGGAAGAATAGGGAATAGAATGTATGAAAAACGTGAGGGGTAATGATGCTGGTGGTTTTGGGGGGGGGGAAGAAGCTTGAGGGTCTGGAGACAAGCAATGGGTCAGATAGTTCAAGTACCAATACTTGAACCATCAAGATTTGATTTTCAAAAATTAGATCAATAGATCTATCCATAGATGAATGGATAGATCCATAGATGTATAGATAGATGATAGATTAGATAGGTGATGGAAGGTAGATAGATAATAGATACATAGATAGATAGATATAGAATAGACTCCCTCTCCCACTATTATCTATCTAGCTATCTAGCTATCTAGCTATCTATCTACCTGCTAATGCTGTCATACACTGAGACTTGTGATTCATTTCCTTCCTCTCCCTTCCTTTTACAAGACTAGACATATGTTTTCAATAGATAGTAACAGCTGTTACAAATTGTCACCATCAGGTAAAGTGCTAGATTTCAGGTAAGATGTATTTCTTTTACTGCTCACCCACATCACTAAATTCAGTAAATTCATTGTCCTAAAAGGTCTTCCCTATATATCCCTGCCTTTTATGTCCCTAACGATCATCCTCGACTAAGCCATTATGACATCACACCGAAATTACTGCAGGAGCTTCTTCACTGCTCACTCTGCCC
This sequence comes from Lynx rufus, assembly GCF_022079265.1. Taxonomy (NCBI): domain Eukaryota; kingdom Metazoa; phylum Chordata; class Mammalia; order Carnivora; family Felidae; genus Lynx; species Lynx rufus. Next base: position 82,247,474 of record NW_025814834.1, read on the forward strand.
CTATACACACTGCTCTCATATTTATTATTCCAATAGCCACTCTAAAATGTAATTCCACTGCTGTTATTCCATAAAGTATTGCCAATGTGGTAAGGCAACAAACAGAAATGAGAGGCACAGCTGTAGAAAAAATGGAAGCAAAATTATACATAATTGCAGGAAAGATGATTATTCATCCCTCCCTCCCAATATAAGGGTTAGCTAAAAGGTTAATAGACCTAATATAAGAGTTTTATAAAGTGGCCAGATGAAAAACAAATACATAAAATCACCCATTTTTCTATCATCAGAAATATTCCATTTCATAAGGGAGATGAAATGCCCCCAACAAGAGCTCAGGGTTTCCTGTAGAGATGGAGAGAAATGGACACTTTCCTTCAGCAGACAGGAAGGAGAGGAGGGCCCAGGCTCTGGAACTAGATGGCATGGGTTTTGATCATAACTCCACTGCTTCACAGCTGAGTGCTGAGTGACTCTGGGCAGGCTCTCTAACCTTTCTGGGCCTCAATTTCCTCATTTTTAAAAGAGGGGTGATAATCATGCTACTTCAAAGGTGACCACGAAGATTAATTAGATAACGCACAGTAAGGATTAGAGCACTGTCTGCCATAGAGTAAGCCCCGTAAAATGTTGCCATTACTATAAAAAAAACTTTTTTCAAAAGTTTATTTATTTTGAGAGGGGTGGTGACAAGCAGTGGAGGGGCAGAGAGAAGGACACACAGAATCCCAAGCAGGCTCTGAACCATTAGCGCAGAGCCTGATGCCAGGCTCCAACCCTTGAACTGTGAGATCATGACCTGGGCCAAGATCAAGAGTCGGAGGCTCAACTGATTGCACCACCCAGGTGCTCTGTTATTTATTTATTTATTTATTTTAACTACTAACAGCCACACTTTGTCACCTGCCCTGAAGTTTTGCATTAAGCCCTGGGTCCCACAAATTCCTCCATGAAAATAGTTCTATTATTTCTTAACCTCCATCCCTTTGATTCATATAGAGGTGCTTCAGTGCATATCCAAGACCCAGGCACTGTGCTAGCTCTTCCATCATTATTGCCCACTCCTTAGCTAAGGGAATTTTCTCCAAAAGCAATGAAAGCATGTGGAGATACAACTCAGCATCCAGCATGACAAAATTTTATCATCTTTTTTAAAAAAAATTTTTTTTAACGTTTTATTTATTTTTGAGACAGGGAGAGACAGAGCATGAACAGGGGAGGGTCAGAGAGAGGGCGACACAGAATCTAAAACAGGCTCCAGGCTCTGAGCTGTCAGCACCACTGACCACAGACGGCGAGATCATGACCTGAGCCGAAGTCGGCCGCTTAACCGATGGAGCCACGCAGGCGCCCCAGATCATCTTAAATTCTAAGAAAGCTTAGCACCTGGGAACTAGTCTCAAATACTTTCATTTACAAGAGGGTATTTGCATTACCAAAATTCCCACTTGAATGCAATTCTAGGTTCAAAAGAATTACCTCTATAAGTAAATGACTCATGGTGCTTAATGACAAAAGCTGTTTGTTTTTTATCCTCTTAATTATCAAGGTTTCAAAAAATATTAGGATCCAAGTCTCAGCTTGGGCATGCCAGATCCAGGTGTCCACTACTTTCATATTCCAAAGGCTTTAAAATAATGTAATGGCTCCATCTGGAAAGTTTTGCCATTGGAATCGAAAGATGACAAGGCATCAAAGTTATCTGTTATTTGGAGGCAACAGAGCATGTAGCAGGGACCTCAAGCTAAAGATGAGTAAGACAGATTACCTTATGCTATTTTACTGTCTTTATTTCCCCTCGGTTACCCTAGGCTTTCAATAATCTTTAAAGAAATCTTCTAGCCTGTTCTCATCTGTGCCAAGTGGACTTAAGGGAAGAGTTGTATGTTGCATGTCCTCACACTTGGGCCGAACCCTCAAAAGGAAAGCAGAGGTCGCTGAGGCCAACCTATAGGTGGCAGAAGCAATTATCGAGAGATTCCCAGGAGAGAAGTGAATCTCAGAGCAAGAATGAGAGCTTTGAGGTCCAGCCAGCACTCCTCTCTTGGTGATTCCTCCCCCACAGCCAGCCTTAAAGAATCTGGGCTAGATTTTATTAGGCTGGCCATCTGGTTCCTTTCAGCATAAACCTAAATAATGTTATTACAAGGGGGTGATGTTATATCATGTAACAATACCACAGGGAGTTCGAGGTAAGTGTTATGAGACTTCAAAAAAAGAGAAAAACCAGTCCTAGCTGTCAAGGAGTCAGATAAGACTTCAGAGGAAGCGACACATGAGCAAATAGTGGCTTCAACACTAAACACAAGGGTTTACACTCTTTATGAGAAGGCAATCCAGGACTGACATGGCAGCTCCAGGATATGACGAAAAACTCAGTAATCAAAGTAAAAAAAAAGTTTACTATGTTTCTACTGTGCTGTCCTCTACTGTGTAACTTCCACCCTCAAGATTGTTTCATTGGCCAAGATGACTCCAAGTGCACAGGCTGTCAACACCATGTTCTAATTGATAAGAAAAGGCAGGGTCACAATCCTGAATGGACAACTCTCTTACAGCAGCTTTTCTAAGACACAGGCAACATTTCTACTTATAACTCATTGGCCAGAACTCATTCACATGATCATACCTAGCTGCTGTGATCTTTTAGTTGGGTGCATTACTGCCGCCAAATAATGCTGGGATTCTGTGCTTGAGGAGCAAGGGGGAAATGGATATTAAATCACAACTAGTCCCTGTGAAATTGTAACAATTTCTGAACAATGTAATGATATCAATCAAAATGCCCCAAAGAAAATCACTTCATCAGCAGAGCATAAAATGGATTGGATAGGAATTTCACTTCTAGGTGGAGAGCCATGAGGAGCTGAGCAGACCCATTCCCCAGCAAACAAGCAAAGCTCTTGAAAACTATTTTTTACAACAACCATTTGAAGTTTATGAAAATTGTCCTAAGGGAAGACAACAAATGAAGAAACATTTATTCAAGGAAATCTGTTAAACTTGATAAGAGCAGCAAGTGTCTGTGGCATTTGAGTCACAACTCCCTACCTCCCACTCCCTACCGCATCTCAGCTTAATGGAAGCCCCACTCCAAGTAGGTGTGGTCAAGAAGTCAGGGCTCCCATTCCCCTCACCTCTCAATCAATGGTTACCATATCTCACTGGGAGAGGCAAGCCACCAGCATTTCTTATCCCCTCCAACTTCAAGTTAAAGAGGCTAAATTCCTTCCTCCCATCCACCCTCTTTTTTTAAGTTTATTTATTTATTTTGAGAAACAGAGATTGTGCAAGCAAGGGAGGAGCAGAGAGAAGAGGGGAGAGAGAATCCCAAGCAGACTCCATGCTGTCAGCACAGAGTCCGACTTGGGGCTCAATCCCATGAACTGTGAGATCATAGCCAGAGCTGAAATCAAGAGTTGGACGCTTAGGGGTGCCTGGGTGTCTCAATCGGTTAGGCGGCCGACTTCAGCTCAGGTCATGATCTCGCAGTTCATGAATTCGAGCCCCATGTCGGGCTCTGTGCTGACAGCTTGGAGCCTGGAGCCTGCTTCGGATTCTGTGTCTCCCTCTCTGTCCCTCCCCTGCTCACGCTCTGTCTCTCTGTCTCTCAAAAATAAATAAATGTTAAAAAGAAATTTTAAAAAAGTCAGACGCTTAACTGACTGAGCTACCCAGGCGCCCCTCCATTCACCCTTAACCCATAGGATGGAGCCTTTCTTCCAGGCCTAATGAACCAAGAAGATTGGGGCCTCAATCACCCCATCTGAGCTTGCTCACTTATAGGGTGGAGGCTAAGCCTTGTTGGGATGAGCACTGGGTGTTATATGTAAGTGATGGATCACTAAATTCTACTCTTGAAATCATTATTACACTATATGTTAACTTGGATTTAAATAAAAATAATAAAATTAAATGAATTATTTAAATTTAAATAAAAATTTAAATAAAAAATTAAAATTCAAATTAAAAATTAAAAATTAATTAAAAAGAAAGAAGACCAAAGACCACCACACCAGCCAGTGCTTAGAATAGTGGCTCAGAGATTTTGCCTGAGGAGAGAAGCAGTTCATAAGAAAAGACAAGTCCAAAGCTCTCATCAAAGGAGCTGATTATTTGAAACAGAGTGTGCAGTGGTTCAAGCTTAAGAGATCTCTAGAAAACAATAGCTCCTTTTAATTAAGAGCAATAAAGCTAAACCATAGGTTAGCTAGTTTATCAGAGAGAACAAGGGAGAAAGATTGCTAAAAATAGCCCACCTGGGATCAGAACAAACCTCAATGACTGGCCTAAAAAACTAGCCTTGGGGGGATTGGGAGAAGAGGGCAGAGTAGGAAGCACCCAAAACCTTTATCTCCACCTAGACAACAATTGCAGTGGCAGAAACAGTCTAGTGTAACTACTTGGGAATTGCAGTAATTTCAGTCAATCTCTGTTATTAGCACAATAGCAGTTACCTCATCCCCCACCCCCAGTCCCACGGCAAGCAGCGGTGCACAGGTTCCCGGAGCAGCTTGCATACTGCCTGCCAGAGGCAAGGTTGGCAAAAAGGACACTGCCCTCCGAATATCAGAGATCTGTTCTCTGATCATTGACTGCTGCTTCTGATCACAGATGTATAGACAAAGAGGTGGTGGCCATTGTTGTTGTATTTCCCTGAATTGTTGTAGGCCCCTTCCTCTCTGGCTGAAGTGACTTCTAGGTAATTTAAAAGACCAGTGATTTTCCTCCCCTTTCATTTTTCTCTTTTTCCCATTTTTGGAGCCAGACATTGAAGAGTAGGACATTCAAAAGCAAACTCATGTATGGAGGAAATTGGAAAGAAAATCACTGTGCACGCTCAGGGAAAAGCAGAGGCTCAAAAAAGACCTGAGAAGAACTAAAGTTTACACCTCAGCCTGATCTTCAGCACAGAGATAGCCTACAACAATAAACAAAAACAAAACCCAGCAAACCCTGGGAAAGGGGAAGAATCTGATTTCCAGACTTACTACATTAAAAAAAAATTTTTTTTCAGTATTCTCTACACCCAACATGGGACTAGAACTTACAACCCTGAGATAAAGAGTCACATACTCATCCAACTGAGCCAGCCAGGCACCCCCAGACTTACTACATTATTAAGTTCATGTGTCCAGTTTTCAACAACAAAAAAATCATAGTCCATACAAAGAAACAAGAAAGTATGGCCTATCTAAAGGGAAAATATAAACCAACAGAAATTATTCCTTAAAAAGGCAGATGTGTTAGAAAAAGACCTTAAAATAATGGTCCAAAAGATGCTCAAAAAACTAAAAGAAGTTGTGGAGAAAGTCAAGAAAAACAATGTATGAACAAAATGGAAATATCAATAAACAGATAGAAAACCTAAAAAGGAACCAAAAAGAAATTCTGGAACTGAAAATCACAATAATTGCCATGAAAACTTTACTAGGAGAATTCAAAGGCATATTTGAGCAAGCAGAAGAAAAAAATCAGCAAACTCAAAGATAGGAAAAATGGAAATTATTGAGTCTGAGGAACAAAAAGAAAAAGAAGTTTGAAAAAAGTGAACAAGCCTAAGAGACCTGTGAGAAACCATCAAGCAGACTATCATACACATTATGGAAGTCTCAGGAGAAGATAACGAGTAGAGAGCATATTTGAAGAAATAATGGCTGAAAAAATCCCAAATTTGATGAAATACATGAATATAAACATTCAAGAAGCTCAATGAGAGACATTATAATCAAATTGCCAAATGACAAAGACAAAGAATTTCAAAAGCACCAGGAGGAAAGTGACTTATCACATACAAAGTATCCTCAGTAAGATTATCAGCAGATTTCTCATTAAAAACACTGGAGGCTAGCAGGCAGTGGGCTAATATATTCAAAGTGCTATAAGAAAAGAAACTACCAATCAAGAATCCTATATCTAGCACAAATGTCCTTCAAAAGTGAGAGAGAGGGGCACCTGGGTGGCTCAAGTGTCTGACTTTAGCTCAGGTCGTGATCTCATGGTTCGTGCGTTCAAACCCCTCATTAGGCACTGCACTGACAGCACGGAGCCTGCTTGGATTCTCTGTCTCCCTTTCTCTCTGCCTTTCCCCAGCTCATTCTCTCTCTTGAAAATAAATAAGTAAGCATTTAAAAAAAAAGTGAGGGAGAAATTATACTCCCAAATAAACAAAAGCTGAGGAAGTCTGTTGCCAGACTTGTCATAGTTCTGCCTGACAAGAAATTCTGAAGGCAGTCCTGCAGAATGAAATGAAAGGGTGCTAGAGAGTAACTTGAAGCTGTTTGAAGAAATGAAGACCTTAGTAATGGCAGATACATGAGAAATTACAAAAGCTATATTACTGTAACAATAGTCACTCCACTTTTTGTTTTATATGCAGTTTAAGAAACTAATGCACTTAAAAATATTAGTTTAGGGGAGATGGGCTAAATGGGTAAGGGGCATTAAGGAATCATTTCTTCACTATATGCTAATTTGGATGTAAATTTTAAAAAATAAAAAATTAAGTTAAAAAATATTAGTTTATATTTTTTGACAAACAATGTATAAAGATGTAACTTTGTAACATCAACAACTGAAAGGGTAAAGGCTGAGCTGTTAAGAAGCAGGATTTTTGTATGTTATTGAAATCAAGCTGACATAAATTTAAATCAGAGTGCTATCACCTTGGAATGTTAATGCAATCACCATGGTAATCACAAAGAAAATAGCTAAAGGATATACACAAAAGGAAATGAGAAGGGACTTAAATGTTTCATATGAAAAATAACTAAACACAAAAAAAGATAATAATGTAAGATTTGAAGAATTAAAAGTTACGAGACATACAGGGAAAAAATAGCAAAATGACAGAAGATAAGGCAATTATCAGTAATTAGTTTAAATGCAGATAGATTAATCTCTCCAAAGATACAGATTGTCAAAATGGGTTTTTATTTTCATTTATTTTCTAATTTTTTTTAAGTTTTATTTATTTAAGTAATCTCTACACCCAACATGGGGCTCAAACTCATAACCCCAAGATCAAGAGTTGCATATTTTTCTGACTGAGCCTGCTAGGCACCCCATGGAAATGGGTTTTAAAAAATGACCTAACTATATGCTAGCTGTAAGAGACACATTTTTTTTATTATTATTATTTTGCAGGGGTTGGGCATAAGTGAGTAAGGGGCAGAGAGAGAGAATCCCAGGTGGGGCAGAGACAGAGAGAGAGAGAGAGAGAGAGAGAGAGAAAGAGAAGTAGGGTTCACCCTAAGTGGGACTCATGTTTACCCGAAGTGGGGCTTGAACTCACAAACCATGAAATCATGACGTGAGCCAAAGTCAGATGCTTAACGACTGAGCCACCCAGACACTCTATAAGAGACATTTTATATCCAAAGGCAAAAATAGATTGAAAATGAAATGATGGAAAAGGCAATTCCATGGAAATAGTAACCAAAAGAGAGCAGAGTGGTTACACTAATATCAGACAAAATAAACATTTTGGTAGAGGTTAGAAGAGACAAAGAAGGATATTACATATAATAAACAGTTCAATAGAGCAAGAATATATGAAAATTATAACATTTATGCACCTAATAACAGACCAGCAACATATATGAGGCAAAAATTGGCAGAAGGTAAGGGAGAAATCGACAGCGCTGTAATAACAGTTGGAGACTTTAATACCCTATTCTCAATAATGGACAGAGCAACTGGATAGAAGTTGCGTATAGGAATAGACTTTAACAACATAACAAACCATCTGGAGCTAAGGGGCACATACAGAACTCTCCACCCAACAACAGCAGAATATACATTCTTCTCAAGTGCACATGAGACATTTTTCAGGACAGACCATATGTAAGGTCACAAAGTCTCAGTAGATTTTAAAAGGTAGGTACCATATAAAGTATCTTCTCTGACTACAAAGGGATAAAGTTAGAAATCAGTAAGAGAAGGAAAGTGAAAAATTCACAAATCTATGAAATGAGACAGTGTACTCTTAAACAACCAATGACAAGGGAAATTAGAAAATACTTTGACATGAATGAAATTGAAGAGACACCATACTGAAACTTATGGGATGCAGCTAAAGCAGCATTTAGAGGTAAATTTATACCTGCAAATATCTATACCAAGAAAGAATAAAGATTTTAAACCAACAACCTAACCTTCCACCATAAGACACTGGAAAAAAGAAGAGAAATAAAACTCAAAAATATCAGAAGGAAGGAAATAATAAGGATTAGAGCATAGCTAAACAAAATAGAGAATGGAAAAATGAGAGAGAAACAATGAAACTAATAGTTGGTTCTTCAAAAAGATCAACCAAATTGACAAAACTTTACCTAGACAGATCATGAAAAACAAAGAAGACTCAAGTTACTAAAACCAGAAATGAAAGAAGGGCTATTGCCATTGATCTTAAAGAAGCAAAAGGAATATAAAGGAATACTATGAACAACTGTATGCCAACAAATTAGGTACCTTAGATGAAATGGCAAATTTCTATAAAAACACAAGCTACCTAAGCTGACCCAAGAAGCAATTTTATTTTTTATTATTTTTAAAGATTTTTTAAAGTATTCTTTACACCCAACATGGGGTTTGAACCTATAACTCTGAGATCAAGAGTTGCAGGATCTACTGACTGAGTCCGCCAGGCACCCCAAGAAGAAATTTTTAAATGTATGTGGCATAGCCCCACAATGGAATATTATTCAGCAATTAAAAGAAATGAAGCGCTCACCAGCTGAGGCAGTGCTGACTGAGCGAGCATGTGCCAAGGTCCAAGCTCTGAGGAAATGGCGGTGCTTAAGGAACCTGCCCGCACAGAACTGCCCGTCTAGGAGGGGAGGAGACGGTGCACGGTGAGCAAAGCTGTGATACATAATGTCATGTGATGATGAGAGTTCTGGCAAAATGAAGCGGATTAAAAAATTAAATCCAAGTGGTGGTGTGAGTGCAGACGTAAACACAAAGGACTGCTCACCCTGAGAGTGTGAGGACCAGCGAGAAGACCAGCGTGGCTGGGGCACAGTAGGCTGTGCGGAGAAGGGTAGGAGGCAGAGAGCATGGCAGAGTGAAGGAGTCAGCAGGCCCGGGTCGCTCGTTAGGGTTTTGGGCCCTGGTAAAAAGGATTCAGTAAGAGAGCTGAGTTTATTTTCAATATAATGAGAAGCCACGGGAAGATTTTAAACAAGGATCTGATGTGCATTCAGAAAGGTGTGTGGTAAATGAGGGGGTGTTAGGTAAATGTGGAAGCAGAATGTCATGGGTTAAACTGTGCCCCCCACAAATGGTTCTGTAGAAGTCCTAACCTCCAGTAATTGTGTCTATGACTTTATTTGGAAACAGGGTCACCGCAGATACAATGATGTGAAGATGAAGTCCTTAGGGTGGGCCTTAATCCAATGTGACTCACGTTCTTACAAAAAGAGGGAAATTTGCACAGGGACACATGGGGAAAATGCCAAGTGAAGACACAGGGACACACAGAGGCAAGACATCCATGTGAAGACAGAGGTAGAGAATGGAATCCTGTTGCCCGAACCGCAATCCATATTCGAGGCTACAAAAAAGCTGGACTTGGCAAAGAAGGAACCTCCCCCAGAGCTTTCAGAAGGAGCATGGCTGGTACCTAAGTTGTAGACTTCTAGCTCCCAGGACTGTGACAGAATACGTGTCTGTTGTTTAAGCTACTCTGTTTAGAAACTAAAGCACATGTAAACCAAGTGGGTAGTTACTGCAGAGGTCCAAACAAAGGAGGCAGGTCCTCAGACAGGGAGGCGTGGGAGGTGTGATTTATGTTGAAAGCAGAGCTGACGGAAATTTGCTGATACGTTGTGTTTGGGGATAGACGCAATATAAGAATTAGTTGGCCAGGAACACATTTGAAGAGCACTTTGCAAGAAACTCCAAGACCAGTAAGAAGTTTTAAAATTCTGGGTCTCAAAGGGAAGAGATCAATCAAGGGAATCCCTTGACAGTTATGGGACCCAGGGAGTACACCAAAGAATAAACAAGTTAGGGGTACCTGAGGTCACAAATGTTTTGCCTGTTTCTGTGAGACAGCATGAAGACATGGGTCAGGCTAGAAAATATGTAAACCAAATTGACATATTAGCCTTCGATAGACCACTGCATGAGGTGTACCTACGAATCTTGAAGACATTTGGAGTTACATGTTGTGACACATGAGCTAATTTATCCCACCACATGACAGTGGGTAGGAGAGATTTCCATAAGGAATGAGGCCCCAGCAAGATGAACCAACCCCTGCAAGGAAGATGATATCACCCTATTTTAAAGATGAGCAAAGTGAGGCTTACTGAAGTTAAGAAACCTGCCCAAGACCGCACTGGGAGAAGCATTGGACTTCAAACCCAGGGCCATTTGACCAGAAGCTTTCGATCTTTCCATTATATCATTCAACGTGATCTTTCTTTATTGATATTCAAAGGCAGTCCATGGATCAGGAGCATCAGCATTCCCTGGGCACATGTTCAAAATGCAGATTCTCAGGCCCCACCTGGTCTCACTGAACCGGAATCTGCATGTTAACAGGTGGGCCAAATGCACAAGGCTATGAGAAGCACAGCTCTACTTAATCTTTAAAAGGCCTTTGATAAGGGGTGCCTGGCTGGCTCAGTTGGTGGAACAAAGTCAGTCAGTGGGTTGTGAGTTTGGGCTTCATCTTTGGTATAGAGATTACTTACAAAAAAAAAAAAGTCTTCAAAAAAAAAAGGCCTTTGATAACCATCCCCTCCAAATCCTACTGCCTTGCTTTACAGATGAGGAAACTGAGGGTCAGAGAGAACTAGCAAGTGCCCAGTGTTCCTGACTCAGTGCTTGTAACAACATGGTGGACCACACTTGAGGATCCTCACCAACATGCTGCTGTGGGCAGAAGGGGCAGTCAGTGATGACAGCTGCCAATCAAGAACAGCACTGAAGTTGAAGGAAAAACATGGTCCTGTCTGTCACAACCTCCCAGTCCCTCACCCAGCTCTTGTCCGGGTTCCCTTGGAAGAGTTACACTGATGCCTCCCCAACCCAAGGCAGGAATGTTGTCACTTCTTTCTTTGCACCTTCAGTGCCTGCATATATACTGTGCATACAGTAGGTGCTCAATCCGTGTTTGAGGACATCACTTAAGATAGTGGGTGCAAAGGACTTGCCCAGGGAATGAGGCCCCAACAAGAAGGGGTGAACTAAGACAAAGCCTCCACACTTGCCTGGGCAGCCCCACCCGTCCTCACTCCCCATTCACTTTCTTTTAATATTTATTACTAAGTATTAAGCTGCTTCAGCAACTCGAAGCTTTTCCAAATTCCTTAACGGGAGTGCCAGTAAATATGCCAGCACTTTACTTCTTGCACTGACCCCATTTCCTCCTCAATACCATTACTGCTGCCGAAACTGCCAAGGTGCTTTGGCTCTGAGCTTTAATGCACAAGGGCCACTGAGTCCTAGAGGATCAGCAAAAAGTCTGGACACAGCTAGGGACTAGCGCCCAGCCCTCTCTGGCCCCTGGGCCCCCAGGCCCTGCCTCACCTGCTGTTCACACCTCCCAGCGTCCTTGCACAAACTGCGAGCCTCCTGACAACAGAGGGACCAACACACAGTGAGCCTCCCAGGAGGGGCCTCCACCAGGCAGGGCGCCTGGAGCGATGAAAAAGCCAAGCCGAGAAGACCAAAAGGCCGGCAGAGCGTCAGGCCCAGCCCATGGCCCTCTGCTTGAGTCGAGAATGTCCTGGCCCCCAGGTCCAGCTCTGGCTGCAGGCAATCGGGCCTGCCTTCCATGCCCCTGCAGGGGAGGGGCGTGATGAGGGGGCCCTTCCCCTAGGGCCAGTGTGTGGGGCCAGCCCCTTTCCTGTGCTGCTCAGGTAGGCCTTCTGGGGGCCTCTTGGATTCGGAATCCAGCCGCCGGCTGCCTCCTGTGGTATATTTCTGTTGCCTCCTACCTGATCTCAGATTCTGGACTCAGCTCCACCGACTTACAGAGATTTTACGTCATTCTCTAAGTTTCTAGGTTTTCCTTGTCTCAGGCTGTGCATTCCAGGAGCCCAAACTAAGACGAAAATAACTTCCTTAGGAGGTGGTTGTAAAGACTAGAGCAGATCATCTATGTAAAGCTCTTGGAAGAGAAACAAAGCGCCCAAGTGACTGAGAAAGAAAAAAAGCAGCTCCTGACACCTGTGATCGGGTCTGCCTCTCAAGGCAGGCCTCGGTGTCGTTTAGAAGCTCTTCTGAGGCTCACAACTAGGTCATGTTCTCCTGCTGGATGTCAATGATCTCAAAGAACACCACCAGACACGGGCACTCTGATACTGTGATAAAGTGAGGCAAAAACACGGTCACCCTGCAACTCATGAAATACCAACAGTTCGCCCCTCCCCCTCTTCCTCCCTCTCTTTCTCTCCTACAATGATTGACTGCTGCTTCTTTACCAGTTCCAGCTTGAGCCTTACTCTACTCTGCCCTCCCTATAGATGAGGTTTATTAAGATGATGCCCAATCATAGAACTGTCCCACTTACCACGGCATCCGATCCAGAGCAAAGCCCTCATTCTTAAACTTATTTTTTTTTTCAACGTTTTGTATTTATTTTTGGGACAGAGAGAGACAGAGCATGAACGGGGGAGGGGCAGAGAGAGAGGGAGACACAGAATCGGAAACAGGCTCCAGGCTCCGAGCCATCAGCCCAGAGCCTGACGCGGGGCTCGAACTCACGGACCGCGAGATCGTGACCTGGCTGAAGTCGGACGCTCAACCGACTGCGCCACCCAGGCGCCCCAACAAAGCCCTCATTCTTGACCCTCCTGGGAATAATCTAGTGGAAGCCTGCATCGTAACCCAGGTCTTTCTCATCTTCTCCCTGAGCTGCGTCTGCCGGCAGAGATGGCTTGACAGGACAGGCAGGGGAGGCCTGGAGGAGGTGAGGTCAGGAGACAGGTCCTCCCTGGTCCCAGACTCCTCCTTCGGCACCCTCTCAGCTATGAGCAGGTGAATTGGCACATCCGGTGAGGAGTGCTGAGCAGCAGAGGGTTGGTGCCCAGTGTAAACAGATCAATCAATCTGAAAACACTCTCCACACCCTGGAGGGTTTTGTGAGTGAATTGGGAGAAGCGAACACACAGGTGTGAGCAGGCAGCTTGGGTCAGTCTGGGTAGTTTAAAGGGCACAATTCCCACCATAATCTGCCCTTTGCTGTTGCTTCTACTGTCCTTTACTAGGTTTGGTGAAGCCACGGAGCCTTCGTGACATCAGACTTCATGGAACTTTGTTACTTACATTCTCTTGTTTAACAAAAAAACAAAAAACAAAAAACAACTCTAGGGGCACCTAGGTGGCTCAGCCTGTTAAGCATGGGACTCCTGATTTCGGCTCAGGTCCTGATCTCATGGTTGTGGGATCGAGCTCCTAATGGTCAGCTCTGGGCCGGCTCTGCGCTGACAGCATGGAGCCTGCTTAGGATTCTCTCTCTCTGCCCCTTCCCTCACACGTGTGTGCACGCAATCTGTCTCTCTTAAAAAAAAAAAAAAAGACTACACCGTGCTAAGAAACATGTTTCAGAATCATGTTATAAAACACCTCTGATAATCAAGTTTAACATCATCAGTGGTAAGTCATGCTGATAGTTTAGACTCTGGGTATAAGAATGTCACTGAACCTCTGTGGTCTTCCTCTCAAAAACCCATAATCCAGTCTAATCATGATAAATGCATGAAACAATCCCAAACTGAGGGTTATTTTACCAAATGCTCGATCGATACTCCTCAAAACTGTCAAGGCCAACAAGAACAAAGAGAAGCTGAGAAATTGTCACAGTCAAGAGGAGTCTAAGGAGACATGATGACCAATTGTTTTGCACGATCCTGGATGGGTCCTGAAACAAAAAAGGGCCTGAGGTAAAAACTAAGGAGATCTGAATAAACTATGGGCTTTAGTTAATAATAACAGATCAGTATTGGTTCATTAGTTGTGAGGAATATACCACAGTAAGGTAAGATGTTAACAATAACATGAGCTTCACATCTAATGCTGGCGGCTTCCCTGTTCTAACAGTGATTTCTACATTATGTCATTCTGTCCTACCGTAATCCGTCCTACCCTAATACCCTCACCACGACTCCACTTCAGCAGCCCCTCCTTGTCCTTGTCCCGGAACTGGTCATCTCTTGCAATTCCCCCAATTCCCACCCATTTGTTCACTGCTTCACCTGCTCATTAATTTGTGTGTGAAATAAATAGTTGTTGAACACCTACAAAGCTCCAGGCTGAGGTAGGAGTGGTAGGAGGCACGAAGAGCTCCCTCCTTCTCCTTCTCCTCAGCCTTGCCAAGCCCTCCAACCCCAAGACTCAATTCCTCCAAGTGTGATCCCTGGACCACCTCCATGGAATCACCCAGAGTGGGGGTAACAAGGAGGTACCTGGGCCCTACCCCAGGATACTGAGTTATAAATTCAAGGCCAACCAAGTCCCTATGTGTGACTGAAATATGTCATTTCTTTTTGATATTTTAATAAAGTTCCCTAAACTAATATATTTATATGAAAAATTCAAACAATATCAAGTAAATAAAATAAGATGAAACTCTGCCTTTATTCCAACTGAAAGTCTGCTCCTCTCCTTGGAGTTAAGAGTCTGGGCTTCCATTTTACTTGTATTTACAAACATCCATTCTTTATATAAATGGAATCACTTGGAATTAATTAGGCACCAGAAAGTTTTCTCACTGTGTTGTCCTTTTATTTCCCGCTGCCTTTTACTGGACTTCCAAGGATCTTCTATCTTTTCCCTCCCTTAGTTATTTGAAAATTATATATTTTATTTCTATTGATCTGATGTTACACTTACATTTTGACAAAGTTATTTAAGCATTTTTTTCTACCAACCTTGAGAATTAATCAGCATCCATAACATTCATATTTAAACAGAATAATGCTGTTATCAAAATTTTGTCCCAGTCTTTTTTTTTTTTTTAATTTTTTTTTTCAACGTTTATTTATTTTTGAGACAGAGAGAGACAGAGCATGAACGGGGGAGGGGCAGAGAGAGAGGGAGACACAGAGTCGGAAACAGGCTCCAGGCTCTGAGCCATCAGCCCAGAGCCTGACGCGGGGCTCGATCTCCCGGACCGCGAGATCGTGACCTGGCTGAAGTCGGACGCTTAACCGACTATGCCACCCAGGCGCCCCCCAGTCTTTGTTTTCAAAAGCATGTATTAGGGGCGCCTGCCTGGCTCAGCTGGTTGAGCGTCTGACTGTTGATTTCAGCTTGGGTCATGGTCCCAGGGTCATGGGATCAAGCCCTGCATCAGGCTCCACACTGAGAATAGAGCCTGCTAGGGATTCTCTCTCTCTCTCTCTCTGCCCCTCTGCCCTGCTCACTCATTCTTTTGCTCTCTCTCTAAAATATAAATAAATAAACAAGTAAACAAGTAAATAAGTAAATAAATACATAAATAAAATGAAAATAAGAGCATGTATTATGGAAAATTTCAAATACAAACGAGAGTAGACCACTGAGTGTGAGTTCCTCTGTAAACCTCGTCAGCTTAACCATGAGGAGTGTGTACCACCCGTGACCAATCCCACTTCATCTGTGTCCCATCCACCTGCTTTTCTCATATTATTTTAAAGCATATTCTAGATGTCGTATTTCATGTATAAAATTTTCAATATCTATTTCAAAAGGCATAAAGTCTCCTTTTTTATTTGTAACTATAATATCAGCATCACACCTAAGAATCAATCAATAATATCAAAAATCTAGGAGCACCTGGCTGGTTCAGTCAGTTAAGCATCCAACTTTGGCTCAGGTCATGATCTCACAGTCTATGAGTTCGAGCCCCACATAGGGCTCCGTGATGACAGCTCAGAGCCTGGAGCCTGCTTCGGATTCTGTGTCGCCCTCTCTGACCCTCCCCTGCTCTCTCTCTCTCTCTCTCTCAAAAAATGAATAAACATTAAAAACATTAAAAAAAAAGAAACCTGGTAAATATTCAGAATTCCAATTGGCTCATAAATGTCGGTAATTTTTTTTCTATTGCTTGTTTGAGTTGGAATCCACACATTGCAATTGGTTGAGGTTCACACAGTCTTTTAATCTACAGGTTTCCCTTCCATCTTTTTTTTTTTTACATTTAATTTGTTGAAAAAAAAAAAGATAATTTGTCCTATAGTTTCCCAAGTCTGAATTTTGGTGATTGCATCCCACGGGTGCTCTTTTACAAGCTCCTCTCTTCTCTGTATTGATAGTTAGATCTATAGGCTTGATGAGATTCAGAATAGATATTTTTGGTAAAGCATTTTGGTAAGAATACTTGCTAGATGGTGGTAGGAAGCACGTAATGTCTGGTTGTCTTTCTTTTTGTGATATTAATAGCTAACAATGCTCCTACATCCAAAATTAGGATATACAAAGTCCACTCTTCTCTCTTCATTTATTCGCTGGAATACTTCTGTCAAAGTAAATGTCTCGTGTACTATTGCTTTGTCTGGTGGTAACGTTAGTAAAGAGAAGGCAAGATACATGCTTCATTCCTTCCTTTTATTTAGAGTTTTCAAAATAATGTCTCAGTTCCCCAGCATCTTCCAGTGGCAATCAACTGGACTTACTTTTGTTTTGTTGCTGACTTAGTATTATTACACACTCGTGCATTTGCACATGCTTGATGTACTTCTTTTCACTGAAGTCACCACCCCAGAGATGCTCATATTGTCCAATCTTTGGCCAGTTGTTTGGTGTGCTCCTGAGAACTGGCTGGGTTAAGACATTATGTCACAACATCACATTTTGGGGTGTTAATCTCTGGCAAATATACAAGTTGAAAACCCATTTGGAATGGTTTTACCCTGTCCAAATATTTTATGTGTTCAAATCTCAGAGAATGGAAAGCTTCTCAACCTGGCAAGAGAACTACATGAGCAGAGAGAAGATGATACTCCTCTGTGGAGGGCACACATCCTTGATTAACATGACACGTAAATCTGCTCTCCATCTCCTTTTAGGCACAGACACTTCCCCTGATCCAGGCAAAAACAGCTGGTGGTGAACTTGGCGGCCACACCTTCGGTCGCCTTCCAGTACCCCTTCTGTCACCCACCACTTAGAATCTCTGCTGTGAGATTTTATTATCTACTTTTCTCCGGCTCTTTCTTACTGAGTTACATACAGTCACAATAACATGCACAGGTTTAATTGTAAAGTTAGGTTTTGACAAATGCACATACTGTGTACCTATCACCTCTAACAAGAAATAGAACATTTCTATCTCCAAGAAAGTTTTCATGCCTCTTTCTTTTAAAAAATTTTTTTCTTTTATTAGTTTTCTTTATTTTTGAGAGGCAAAGAGAGACAGAGCACGTGTGGGGAGGGGCAGAGAGAGGAGACACAGAATCCAAAGCAGGCTCCAGGCTCTGAGCTGTCAGCACAGAGCCCAATGCGGGGCTCGAACTCACAAACCGTGAGATCATAACCTGAGCCGAAGTCAGTCGCTCAACTGACCCAGCCACCCATGTGCCCCATTTTCATGCCTCTTTCAAGTCAATCCCATCCACCCATTCAGACAAAACCATGGCTTTGTTTTCTGTCACTGTAGATTAGATTTGTTTTTGGCTTCACATGAATGGATTCATACAGATACACTCTTCAGTGCATGGCTTCTCTCACAACATAATGTTTCTGAGATTTATCTCTATTGTTGTATTAGCAGTTCATTCATCTGTAATGCTGAGTTAACACACTGCTATTTGTTGATCTTTTCACCAATTAATGGACATTTGGGTTGTCTCCGGTATTTGCCTATAAATCAATCAACTGTAAATATTCATGTATAAGTCTTTTGTAGACATGTGTTCTTTTCTCCTGGGCTGGGATTGGAGTTGTATTGTAAATATATGTTTAACTTTATGAGAAACTACCACACAGATTTGCAAAGTGATCATACCATTCTACATTCCTACCTACAATGTATGAGCCTTCAGATTGATTCACATCCTCACCAACATTGGGTATTAGCAATTATTTGAATTCCAGCCATTTCAATGGATGTGATCTCTCATTGTGATTTTAATCCACATTTCCCTAATGGCTAATGACATTGAGCACATTTTTATGCATTTATTGGCCAATCTTATATCTTCTTTTGTGAGGTGTCTGTTTAAGTCTTTTGATCCTTTTTGGTATTGGGTTCTTTCTCTTTTGATCACTGATTTGTAGGCGTTCTTTCTATATTCTGGGTACAAGTCCTTCATCATATATTTGTGGATATTTTTGTGTCGATATTATTGTGGATATTTTATATTTGTGGATATTGTGGATATTTTTTCCTAACCCTTGGCTTGCCATTTCATTTCCCTAGATTTTGTATTTAATTTTATTTCCCACTTCGTTTGTATATTTCAGCATGTTCCTTCAGTTGCCAACCCAAGCTCAAAGTAGAACATACCATTTATTGAGGACTTACTGTAGGTCCTCTCCTGCGCTAAGCTCTTGAATAGAGACCGTTGACCTCGCCGGCTACTCACCACAATTGTGGGAAGTAAATAACATCCACCGCATTGAATCAGTGCAAAAACTGAGGTTGAGTAAGTCTCCCAGTATTGCCCAGCCAGCAAATGGCAGGCAGGCTTTAAAGCAGTGCTGTTCAGTGCTGGCTGCTTAGTGAACTACCTGAACGGAGGTAGGGTAAAAATGACTGACGCCCAGGTCTCAGCCTCAGGGATCCTGATTTAATTGGTCTGGGGAGGAGCTCGGCATGGGTATGCTTTAAAAGCTCCCCAAGGGACTCTAACGTACAGAGCCTCTGATTTCAAATGTGGTCCGTGTTCCCTGCTGACGCTCAGAGCTTGGCTCCTGAAGATTGGCCTGCCCACCGGTGCAAAAAGAGTTAAGTGACAAGGCCTCCCTGGGGCCATCTCTCCGCATCATTTAGGGGCTGTGCGAAGAGAAAGCACGCCTGGCTGAGGCAGTGCTCACTGTGCAGACTGGAGATGATTTGGGTTTTAATTTAGGGAACTCTTTAAAATCTGTTTTCTCCTCCATCCCCTCCCCCTCAGGAGGCAGCATCCAGACATCAGCTCACAAAACCACGTCCAATTTTGGAGGCTGCAGCAATCTGGGAACCATCCAAGGTGTCCTTATAGACAGGCAGTCACAAGTCGGAAATGACGACTGCACAGGGGTTTTAATGTTGCATGCAAATCGTCTCTCTCCTGACAGTTTTCAACTTGCTGTCATTTAATGAGGCTTCCCGCTCTCTGAGGAAAGCTGGTACCAAGTGGGGGAGGACACTGCTTTTCTTTTCAGCATTCTACTTAGCTCTACATAGCTCCGTACTGCTATGGCTTTCAGAAGCTGAGCTGGGGTTCCTGAAAAGCCAACATCTCCGTTAAGTGGGAAAAGAGAGAGAGCCAGGGAGAGATAGTCTCCTCTAAAATAAGATCCATCTTGGTTTTTTCTCCCTGTGATGTTTATAGCTCATAGCAATAAGCCCAGAAAATCCTTATGTGTTCTGGAATCAGAACCTCAGTGTCACTCAGTTGAGGCTAAGTCAGAGGAGAAATTTAATGTAATACTTTTGTGGAGCTTTGAAAATTATCATCATCATTTGGGTGTCAAAAACACACCGAGTGTGCAATACAGCATTGGATATTTTTTTTCCTGGCCCACAAGTTTTCACAGAGAGAATATGTAAGACTTGGTGAAGGGAAACAAAATGATCCACATCAGGACAGAATCTCTCCCCAGAGAGCTCAGGTGCCAAGCTCTGCAAAACAGGTTCACGTAAATTTCAGGAGTGGACACTAGGGTCATGGCCACCTCAGGTGGTGGCTGATGCCTAAAGCACTGCATCTAGAGCAGTGGTTTTCAAAGTGTGGTCCCAGGGCCAACAGCACAGACATCACCTGGGATCAACACGGTAGAAATGCAAATTCCTCCGTCCCGTCCCAGATCTACAGTGCCAGAAACTCTGGGGCTGGAGCCCAGTGATCTGTGGTTTAATGAGCCCTCCAGTGATTCTGATGTCCCTTAAAGCTTAAGAACCAGTGATCTAGTCTAGACTCTCAAGAATCATTCTTGGAAAACTTGAGCCCTACTGAATTACAGGCAGGAGGCAGGCTAGAGAGGGCCTGCCTCAAACATTTGAAGCATTTCCTCCTTGGTGTCAGTGAGAAAGGGGTTGGGTGGATGGCGAGAACTCCACCCAGAAGCAGAAGAAGCAGACTGAGCAAGCAGAGGAGCATCTTTTCTGGGGCTTGGGCCACCTTCTTGCGGATTCTCCCTGCGGAAGGAGGACACATTACAGTGCAGTAACAAAGCAGTTCCATAAGTGGGTTCCCACCTTCCGTTTCAGGGATACAAGGTCTGCAACCTATCTAGAAGGGCGCCATGATGGGTTGGAGTTAGGGAGATGGGATGGTGGGAAGGAGGAACAGTTTTTCCAGCCCAGAGAAAGGGGCCGCCTCTAGATCCACACGGGGCCAGCTGGATATCAGCCCTAATTGATTGTTGGATACAACCTGCACAACTAGATACAGCGGGACTGCTCAGGAAATAGCTGAACCAAGCAGAAACCTTCTTCTCAGAACAAAGAAGAGATAAGGAGGAGGATGCCAGGGTTGGGGAGGAGGTGGATGAAAGGTGGATGAGCCCCAGAAGAGGGTAGTTTAAAGGTACCAAGATTTGTTTAAATCAAGTTAAGACATACAATCGCGGAAATGACCGTCACGAAGTTTGCTGTACTCACAGTCCACTAGAAGCAGGAGGAGGGCCGCACCGTGCAAGGGGCCACAGCCAGAAGCACTGGAGACGGTCAGGGAGCAGACGGAAGAGCAAACGTGGACAAGGAACAGCCGTGGCCAGTCCAGCAGGCTTAGGATTGGCTAGTTTGAGTCGTTTCGGGGGCCCCAGGGCACAGGGATGTCCCTAGCTGTCTGGATCCTGGTAGGTGATTACGGCAGATAAGCAGTGGCCCGGAATGTGAGAGCCCCTCGGAGGAGGTGGTTGGGTGTGGACTCTGGATTGGTTGGATTGTCTAGGAAAGGCACACTTTCAGCCAGGAGTTCGTTGTTTGTTACCTTTGGGAATTGGGAGGGGCAATCCCTCGGGGCTCAAAGCAGAAGAATACAGAGAATAAAAGATGTGGCTGATACACAGGGACAACTGAAGTAAGATCCGCAAAACTTGGCTGCTTAACTGAGCTACCACTCTGTTCCCAATCGTCTCTGACTGTGCTGTGCCGCCCGGCGGCCCCCGGCTCCGCATGGCTATCGAGCACTTGAAATGGGGTCAGTGTGACTGAAGAATTGCATTTTACTTTTTAATTAAATTTTAATCAATATGAATGTTAAAAACTAAAGCAGTATAAAATACTCTCCCCTTAAACAGGAGTAATGTGAGTGTCAAATAGCTCAGTTATTTGTGTATTGATCCCGTGTTAAAATGACAAGATTTTGGATATATCGGGTTAAATAAAATACATATTTAAAATGAATTCCACCTGTTTCTTCACATTTTTAAATGTGGCTACTGGGAAATTTAAACTTACAGATGTGGTTTGTGCTGTATTTTTGTTGGATGGTACTCGCCTATACACTTAGCAGTGACTGAAAGCAAAGTCAGTTCTAAATAGCAATAAAAGACTGGGCTGCCCGACAGGTGGGTGGTAACGAAGTAAACAACTGAGTGTGCCTTCCTCTTGTTGGGGGATGTTGCTCTGCGTACTGGGATTGGCATACGCTCATCAGGATGCGGGAGAAAGTGGTGGGGTAGCCGGAGATGTCGATGTGCCTGAAAAAGATTCATGCCCAAGCAATTTCTTGACAGAGAGAAAACGACCTTCGTGCCTGCAGTCCTACAATATCCATAAGGCCCAGAAGCACTTTGCAGTATTTCCCGGCTGCTGCAGTGCATAAGGGCTGCCAAAGTCCTCCCAAGACCCCCCGCTCCTCTCTCCTGCCTCAACTGACATTCCCTGGACGGTCAGGTCTGGCAGAGGCAAGGAACAGCAAAAAAGGATATGTAGAAGGACCAGATAAAGGCTTCTAAACAGCCTAGTGCCCACTGTGCTGAGTCCCTGCTCCCAAGCAGCCCTCCACCCTGGGTGTTCTTGTGTGGCTGCCAGCCCTGGGAAGGTTCATGACTCACAGATATCCTCAAGGTTAGAATTTGGGGCGTTGTGGTTATAAATTAGTACAAGAGGTTTCTTGGCACTAGATCCAGGAGCGCTGGCTCTGTGTCAACTGCAAGCAATCCTCTCGGCTCATGGGAGGGGGGGGGTGGTTTGGATGGTGGGGATATAAGGGTCCAAGGCTTCCTGGGTCAAGGACAGAGGCAGCAAAGGTGCCACAAGGGTCACTAATGGGAATCCAGACCGGCTGGGCAGCAGGCGTGGGGCCACATAGGAAAGGGTGACCTGGCATAACTCCAGAGGGTGAAATACCACAGCTGGTAGCCATCTGAACCCACACATTTTTTTCAAGGGGAGAGGAGTACTGGTTCCATGCATATATCATCTGAAGTTCTGGGTCACATCCTTTATTGAGCTGGGGGTGGGACCCCTTTGTGGGGGGCTCTCTTAAGATGGGAAAAGAGAGTTCTCTACATGGTCCAGAAGAAGGACTATTTTGAAAAGGGGAACAACCTTCTTTTTCCCACTGGTAGAAGCAATCCAATTCATTCAGTCCAACAAGTTATATTTTTGTGTCTAATATGTGCCAGGCACTGGCATACAAGGCACTTGAGGTCTCTCCCTGCCCTCTAGTAGCTTAGAAGCAGATGAGGTAACTGTGTAATGATTAAAGTGCAACTGTTGTGGGGTATCTGGCTGGCTCAATCATTAGAGCAATGTGACTCTTGATCTTGAGGTCATGAGTTCAAGCCCCATGTTGGCTGTAGAGATTACTAAAAAAATAAAATAAACTTTAGGAAAGAAGGAAAGAAAGCGAGAAAGTAAAGGAAAGAGAAGAAAGAAAGAAAGAAAGAAAGAAAGAAAGAAAGAAAGAAAGAAAAGAAAGAAGAAAGAAAGAGAAAGAAAGAAAAGAAGAAGGAAAGAAAGCAAGGAAGGAAAGCAAGGAAGGAAAGGAAAGAGAAAGAAAGAAAGAAAGAAAGAAAGAAAGAAAGAAAGAAAGAAAGGAAAGAGAAAGAAAGAAAGAAAGAAAGAAAGAAAAGAAAGAAGAAAGAAAGAGAAAGAAAGAAAAGAAGAAGGAAAGAAAGCAAGGAAGGAAAGCAAGGAAGGAAAGGAAAGAGAAAGAAAGAAAGAAAGAAAGGAAAGAGAAAGAAAGAAAGAAAGAAAGAAAGAAAGAAAGAAAAGGAGAAAAAGATGGAAAGAAAGAAACGAAGGAAGGAAGGAAGAAGGAGCAGGCAAGTGTTGTGAAAAGGAAGTAAAGAAAAGGTAGTCTCACTGGAGAGCCTCATCAGAGAAGGCCTCCTTGAGGAGTGTAAATGTTAACAACCCAAGGGGGAGCTTAGGGCAGAGGACAGTTTTTCTAGCTGAGAGATTTGCACACACAAACGTCTAGATGCAGGAGAGAGCCTGGCTTGCCGTGGATTCAACACATTCAGCTCTAATGTGTGGATTTATTAGCCACACTAGAGCCAGATGTGTTTTGGGCATGATTGTACCATCTTGATCTGCCCCAGAAGTTACAAAGACAATTACATGCAATAGTTCTCATTTGTTTATTCATATAGTATGCATGGGGCATCCACAGTGTGTCAGGCACAGGACCTCATTGTTAGAAGGCAGCAAAGAGCCAGAGAACCCAAGGGATGGATGTAGGCGCAGAACAGGACAGAGCTGGGAGAGCTGTAGGAAGGAGAGGGAATCGAGGGAGAGGGTGTTCACTTCTGAGACTGTGGCCTTCCTGCCTTGAGAGCATGAAGCGGCAAGCAAAAGGCCCTTGGCAAACAACCCCAAGAGCCTGGAGGAGGAAGATCATAGTATCTCTCCTTTTCTTGCTTCCTACACTTCACCATTTGTCATGTGCTAGAAATTCTGCTTCCTTATCATCTCGTGTCTTGACCCCATCTCCACTGTCAGCTCAGAGTCCCATTAATACCTGACTAGACTAAAACCAAAGCCTAAAGCAGCTTATTAAAACACAAGGATCAGAAGAGACCAAGAAGTATAACCTTGGTCTTGAAAACAGACTGGTTAGCGTGATCACTGCCCAGCAAGGACAGGATGAATGGTTGGTGTGATGGGGCAGATGGTGCCCATGGCATTTAGCTGGCTGAGCTACACTGGAGGAAGGTGGAGGCAACCACTTCGAAGTAAGTGCAGAGAGGAGCATGGAGAGCTTAGGGTAGAGGTGAGGGTAAAGGAAAAGTGAGGGTATCTGTTGGTGTTATGGGAAAAAAAAAAGCAATAAATTAATGAAGAAATCATGGTTTTACAAGTAATTTACAATAGCAACAAAAACCATACCTGGTGATAAGACAATAAATATGTGAAGATATTTATGGGTAAATTCCATCCAATTGATCCAAGATTCGATACAATTCCAAGCAAATCACCTACAGAGGTTTTCTTAAAAAAACACTGATTCTAAAGTTCATCTGGAAAGAAAAGTTGCAAGAATAACCAAGTTACTTAGAAAATGCTTTCTTGAATCTACTAAATACCAAGAAGTATTAAAAACTATAATTAAAAAAAAGGTGGGAAGAGGGATTAAAGTTATGTGTTCCAACAATGTTTAAATAATAAAACTAGCAAAGATGGGAAACAGCTGGGAATAAAGGACATCATGTACAGTAACACAAGCTTAAGTACTTTTAGTATAAAAGGGTAAAAGCAAAGAAATGAATTACTGACTAAATTGGGTGACGGAGAACAGAGGGTCAGTAGGGCAAGGAAGACACAAGCTAATTAAATTGTATTCATAGTAGGGAACCAATAGGCATTGATTAAAGAAAGAAGGAACTAAGCCTATTATATAAAGACACACATGCAAAGGGAACCACCAAAATAAGAAATGGAAGCCTTACTAAACACAAAGAGAACCACAACAAAAAGAACCAAAAAAAAAGACCACATAATGAAACGAACACATATACATGCATAGACATCCATAAACATTCATACACACATTAAACATAAAATAATATAAAATAACCAAGACAAAACATCTCTCTCATATTAAAACATGTAAATGGACTCAAATTACTCAAAAGCAACGCACAACTCTATGCTGTGGCAAGAGACATACCCAAAACAACGTGAATGATAACGATCGTGAATAAAGAGGTGGGCAAAGCTGAGCTGCCACATGTCAGTGGAAATTGTGAGTGGACAGCTCCAAGGACCCATTCCTCTTTAGAAATGCCGGAAAATTAAGGGAAAATTTTTAGAATCAACCTCGTCAACTATGGAAAACAAAGATTTGCAGGATCCAAGCGAAACTTGTATCAAGGGAAAGGCAACCTAGGTGGCTCAGTCGGTTAAGCATCTGACTCCTGATTTGGGCTCAGGTGATGATCTCACAGTTTGTGAGTTCGAGCCCATGTCAGTCTCTGTGCTGACAACATGGAGCCTTCTTGGGATTGTCTCTCTCTCTCTGCCCCTCCCCTGTTCACACACTCTCTCCCTCAAAATAAATACACTTTAAAAAAGAAAAGAAAAAGGCAACCTAAAATTGGTAGAAAAGCTTTGTGATGTTTTCATTTGCCCTTGTCCCACCCACCTCTGTGGTATATCTATGGCCTTGAAGATGGTATGTCGTGTTCCCAGTGTAGGACTCTGGTACCCGGTTCCAGAAGTGGAGCAAACCTTACTTGCAAAGAATTATGTTTGTCTAGTCTAACCTGTCTGAAGGACTGACACAAGGTGTTTGTTTTGCCTAACTTGCAACTTGCTCAGGGTTGGAAGGGCTGTGGACATTTCTTGAAAATGTCATAACGCAAATCAGTTACCTGCATTGATATGGGGCAAACGATTATGGTTGAAGTATGCAATACAGGGTCAAAAGTCTGGGGTGGACAAGCTGGGGAGAGACTTTCTTTGGGAAATTAAGGGCATTCAAAAGGATCCTTGCATACCAAGGAATTTAGAAAGCCATGTGCATGCCCAGGGCAGAACACATGCCAGAAAAGACCTGAGAAGAACCTAAGTTTTCACCTCTGGCTGATCCCTTGGTTTAGTGAAAAGAGGAAGTGAAGACTTAAAGCAGAGATGTAAACAGACTGGCTAAACTTCAATACCTTAGAACAGAACACCTAGACAGAATAAGGGAATAGAGGACTGTAACATTCTATAAATACACTAGACTTACCAGACACCTATAGAACACTCCCCCAACAGCAGAATACACACTTTTCTCAAGTACACAGGGAACATACACCATAAGAAACCACATATTAAGCCACAAAACACATTTTAATAAGTTAAAAAAGAGTTAAATTGTACAGTGTTTTCTCTGACAACAGTTGAGTAAAACCAGAAATCAGTAACAGAAGGAAAACTGAAAAATTAACCAGGACTTGGAAATTGAACAACACACTTTTGAACATGATAAAACTTTAGCTATGTTGACAAAGAAAACATAGAGAAGACACTAACTAAAATTAGAAATGAAGGGGTGCCTGGGTGGCTCAGTTGGTTAAGCAACCAACTCTTGATTTTGGCCCATGTCATGATCTCACAGTGGTCGAATTGAGCCCGTTGTTGGGTTCCACGCTAAGCGTGGATCCTGTTTGGGATTCTCTCCGTCCCTCTCTTTGTCCCTACCTCACTTGTTTGTTCTCTCTCTCTTCCTCAAAATAAATAAATAAACTTTAAAAAATTAGACATGAGATAGGACATTAGTACTCATCTCACAGAAATCAAAAGGAATGTAAGAAAATACTACAAACAATAGTATACCAACAAATTAGATAACCTACATGAGATGGACAAATTCTATTTTTTAAACATTTATTTATTTATTTTGAGAGAGCAAGAGAGAGAGAGAGAGAGAGAGAAGGGGAAGGCAGAAAGAGATGAAGAGAGAATCCCAAGCAAGCTACATGCTCAGTGCAGAGCCCAAAACAGGCTCAATCTTACAACCATGAAATCACTACCTGCACCGAAATCAAGAGCTGGAGGTTCAAGTGACTGAGCCACCCAGGCGCCAGGGACTAATTCTTACAAACACATAAAGTACCAAAATTGACACAAGAAGAAATTAAAAATCTGGACAGATCAGAACAAGTAAGGAGATTGAATCAGTAATAGAAAAGTCTCCCAAAAAAGAAAAGTCCAGGACTACACAGTGTCATTGGTGAATTCTACCAAACATCTGAAAAAGAATTAACACAGCTTTTTTCAACTTCTTCCCCAAACTGGAAGATAGAACACTTCCTAATTCATTCTATAAAGGTATTATTAACCTGCTACCAAAGCTAGACAAAGATACCTCAAGAAAACTGTAAACCAATATACCTTGTGAGTATAGATGCAAAAATTCTCAACAAAGTGTTAGGAAACCCAATTCAACAGTATGTTAAAATGATTGTATAGCACGACCAAGTGGATTTATTTCAATACAAAGGGTGGCTCAGCATAAGAAATTCAGTCAACATAATAAACAACATTAATAAAATTACAGGGGGGGGAATCTCAACATACGATTATCTCAGTTCACACAGAAAAGGCATTTGACAAACGCCAACACCCTTTCATGATAGAAACACTCAGAAAACTAGGAGTAAGAGGGAACTTCATCAATATCATAAAGGGCATTTATGGAAAACCTACAGCTAATACCACACTCAGTGCTGAAAGACTGAAAGTGTTCCTTTTAAGATCAGGAACAAGATAAAGATGCCCACTTTCACCACTGTTATTCAGCATTGCACTGGAAATTCCAGCCAGACGTAAGTAGGCAAGGAAAAGGAATACAAGGAATTACTTCATTTGGAAGGGAGAAGTAAAACTATCTTTATTCATAGATGACATTATCCTAAATATCAAAAATCTCAAAGAATCTACAAAAATAACTACTAGAGCTAATAAAAAAAATTCAGCAAAGTTACAGGATCTAAAATCAACATGCAGAATCAATTATATTTCTACACACCAGCAATGAACAACCCATAAAGGAAATTAAGAAAATTCCTATTATAATAGCATTCAAAAGAATAAAATACCTAGGAATAAATTTAACCAAGAAAATGAAAGACTCGAATACTGAAAACTACAAAACATTGTGAAAGAAATTAAACACCTAAGTAAGTGGGAAGACAATCTATGTTCATGGACTGGAAAACTTGATGTTGTTAAGACTGTAATAGTAGCCAAAGAAATCTCCAGGTTCAG
The DNA here is from genome assembly GCF_022079265.1 of Lynx rufus. Taxonomy (NCBI): domain Eukaryota; kingdom Metazoa; phylum Chordata; class Mammalia; order Carnivora; family Felidae; genus Lynx; species Lynx rufus. The sequence goes on from NW_025814834.1 coordinate 82,275,765, forward strand.
TGCAGTTCTTATAATTCCATCACTGTTTTCGCAGATTTGGAAAAGCCAATCCTCAAATCCTCAATTATGGAATTGTAAGGGCCTCAAATAGCCAAAACAATCTTGAAAAAGGAGAACAAAATTGGAAAACTCATTTCCTAATTTCAAAACACATTGCAAAGCAATGTTAATGAAGACATTCTGGTAGTTGTACAAAAGTATATCTATCTATCACCTACCTATATAGATCAGTGGAATAGAACAGAGAATCCAGAAATTAACCCATGCATCTATGGCCAGTTGATTTCTACAAGAATGCCAAGACCACTCACCAGGGAAAGAAGAGTCTTTTTAATGAATGGGACAGGGATAAGTGGATATCACGTGCAAAAGAATTAGGTTTGCCCCTTAACTCACTGCTTACATAAAATTTAACTCAAAATGGATCAATCATCGAAGTAGAAGAGCTCAAAACCAAAACCTCGTATTAAAAACACAGGAGTAAATCTTCATGACCTTGGATTTGGCAATGAATTTTTAGATAATACTAAAGGTACAAATAACAAAAGAAAAAATAGATAAATTGGACTTTGTCAAAATTAAAAGCTTTGTGCATCAAAAAATGTTATTAGGAAAATGAAAAGATAAGCTATAGCACTAGAGAAAATCTTTGCATATCATATAAGGGTTTACCATCCAAAATGTATTAAGAATTCTTAACATCTGGGGCACCTGGGTGGCTTAGTCGGTTAAGCATCTGACTCTTGATTTTGGCTCAGGTCATAATCCCAGGGTCCTGGGATCGATCACCACCTTGGGCTCTGCGCTGATAGTGTGGAGCCTACTTGGGATCCTTTTTCCCTCTCTCTCTGTCCCTCCCCCACTCACATGCACATGCTTTCTCTCTCTCTAAAAATAAATAAATAAATAAATAAATAAATAAATAAGAACCCCTACAACACAAAAGGACAAACAACCCAATTTAAAAATGAGGAAAGGACTTGAATAGACATTTCTCCAGAGAAGATATACAAATGGCTGACAAGCACACGAAAAGATGTTTAGTTTCATTAGTCATTAGCAAAATACAAAATCAAAACAGTGAGATACCATTTCACAAATACTAGGATGGGATTTTTTTTTTTTTTTTTTAAGGAAAATAAAGTGTTTGCGAGGATGCGGAGAAATTGAAACTCTTGTACTCACAAAGTTCCACACCGAGTTACCGTATGATGCAGCAATTCCACTCTTAGTTGTACACTCAAAAGCACTGAAAATACGTTCTTGGGGCACCTGGGTAGCTCAGTCGGTTAAGCGTCTGACTTTGGCTCAGATCGGGTTCATGAGTTCGAGCCCCACATCAAGCTCTCTGCTGTCAATGCAGAGCTCACTTTGGATCCTCTGTTCCCCTCTCTCTCTGTCCTTTCCCCACTGTTCTCTCTCTCTGTCTCTCAAAAATAAATAAAGATTAAAAAAAAAAGGTTCTTAAACCAATACATGTACACACATGTTCATGGCAGCTTTATTCATAGTAGTCTGAAGATGGGAAAAGCCCAAAATAAATACATCAGCAAATGAATGGATAAGTAAATTGTGGTACATACAATGCAATACTGTGCAGCTATAAGAAGGAATGAAGTACTGGTATATATACAACATAGATAACTTTAAAAACATTATGCTAAGTGAAAGAAGTCAAGCACAAAAGGTCATATATGGTTTCATTTATTTGAGATATCCAGAAAAGGAAAACCATAGAGACAGAAAACAGATCGATGGTTGCCAGGGGCTGGAGGTGGCTTCTTAATGGCTATGGGGGTTTCTTTTAGGGGTGTCGACATGTTTTGAAGCTACATAGAGGTGGTGGTGGCACAAGACTGTGAATTGTGTACTAAATACCACTGAAACACTCACATCATTTATTGTGTAAGTTTTTCAATGTTTATTCATCCTGAGAAAGAGAGAGACAGCGTGAGCAGGGGAGGGGCAGGGAGAGAGGAAGAGAGAATCCCAAGCAGGATCCACATTCAGGGTGGAGCCCCATGCGGGGCTCAATCCCATGAACCCACAGACCACGACCTCAGCTGAAATCAAGAGTCAGACACTCAACTGACTGAGCCACCCAGGTGCCCTATGTGAATGTCATCTTAATTTTTTTTTAATTTTTAAAAAATGTTTTTATTTATTTTTGAAGGAGAGAGAGAGACAGAGCATGAGCGGGGGGAGAGGCAGAAAGAGAGAGGGAGACACAGAATCGGAAGCAGGATCCAGGTTTTGTGCTGTCAGCACAGAGCCCGACGGGGGGCTCGAACTCACGAACCATGAGATCATGACCTGAGCCGAAGCCAGATGCTCAACCGGCTGAGCCACCCAGGTGCCCCAATCTTAATTTTTTAAAAAGTATGTCTGTAAAATTAAAATGTAAAGAAAGAAGGGGTCACTGCATTAATATTGGTGAGATAGAATTCAGACCAAAAACCACTAAACATAATAAAAAAGGGTACTTTCTTTTTTTAATGTTTATTTATTTTTGACAGGGAGGGAGAGAGAGACAGAGCATGAGTGGGGGGAGGGGCAGAGAGAGAGGGTGATACAGAATCCAAAGCAGGCTCCAGGCTCTGAGCTGTCAGCACAGAGCCTCATGCTGGGCTTGAACTCACAGACCACGAGATCATGACCTGAGCCAAAGCTGGACGCTCAACCGACTGAGGCACCCAGGCGCCCTAAGAAGGGTACTTTAAATAGGATGACTTAAAGTTGACTTTGAAAAATAAAACAGAAAAAATATAGGCAGAATAACTCTGAAATGAAAGGAGAGCAATTATAGAAAACTAACTCTATCAGATATTTAAAACACTAATGACACCTGAGTATTAAAGCAATAAGATATTGGCAACATGAATAGATAACACCAGTGGAACAGAAACAAACAGAAATAGACCCAAAGAATTTAGAATATGATAAAGGCAGTATATCATCAATGAAGAAAAAAATATCCTTTTTTTTAAAAGATTTTTTTAAAAAGAAATCTCTACACCCAGCATGGGGCTTGAACCCATAACCCAGAGATGAAGCGTCCCAAACTCCACTGACTGAGCCAGCCAGGCATCCCCCCCAAAAATGTACTTATTAACAAAAGTTTGATACAATCTTAGGTAAAGTTGAATTTGTACCTCATGTCATTTGCCAGGATAAACTGCAACTGAATCAATATTTAAGTATACAAAAAATGAAATGATTCAAGTTTTGGAAGATAAGAAGGGAGTACATCCTTTATAACTTTTGAGGAAAAGTTGGAAAAAGCCTAAGCATGACTTAATAACCAAAGGCAATAAATATTTGATATATCTGCCTATGTAAATTAAAAAAAAAAAACACCCAAACTCGCATGCTAAAAATTTATAATAAGCCATCATAAGACATATATACTTGTAACTCCCATCATAGAGAAAGGGCTAATTTTTCTGGTTTATAAAGTGAAAAGGACCAATAATCCAACAGAAAAATTGGTGAAGGGACAACATAAAAGTGGCCCTTAAATATATGAAAAGATATTCAATCTCTTTCATTATAAGAGAATTCTAAACTAAACTTACACTGACATACCATTTTTCACCTTTCAGATTGACAAAAATCTTTCTTTTTTTATAGGTAGGCTGTACACCCCACATGGGACTCAAACTCATGACTCTGAGATCAAGACCTCTACCCACTGAGCCAGCCAGGAGCCCCAGGAAGAGCTTGCTAATAAAGCAGTCAGAGCAGAAATAGACTGTATTGGGGGGTGAAAGAACCCAAGTCATCACTTGATATTAGCACACTGAGCCTTAAATCTGGGTATAAGTAACAACTGGGGGCAGAGTGGGGGCAGGATTTAAAACCAGATTCTTAGGACTCCTCACAGAACCCCTGGAGGTATAGCCCACAAGTTTGTTTGTTTTTACAGCTTCTCAAGAAATCCTGGCGTAATCAGACTAGCACTGATCATTCACTTATTTATTTGGGAACTACGCACTGAGCCCTTACTACATTCCAGGCTGCTGTGCGAGGTGATGAGGACAGGGCCAGGAATAAGACAGGCATTGCTTCAGCTCTAATGAGACTGACAGTCTAGAGGAGGAGAAAGAGGCAACAAGTAAAGGGACAAACACACAATTCAGGTGGTAATACATGCTATGATGAAAATAAAATAGGGAGAAGTGATGGAGAGTTTAAATTTAGAGTGTAGAACAGGTGGCTGGGAAAGGCCCCTCCCCGCTGAGGAGGCACTTCAGCTGGGAACTATTAGGAAGGAGCTCGAGTCATGTAACTGAGAATGCTTCAGACAAAGGGAGCAGAGCGCAAAAGTTCTGTGGCCACAGGAGAGGACATGGATAAATCAGATCTAAGAGGTGGGCAGGGAGCAGGTCAAGAAGGGCCGTGTAGACCAGGGTAGGGAGCTGGATTTTTATTTTAAGAGGATTGTGAAGCCCTGGAGTTTGGGAACCATGTTAAGGGGATTGAAACATCCCATCTGGCAGAATTGGCAGTTGGAACCAAGACCCCGGTCAGCCGATGTCTGTTCCCTCCCTCCTCCAACGGTATAAGTGTGTGTCTTTTTTCCCAGAGGGCCCAAGACTCTTAAAATTTCATATCCCCAACAGCACCCTAGGGTGTTTTAAATACAGTGAGTGGTCAATGGTTGCTGAATAAAATGGAAATTCAGATATTCTGAACAATCGGTAAATAAAATCAAAAGAAGACATCTTGTCCAGATTCCCATACAATCTCTAGTGGACTTCTTGAATGCCATTAGCAGGAGCTCACTACCCTAGTGATTTGCCACTTTCCAGTGAAATTGCTACTTTGAAATATATATCTAATTTTAATACATGCAAATAATTATCCTTATAAACCAATACAATTAGGCCAAATTAGTGAATTTATGCAAAACTTCTGAAAAGTTGGCTTGCAATTAAAATTTTTTTTAATGCTTATTTATTTTTGAGGGAGAGAGACAGAGAGAGAGAGAGAGACAGAATGTGAGCAGAGGAGGGGCAGAGAGAGAAGGACACGAAATCTGAAGCAGACTCCAGGTTCTGAGCTGTCAGCACAGAGCCCGACATTGGGCTCGACGTGAGATCATGACCTGAGCTGAAGTCAGATGCTTAACTGACTGAGCCACCCACGCATCCCCATTGGCTTGCAATTTTTAAAAAAAACTTGTGTAATTTAATGAACTTCTACTTATCTGTAATAATCTTAAGTATTACCTTAAATGCAAAAGGACATTTAAAATACTAATTCCGAAGCATGCCATTTTTAAGGGTCCCTAACCTGTACAATGTGTTATGATGAACCATTTAAATGTTCGTTAGTAACATGGCTAACACTTTCAAACTTAGAACTTATATAAAAGAGGTGAAAACCACTGAAACAAGCATTCGGTGGACTAAGGTCATGGATGTTCCAAAGTACACCGGAGTTGGCAAGCTTGTAGGGTCAGTTCCAGATCGGGCACCATCTAGCTGTGGACAGGCTTCTTCACCTGTCTGGGTCCTAGTTTCTTCATATGGAAAATGAGAGGGCTGGACAAGATAATCTGTAGGACTTTTTAGTTATAGAATTAATCCATGCAATATATTCCCCAAGATAAACTGGAAAAAGGTAAAGCCCTTGAGACAAGGATTGTTCATCATTCATAAACACAGAAGCAAATTTCACCTGCAGTATTGGAAGGTGGGGGAGAACAGCACTTTCTAAAGCAGCTGGGACAGAAGGGTTTACAGATGAAAAAGTAACCCCAAGGCAAACCACATCTGGAGGAGAATTGGTGTCATAGGTTAACAGTTGGGTACAAGTGTTACTTGCAAACATCTGATGTGGCTTTGGGGTGAGCAAGCATCCTCCCTCCAAAATAGCTTAAGTGGAAAGCTTTAATAATTCATTATATTCCTGGTAAGTGTGTTGAAATTTGATTTTTTGATAAAAACATACCCAGAAAGCATAATGCATAAGGAAACATTGATTAGTCACAAAACCCAGATAAGAGTCTGACAGTAATCAGTAATGAAATATTTCCAGCTCACAAACACAATGACAAAAGCAGCCACTATGCAGTCTGCTCCCGGATTTTCTTATACTTGAGCATGACTGCTAATTTTATATAAATATAAGTAGAAAAATAGCTTTTGGGAATCTTAAATCAAAGCCTATTTTCTGCCACTATCCACCTACAACCATCTGCTGGACTATGGATTAAAGAATATGACAGCAACCCTCTAAGGAAGCTGCACAAAGAAAACCAGTTTCAGAAGCTATAGGTCCATCATTTTAAGCATAATTAAACTATTCAAGTCTGTTTGGTTAATAAGTCCAAGAGAAATGAAACTACGTATAGTGATCACCACTGCTTGGTTTAAAATAACCAGAAGAGTATAAAAAATAAAAAGGAAATCTCTTGATTCTGTTTGATAGCACTAATTGTTATTCATTCACTTATTTGTTCAACAAATATTTCAACAACTACCACATACCAGGCTCTGTGCCAAGTGCAGGAGACAAAACTGAGAGCAAGTCCCTGCCACCATGAGGCTCATGAGGCAGATGAAGGGACTGGTCAGCAGACAAATAATATAATTAAAAATATTTCTTTCATATCATTCGTAGAGAAGAACTGGGACAGAGAACAACAGAGGATGGCCAGAGAGCATCTCTCTGAGGAGGGGACCCTCGAAGCCTAAAAGATGAGAATAGGCAGGCAGAGAGGAGTATTTTAGACAGGAGTGTCCGTGTACAAAGACACTGAGGCAGGAAATCATTTATTAAAGTCAGGATTGGATCCACCAGTGGAGCTCAAGTGTGGTGCCGTGAGGAAGTAATACAGGACGAGTCTGGAGAGTTTGGAGAAGGCAGAACCAGACACGGGAGGGCACCTGGGTGGCTGAGTCGGTCAAGCTTCCAATGCTCGATTTTTGGTTCAGGTCATGATCTCACAGTTCACGGGATGGAGCCCTGAGTCGGGCTCTGTGCTACAGCACGGAGCCTGTTTGGGATTGGAGAATCCCAATTCCTCTCTCTCTCTCTCTCTCTCTCTGCCTCTCCCCCACTTATGGGTGCATGCGCACTCTCTCTCTCTCTCTCAAAATAAACATTAAAAAATTTATCACCTTCACAGTTTAAAAAACGAGCAAGACACGGATTATCTTACAGTCCTGGGAGGTATTTGGATTTTAAGTGTAATGGGAAGAAATGGGGAAGGATTTTCGAAGACAACCGAGATAATCTGATGTTTAAAGGATCATATTTGCTACCATGTGAACTGGTGGGGAATGAGCAAGGATGGGAGTGGGGAGAAGAGTCATAAGGCTGCGGCAATGCAAGAGATGGCAGTGCTCTGACCAAGGCAGGGGGTGGGGGGCGGGGAAAGCATGGGCTGCGTACATACTGTTGGAGCTCACGTCAAAAGACTTGTGGATGGATTCTAACAAGGGTGGGGGAGGAGAGGGAGGAATCAAAATGACTAGGTGCATGAAGGAGCCAGAGCTGAGATGGTGGAGATGGGGTGTGTGGAGGTGGGGGTGGAGAGGTGGTGGAAACCGATCCGGTGGAACCGATGCAGGCAAGACCGTTTGCACACAGTATATACGTGTGGGCATGTCAATGAGACTCGCAAGTGCTGGTGTCAACAAAGCATTGGATGAAGAATGGAATTCGGTGCAGAGTTCTGTGCTAAAAATTAAAATTTTGAAGCCACCAGGATAAAAATATTCAAATCCATGGCAGAAGGGAGTACCGAGAAGCAAAGAGGTCCTGGGAAAGAGAAGCTCCCATGCGGTGGAAATGTCATGCAAGCAAAATTCTCCGAAACAGCTTCTTGAAGACAGTAACTTTGTCCTCGTAGTCAAATACCACAGTAGCAAGATACAGTTGGAAAGGGGATACTGACAGCTGAGGTCTAGAGAGCCTGAAGACCTTTAAAACTGGAATAAATAAACCTTTGAAAAGTTGTTATTAGACCATCACGGGGGAACAATTGTCTCTGAGCACAATGATGTTCTGGGGGCGATTAGCACTTTGATTGCCTGAAATGGGAAAGTGTGAGGTATATTTACAAATCGCTGTAGAGATTTTAAATAATCACAATTTTAATTCATGAACTGTAAGAATTATTTTTTTAGAACATACAATCTCAAAATCTTAAAGTAGGGAAATGCCTTTGTTATAAGAAATTCTTCATATTCAGCGGTATTTTTTTAAAAAAAATATTTGTTTATTTTTGGTAGAGCACAGGCAGGGAAGGGGCAGAAAGAGGGAGACAGAGATGTGAAGCAGGCTCTGTGCTGACAGGTGGACGGCAGTGAGCCCGATGTGGGGCCTCAACTCATAAACTGCAAGATCATGACCTGAGTCGAAGTCAGACACTCAACCGACTGAGCCACCCAGGTGACCCAGCAGTATTTCTAGTGGCCATGGAGCTTGCTCAGTGAGAGGCATTCTTCGGAGCTAATGAAACTAGGGATTCTTTAACTCTTCTTATTTGACAGCTAAGGAAATCTGTTCTGAGCTTTTCGGCAGTTACTTGCCCATGGTTACAAGTAGTAAACAAAAGATTAGCCTAGATACTCCCAACCTTACCTCTAACCAACAAACACCGTCTGTTGAACTTACAAAAAAAATGAATGAACTAACCAATCACATGAACAAAGAGACAAAAGAACTTAAAAAATACTGGTATCTCTACCCACTTTTTGGAGATCTTGATTCAACCAGCCTGGGATGAGATCCCACACATCTATACTTTTCAAAACTCTCCAAAGTGCTTGTGATGGCCAGAAGTGCTGGATAGGACTTGAACTCAGGCTGACTTTTTACCTCACTGCTAAACTCTCATCACCTCTTATTTCCTTACCAACCAAATCACTCATGTCTACCCACTTTCACTCTATCTCTGTATGTTCTTCCGAAGGAAATTAGAAGCTCTTCGATCACCAGCTGCTCCTCCATGATTGCCACCCAAGTCCCTTCTGCCCTCCTCCCCTCTCCTGGCCACATGGGACACTAAGGTTCGGCTGCTCACGTGACTGCTTTTCCTTCTCTTTCTCTACCTAATCTCATCCACTGCAGTGCCACAAGGCTTTCATGCTGCTGCTGATGGCCAGCCATATGGCCAGGCTGGACCTGACCTCCTGCCTATCACCCAGGGTTGTGAAATTTATGATTTATAAAATAACAAAATGTGTGCAACAAGACCACCTTACATTTTATCTATAAAAAATAACGTTGTTCTATTGAAGTTATTCCAAGGTACTGAGATGGGGGAAGACTGAGGTGAGTGGTAAGTGGGACAGAGCTAATCCGATCACAGAGGTGTGGCAGACACACCTAAGACAGCCCTATAATTCCCATCTCCTAGGATCCAGGTCTTCATGTAATTCGCTCGAATGTGGGCAAGACCTGTAACTTGCTTCTAACTGGAGTAGAGCAAGTGAAAGGATTTTACAGATGTGATTAAGGTCCTTAATCAGTTGACTAAGTTAAAGCAGATCAGGCTGCTTGGGCCTGAGCTAATCAGATGAGCCCTCCAAGAAGACCTAGGCTTCTCTGAGACAAGAGACTTCACATGGCAGAAACAGTCTTCCATTGCCCATGAAGCAGCAAATTGCTATGAATTCTACAGCCATAAGGAAGTGAATTCTGTCTAGCCTGAGGGAACTTAGAAGCGGATCCTTCCCTACTTGAGCTTCCAGATGAGAACACAGAACCATTGCCACCCTGATTTCAGTTTAGTGCTACACTCCTAACCCACACATATGGGTTGTTTGTAATAGTTTATTCCTCAGCAGATTGCACAGATGTCATGTTGAAAGCTGAAATCCTACATCTTGGCTACCCCTAATTTGGGCTCACGTGGTCACTGACCTAAAGCTACTTATACTTATGGCAGTGAGAAGAGCACACGAGACAGGCATCAGTAAGACAGGAGCCATGTGTGCTCATGACCTCCAGTGGCCCTGGCATCGAGCAGAGGAAGAACACTGTTCTTCTACACGCTAATGGTTAGGTTTTCAAATTTGGCAAAAGGAAAATGTCATTGTTGTAGAATATGCTATCGATCAAATCAATAGTTTGTATACTGAAGATGGAGTAAGTTTCTTTTTGTGATTGGAGTCAATCTCTTTTGTTGTAACAATAAAGGTAATTGCAGAACCCGGGGCTTTCCTGAGGATAATATTCACTCTGAGGGAGGGTCAATATTCAGAGACATTTTATCATCTTGACTTGCAATATGATTCTAACCAGTCGGTCAGTGAAACACGGGTTTTGTTCAAAGATGCAATGATCTTATGAGGGAGATTTTATGAGAGTAACACAATATCTCAAGTACACACAGAACTCTTAATAGGACACAGAAGACCTCATTCAGAAGTCGTCCAAGCCTAAAATGTGGTACCAAATAAGTCATTGCTGGAGAAATATGTGGTTTAGTGTTACCTTCTTCTTCCCTGTGTTAAAATTTCAAGCTTTGAAGTAAGCCACAGCTAAAAACGCTTACAGTCCATGTTTGAAATAAGAAACAGTTCCCCTTCTGATAATAGGAAAAGGAAAAGGCATGGTAGGAAGGCATATAGGGTCTGATGTTACTGATCCTTATGAATGGTGCTGGTAAGTTAAGGGATAGTGACAATAGCAGGGAAAGTGACTCTTCTGGAAAGTAAGTGAATCATCTAAGGAAGTGGGAGATTTGATTCCTGCAGTATCAGAGCTGGGGGAGATGTTTACAGGCTAATTTTACCATTTGTCCTATGATCCAAGTTCAGAGATATGAAGATGATGAAATCATCTGCCAAATAAATGGAGAAGGGATTAAAACCACACTCAAGAAATTCTGACATTCTACTGTACTTATCATCTGTCTTGTTTCCTCCATTGACACCTCTGAAAAATACAGAATTCTTGGGACTTTGTCACTGTAGTTGTTTAGAATTGTTTCCATGCAAGTTCAGCTGCATTATACGATAGAATACAACTGTCCGTATGCCGGATGTTAATGATTTAACAAAAAGCAGCTCTGGACTAACTGTATGCTCAGCCTTAGCTCCCACATAATTTACTTCCTTGGTGACAAACCACTGACACACGGGCCACACTTAATCCTTCACCATGCCTGTCACCGGCCTCCCTTCTGGAGTTTTAGGAACTTGCTCATTTTACAGATGGGGAAACCAAGGTCCAGCAAGGGCTAAACTCCACCCCATGTTGGGCCCAGATCCAGCTTCTGCTTGCATGTACTGATTGAGAGCTTTAAGCACTTACTAGGGAGTCTGGCAGACAGAGGAGGAAAATCTGACTGGCTTGGGCTTCCTTGTCGGATGGCTAGAAGCCAAAGTTGGATCTAATGCACTCAATCTGGGAAACAGAAAACAAAATATTAATTGCCTGGCGGTGTAAGAGTGGGGTAGGTTGTTTCCTAATTAAGTTTTAGACTCGGCTTGCTACAGATGCTGCCAGTAAGTGGACTGAGAAGTACAGTAAGTTCTCCTTTGAAGGGCACTTCTTCCACTTTAAGGATGGGAGGCAGTGGTTAGAAGTGTGGGGACTACCTAAGTCTAATTCCTGGCTCAGTAACTTTGCAACTAGGTGGCATAGGGCAAGTTATCTAATTTCTCTAAGTTTCATTTTCCTGATCCGTAAAATGGGGAGAATACTGGTACATTACATGATTGTTAGGACTAAATGAAAAAGTCACTAAGAAAACTACATGCTCCATGAGGTTAGCCATGAGTACACTGCAATTAATAATGAGAAAAAAAAAAAACAAACCCTCGTCCTACATGATAGAATAGTGAATTATTTGAAATACACTTAACCTTTTGAAATTTAAGTTTGCCAAATTAATTAAAGAATGAAACATTTCTGTTAAAAGTGTACTATTAATGAAAAAAAAAAGTGTCTGAAGTATAGCATTAAATTCAAATATAGCAGTATATACTAGGGATAAGTTTCTGAAATATTAGTCCTCCTTCTTGCTCTTCCCCCCACAAAAAACCACCTTGGTAATAAACACTAAGCACGGGTGCAAATACTGTATTCCCTATTTTTTAAAAAGACAGGATGTGTGTGGGGGTATGAGTGTGTGTGACATATATATTTTTTACATCTGCCCTCCAGACAGATTTATTTTTCCTTTGGTCTTTTGCAAAAGAAAGATATGCAACACATCCTCAAATACCTTTAGAGCTACATCACAGTAACTGGTCATGAACATGATCTTGAATTACTAGGAAAGGCAGGCAGAAAAATGGTTTATAAATATTTCTAACTATATCGAATTACAAGATACCACAGGACATGAGTAGCCCTTTTGCTTAAAACAAAACAATCCCCCCCCCCCCGAACCCAACCAAACAACCAACCTACTCATCCCATCAAAAAAACCCACATTCTCCAAGAACTCTGGAAGCTTAGTGAACTACAACATCAACATTAGTTTCCTCAGAAAACCAAGATAGGGTGGTACTGCCCAGTGGGGGGCCAGCGCAAAAACAAACTGTTCTTAAAGGTGAAAGGTAAGTCTCTCATCACTTGAAAGGTTTTGAAAAGCACTGGAAAAATGTGTGTGCAAGTAACTGAAATGCCACCTGTGAGACAGTTACAACCACCAAAATAAGGAAGGACTTAGTTTTCTATTTTACTTCGAAAGGAACAAATGAATTGGTCACCAGTCTTTGATAAGGTCTGGGTTTGCCACATCTCCAGAAACTGTACAAATGGATAGTTCTTTTGTTTTACTTAAATTATTTATAACATGTATATCACATAAGGCAAGTTCACTTCATGCTTTACTTAGTAAAATGGAAAAAAAAGCTTTCTCCAAAATTGGCACTAAAGTTAAGTTCTTAATAGCAAGGAGATACATCACTATAAGCAGAATGAACACAGTCATAATACATATCAAATCAAAATTATTTCCTTTATATCATCAGCAATGAGTTAACTCCAGAGGTAGTATGGCAGAAACGAGCATGGATCCTATCAGGTCACAACCGATGAAGAAATTAAATTTATTTTTCTCTGTGGTTTTGACCATAAATTGCTTTACACATTTAGGACCTGAATAAAAACCACTCTCAGCAGAAATCTTGGCCCATTAATTCAACTGACATATCAATTTTACAACTTTCAGGACTGCAGATATAAAAAATGTAAAGTATAAAATTATGTAAGTTTGAAATGGTTTTAATCATATTCATTAAAAATATTTACATTTCCCGGTACTTACTTGACAAAACCCCCTTGCAATATAATTCTACTCTAAACTTTTATTTATAAAATGAGGCTCATTTATGAGATTTCAGTGAATGTTATACTGCAAATTACTTACATTCCGTAAACTATTTTAAGAACTTTTCATATCAAAGGTAGTTTATATTGGATTATCTGAAACCCAATAGTGCCCACAGATGAGCTTCTTACAAATCTTTTCATTAATGCTTGGAAAGCACTGTGAAAATGAAAAGTGCTGTTAAGTGCTATCGTCTCCCTTAAATTCTCACTTACGCTGTGTGCACATTGTGAAATAAACACATATGCAGCATGTCCATGTTTTGATATGTATTTTTATTTCCCTGCAGTTTTCACTTATCAAGAACAAGTAACAGGGAAAGTTGTCTGAACTAGTGCATAAACAAACATTCTGAAACACCACTACACGTATCTAATTTACAAGAACCGTATAAAAAAAGTCACTAAAACACTACACTATGAAGGTGTCCAACGCTTACAGTCAGACTTTTTCCAACCCGTTACTTGCCTTGTAGCCACAGGAAAACTCTCCAAAATTGAAAAGACAGTCTTGCCACAACCCTCCCCCCCTCCCAACACCTGGGATGGCTCGATATCTAGACTTCCAATAATTATTGCAATGATATGATGCAATACATACCTGGTAAAATATCCTTTATGTGGTGTGTTACAGTTTTAAAGCCAGTTAAAATATGCAGTCTTCAGATAAAATGTAATCCTTGAAAAATTTTCTTATCTGCACAGTTTAAATGTGCTAGATGCATAATTTTTCCTAGTCCGTTTTTCCTGTGTAATTATTTTTTATAAACTGGTATTATAAATAGAAATATACATTCAAAATATATGGAAAAGTGAGTTACTACATTAAATTTGCATGTATCGATCCATCCCTTTCCCCTGCACAGTAATAGAAAATACTATTTTGCCTTGAACTTCATATTTGACAGTGAAATGCCACTAGTATTTACCAAAAAGTCCATCTAGTCAAATTGTGAAACAAAATGAACCAAGTGAAAACTTTACAGTTTCTTTAGAAAAAAATTACAAGAATTTCATTTCCTAGCTATGAATCTTTAACTTTTTAGACACAAAGTTGGATTTATTTTTACAAGATACAAAATGTAAACATGGCAAAATAAATAGTTAAAACAAGTGATGCAGGATCCCATTTCATGCTCATGATCCCATTAAAGAATTATTTTTTAAAATCCATTCAGTTGCAAATTCAAGTGCAAAAGCATGATGATGAATATCTACTATTCAAGTAACAGAAATAATATTGATGATACAAATAAACTATTTTACAAGGTAGTGATTTTCCCAATTTTACAAAATATACATCATATATCGATTTCATATCCGATATACTGTAGTCCATTTAGGTCCATTGTTACGCTCTGTGATCCACAGAGTGTCGCCTTTTGCATTCAGCTGGAATATGAATGACTGCACACCATCAGCACAGGTCAAAGCCACACGTTTTAGGTTATGTCACTTCCATAGCTACTGTTGTCTCTGCTATTCCATTTAAACCCAATCTTTCTGGTTCATGGTTCTCTCTATAATAAGGCAAAGAGTAAAATAAACATTAATACTCTCCAGAATATGATATTATCACTCAGTATTTACAGATACGGTTTTACGTAACTACAACTAAACATGTACTTCACAAGAACATTTCCTACTTTTACAATTGCTATACAGGAATGAGGAAAAGTTTTGTGTATCTAAGAAATTCTATTATTTCCTAATTACTTGATTATAATTGTTTACTTAGGAAACACAGTAATTTAACATAATATTTCGGGGGAAGCCAATGATAAACTACTTATGAAAATATGTAACACAGGACAATCCAAGTTTTTTACAATAGATGAAGCATATGATGTTCAAAAAGAATAATCATCAGGGGTGCCTGGGTGGCTCAGTCGGTTGAGCGTCCGACTTCGGCTCAGGTCATGATCTCACGGTCCGTGAGTTCAAGCCCCATGTTGGGCTCTGGGCTGACAGCTCAGAGCCTGGAGCCTGCTTCAGATTCTGTGTCTCCCTCTCTCTGACCCTCCCCCGTTCATGCTCTGTCTCTCTCTGTCTCAAATAAACATTAAAAAAAAAATTAAAAAAAAAAAAAGAATGATCACCAGAAGCACAACAGTACTTAGATTACTTTCCACTACAGTTTAATTTTATAGGTTTAAGGTCATGCAGTAAGTTATTAACTCATGCACGTCAAGTTTTTTTCTGATTCGTTGCTCTCATGTACTAGTATCACAGAAATATAAAAACATACCCTGAAATACATGATCACAGATTTAGCTAATCCCAGAAGAGTCTCAATTTTAATATATACATAGAATAATTTACTTTCTTCTTATAATGTTGAAGAAAACACAAATTTTGATTTGAAAATTAAAGCTCTGACGTGGGAATCAGTAACAACTCTAACCTCCCCAAGTGTCTAAGCTACAAAAAAACAGTAGAAAACTCAAGCTTCTAAAATATCCTTTGATTTATTTTTTGGGCTTGATGGTCCCCAATTTGATGTGCTTTTCCCCCTTGTTTTTTATGCTTCTGGTTGGCACGTAAACATCCCAGTATTGACCTCAAACAAATAATCTAAGTCACAGAGCTTTACCCTGAGTAGAACTCAGTATGTGTTAAAAGCAAGTCAATCAATAGACATCTACTGCAGTAAAAAATGTCTTTTTCCTCCCATAGGACAGCCAGCAGAAAGGGACAGGATGGTACCAGAAATACACACACACACACACACACACACACACACACACACACACACACACACCTTGCTATGCTGCTGATGGCACTGCTGGGAGTAACCTTTGGCACTCTGTC
The DNA here is from genome assembly GCF_022079265.1 of Lynx rufus. NCBI lineage: Eukaryota > Metazoa > Chordata > Mammalia > Carnivora > Felidae > Lynx > Lynx rufus. The sequence continues at coordinate 82,291,878 of NW_025814834.1, forward strand.
CATACTGGCAGCAACCGTGGCAAGTTTTAAGGCTGTTGGCGATGGTGCTGAAGTCCGTGTATTGATATGCACATTGACTGGAGAAACAACACTGACGTTATTGAGGTGCACTGCATTTGTCAGGCAGGAATTGTTCATGGGAAGTGTTTGAGGACTGCTTGTGCACAATGCTGGGATTAAGTGGTTTGTAGTGGTGTGGCCAACTGTCCTTACAAGTTGTACAGCTGAAATCCCTGGGCTGGATGATAAAGCCATATTGGTGGAGTATAATGTTTTAGAGGTTCCTGGAGGAGAAAAATAACATCATTTAATTCGTATCATGAGACATTAATTAAACTCTCAGAAAATCAGAGTTTAATAAAAATCCGTGCAAACATTTGTATTCTAATTACATACCAAATTAACTTTCCACATAATGGCCTCTCCAAAGAGAGTTCCTGATCACAACATACTTACCTGTTACAACCCAAAGACACATTTTTCTACTAGCCTGCATAAAAGTCTACATTTGGAAAGTAGAAAACAACAGGGCAGAGAGGTCCTCTCTGGAGGTTGAGACCATGTGGAAATGACAGTCGGATTCCATCACAATTCACGCATGCAAGGAATCAGTAAGGCAGGGTAATCAGGATCATGGGTGTATCTAAAAGCAAGTGGAAAAACCCTAGGGTCTGAGTAGTAGCTGAAGGCTGATAGGAACAGCAAGTCTTTGAGGACTCAGGGTGGTAAGAAGCAGACAAGGTTTCAGAGTAATACTGTATTTCAAGAGGAGGAGTCAGAGAAAGCAGTCCCATGAGTATGTGCCAGTGGGAAGGTAAACCCAATTTCAAACTTACTGACAGACCAACCTGGATTATATTTTGCCTATCAATGCATGGATAATTCCAGCGTGATGGTTAGCGATTAGCTCAGTATGTTTCCTAAGATGTGAGGCAACTGACAGTATGTGGATAAAACCAGGCAGGATGGAGAGTTACACAGGAAGGTATCTAGTGGGAGCAGGAGGAAACAGGGAACAGGCTCTACGTGATTTCCAGAAAATATGCAGCTATTCCGCCACACCTATCCTCAGAAATTCTGGAGTCCTGACTTCTTGTACGATTTTTTTCCCCTTGTATTTAAAACAAACACCATATCTCCAATCAGTAAGTTACAACCTCGAGCTAGTAAGTATCGCATGAAACCACAGGCTTACCTGAAGGCTGGACAACACCGTTTATGTTGTTGTGGCCAGTGTTCTGTTCCTTGGCTACCTCACTGCGACTTGGAACAGGTGCACTGACTACTGCAGATGCAGCAAAGTGGGCGCTGGCTGAGTCAAGTGTTTTAGACATACAGTCAGAGGTGCTTGAGCCCTATAAAATGAACAAAATTAAACTCTCAATTTTTCAAATGTGATTTCATGAATGTGAATATTAAGAAATGGGCAAACCCAAAAGGTGGTTTCCTTTTTCATCTTGAACAGGTGTAAGTGCTAAGATTAAGAGATCCAAGGCTCCACAGACTATTTTTGGCATTTTTAAGCAGGGAGTGACTAAAAATTGGGAAGCAACTATTTCTGAGAAAGAACTAGGGGATTAAAAAACCTCAAACCTTTTATGCTCTATTAATTTTTCCAGTAAGTGTTAAAGAATGCCTTTAAAAATACTTGACAATCTAGATACTAGGGACAAAATGAAATTTAACCATCCTTTCTGTCACAATGTAAAAACATGTCTTGCCTAACTAACCTCGCAAGTAGGCTAGTTACCCGAGAGATTCAGAAAAAGCAAACAAAGGCAAGTTTAATGGCCATTCCTCTTGATTCTGCATGAAACAGGTCAGCCAATAGCTCCAGAATGCAGGCTAGTCCCAAATCCACCCGGATGCTAGAGGAGTGCTGAGGGCTCCTGGTGTCACTGAGATTTTCATGTTGCTGGATTCAGGATTTCCAAGGTCAGTGTATTTAGTGACCCTCTGAGAATGAACTGACCTACTATCAGCAGACGCTGGCCTGAGAGCTCACAGAATACAACAAAGATTGAGTTAACCTCAGTTATTACTTCAGAGTTACTTTTGGAATTATGAAGTAACAAAACTTAAGACCTAAAGTATTAGATTTATTTCTTTCAGATGGCTCAAATTTCAAACAAACTTTTCAATTACACTTTTATTTTTAGTGGCTTAACAACAGAAATTTATTCTCATACAGTTTTGGATGCCACAACTTCAAAATAAGTGTTATAGGGCTCATATCAAGGTGTTTGCAGGGTTTCTTTCTTCCGGCAATTGCAATTTTAGAAAGTATTTTTGTTCTTAACCCCTAGCATATTCGTCTAATGGGGCCAATGGAAAACGTCACCTAGTGGCAATTTTTTTCTTCAGGGAAATGTGATTCAAAGAGGCAAGGGACTATGTTGTTTGGATTTAGAGGACAAGTCAAGAAAATTACCTCCTAAGTCATGGGGCACACCCAAATGGCACTTAAAAACACAGTTTAGGAAGGGGTTAAGATTGGGGAAAAAAAGTTTTGGAGGCAGAGTAGGGGTAGGGATGATAATTTTAAGAGTATCTAATTCCTTCCACAAATTCTCAATACCCCTCTAAAACAATGTGGTTTCTTTCCTAAATTACAAATACCATATTTGACTCTAGTATTCTCCTCATTAAATATACATTAGTTTATCAAGGTTATCTTTGACTTGACAAAATTGTACAAAACTATGTAATTAAAGAAGAAAAAGGAAACAACCACGATTAAAAGACAGGTTCACCTGTGCTTTTGGGTGCGTCTGTTGCGAGGAATGCTGAGATTGCTGTTTCTGCTGAAGCTGAGCAAGCTGCTGCCTTTGCATTTGAACTAACTGCTGTTGATGTGTCTGAAACTGCTCTTCTGTGATACCCCCTGTTACTGGCAAAGGATATTCAGTTCAGACGTATGTTTTAAAGTACTTTGCACAACACAAATAGAACACAATATAAAATTATTGCACAATTAAGATGAAAAGCAAGTGCAAATCATACATCAGCAAGAAACTCAATAAAAAGCAAAAGTGGTTTATGTTAATATCCATGATCTTCTAAAATCACATGCCAAAAGAAGTTCCTACATGCTGTGTTTATACTGTACAAAATAGTCCTAACATGAGGATTCTATTACTTATTCAGACTTCGTGTCTTTGGAATCATTCTTAGCTCTCTACATTGTGGAAGTATATAATGAGAAAACTGATTAATACAAATAATAATGATGATTACTAAGTGATAGCCTTATTAAGAAAGCAGGACCATCTGCAGAACTATAAAGGATTCTTACTGCTGGTTCTCATCTAGGACATTTTCCCTGGTTACAAATCAGAGTAGAGGACAAAGGCGTTCACCTTGCACAATCAGTAACTGTAGTTCAAGCCAACAGATTTGATGCTAAAATAAGTCTTATCTATAGAAATATGGGTTAGAAATCAGAGAACTCTTCAGAAAACTAAAGACAGAATATATCCTCAGATGCAATCAAGGGATGACCAACTGTGTTAACAGTAGATTTCAAGTAAAAATGAGACATCTAAAACGTTTGTTTATAAGATTAGCCAAGAAAAAGTTATAAGAGGAAAGCATTTTTCTCAAAGAAATGTAAAAAATTTTCATTAACTTTCAAGTAAATCACTGGTAAACTGACTTAGAGGACATAAAGCTATTTCCATAGAAGTCAGTACATTATCAAAATCAAGAAGTATTAAATCAGATCAGAATACATGTACTACTAGAGTAAATTTGCTCTATTTTTCTTCATTGCTTTCTTTCCTCTCTCCTATCTCTTTCAGTCAATCAGTATTTACTATTTACGATGATGCAGAGTGCTACATTAAGAGTTAAGTGAATACATGGCAAAATAAAAGGCAAAATGAGGGTCCCAGCTATAAAGTCCAAAAGTGTAGTTGGAAAGAAAAGATACATATAAAGGAATAGCAACTAATATGAGCCAACCTTTAAATGCAAGTGAGCAATCTCATCAATTGGACCTAAAGTTTCATTAACAGGACCTAAAGGAGTTTAGCTAGAAGAGGACACAGCCTGAACCTAAGTTACTCTTGACTACTCCCCCAAGTTTTCCATTTACTACAAAGGAGAAATTTTAAAAAATGTGATGGTAAATTAGACATATAACAAGCTATGAATAAATACAGTCTATTTTCTATTAAAAGGGAGTTAGGCCCCAGAGATGGACAAAACATTAAATATGCCTTCATTTCTGTTCGACAACGTTATCATTTAAAATTTGTATTGGGCTATGAAGGAAAAAAAGTTCTTAGATAGCAATTTTATTTTTAGAAGATTCAAAGACCTGGGGCTATGATAGCGTGCACTCTAAAATTTTAATATTACCTGCATTTTTGAAGTACACATTAGTTATCTTACTGAATTACCAACAAAATCAAATGTTTTTCTTTGTTTGCACATGTTAAATTCACTGCAAGTGTTCTATTTTTAAATGTAAAAAACATTTTTAATTCTAAATTTACAATCTTCAAAATCAAATGAAAATGTGAAGTATTCATAAATTTCCAGTTGTTTGAAAACCTTGGGAAAGAGATGAAAAATAGTTTATTAGATAAAAGGCAGGAAGGAAAACTCTTAAGTTAAACCCAAATAAATATGTTTAATAAGTCTTATGTGTATAAAGGATTGTGCCAATTCAAATTAAATGAACTTGGTTGGAATCTGGTGTTAGCATGGTCTAGTCCCTCAAATCCAGTGTTAAGTTTATCTGGAGCTAAGTTTTTTGTTGTGGTGAAAAGGTGGGAGTCACAGTGATTAATTTTTAATGAGGAAGAAAATTAAGTGAATACAGTTTTAACAGCTACTTCAAAATTGAGAGAGAAATGAGAACAATGAGAATCTTCTTCTCTAAAATCTTTTAAGCCAGAAAATCATAAAATCTCACTAATTCAGAATAAGTATGTACTTAAATTAGTAGAAAGAACAAATAGCATTCTTTTAATTAAAAAATTGCTTTTGGGGCGTCTGGGTGGCTCAGTCGGTTGAGCACCCAACTTTGGCTCAGGTCATGATCTCATGGTTTGTGAGTTCGAGCCCTGCCTGCATCTGTCCTGCTCTGTGCTGACAGTTCAGAGCCTGAAGCCTGCTTTGGCTTCTGTGTCTCCCTTTCTCTCTCTGCCCATCCCCACTTGCACTCTGTCTGTCTCTCTCAAAAATAAACAAACATTAAACATTTTTTTTCAAAAATTAAAAAAATTACTTTTGGTTGGTAGTCCATGAGTAACAAAGTGTTGCCAACTATAGATGGTTCTGCTTGTTTTTTATGAATGGATGATCATTTACGTATATATTAAAAAGGAATGCTGATAAAATTGCCTGTTTTGGGGTGGGGTTATATCTGTTTATTGCCCTGTCTTGTTGAGACCATTAATTTGCTCAGGAACCCCATCTTTTTTCCCCATTAAAAATGCATTAAGGGGCGCCTGGGTGGCTCAGTTGGTTGAGCATCTGACTTCGGCTCAAGTCACGATCTCATGGTCTAGGAGTTTAAGCCCCGCGTCAGGCTCTGTGCTGACAGCTCGGAGCCTGGAGCCTGCTTCGGATTCTGTGTCTCCCTCTCTCTCTGCCCCTCCCCCGCTCATGCTCTAATAAACATAAAAAAAAAAAAAAAAAAAAAGAAACGCATTAAAATCCTAACCAATCAAGGCTCAATCCAAATCATTCAAATGGTCACTGTTTCCTAACCTTTTTAAACCCTGGCTGATTTTAATAATAAAAATGTCACCCCTGATCCCATTACTGGTTAAGAATTACTAATATAGGGGTGCCTGGGTGGCTCAGTCGGTTAAGCGTCCGACTTCGGCTCAGGTCACTATCTCATGGTCTGTGAGTTCGAGCCCCGCGTTGGGCTCTGTGCTGACAGTTCAGAGCCTGGAGCCTGCTTCGGATTCTGTGTCTCTCTCTCTCTCTCTCTCTCTGCTCCTCCCCTGTTCATGCTCTGTTCTGTCTCAAAAATAAATAAACATTAAAAAAAAAAAGCATTAAAAAAAAGAATTACTAATATAAACTCAATTTAACTCTATAATATGGATATGCCTTAAAAAATGACATTTATTTTTTTCTCCTCCCCGTTACTTCAAGCTCAGCATGTTATATCCATTCTTGACCTCTAGCTCTTTCTTTACTATAAAGTTCCTCATTCGGAATTTTCTAGAGCATTATTTCATATCATTTTCAACTCTTTAGACAAAAAGAGCAATTAGTACTCATGACACAGAATTGGAACACATACAAAACACCCTTTCTAACTGACCTCTTTCCTTTTGTTAGGTGGAAAGCAGTAAGAAATGTATGATTTTAATAGCACAGACACAGTACTGAATTATCATTCTTAGAGTTGACCTAATGGTAGGTGGAGACAGGTGTTTGATGGAAAGTACCTTTCCTACTAATTATGTTTCCTTTCATAAATTACTTAAATATTTCCACAAGAAATTTATTTCTTACGTTGACTTACAATCATCAAGAGGCAAAAGTTAAAACAGGTCAGAAAAAGTCATAGTTATAGTGTGAAGAAGACTGTTTAGAAATTAGGGGCCCAGCTTTGAGGTGGGGGGGTGGTGGTGTGTGTAGTGGCAAAAGGGCAACTGGGAATATGCAAGAAAGAAGCCTTACCTGCTTCTCTTGCTTAGGGCCAAGCCAAGTTCTTTCTACTAGTTGCTTACACGTTGCTAGCTTAAAAGTAAAATTTATGCTGGTCATAATCTACCCTACCCCATGCCCTCCAATTCCTGCCAGTTTAAAAGTAACCACAAAACTGATTGTTTTGTGAAGGTAGCAATATTTCCTTAAAATCCAGATGGATGGAAGTGTCTTTTTACCTGAGTAACTTCCAAATTTCTGTAGTTAACACATGCTGATAGGTATACATATTACTGAATTTTCCTCATTATATATGCAAATATGTCATTCTATACATTAGCGGCATACCTGCATTTCTAAATATTTTGTGTATATAACCAAAACTCTGTTTTTCAGTAAAGCCCCTAACCTTCCTGGCTATCTACTTTATACCTGGCTTATTACCTATCTTAGATTTATCAGTTGCTTTATTTACTAGATGAATCCATGTAGTTTTTGTGAGAATATTTGTTACCATCCTTGGAATGTTGATTTTACTTTCAAAAGTCCTAGGTATTCTTCATGTCATCTTTTACCTTTCAAGGATGTGATTCCTATATGGTGGTCTGCTAGGTTGACCCCTTATCAGCTTTCCCTCCCGTATTTTGACAGATCCACTAAAAATATACTCAAGGTATCTCCCCTAGACTTTATGCTGGTTTCTTAACCTTGGGGCCACAGAGATATTCTTCAGTATGTGTGAAATCTTTACAAGTATTTGCTAACTTTGTATAGTTTTGTTGATTAACTAAAAAGAAAAATCTAACAGAAATACATTGTGGAACTTTCGGATGACCATCTCATAACAGGGTATGAACATACGGTTTTTGTGCTTGTGTGTGCCTTTTTATTTTTTTAATTTTTATTTGAAAGAGAGGGCACCTGTGTGTGCGGGAGTGGGAAAAAGGCAGAGGGAAGGAGGGAGGGAGGGAGGGGGAGAGAGAGAGAGAGAGAGAGAGGGAGAGAGAGAGAAACCCAAGCAGGCTCTGCACCGCCACCGCAGAGCCTGACTTGGGGCTGGATCTCACCAACGAGACCACCACCCAAGCCAAAATCATGAACTGTCAGCAGAGCATGACAGATGTAGAAGTCGAACTCAAGAACCATGAGATCACAACCTGAGCCAAAGCTGGATGCTCAACCGACTGAGCCATCCAGGTGCCCCTGCGTGTGTGCCTTTTCAAAATTCTCTTTTAACACAGTATTTCTCCAAGTGGGCTAATACAGTGTATTCTTGGGAAGCTATGAACTTTTTAAAACACTAGTCTAGACCAAGTTTTCATAGCTTAATGAAGAACATCTAATATGGTAATAAAGATCTAAAAGTCAAGATGAATATATTATCCAGTATTCTCCATCTAAAAGGTAGGTCTTTGTTACAAAAGTCTTAATATACGCTTTATTAAGCAAAGCTGACTATATGCATTTTTGTCTGTTTTAAAAGACAGATTTGGGGCTGATGGGGGTGGGGGAAGATGGACAACCTATTTTATTTAAAAAAATTTTTTTTAATGTTTATATTTATTTTTGAGACAGAGAGAGACAGAACATGAGCAGGGGAGGGAGACAGAGAGGGAGACACAGAATCTGAAGCAGGCTCCAGGCTCTGAGCTGTCAGCACAGAACTGTGAGATGAACTGTGAGATCATGAACTGAGCCAAAGTCAGACGCTCAATTGACTGAGCTGCCCAGGCGTCCCTGGACAACCTATTTTAAACCTTGTATGTCTTAGTGAGGAGTCAGGTGAAAGTTCACATAAGCCACTCTGAGGTACTCTGAGGACAAATGCTTCAATCCTTGAAAGCTGACATTATGTGTCTAGGACTATATACATCCTGTAATGTAACTGTCACAGTTAAAGGCAAACTCATGAATAAACTGCAAAACTGTGGGTAGAAAGGGTGAAGATGAGAGGGGAGGTCAGGAGTGAAAGGTGAGGGGGATAAGGAATAAGGAACAAATGAAATGTGAAAATAAAAAAAATAAAGACCCATTTAAGGGGCACCTGGCTGGCTAAGTTGATGGAATGTGTAACTCTAGATCTTGCGGTTGTAGGTTTGAGCCCCACGCTGGTACAGAGATTTAAAAAAAATAAAATCTTTTTTTTTTATTTTTTAATTTTTTTTTAACATTTATTTATTTTTGAGAGACAGGGAGAGACAGAGCATAAGCAGGGGGAGGGGCAGAGAAAGAGGGAGGCACAGAATCTGAAGCAGGCTCTAAGCTATCAGCACAGAGCCTGACGTGGGGCTCCAACTCACAAACCATGAGATCATGACCTGAGCCAAAGTCGGACGCTTAACCGACTGAGCCACCCAGGCGCCTCCAAAGATAAAATCTTCAAAGACGCATTTAAACTTCTGACACCCAACCTAAATAGTTACAACTGAAATTTGAATATTATTTCCTTTAGCAATCAAACTAAAATCTTTTTAATTTCTGAAATCTGAATCTATTTCTCACCTTTGGAAGCAATCCTAACTCAAAAAATAAATCCTTGTGAATACCTTAGCTCATTGTTAAAATGTAGTTCTATCTATTGAAGAACTTTTTATACTTGCAAACATTTTATGGCAATTTAAGAAAGAATGGTGGGGGGCATGTGGGTGACTCAGTCAAGCGTCCAACTCTTGATCTCAGCTCAGGTTGTGATCTAAGGATTCCTGAGTTTGAGCCCTGCGTGGGGCTCCACACTGACAGTGCAGAGCCTGCTTGGGATTCTCTGTCTCCCTCTCTCTCTGCCCTTTCCCCACTCACTTGCATGGAGCTGTGCTCTCTCAAAAACAAATAAACACTAAAAAAAAAAAAAAAAAAAAGGAAAAGAAAGAATGGAAAAAGAAACAAAAAATCAGGAATTTCTGTTGGAACACTGTTCAAATTGATGTTCTTACAAATTGGTAATGGTAAGATATTTGAAGCTGATCAAAAAGGGTGCTGGTACCTACTCAGTACACTAAGATGAGGAAAAAAAGCATTCATTTGCAACCATGCATTAGTCAAAACCAAGACTGAATGTAAACTAATCCATCTCTTCAAATCTGAACAAAGCTTGCTTCATTCATTCATTCATTCATTCATTCATTTTTAAAGTAATCTCTATGCCCAACATGGGGCTTGCACTGATGACCTCAAGATCAAGTCACATGCTCTACCGACTGAGCCAGCCAGGTGCCCCAAGCAAAGCTACTGTTAGATGTGAAATACAATTTCATTTCGGAGTTTGGGATTTAAGAACAATATCTCAAAAAAAAGAGCTAAATAATAGTGCAGTTTCAAATGACTAAAAACTTTGATCTATTTATATAAAGAATGTAATACTTGCCATGTGCTGTAAGCTCCTTGAAGGTAGGGATTATTGTCTTACAAAATCTCGCAACTTTTAAACACTTAACAGAGTGCTTTCCATATAATAATTCTAAATCATTACCTATCCTTGGTTATTCACTTGCCATGTTCAGCACAATCCATCTTTCCTTTCTCTGTCCTACTTCTATTCTTTGAAAAGAGTTTTTCAATTAAGAAAACAGATCTTTATTTTACTTAATAGTTAATAAGATATGTCTTTGCTTTAAAATGAAGTCTTTAGTTCTAGTTCTAATACCTAGGACATACATTTTAATTTGTTTTAAGTCCTTTAAGTATGATATCAAAAATAACAATTAGATATTCTTTAGGACACAGGAATTATGACTCAAAAAAAAAAATTTTTTTAAATGTGTATTTATTTCTGGGGCGCCTGGGTGGCGCAGTCGGTTAAGCGTCCGACTTCAGCCAGGTCACGATCTCGCGGTCCGTGAGTTCGAGCCCCGCGTCGGGCTCTGGGCTGATGGCTCAGAGCCTGGAGCCTGTTTCCGACTCTGTGTCTCCCTCTCTCTCTGCCCCTCCCCCGTTCATGCTCTGTCTCTCTCTGTCCCAAAAATAAATAAACGTTGAGAAAAAAAATTAAAAAAAAAATGTGTATTTATTTTTGAGAGAGAGTGTGTGCAAGTGAGTGGAGGAGGGGCAGAGAGGGGGAGAGAGGATCCAAAGTAGGCTCTGTGTTGACAGCAGAGAGCCAGATGTGGGCTCGAATTCACAAACCGTGAGATCATGACCTGAGCCATAGTCAGATGCTCAATGATTGAGCCACCCAGGTGCCCCAGGACTTGAAAAATATTAACTGGGTTATTAACAGCATAAAAGTAGGAATATTCTTCGCCACTAGCCCTCAAGTTCAAGTTTTTTTTTCTAAGAACTAAGAAACTTGGGATATAAATAAATATTATGGTCAAAGGTATAGAGTTTCTATTTCTTTTTTTTTTTTTTGAGAGAGGAAGAAAGAATCTTTTTTTTTTTTTTTAACTTTTATTTATTATTGAGAGACAGAGAAAGACAGAGCATGAGCATGGGAGAGGCAGACAGAAGGAGACACAGAATCTGAAGCGGGCTCCAGGCTCTGAGCTGTCAGCACAGAGACTGACGTGGGGCTCGAACTCACAAGCCGCGAGATCATGACTTGAGCCGAAGTCAGACGCTTAACCAACTGAGCCACCCAGGCGCCCCAAGAGAGGAAGAGAGAATCTTAAGCAGGCTTCACACCCAGCCCAGAGCCCAATGCAGGGCTCGATCTCACAACCTTGAGATCATGACCCTGAGCCAAAATCAAGAGTAGGACTCTTAACCAACTGAGCAACCCAGGCAGCCGCAGTTTCTACTTCTGATTAAACCCTTTATTTGTTGAGATTCCCCAGCTGTGAAACAGAAAATTCAGTACTTATAATTGCCAAGATCAGTGACATACTCTGCAACATAAAAATATGGTCCTGTGTCAGTTTTGTTAAACTCTTAAAGACACACATGCTCTCATGACCAAGTCCATTAAGAAGAAGCAGAAGGCAACAGTATTAATAAAGACAAAGATTAAAAGAAATCAAATATACGAAGATTCAATTCTTTTGTCTCTGTCCATCAAATATAAAAATGTAACTTTTTAAAAACTCCTACATCCTTCTCTTTAGATAGATGAAAGAATTCTTATCAAAATTTACTGAATTGTAATGGAATCCACTGGTGCAAATGGGTACCTAAAATTGTCAGAGCTTTTCAACTTTTTACAAAAATGCTGTTAAAAGACTTGTTCCATTATGCATTTATATACCTGTTCCCAATATTTTGAAACCTAACATATTTATTGAAAACAAAACAAAAACCTTGTGGCCTCCATGACTAGAGGGTCACAGCAGAGAAGGAAAATTTCAAACAAAATCCTTTACTCTAGTAACAGATTTAAACATATATTTGACAAATTCTACTTAAAAACACTGACTCTATGTAGTTTAGCTGTTTCTTAAGCCTTGAGATTTGTCAAAGAAAGAAGGAAATGGTACTCTGTTGAGAATACTAAAAAATGTAAGGCAGGAAAAATTAATACAGACCAAAAAGAACACTTTTTTTTTTTTTAATGGTAGGGGAAAGGCAAAAAATAAAAAACGTTACTGTCTATGATGTTAACATCACGTATTTGTCACTTAAGTTACCTAAAAAGTGCACGTATGCCTAAGATACTTTAAAGCTTATTTATTTTGAGAGAGAGAGGGAGGGAGAATCCCAAGCAGGCTCCGTGCTGTCAGCACTGTGCCTGACTTGGGGCTCAATCCCACAAACTGTGAGATCATGACCTGAGCTGAAATCAAGAGTTGGAGGCTTAAACAAATGAGTCATCCAGGCATCGCATGCCTAAGATACTTTAAATGCTTATTTTATGCTGATGTATGGTAGTGTCACAAAATTCTACAGGTAGCTATTATGGAATTATTTAAGTTATATTAAGTTGTATTCTGGATCAAAACATACAGAGTATTGATGATACTGTAACATACACAACCATACATATTTTCTGGACAAGAGTCAAGTCAAATCCTTCTGGAGTATGTTGGCAATGTACAGCAGAAAGTTGCAAATATCTGGCTATGTTCAAGTTGAGATGAAACAAAATCATTATTTTGCTATGGTACACATTATTAGAGAAGAAACTCAATCCACTGTCAAATCTAATTATAAATGCCTATTTTTAGATGTTTCATTTTTTAAATGTTTATTTTGAGAGAGAGTGAGTGAGCACATGAATGGGGGAGGGGCAGAGAGTGAGGGAAAGAGAGAATCCCAAGCAGGTTTTCAGCATACAGCCCAACGCAGGGCTTGATCTCATGAACCATGAATTCATGACCTGAGCTGAAATCAAGAGTTGGATACTTAAGTGAACGAACCACATAGGAGCTCCAAGATGTTTTTAAACTCCTCTTTTGGCAAAAATTATTTTGAGTAATTTTTGATACAGGAGTTCTAGTTCAGTTAAATAATTTGAACATGGTCTTGGAGTCGGCAGAAATAAAATCTGACCTAATATTCATGAACTTCCTACTACCTTTAGATTTCTAAGAAGCCTGCCACCACAAATCATATTAGGTATTTATTTCGGCTTTGAAAGCTTATTAAACTTCGCAAACTCATGAACCTTATATACAGGATGCCGTTTTCCTTACCTAAGTTTGTTTAAGAGAAAATTAACCAACTAATTTGGAGAAATGACATGTCAACTTCCAATCATTCAAACAAATCCAATTTTCCATTATAATCTTTGAACAGATATATGTCTAGGTCAAGTCTGAAAATAAGCAGTCCAGTAACTAAAAATGACTGAACACTACTGAGACCAAATAAAATGCTTTAAAATCACTTTAAGGAGGTTCAACATAATTTCACTTAGTAAAATGTACATCCAGGAAAGAATTTAGAAACATTCACGTTTTACAAGAAGAAAGGATATCAACAGTGTGAGTCAAGTCACATTTAGTTTTGACTCTGGATACCATGCAGTGTTTGTATATATCATAAGGATATTCAAAATTATACCTACTTATATATGTGATAAAGAGAAGACTATCCACAGATAAAAACAAATCAAAATTACATTTTAGATTTTCTAGATACTATACATTATTTACAATGTACATGTCATAAAAATATTAAATTGAGCACAGTGTTTCTTAAAATGAAAAATGCTTTCTAGTCTCAATCAGAGGTTAGCTATCAGACAAAATTACAACTATTCATAGGGAGACTCTTAAAAAATCATTTTTCAGAAAGAAAGCTTTCAATGGTACTCTGGAGGAGCAATGCCTACATTTGAACAAAGTTAATATACACAAAAATGAAACTTGCCTTTAACAAATGCACACTATGGTTATGATACTCTGGTAGCAGCTTATAACCACTTTACCCGTAGGGAACTCCCTATGCATTCTGCCTACACATTCACCATACCAGGCACACACACTCAAAATATAAGTCTGGTTTAATAGGTATCATGACATTGGTTAAAATGTGAACCACAATACTAGGGTTTAGTTTCTTAGGCTGGAAAACAAAAATATAATAGGTTAAGATAAAATTCTTTTCCATGATGGGATCATGAAAATAAACCTTCAAAATTTACCCTGAGCCCTTATTTATTTATTTATTTATTTATTTATTTATTTATTTATTTCAATATATGAAGTTTATTGTCAAATTGGTTTCCATACAACACCCAGTGTCCTGAGCCCTTATTTAGTGGATAATGAAAATTAAGTCGGAAAAAAGAGCAGGATATATTTTTAACAAAGTGACAGCTTACCTGATATGCCATTCTTGCTGGTGTTCAATAAAGCTACAGATGCTGCAGAAACTCTTTTATTGTTCACAGTCTGCCCTGATTTTCTTGAGGTACATTCTTCACTATCACTGTCCTGTAAATTTAGTAGCCTTGGCTGGAAACACTGTAGTCGACATGATCTGATATTGCTTAATATTTCAGAAAGGGACAGTCTGTTTTCACAATGTTTACTGGAAGCATTGGTCCGAGTGAAATTAGAAGAGAAGTCTATAGTTTGGGAAGAGCTTGAAAAACCATTCAGCATTTCAGGGTCTATCTGTTTCAGGACTGGGTCATGTTCTGTGGATATTCGGTCCATTATGACCCTGAAAAGCAATATAAAACCAAATATTATCTGGAAGAATTAGTTCCCTTCTACCTTGTAAAACAAAAATCAGGTCAAGACAAATAGTATACCTTCCACCTCTGCCAATTCGCCTCCTTGCAAATCCTATACATCTTCTTGGGACTGTGAGTGTTGTAAGGCAATGCCTGTATCTCAACTTATCCAAATCTGCCAATTCTGAATTTTCAAAGGAGTGGTTAGCTTGGTCCAAACGAGGCTGCAAAGAAAGAAAAAAAAGAAAATCAAAACCCACGGAATAAATCTGAAAAGAAAAAAGGTTAAATCATGATAAAAATAAAATTCAGCATTAACAGAACAATTAAAATTTAGATATAAAACTGTAAAATTGTTTTATCTGTAAAAAACCAGATAAAATTTTACAAAACTGAATCAAAAGTTCACTCACCAAAATAACTCAAAGTGTATTTAATATTTTAGGGTATATTTTAAAAGAAATATATCTTTAAAGAATAATATGGCTTTTTAACATCTATGGCAGAAAAAGTAGAGATAGGAAAGTTAGTAATTTATAAGCTTCCTATTGAGATATATCAGAAAGAAATTTTTTTTTGGACCAAAAATTGTACTTCAAGCATGTATGGGTCAGGCTGACACTTCTTACTTTTAAGAACATACGGTTCATTTCTCTGCCTTCCTATTCCCTTTATTATTCTATTTTTCTGGGTCTTAAACTTCTCTATCCTTTCATAATATTTTTTTCTTTCTCTCATTAGCGTAACTTGTAAAAAACTTTCTACCTCTTCTATACTACTCTCTCTCTCTCACACACACACACACACACACACACACACACACACACATCCTAAATAAGTTGGAAGTGTAGATGTTTACCATAATGCAACAAGGCAAATGGTCTCCACAAGCCATACCTCATTTACTCTATAGTTACACTTTATCTGAAAATCTGAGCATCTGGGAATCAGGGTCCCTCCTGATAGAATGTTGCACGAAAACTTAATAACGCAAAGCAATTTCTAAGTGTGTCAAAAAGTTATGAATATAATTATTAGATAAAATATTGCCATGAGGAGAGTTTAAAGATGATTCTTTTATGTTTGATACTTACTTGGTATGTACATACAGGATGGGCTTGCTTAAAATAAATTTTAATGAACAGCAACTATCAAAACTTCAATTAGAGATTCTGGGCTTACCTAAGTCTAGCAGTGACAGTAAATTTTCATAACTGCTAAACTACAGTTAAAGCCCAAAGTAAAACTAAATTTTTAAAACTTAGAATTCTAAATTATCAATTTCCAAGTAAAGGATTATGAGATTTTTGGATATCCTCTGAAAGGACTAAGTACCTTTTAGCATCTTTTACTGGTATGTGTATAGGCAATATTAAATAAAAAATGCTGATGGACTTCCCATTTTTAGATCAAGACCAAGTTACCCTGACAAGAGTTACCTATGAACATCTGGTTCACAAAAACACTACAAAAAAATAAAATTCTTACAGCGTAATACTGGCATCCTGCTCGCCTCCTGAAAGCACAGGGACCATCAGGATCATTTTCTTCTTCAGGTTCTGATACTGGGGATGGTACCTAAAAAAAAAAGAGGCATGAGACATTCCATTTAGGAGTGATCAGAAGTCAACAGATCAATCTTTGTAATAATCTAAAATCAGAATCTGATCACAAACAGTATGCCTACGTTACACATAGTAGACAGTAAATTCCCCCCAAACAGCTAAAGGCTAGCAATGATTTTCTATGGTTAAAAATGATTATTTTGAAAGGATTAGTTCTTGCAGGTATGTTAACATAGTATTGTGTAATTGCTTCTGAACACGTTAAGTACTTAAAAAGAATTAGTACAGTTTTTATGTATCCCACTTATATTTTCTAAATAATAGATGCGGCCATAAATATTTTTATTTTGACAGTTATGGTTCACCTATATAGGCAGATGTATTTTTCTCCAATAACTTTCTTTCCCTGTAATAAAAGTCAAAAACTAGGAAGTAAAAAAGGTTTATGAATAGTGCCCCCTCCAAGGCCATAAAAGGTCATACGTTTTTCTCAAAGGGAGTCCCTACTCACTTTTTTAAAAACACTTTTTTAGTTTTTATTTATTTAAATTCCAGTTAACATATAACGTAATATTTCAGGTGTACAGTTCAGTGAAATCACGTTTTAAACTTGGCAGATGATAAGCAGAAAAATTAGAAAAGGACAGAAGGCTTGCTAAAGGTAAGCAGACTGGTTGCAAAGAGAAATGATAAGCCCATAGCCTGACAGCAAAAGAAAAAATAAAGACTTTCAAAAAGTCGTCACATAATTAAAATGCACTCTGCCTGGGAACCATGTGATCTTAGGTGAACTATCCCTATAAAACTTGAGTGGACCCCTGGGCAACACTGATACTTTGGAGCAAACTTTGTAAGTGTCATCAAAAACGGAGTAAATTATATACAAATATACTCTAATACAGCAGAGAAATAATATGGTTTAGATAAATTTCTACCCATAATGGTTAAAATTAAAAAAAAAAAAAGTTTTGGTACTTAAGTTTCAGTAGTCTCGCAATTTCACTTTGGAGTACATCTCTTTTTCTGACAACGCTGGCTCAACCAAATTTACTTGCAAATTTTGAACCTCACAAATCCCTCTCTTCCTATTTTGAGAGGAAAAATGTGTTCTCCACATTATTTCCAAACTGTGGTAATTACCACTGAGCAGGGTCATCCAGGGGAGAAAGGCATTTGGTGAGGTTCCAATATACCTCCACCAACCCTATGGGGGAGACACAGAAACAGTAAGCTGGGGCTGATTCTTCTTCCGGTGGAACCAAGCCCCAAACCTGAAATTTGAAAGGAAATCCCCAATGTGAATTTTATACTTTGGTTCCTTTGCAAATCCTCTACCTCCTCTAAAATACACACAGGGGAAGTGTCACAAAATCTCAGAAATTCTTTGCATAAAATATACCACCCCTTCCTCCCGACCACCATTCTTCAGGAGTGGATTCGAGGATTTAGTCTGAGACACAGGAAGAGAGAGCTGACATTAGGAGAATCAGAAGTGTGATTAAGAAAAGACAGGGCTTTAATTCTGCTCTGTTGCAAATCAGTTGGAGAAGTCTGGTTAAAATGTCTGTTCTCTTAAGTCTCCCTATTCTCTTTTTCCTTGTTTACTGGACAAAGAAGCAGCACATCATTATTTTACAGATCTTTTTAGCAATAAAATCCTGATTTTGTAAGAGTTCCAGCCTAAATAGCTGCCTCACTGAATAACATCCAACTGTATAGGTAAATACTTATTCTTCAGTGACAGGGGATACCATTATAAAAATTGATGAGAGTTGTCAAAGACCCAGTAAAAGGACTCAAGAGGAACTTAAAAGTTTCAAAATATAATTTGAAATTTTGATGTGGGTTTGAAGGCTGGGGACTATATGAATAAACACAAGAATTTAGAATAGAAACAAAAGCCCCCTAATGCGAGAGGAATATATGACTAATATGTAAGTGTGTCCCACTATCAGGAGGATGGACTGATTCCAGCACTAAAGGAAAAGTTTCCATAGGTCATAATATCCCCTGGTGTCATTCTTAAGAGCTGGGAGTGTACAGCAAAACTTTAAAGGCTCTCTTCAGTACCACCAATATAAGGCTATTATTAATATATACTGAAACCAAGTCATCTTCTTACTTAAGATTCTTTAATAATGTTCTAGTGTGTATAATGGTAGATAGAAGCCATCTGCCACCTGGCTACTACTGCAAGCATCATTCTGTTCAACCTCTCTTCCCCTTTGCATTTTATGTTCCAGTAATGCCAAACTGCAAGCAATTCTCACTTACATGCTGTTTCCTCTGCCTAGAAGCCCTCCCTACACTTTCTATCAGAAAACTACTATGTGTTCGGACGTTATTTTCCTCATTCCTCCAAAATGGCCACCTAATTAATATCCCATGGCTCTTTAATGCACTGAGTCTAACTGGATGATCCTTTGACAAAAGTAATCAATTATTTCATTAAGTGCTTTTCAAGCGCGTACTAAATTAAAACCTGTATTTGTGCATTTTACAATACATATGAATGCTAAAATATCTGGGATAGAAAAACTAGTGATAAAAGAGTAAAAAAACACATAGTCTAGTCAAAGGGAATACATTTTACGATTCTATATTTTAAATAGTTACAACCATAAAGTGTTTTATAAAACAGTTTGTTTCCAAATGTCTGTAATGTTGGTTAGAATTTTTTTTTCTCTTAAAGCAATGAAATAAAAATGTTAAAATATAATAAAATGTATTTGTTATAGCATTCTCTTTACATTGACTATACCATATAGACAAGAAAAAAGAGGGTGTTGCTAGACCAGGTGCTAAACTATAAATATGTATTTATCTTTTAAAATTCATCCTTTGATACATAAAAGTCTTGTTTTAAAAACAGCACTTGTGAAAGTGAAATTAAGAATTTAAAATTGCAGGGGCACCTGGGTGGCTGAATTGGTTAAGCAACTTCAGGTCAGGTCACGGTCTTGTGGTTTCATGAGTTTGAGCCCCATACTGGGTGGGCTCTGTGCTGATGGCGCAGAGCCTGCTTATGATTCTCTCTCTTTGCCCCTCCTATGCTCTCTCTCAAAATAAATGTAAAAACTTAAAAAAAAAAAAAAGATTTTTAAAATTGCAAACATCTTGCTATAAACTGTTGCAATATAAATCAAAGAATTATCTTCATGATTTACAATTTGCATTAGTTCTTTGGAATCTTTATAATTAAATGATTATTGCCAGGGGCGCCAGGGTGGCTCAGTCAGTTAGATGTCCAACTCCTGATATCGGCTCAGGTCGTGATCTTGAGCCCTTCATCAGGCTGCATGCTGAGTGTGGAGCCTGCTTCAGACTCTCTCTCTCCCTCTTTCTTTAGATAAATAAATAAACATTAAAAAAATATAAATGGTTATTGCCCAAATTAGCAAAGTTTACATTAAAAATTGCAAAACAAAATGCTAAAAAATTGTTAAAAAATTATTGTTGGTTATTGTTGGTGAATATTTACAATTATGTATTAAGTAGCAAAATATTGATAACCTTTGGTTCAGTAATTCTACTTTTTTTTTTAAGTTTATTTATTTATTTTGTGAGAGAGTAAGCATAGAGAGAGAGAGAGAGGGAGAGAGAATCTCAAGTAGGCTCTACATTGTCAGTGCAGAGCCTGAAGCAGGGCTCAAACTCATCAACTATTAGATCATGACCTGAACTGAAACCAAGAGTTGGACTCTTAACTAAGCCACCTAGATGCCCCTCAGTAATTCCATTTTTTTTTTTTTAACGTGTACTTATTTTTGACAGCCAGAGGGAGGGAGAGTGAGAGAGAGAGCATGCATGTGAATGTGAATGGGGGAGAGGCAGAGAGAGAGAGAGAGAGAGAGAGAGAGAGAGAGAGAGAGGAACAGAAATACCAAAGCGGGCTCTGCTCAGACAGCAGAAAGCCTGATGTGGGGCTCGAACTCATGAACCGTTGAGATCATGACCTGAAGTTGGCCGCTCAACCAACTGAGCCACCAGGTGTCCCAGCAATTTCATTTCTAATAATCTACTTTAAATACAGACGGAAAAAATAGAAACATTCATTTTTATAAAAAGGAACACTGAAAACCACCTAAATATTCCAGAGAATAAATTCTATCCAACTGAGAGAACATAATGGAAAGTAAATACCACATGAGTGGCTACATAAATAATGTGGAAAATGTTTATGCTATACAACATTAGGTGAAGAAAGTAAGAATCAAAACTAAGAGGTCAATTATGTTTTAAAATATAGCAATATAAAAGACTAGAAGGAAATGTCTTTAAAATAGTTTTAAAACAAGCACCTGTGGAAATTCATCTTCATCTGAGCTGTGAAAGTCATATTGCTTAATGTCACTCTTATTGATCACAGGCAATGTCTCAGGAGTGGGTTGCTGAGATGTTATCAAAGCCTCTGCTTTAGGCTTCTTTGGGTACTTCTTCTTTTGACGAACCACATCAGAAGCCTCTTCTTTCAAAGACAAATGATGAGGGTGCTGTTTACATGACGATTTTTCCCCCAAAAGGAAGAAATGAAAATCATTTTAGAAATCATGAAAAACTATACTGCTCTTTGAAAAACATACATTTTTACCCAGGAGGTGATTTTATTTACTGTTTTTAATATGCAAAAATTGTGGTCATAAATTGAAAAATGTTTTACTTTTTTCAAGTTGTGATTAAAAATAATAATGGTACCTAAATTTGCTTTTTATATTGTTATTTATACTGTAACTATGATGTTAGTGATTTAAAAAAATTACTCTATTATTATGCAATCCAGCATTTAAAAGCACTTACATTTAATTTTAATTTTATTTAAATCCACTGTATTAATGATGATTAATAAATTTATTTGAAAAATAACTTGAATTAGATTATAAATTCATTAATTTATTTCTACACTTACTTTCAATTTTTAAAAATGTCTATGGCTGGTAATCTTTTTGAGGAAAATGAGTTTATTAACTAGAAAAAAATTCGCTTTTTTAGAATTACTGCCTCAACTGAACAGTAATCAAACTGTTCTCAAGTACCCTAGAGTTCTGTGATAGCACTTTAGAGGTCATCTGGCAACCAGACTGACAGATGGGGTGGGTTTCCAGCGCCCCCTGCTTTCCACCCCTCAGCAGAGAAGCTCTGTTACTGTTTTGACATACATAGTGGTATTCCTCTTAATAAATAGGGTTCTACTACTTAAAAAGTTTGGAAATGATTGTTCTAATAGAGCACCAAAGTACAAGCAATATTGAAGTGAAAAAATATTTAAGAGGTTCTACATTTTCCCGTGTAGTCCACATTTTTGTTAAAACTACTGCAGGGTCAAAAATGGTACATACAACGAAAATGTTGCTTAAATGGCAAATTATTTAGTGATAGCTAGGTTTCCTACAATGGTTAAATCTATGGCATCAAAAAGAGAACCTCACCCTCTTAGAAACTACCTATATTTTAAGGTGGGATGTGTGACAAGGTAAATAAAGTTAGCTATGTGTAATGGGGTGGATCAACAATGAATGAGCAACCGTATCTCTAACACTAGTAAACATTCTGAGTGTTTTTCCTACAGATGATCTAAAATAAAAACCTAAAATATAGGAAAGGCTGATTCTGTCAGTAATTTCAGGTTGAGATTTTCATCTTCTCTACCAATCATATACTTGGAAAAAGCATTGGTTTATATAAAATGGATTTTAAAAAATAACTTAGAAAATAACATTTATTGCACTGATAACATTTTAGGCTATAGAGGCAAGTGTGTTTTAAAAAGAATCAAGTAGGTGGGCTAGATGCCTGTGATTAATAAGAAAGAACTTTTGTGTTTGAATTGACATCAGCTGATTAAAGGAGGAGTCTTCCTGCTCCACATTCTTCTTTGACCTTTAATAACGAACCCAGGAAAAGTAAGAATTGTGTACATTTTTAAAAGATGAATTTTCCACAAACACCCTATGTTGCTTTTTAAATCTTGCTATATACAAAGTTCCACTGTCTAAATGCTCAGTCAATACCTATTTCTTAGTTAAATCTAAGCTCCTTAAAGGTTTTATTAATGAATACTTTAATTAATGTACCAAGTGAATACTGAATAAATACAATTTCTTGAAGCCTAAAAGACTTAAATAATCACTGAATCTGGCTCTTTATTAGCAAAGAAAATAGCATCTGGAAGTTACAGGACTTCTTCAAATCACTCAAAGTAGATAGCAGTTGATTCTGGAAGTGATAATGAAACTAAGAATAACTTTCAATAATAAATAGTCTCAATGAAGAAAGCTTTAATCTTAGATTTTGATGCCTGCCACTACAACGCACGATTTGCTAAGGCTAGTGATAACAACTCAACTTTAATTACCCATATTCTCTAGAGAAGCAGATAGCACAGTGAAAAGCACATGGTTTTTGGTGTTAGACCTAGACCTAAATCTCGAATCAGCCACTTATTAGCTATATAATCTAGAAGTCACTCAGAGATAAAATCTGTGTCAATGGGCTGCTATAACGATTAATGAGTTAATATGTATGTAAAAATTCCTAGCAAAGTGCTTGGCTAATAGTAAAAACTAACGCATGTTAATTACTTTCTTCTTTAACCAAACTATACTAAGACAGCTGATGAAACCCCTAATTGTCTAAACAATATTATCATATGTGCTTCTCCCCAGAGGATATTCACCTTAGTTTTACATTCTTGGACTTTGTGATGATTTCCATTATGAAGAGTTGCTGGAGTGGCATATAACTCTTTTTCTGATCTATTGATTTTCACTTCATTAAGGATTTCACCGCCATAGTCTCCCAAATGATATCTTGAAAAGGTCACAAAATATAAGAAAATGTTTTGTAGTTGAAAAATAAATTAGAAAAAAAAAAAACCCAATGATATCGCAATTAACTAGAACAAACTAATTAGTCAGATTATTCTTTTAAAAAAAAGATTATTCTTGAAAGAAAATTTACAGGAATAAAGAAGTTCATATTCGGGATATAGTAAGACAAAAACCAAAAAAACCTCTAAGGTATACAGAAGACAAATTTCTCATATATTTAATATTTTCAAACAGTGGGAAATGATGTTTAGAATGCTTACCTCAGGAATCACATAAAATTCTGTCAGGTGTAGTTTAGTCTATTTAGTTATGCAGGAAAAGGACTACTGCATTAGAGACACATTTTTAAAATGTGTTGAAACAAAAAATGTTTTCTACCTAGTTAGAAAATAAAATCATTTAAACATTTATTTCCCTCAAATTTTAATAGAAACTTTAATAAAAAGGATGGACAAAATGATCTCTAGATTCTTTTCTAAATAAAACTAAAGGATTCTGAAAAAAAATTAAGTATATTAGAGGATCTACACATAATACACACAAAAATATACCCCAAATTCGCAATCCAAACTGATAATCTAACTTAAAAAAAACTAGCAATACCCGGATTCTTCAAAAAATGTAGATTTCATTTAAGAATCCATTTTAACTGTTTTAAAGCATGGCAAAAAATAAAACAAATCATTTGGTTATATTCTGACCATCATTTAGCTAAAGCTACCATTAGTATACAACAGCAGCAAGGTTACCTTTTTTCCACAACTTCTAAGGTTAAGTGCAATAATTCTCGTTTTGTTTTCTCTCTTCTCTTAATCATTTCCAAAATTGTTATGGCTCTACTAAACTCTCGTCTCAGTTTCAACATCTTTTCATAAGAGGCTTCATCATTCTTACGATTCTGTTGAAAACAACAATTTTAGAAGAATAAACAATCCAATCATCATTTCCATTTTCATTCAACAAAATCTTATGAGATCCAAAACTGTTTCATAAAGCAAAATGTTAAAAAAGTATTAAATATAAAAATGTTAAAAATCATCTTAAACAGCAACTGCATAAGAGAACCTATTTAACTCTGAAAACAGAAGTATAAGCAAGTATCTCTCAAATATTAAAAAAAAAAAATGCTGCCCACTGTTGAAAAGATGGAATGATAGAAGGGATAATTCCAACGTACACACATTTTTAGAAGTCTGCCTGAAACAAAACCTAGTGTATCAATCAGAAAATGCAGTCCATTGAAATTGATGCAAGGCATTTTCCAGTGACAGAAACAGTTCTGTTAAATCAAGGTTACCTACCAAAAAAAAAAAAAAAAAAAAAAAAAAAAGCCAAAATGGGTCTCTATCATTCACCTCTGTAACTGCAGGTTGGAAGGTTCAATATACCACAATGTAAACACTCACAATGACAATGACAAGCAAAACCCCCTATCAGAAACTCAGATATAAAACTGAAAGTAGGATATAAAGTATCTCAAAGAACTGGACTGTCATGTTTCAAAGTAATAACACCTCACTGCAGGGCAGAAAACAAGTGAAAACTCTAAATTTCAGAGTGTTGTTAAGAAGGTCCCACTGTGAAGCCTGAGATTTAATTTGAACAACTCCAAATCAAAGTCCTGCTTAATAATGAAAGAAGGCTCAGTTGTAATTAGCAACTATTTGCATAAAAGTTACTGTTAATATAAAATATTGTGTTTAATCAAATAACCATAGAATATTTATAGTAGGCATGGAACTATTTGTTTAAAAACAGACCATTACCACCTCTCATTCTATGTATCCAGACACTGCACTTAAGCAATCTTCCCATCCTTGAGTTAATAATACAATGACATTAGAAAGAACCTGAAGCCAGGTTTCATATTGGAGGATTATAAAACAGAAAATAAAACTTAAAGATTCAAAGTTTTACTTTTTTCTTTAATGTATAGTTTCTTGTATTTGAAACTTAATCATCACCTATAAAACATAACCTAAACTAAATCTCATTAAGGTACTGCATACCAAGTATTTTAAATGTTATATTAGTCATTCTTTTATTTCATCAAAAGGAAATTAATTTTTTTACCCCTTCAGTACTATGTGACAAAAGGCAAAATCTACAGCATGGTTTTAAGCAAGAAAACTTGGCAAGCAGGCAGAAATACCTCCCAATTGAAAAAAAAAATTAACATTACCAAGAGCAAATATTAAAGTGTCCCCCTGTACAGAGTACTGCACATGTCCCCTATCCTCAAAAGGCTTACAGTCTAGTAAGAATGAGACATACAGATTCAAAAGACGAGTAATAATATAAGGCTACATGCCAGCTGAACAATATTCAAAAGTGCACCAGAACCTTTTAAGATCACCCCCCTCTTCACTAAGTGTTTTTTGTGGACTATATGCTTCTGCCCTGTCTTAACCATTCATTTTCTGCTCTCTTTAGGCCCAAATTAACTACCCTTACTAATTTTTCCTTTCTCTAGTCCTCTCTGTTTTTTTACTTTTTATTTTGAAATAATTTCATATTTACATAAAGTTAAAAAAATAGTATGAACAATTCTTCTGTATTTTCATCCAGATTGCTCAAATGTTATTTATTATTTTACATTTGTTTTATCTCTGTCTCTGTATGTATTTATTTAGTCTATGTTATGAGGAACTAAAATGTTTGTGTCCTCTGAAAATTCATTTTGAAACTCCAAGGCCCCAATGTGATGGTATTTAGAGGTAGGGCCTTTGGGAGGTGATTAGGTCATGAGGGAGGAGTCCTCACAAATGAATTTGTGCTCTTATAAAAGAGACCTCAAAGAGCTCTTTCTCTTGCTCCTTCCACCATGTGAGGACACAGTAAGATGATCACTTCTGAATCAGCAAGTAGGCCCTCACCAGACACTGAATCTGCTAGTACCTGTATCTAGGACCTTCAAGCCTCTAGAACTGTGACAAATAAATATTTGTTGTTTAAAGCACTCAGTCTATGGTGTTTTTTGTTACAGCAGCCTAAACGGACTAAGGCACATACACATGAATGTATAATAAACACATACACAAATATGCAAAATTAGCATATTTTTTTAGAGTTTATTTTGAGAGAGAGAGAGAGAGAGAGAGACAGACAGACAGACAGAGAGAGGGAGGGGGAGAGAGAAAGGGGGAGAGAGAAAGGGAGGGAGAGAGAGAGAGAGAGAATGCGGGGCTCAAACTCACCAACTGTGAGCTCATGACCTGAGCCAAAATCAAGAGTCGGATGCTTAACTGACTGAGCCACCCAGGTACCCCTATTTAAAAAACATTTTTTGAGAATGGTTGGGATGTGTACTGTCCCTTCATCTCTAAGCACTTTAATATGTACTTTCTAGAAACAATGATACTCTCTTATATAACCAGTAACCATTATCGAAATCAAGAAATTAACACTGATGTTATCGTATTATCTAATTTAAACACTTTATTCATGTTTCACCGGTTGTCCTACTAATGTCCTTTATAGCAATAAATATAATTGTTAAATATGTATTTTTATATGTTTACGTAATTGATGCTATAAAGGACATTAGCAGGACAATTATTTTTATTATTAAATTCACTCATAACAGTAAATTTTTTCCTGGTCTAGGGTCTGATTCAGGATTACAATTGCACTTAGCTGTCATGTCTCTTTAACGTCCTATAATTTGGAATAGTTCCTTTGACTTTCTATAGTGATCATAGTCTTGACATTTTTAAATAGAGGCCACTTATTTTGTAGGATGTTCCTCACTATGGGTTTCTTCAATGTTTTCCCACAATTAAATTCAGGTTATGTATTCTTCATAGGATTATCACAGAAGTGATCATTGTATCCGTCTCTTATATCAGGAGTTAAATGATAACTATTTGTCCCATTACTGTTGATGGTAATTTTTATCCCTTGATTAAGATGCTGTCAGGTTCCTTTAGTCAAATTACTATTTTTAATTAAAAAGGACACTGTAGGATTATGTACCTTGTTTCTCACCAAATTTCCTCCCACTAATGTAGTATCCACTGATTCTAACTTTTGCCTGAAACAATTATTACTATCGTGGCGGCCAAATGGTGATTTTCAAACTTCATCATTCTACTGAAACTTGGTAATTTTAAAGTTCTACTGTAAGGAAAAGTGTTCCCTTCTCTTTTATCAGTCAATCTACCAACCAACCATCCATTCATCCATCCGTCCCTCCCTCCCACCCTCCATCCATCTATCCATCCATTTATATTAGTATGGACTCATGGGTTACTATGGGTTATTCATTATTTATTTTGACATTTAAAACTTTCCCACATCTGGTTAGTAGAGTCCCCCTTCAAGCTGGCTCTTGAGGCCTTCTGACATGGGTCCAACATGCTTTTATCTTTAATTAACAGTCTTACTTTCTGGCATAACAGAATTTTCAAGCGTATCTTTATATTTCCCACCCCTAGACCTGGAAACACTATTTTTCTAAGGATTTCTGGTTCCTTTTGATGGAAAATGGCATTTAAAAATCAAGATCTACATGCTAGGCATGCTCACTGCTACTGAGTATCATTGCTTCTAGACTCACCGAACAGAGCTAGAAAATACACCTGTAATATATGTATGTACACATACATTCACAGATCTATTAAAAACAATGAATTCATACTGATATCTTTTCTGTGCTTTTAAGATGGCCCTATCCCTGTTTTCAAATCTATTCACTTCCTTTACCGTTCCTCACAATGGTCTCTGCTCTGGACCAACTCTTTTTTCCCTATTCCCAGTTACATATTATAGTTCTGACCTACTGCCCAATCTTCAAGGAAGTAGTTCTCAAACTGCTGCACTTTAGATTTAACTGGAGACCTTTTTTATAACCAAGGATAATTCACAGGAGATTGTTACATGTGGCCAGACTGAGAACAACTACTTTGAGTTTCCTCTCTTGTCTTTCTCGTTTATTCTGGGCCACAGAGAGGGAGGAGAGAAAGCACAGATGTTAACAGTTGTATATATGGGGTTAAACATATTAAACACACATGCTGATTTAAGACTTCCCAATCAGCACTTTCAGACTTGTTGGTGCCTTAAGACTGTCTCATTTAAGAATGTCCTAAAAGTACTTAAGCACTCCCAAATTAAATATTAGTTTACCAAATTAAAATTAAATTCTAGCCTGCCAAGCAAATATTTCAGAAGTCCTTTATTTTAGCACCTCTGTATGTAGCTATACATGTGTTTTCAATCTGTGGAAACAAAAAAGTAGAGAACCTTTGCTAGCAGTATTCATTTTTGCAGATCCCAGTGCTTGCCCACCTCTGGAACATCTAGGGGTATTCATTGTTGACTGCGTTCCCAACTTTCTCATTTTGAACCATAAACATTTTGAAGCAGCATCAGTGTGCATGAAGGGGAAAAGTCTTTGGTCCCAAAATTGAAAAGAGAGAGGAATAAAAAGACTACTGGAAAAGAAAATGTACCACTCTGCAGAGGAAGGTGAAAATAACAGGCAAGAGAAAGGGAAGAAATCAGAGTGTCAGGAAAAAGCAATACTAGTTATTGCACAATGAAAGCACCTATACATTGGAATGCACTACTAGCAATTCCCAATATGCACTGGTTAGAAAACAGTGATTTAACCTATTTAAGAATAAAGCTGATTTAAACACTTAAAATGTTGTTTACATGTTAATAAATACTGCCTAGTTTTCAGTTCTTCACACCCACTCACTGAAAGTCTAATGGTATACTTCCTTCAAAAGACACTGCTAAAAATCTGTTTAGGAATGTATCTGAATTAATTACATTTCTTTTAAAAAGCAATTAGTAGTTCATATTTTTCAATGATTCAGGTAAACTTCCCCTTCCTCATGTCTAATTGCCTATATTTACAAATTTACCTCATTCCAATCTTTTCTAAGCAAGATGTTACACTTTCATAAAATATCTCAGACTATCTTATCTAAGAACTAAAACGCCAAATTGAAAACTTAGCCTGGTTTAGGCAATGTCATCTAAACTTGGGACATCTAAGACAGACTTACAGAAACTGGTTATTAACCGGTAGTAGAATTTTTCCTAAAATATACTATTCCTGGCAGCTGTTATGTTTCACAGCTGTTACATTCACAACTGACAAGGACAAGCTTTTCATGTTAGGAGAAACAGGAATCCATAGAAAAGGCTTTGCCTCCCATCATAATTCCTCATGGCTTTTACATTTATATGTTCTAATTTTTTGCAATGCTAGAGAATGTGTTATTGTGTATGGTGTTTACTGTTAATTATGAGAAATAGAAGACAATGAATACCACCTGTACAATAACACTTTCTTCTATAACATATCATTCCACAGCATGAGACCCTGTTTCTCTTATGTAAAATTCTGGCTCACACTGCTTGTGAAAGGCAGATGGGGACAAGTTCATCAATTAGAAATCTGACACAACTGACAACACAGAAAAGAAGAAAAAGATTCCACTGTTACTTCTGACTATGGGAAGAACAGGCTTGAAAAGAACCTTTCCTTCCTTCCCATGACCCCACAGTAGCTAAAGGGAGTCAAGTTCTTTTTTATACCCAAGAATTAGAATATGGTTTCAAAAGAGCTATAAGCTCTTAAGCTTCCCAAACAAGAGGATATGTATAAAATGTATAGTTTACTGAAGAGCTCAAATTTCTGAGATATATAAAGATATAGAATTCCTTTTACTACTTCAACTGTAAGTCTGAAATGGTAAAATCAGGAGACTATAAAGGGCATGGATATTGGTTATTGTACCAACAGAAGCTACTGAAGAGCAGGATTTCTAACATTTGGTTCAACAATGTTATTAGCTCCTCTTTATGTTCAAGGTATTCAAAATTATTGAAATTATTAGCAGAAAAAAATTGATCTTAAATACTATTAAGGCATACTAATTAAATCTAATTTGCCCATTACCTTTCGAGTTTGCATTTTCTCTGTTCTCCTCCGAAAGGCAACATAAGGGTCATTGTTGGTGGAGCCATCTCTTTTCTCTTGTTTTATCTGAGGAATGAGGGACGGCCCTCTACAGTTTTTACGTTTTCTTACCCAGTAGTCATACACAGCTTTAATAAGGTAATCATCTTCGTTTAGCAGCAGTTTTGCTTCCTGAAGTGTTACAAGCTAAATGAAAAACACAAATTGTCATCAACTATGTTTGAAAATGAGAAATCAAAGTTAAACTATTCCTATAGAAAAAAAAGTGATCAGTCTAACGATGATCAGACATCATGATCGCAGAAAACAGAATTCAATTCAATCTAACAAAGGATTTGTTAATAAGGAGATTCATTCAAAAATTTACATTTTGCCCTAAGAGGTAGTAAGAACCACAACTTAAAATACTTAAGAAGACTGAATGAACAGTAGTTGGGAAGACTGCAACAGATCTACGCCTCAGGTAAGTCTTGGACTAGAAGACACCTCGGGTCCATCAAAAATCTGATAATCTGTGATTCTATACATTTGAAGATCTAGTTTTCAACAGTCTACTAGGTTCTTTCTGTGCTTTTGTTTTCCAACAGAAACCAGAAGATACAGAAGGTTTCCTTCTATATCTATCTACAATGAAAGATTAATATTTTCTAATATATTACAACTAATATAACAACTTTCTTTTGAAACTGTGAAAGAAAAAACTTAGCATGTTTCCAGAGGTTTAACATTAAGCAATCTTGAATTTCTTGTATGAATTACATATAAAGGCAATTCTTCTAGCGAAGCTACTTTAGTACTAGAGAATCCTTGTTCTCAACACTCATTCTGCTAATAACATTGTTACGTCTGTGACAGCAGCCCTCAGATGATTCCCTTGGAGTTTTGACACAGGTATCTCAAGGATGTCCTTCTCTGTTATCAATACAGTCAACATAATGTTGACATATCTCAAACTAAGGTTTGTAAAAATTTGCTTGGTCACATCTGTTTCCTTGTTCCTTGTGAAGACTGATCAGCTTGAGCAGGATGGATTATGGGTTATCCATACCCATTTACAGGGAACTCTAGAAAAAGATCATGGAGTTAAGGCTGGAAAACGTCAACGAAGTGCTGTTATCACAATCTTTCTACTTTATCACTTTGGAAATGAAGATTCATTTTCAAAACAAGTTGAGATATCTCTAACAAATGTTTCCCTGAAACTCAGAAATTAAGGGAAAAATTTTCTCAATGAAACTGTAAGATCAACATATGAATCAATATGAGGGTTATATGAAGTCAATGGAAGACGGCATGACCCACCAAATAAATTTGATCTCTGATTTCTCATACTGGTATAAATTCATAGAATAAATGCAATAATCATTTGGATTTCCAGTCCTGTGATGGTGATTACCAGGGTTAATTAATTAGTTGGTTTCTTATTATAATTTGGCTGCCAAGATTGGCCACAGGAAGAGACTACACTGACAATGTCAACTCAAGCATTCTAGTCCATGTAATGATTACTTTTAGTGTAATGAAATTATATGTGCCCATACTTTGGCTTATTCAATGTCTCAGTGGAGTCAGCTTCAACTCATCTGAGAGTCTGAGTAACTTGGTCTTTAAAGTGGAGGGCCACAGCCTGGAATAAGAGACCAAACCAAAAGCAGCAATACTTCCAAACATCACTCTAAATGGGCAACTCTGTTAGCTCAAGTTCTCTGGAACGGCCCAAAGTCTACAAGGCCAGTGGTAGAATAAGAATCAAACTTTCTGGATCCAGTAAAATTCTACCTCAGGACATCTGAGTGGCTCTCTCGGTTAAGTGTCTCTCAATCTCTGCTCAGGTCATGGTCTCACAGTTCATGAGATCAAGCCCTGCGTCGGACTCTGCACTGACAGTGTGGAGCCTGCTTGGGATTCTCTCCCTCTCTCTCTGCCCCTCCCCTGCTCGCTCTCTAAATAAATAAACTTAAAAAAAAAAAAAAGAATAATTCAAAAAAACACACCTTAATAAAACACAAAAACCAAAAACCAAAAACTCGACCTCATGCTTACAGCATCATAGCATTACGAGCAGCTCTCATGTGCTCTGGGGACCAATGGTGTGATATGCTACACACCTTCAGCTGTTTGTGGTCATTCTGCTTCTGATAAAATTTTGTAACCTTCACTAATTATACTTTAACTCTAGAGTGTGGAGGAGGATAGGTTTCTTTCCATCAAGCTGCAGAGCAGTAATGAGTTTCTTATCCAACATTACTACCAGAATAACACTGCTTCCTATCTCCTGCAGGAAGTGTCATGGGATTAAAACACTGCCTCAGGTCTCCTTCTCTGGTACTTCTTGTTCCTTCTAGGAATGTCCTTCTGCGTGGTTGATACATACCCTCTTTATATCTCAGGTAACAAGAATTCAACACATTGTTTACAGTTAAAGATCCTGACCTTTCTTTCCAGTGTTAACTGTATTTTCTCAGTTGACTGATGTTTTTATGTTGCTATACAGTAAATTTTTATTTTAACCATTCTGTTAAAAGTATCTTTAGCTATTCTAAGGCAATTAGTGTCACTGGCATCATTATGATCACAGTGACAGCATCAGTTTGAGTGGGCAAAAACTATTTGCACAGTCTCAAATTATGACACACGATTAAATATCCACAAAATCAGAATCTTACTACTTTTCTATCTTAAGAAAAAACTTCTGCCATTTAACACTTTCTACCAGAAAGCAGTGGAGACCACTATTTACTTGATAAATTTTACTTGTGGTAAAATTTATTATTTTTAAGACAGCTCAGAGTTGTTTGGTTTCCTTACTTTGGGGGCCTGGAAGTGAGGAGATTAAAAATTATTCTACTAGTGGGCTTTTCTTCTAGACTACTACTAGCTCCATGAAGACAAAGATCATTTAGTTTGCTTACATACAGATTTATGGCTTAGCAATTTCAATAAACACATTTATAATACACAAATGAATAAATTATGCATAAAATTAATGTTTTTTTAATATAGTCAATTAAGCAGTAAGTAGTTAATAATCAACTCCTATCAGTCCACCATTGTGTTATATAGCTTGTAGGGAAGACAGAAAAAAAACTGATAAAACCACACCTACAGAAACTTACAATATGGCAATGGACGCAAGGCAAATACAATTTAAACAATAAGTGAACAACGTAAGAACTTTAGAACTGAGTATTAGTGCATTAAAATATATGAAAGAATCATAAAATACTCCATCTGGGAGTGCCTGTGTTGATAGCTTAAGATACAAGCATAAATTCTGAGGACAGATATTGAGGGAAACAGCAACAAACACGATGTAGAGGAAAAACGGAAGAGAAGATGAAGAAAGAAGACAAGACTCAAGAAATGTGGAGGTCAACAGCACCCACTACTCTAGGGACATTTAGTAGGTTACAGGCTAAAATGGATGGATGACAATGAGAAGGTCAATGGTGCCCTGTGTGCAATTTCAGTAAACTGAAATGGACTGTAGTATGGTAAGAGTTAAACAATACAGCTAATCTTTTAAAAATTTAACTAGTGACAAAAAAAAGAGGAAAGACACGGTAGTATTTTATAGAGAAATATGAGGTCGAATGAAAGGCTTCTCTTGGAAATAGGGACCCCATGACATATTTTTGGGCAAAGGTAGAAAGACTGAAGAAGTGAGAGAAGGGATAAAGATGAAATATTCAAGGAATATACAGGTGGAAAAAGAAGAGTGAGAATTAGAAATTTAGGGACCGAAGGGATTAAAAAAAACCCCACATCATTGTGAGTTTTGGGAGTCACTGGAGAGATGAGGAATACAGTACAGGACCATGTGGAGTTAAGAGAGTAAGTCAGAAAAGTTAAACTTGAGAGGTCTGGGGACTATCTAGGTGGAGAAGCCAACAGGCAACACGAAAAGAGAAAAAAGAAAGTCCTGGAGCTTGAGAAGGAAGTCAAGGGTAAAGATATATGTATTATTACCCTCAGAAAAATGCTTGCTAAGGTGGTATTATCCCAAAATACATAAGGTAAGAATATCAAGAACAGAATTTCAAGAAACCCTGATGTTTGCAGAAATTAATGAAAAGGACTCAGTAGAAGACAATTAGAAGGAATGGTCAAAGAAAATAATGTAAAAAATCAGAAGAGAATGAAGTATATTCCAAAGAGCAAAGGTGAGGTGTTTCAAGAAGTAAAGAGAGCTCAATTAAAATAAATGAATGAGGACTGAAATTAATCACGGCATTTGGCAATAGGAATTTTCAATAATGACTTCACTGCAGTAGTCTCCACAGAATGATGGGAGCAGAAGCTTTGTCTCAGTCTATCTTTTATGTCTTTTCTCTGTCAACCTAATAAATATTGCTTTAACCACAAACTTGATTCCTTGCCTTGAGATCTGCTACTATGTTAGCTGCCAAAAAGGAAAAATAAAGAAATCCGTGAATCCATAGTTCAGGTACCTGGAATGAGAAGAGTCTTTGGTACCTTTAATCCTTAGTTCTAATAACAGGACCATTATCTTGTCCCTAAGGCAAACTTTACCTTTGTCTACACTGCCAAAAGCAGGTGCTACTATGCTCTGAGCCTACCCAATTTTAGGGCTTTGAAGCTTGTCACTGAACAAAAAGAACTAAAAAAGGATAGTGTTGATTGTATGTGGACAGTTAAGTGTATTATTGTTCACGTGTGTTTTGTTTATCCTGCCCCACTTAGATGAGAAGCTCCCCAAGGGCAGAACTTCTGTCACCTCCCTTGTTCACCTAAGCACTAAGTAATTACTGACTGAAATGAAAGAAAGCAAATTACAGAACAGAGCATTGAAGGCTTCTGAGGATATTAACTTCAGCCACCAAGAGTAATTTTTGAGCAATCATGAAAAATAGCAGATATACCAAAATAAAGACTGAACCTAAGATTGCTAGAAGTTTGCATATAAAGAAGAAAAATGAACCTGTATCTTAGGAAAACTGTGAGCACTAATAAGAATATTTTCAATATTCAATTTGATAATTAAAACAAATTTCCAATGAAAAAAGACAGTCTTTCAAAAAACCAACTAAGTTGAATTTTACAACATTCGGTTTCCAATGTACTTTTTTTGATTGCACATCAAATATTACTTTCCATCCAAATGGGAGGAAAAGACTGGAAGAAAGGCTAAATATGCAGCAGGCATTTCACAATGGAAAAGTTTTGAAAAATGTTCTGAATAGCTGGTAATGCCTTAAGGATTTAAAGGACTTTAGTTGGGAGGTAAAGGAAAATAATGAATTTGTAATGGGTAAACTACTGAAAAGTGTTAACAGTCTACTATAAAATGTTTACTTTTATCTCTAACTTCTTACTACATTAATAACAATTAATATATTAATACACCACACAGATACACCAAGCAATTATTTTTTAAAACAATTTATTTTTAAAATCTAATTACAACAATCTATACATCTTCATTATAGTAAATTTGGAAAACAGAAACAGAATAAAGAACATAATAATCACCAATAATCCTACCACTTAAATAGAACCAATAGTGGTATTTTGTTGGATTTTCTTGATCTTTTATTCAATGCGCACATATAAATGTAAACACTTTAAATGAATCTCAGAGTTTTGCACTTAAACAATTCTGTATCCTTTTTTGAAATCTAACATTATATAATGAGCAATTTCTGTTAATATTCAAAATAATTATTTTTAATGGCTATGTGATATTTTACCCTACAGACAACTTGTAAGTTATTCTGAACATCCTTGTTCAAAAATCTGACATTTTTACCAGTTATTTTTTTTGAGAATGACTCCTAGAGGTAGGATTACTAAATCAAAAGGTACACACATTTTAAGGTTCCTGACATATGCTGCCTAACTGCTTCCCAAAAAGACCATACCCTTTTAAATTCTCTATACCATATTTAGAATGACCCACTAAAAAAATTACTTCTTTGCGAATAATTTTTTCTTCACTTAAAATTTTAAGTAATATATACGTAAAACTAAAATGATAATGAGTACCTTAATAAATCTGAGCTTAACTAAGCCAGATTTGGTATAAGATATCTGCCTTAAAGACCCAACCAAGCAAATTTAGTCCTATGAAAAGGATCGAGAAGGTATTAAATACTATTGCAGCTAGTAGTATTTTTATATCCAAACAAGAAGTCAGAATAGTACTATTCATACTCCTATTCAAAGAAATTATGCTGAATTATTCAGTTCAAGGAATACTGTAAACAGAAATTCTAAGATGTCAGGGAAATTTAAAAGGCAATATACTCAGGTCTAAAGAAAATGCAAAATAAAGCTACTAACTGGATTAACTTTAAGACAGGAGACATTTTTACAAGGTACAGTACCTGATTAGAACTGGCTTTTTCAAGTCTGTCAATCATAATTTCAAATTGCAAAGGCTTAATTTCCATCTTTCTGTTAAGTCTATTTAATAAGGTCTCATCTTCTGAATCCATATCATAATCTGGTTGCTCGTTGTCTAGATTAAAGGCTAGAAAAGAAAAGAAAAATTCTTCAAACTGAGGAGAAATTATGGAGTTACAGTGTGTTTATATTTGACCACAGAATACTACTAAATCACAACGCATTGACCAAAGAGAAGCTCATGAGCAGACATCTAAAAATTGGTTTCAGAGTACACCCAAAACTAATGTAACATACATCGTATGTCAACTATACTCAAATAAAAAAACAAAAACAAAAACAAAAAATTCGTTTCGGAGACTGGAAGCACAGTGTAAGAAAAAATAAAATCTGAATTCATAGATGTGAATTAAAGTTTAACAGAACAGTAAAAGCAGTAACTAAAATTAATCTATTTTAAAAATAGAGGATCACAACAACCTACTGAAGATATCTGCAAGTGACATATTCAATAAAGACTTAGTATCCAAAATACATAAAGAACTTACACAACACCAAAAAAACAAATAATCCAATTAAAAAATGGGCAGAAGACATGAACTGATGTTTCTCCAAAGAAGACCTACAAATGTCCAACTGACAGATGAAAAGATGCTTAACATCAGTCATCATCAGGGAAATACAAATCAAAACCACATGAGAGATCACCACACATCTGTCAGAGTAGCTAAAATCAAAAACCCAAGAAACAACAAGTGTTGGCAAGAATGTGAAGAAAAAGGAACTCTCTTGCACTGTTGGTGGGAATGCAAACTGGTGGAGCCACTGTGGCAAACAGTACGGAGATTCCTCGAAAAGTTAAAAACAGAACTGCCCTATGATCCAGTAATTGCACTACTGGGTATCTACCCCCAGTACAAAAACACGAATTCAAATACCCCTACATTTATTGCAGCATTATTTACAACAGCCAAGTATGGAAGCAGCCCAAGTGTCCATTGATAGATGAAGAGATAAACAAGATGTGCTATATATATAACAGAATATTATTCAGCCATAAAAAGAACTGAAATCTTGTCATTTGCAACAACATGGATGGAGCTAGACAGTATAATGCTAACTGCAACAAGACAGTCAGAGAGACAAAAATACCATATGATTTCACTCATATGTAGAATTTAGGAAAAAAAAAACAAATGAACAAAGGAAAAGGGAAAAGAGAAAGACAAACCAAAAACAGACCCTTAACTATAGAGAAAAACAGATGGTTACCAGAGGGGAGGTGGTGGGAGATGGGTGTAAGAGGTGAAGGGGATTAACAGTACGCTTATTTGGATGAGCACTGAGTAATATATGGAATTGGTGAGTCACAATATTGTACACCTTAAACTAATAAAGCACTATATGTTAACTATACTGGAATTAAGATTTAAAAAATGAAAAATAGAACATCATGAAATATATGCCAAAATAGTAGCAATTATTAAAAAAAGATGTTATATACTTGTCAACATGGTAGTTTGGTAATATAATGAGAAGCTATCTAAGAAAATTAAGAATCTAGAAATAAACTCAAGTGCAAAGTGTATGTATCATAAGAATGGTATTTCAAATCACTGAGGATAAAGGAGATTATTAATAAAAAGGGATTATACATACTAGTTACCTTTTAAAACTTAAGTTAGAATTCTACCTCATTCCTAATACCAATAAATGATGTATTTAACAAAATTTTATAGTAAAAAATAAAATGCAAAAAATGCTAGAGGAAAATGCAAGGGGAAAAATGTTTGGGTAGGTACAAGCTCAGAAGCCATAAAGCGAATTAAATAAATGCAAACACAGCAACAAGATATATTTCACTCATCAGACAGACAAAGATCTAAAACTTGATGGTATGCTATTTTGGAAAATGGAGGAAGGAAATCTCAAACACCATGAAGAGGAAATTAAAACTGGTATTCAGTTCAATTAGAGACACCTACTCCTGGACTTGGCAATTCTATTTCTAGGAATTTATCGTATAAATATACAAACAGACAAATATACATATACAAGAATATTAGATGTGACACTGTAAGAAGTAAAAAATATAAAAACAGGGGCGCCTGGGTGGCGCAGTCGGTTGGGCGTCCGACTTCAGCCAGGTCACGATCTCGCGGTCCGTGAGTTCGAGCCCCGCGTCAGGCTCTGGGCTGATGGCTCAGAGCCTGGAGCCTGTTTCGATTCTGTGTCTCCCTCTCTCTCTGCCCCTCCCCCGTTCATGCTCTGTCTCTCTGTGTCCCCAAAAAATAAATAAACGTTGAAAAAAAAATTAAAAAAAATATATAAAAACAAGCAATGTATGTGGGAATACAGAAATACTGTATATAACGGTTTGTACATACATGGAATAGACTGAAGCCCTAAAAATGAATGATAATGATGTATGTATACTGATAGGGAAAGACACCTATTTTAACAAAAAGTGAGAAAAGCTAAGGTACAAAATAGTGTATATGTGCACTTACTTTTAAAAAATATAAATAGAATATATATGTATACATATATACTCTTTTAAGTGCACAGATTATTTTTATATAGTGCACAAAGATACGTTTTTATTTATTTTTTAAATTGTTACATATTTATTTTTGAGAGAGAGAGAGCGGGAGCAGGGGAGGGACAGAGAGAGAGAGAGAGAGAGAGAGAGAAGAGAGGGGGGAGAGAGAGAGAAAGAGAGAGAGAGAGAGAGAGAGAGAGAGAGAGAGAGAATCCGAAGCAGAGCTTTTAGCACAGAGCACAACATGGGGCTCGAACTCACCAACCATGAGATCATGACCTGAACCAAGTCAGATGCCCAACTGATGAGCCACCCAGGTGCCCCAAAGATATGTTTTTAAAAGGGTAAGGAGAGGTGCGCCTGGGTGGCTTAGTCCCTTAAGCATCTTGATTTCAGCTCAGGTCATGATCTCACAGTGCATGGGATCGAGCCCCACACTGGGCTCTGCTGCACTGTCAGCACAGAGCTTGCTTGGGATTCATTCTCATTCTCTCTCTCTCTCTCTCAAAAATTACTTCTGGTTAAAGGTACCTTTCAAAGTCCCTTAGATTACCTTCTACTTGGATATATTCACATGCAAGTATCTGACAGGCATAATTATATAGTGCAATGAAAATATGAAGAATCCAGAAGTAATAATACAAGAAAATTTCTCAGAGCTAATAAATAAATGGCAAGAAGTTTTCAGATTAAAAGACTTTACCGACCATGGTATGAAACGAGTGGCATGCAATTCAATGCGGCACATAATGATGGGCTAGCTACTGCCCATTACTTCATGATATTATTATGAATATGAATATTACTACTACATAATATTATGCCTATTATATATTTTGTGTTAAAGGGAACTATGTGCTCCCCACAT
This sequence comes from Lynx rufus, assembly GCF_022079265.1. Lineage (NCBI taxonomy): Eukaryota > Metazoa > Chordata > Mammalia > Carnivora > Felidae > Lynx > Lynx rufus. Next base: position 82,331,651 of record NW_025814834.1, read on the forward strand.
TTCCACTCAAATCTTCAGGAGGGAAAAGTACAGGAAAAATACTTTCAGCTTCTCTCTATCCCTGTACTTTCTCCTCAGCCAAGGAAGGCGTGACTTAGGCAGATGAATTTGCAAGGAGGACCTAATCAGTTCAATATCTTTGAGTGCATAATCTCCTGTGCTTCTTCCTTCTCTTGAAGAGGGGCATTCTAGTCAGCCCTCTACTACATGGTAAGCATAGGGGCCAATTCTGTCCTTGTATGCGGAGGCCTGCTTTGTCTCCAACCAGTGCCCAAACAATGGTGGGTAAGCTTGTCTAATTCAGGGGTTAAATATGAGAAAGTCCACTGAGGTCACGTATCTATGTCTTGTCTTCCAACACCATTTTTATTAGTATCCGTGTCTGTTTCTCAATTGGTTCCAAAGTAGAAAAGAAAAAAGAATATTGCTTTTTGTCCTCCTAAGCAAAATTTGCAGGCTACACTCAACAATTTATAAGTGGCAATGTTTTTTTTGACTTCAGAACATTCTATCTTCTATACTGCAGTCTCCATCATATGGCCTCTAAGATCATACATATTCTCTGTTCAGTTTATTCCACTCACCCTATTCTCTCTGGTTATTTGCATAACTACGATGCAATAGCACATGTGGTGTAAGTACTCTCTAACACACTGAATATAAGTTAAATGAGAGCGCTTTAAATTCCCAGCCTTGTAAAAACATAGTAAAACAAACATGGATAATTTCCCTATCTCAATTCTGTGAATTTAGAACTCTTCACATAAACCTATCCTTGTTATTTATAGATATTAATCACGATATCTGTCTGTGAACCCTCCTATGCCATGTTTGATACCATGTGACATTCCATTCCACAGGGTTAGAGTAACTGACCCTCAACACCTAACCCATTGGTAACCAGTGACCTATGAAATAGAACAGGGTTTAAAGCTTTTGTAACAGAAATGTGAACACAAAGACTGCTTCTGGTTAAATAAGGCAGAACGAACACAAATATGTGTCCAAACATTCCAAAATAAAAGCAGAACAATGTTTTTTTTCTTCAAATGGCATTTATCTTCAGAGGTGATGAGAACAAGGAGGTAAGAATTATCAATCAAATTTTCAGACTTACAAAAGCTACAGCTTAGCAGACAAGAGAACACTGAAATATAAAACAGTCAGGGCAGGGCAGTGGGGGAGGCAGGTGGAGAGAAAACAACTTGAAGCAGGAAAACTCCCCCTATCTATCTAAAGACTTATTAAGAGTTGAGATCAATGGTTACTCTCTGAAAGAAGGGGTAAAACACTTCTGAAAATAGGAAAATTAGTTAAAAATCTTTATATGGAGAATTAGATCCTTCTCTTGTCCAGTGTAGCTAACCAACTAGTTTTTCTCCCAAATGGTAGAAGCCTGGCAGATTAATCTGCAAAGGCCGATCCAGAAAGCCTGTGGGCTCTGGAGCACCAGGCATATACCGAGGGAAAGTAAAAGGCTCCATACCAAATGAGAAAGGGTAAGCAACAGGCTATGTGTTGAATCATGAAATCTGCCAGCACTGCCATCCACTGCCATCTCACCTTGCCATCCCCACCTCCCAACTCAGCTATAAAAACAAAAACAGGGGTGCCTGGGTGGCTTAGTTGATTGAGTGTCCCACTCTTGAATTCGGCTCAGGTCATGATCCCAGGGTCGTGGGATCGAGGCTCATGCTGGACTCTGCTGAGTGTGGAGCCTGCTTGGGATTCTCTCCCCCCACCCTGCCCCTCTTCCCTGGTCACACACTCTCTCGCTTTAAAAGAAAAACAAAACAGGAGCGCCTGGGTGGCTTCACTGGCCGACTTCAGCTCAGGTCATGATCTCATGGCTTGTGAGTTCGAGCCCCGTGTCGGGCTCTGTGCTGACAGCTCGGAGCCTGGATCCTGCTTCAGATCTGTGTCTCCCTCTCTCTCTGCCCCTAACCCACTCGCATTCTGTCTCTCTCTCAAAAGTAAATAAATATTTAAAAATTTTAAAAAAAAAAATAAAAGAAAAACAAAAAGCCAAAAAAAAAAAAAAGTTAGCCACCACATAAATGATCTTATTCCAATATAACTGGGACAGTCAAGTAATCCAGATATTTGAGAAAAGACAGCAAAACAAATATAATGAAAAAAAGAAACTCAGAGAAAAAAATGAGAATGAAGAGAAAGAAAAAAATAACCCTTACAGAGATATTACTGCATCCATGAAAGTAGAACAGAAACAGGATACTATATAAAAGGAACAGTTAGAGAACAGAAAGTTAAAATTTTAAAGTATAATAGCAAAAATAAATAACATCAGCATTCTCAACAACGCTAGATGTTAAAGACAACAGTGTTCAAAATTCCTAAGTGTTCAAGAGTTGAAACAACCTAAACCCTCTATCCAGCCAAACTATCAATCAAGCATGAGGCTACAATAAAAATATTTTTTTTATTTTTTTATTTTATTTATTTATTTTTAAAAAAATTTTTTTTTCAACGTTTATTTATTTTTTTGGGACAGAGAGAGACAGAGCATGAACGGGGGAGGGGCAGAGAGAGAGGGAGACACAGAATGGGAAACAGGCTCCAGGCTCTGAGCCATCAGCCCAGAGCCCGACGCGGGGCGAACTCACGGACCGCGAGATCGTGACCTGGCTGAAGTCGGACGCTTAACCGACTGCGCCACCCAGGCGCCCCAAGGCTACAATAAAAATATTATCAGACATGCAAGAACCCAAAAAATTGCACCTTCCAAACACCCTTTCTCAGAAAGCCACTGGAAAGTGTGCTCCATTAGAATGGAGTATATCTAAACATAAGAGAAGTCTGGAATCCAGGAAAGAGGGAAGCAAACACATGAGAGAAGCGAAGAAATTCCCAAGATGATGGTGACAGATGACAATCATATAGTAAGCCTAAGAGCAACCAGTCTAGAATAAAGCAGCAAAATTAATGGTTCCAGGAAAAAATGTCCATGAAAGAAATAAAATTAACAGATTATTTGACTATTTGAACATATTAAAAGAGGGGCGCCTGGGTGGCGCAGTCGGTTAAGCGTCCGACTTCAGCCAGGTCACGATCTCGCGGTCCGTGAGTTCGAGCCCCGCGTCGGGCTCTGGGCTGATGGCTCAGAGCCTGGAGCCTGTTTCGATTCTGTGTCTCCCTCTCTCTCTGCCCCTCCCCCGTTCATGCTCTGTCTCTCTCTGTCCCAAAAATAAATAAACGTTGAAAAAAAAAATATTTTGAACATATTAAAAGAGTTATACTTCTATGGGAGAACTTGCATTGAATTAATGAAAGGCACATAGAAAAAGAAACAGAAACAGATAAGAGAGTTGTCTCCTTTGAACATAAAAACCTAAGCAAGAAAGGAAATGTAATCATTAAGTACTTGTTTCAGTTGCTAATATTTGCAGAATACTGTATACACTGAATACTGATTTAATAATGTAATTATAGCCAAAAAAAGGGGGGGGGCAGGGAAAGTGTGTCGAGTAGATAAGTAAAATGAAGAACATTTTAACGTTTATTTATTTTAGAGACAGAGAGAGACAGAGCATGAACGGGGGAGGGGCAGAGAGAGAGGGAGACACAGAATCGGAAGTGTGCTCCAGGCTCTGAGCCATCAGCCCAGAGCCTGATGTGGGGCTTGAACCCACGGACTGTGAGATCATGACCTGAGCTGAAGTCGGACGCTCAACCGACTGAGCCACCCAGGTGCCCCAAGAAGAACATTTTAAATAGAGGAGAGAATATATTTTTCTAAAAAGTAGCTATCTCAGGGTGCCTGGGTGGCTCAGTCAGTTGAACATCTAACTTCAGCTCAAGTCATGATCTTGCATTCATGGGTTCGAGCCCTGGTCTCTGTGCTGACAGCTCAGAGCCTGGAGCCTGCTTTGGATTCTGTGTCTCCCTCTCTCTCTGCCCCTCCCCTCCTCATGCTCAGTCTCTCTGTCTCTCAAAAAAATAAAATGTTAAAAATAATAAAAATAATAAAAAAAGAGGTGGACATACATTTTTTAAAAAAGCAGCTATCTCTCAGAATGGGATAAAGACTGCCCTTATTAGGGGAAGAAAATCTCAACTAAGCCTATTGATAAGCGTATTAACCTGATAAAAACATGTGATTTAAAAGACCTAAAAACCCAAACCAACCCCCCCCCCACCCCCCAGAGGCAATATGTGTGTTAATGATGGGAACAAGTGAAAAGGTACCATTTATAATATGGGCCATGGAAGACCAAAGCTGTGAGGTAACAGAAATGAGAAGGAAAAAGCAAAAGAATTCCAGTTCTAGTTTATAAGCATTAAGAATCCTTATAAAAGGCACTTGGGTGGCTCAGTAGGTTAAGTGTCCGACTCTTGATTTCAGCTCAGGTCATGATCTCACGGCTTTTGAGTTTGAGCCCTGCATAGGGTTCAGCTCTGACAGTGCAGAGCCTGCTTGGGATTCTCTCTCTCCTCCCTCTCTGTCCCTCAACTCGCAATCTCGTTCTCTCTCTCAAAATAAATAAACATTAAAAATTTCTTTAAGAATCCTTACACTAATTCCCTTTTTGCTTTAGTTAATCTGAATCGTAATTGCTAACCTTATAATAAAAAATATCTATTTAATACACTTAATCCTTTGTAAAAAATGTTTCCCCGAGGGTTAGTACAACTTATTTTGAGGTTTTAGGTTTCAAGCAGAACTTTATTTTTCCTTTGATTTGTTTGTAGTCCTAAACATTTCCAGTTAGTATTCAGTAGCTTAATAAAACCCTAATTCAGTTGTTGCTTGTAAGTACTGTGAATTACAATTACTTATAACAATGGTTATCCCTGATGCAATTCCTATTATCCTCAAATGAATGCTTCACATACGTTTTCTCTAATGTTCCCAAAACCCGGGAGAGGATGGTATTGTATCTTCACTGCAAAATAAAATTGAGATTTTAGAGGTGTTTCAGTTAGTTTGCACCTTGTCACACAGAATTTGAACCCAAGTATGTTGGATTCAGAAGTACATGCTACTTTCCCTTTACCACAACTTGCCTGAAAGGAGTGCATTTATATGTGCCCCTAGTCTGTGGGTTGTTCTTACGATTCTTTGCTTGTACAGAAATTTTAAGTTTTAATAGAGTACAATTTATTAACCTTTCCCTTATGGTTTCTCTCTTTGCCTTAAGAATTCTTTAAGTCATAAGGTTATCCTTTTTTTTTAAATGTTAATATTTTGTGTTTCATATTTAGTCTTTATTTGGTTGTTCTTCCATATGGATAACCATTGTCCCAGCACTACTTATCAAATATTTTCATTCTTGGGGTGCCTGGGTGGCTCAGTCAGTCGAATGTCCAACTTCAGTTCAGGTCATGATCTCATGGTTTGCTTCTTGAGTTCAAGTCCCACACTGGGCTCGCTGCTGTCAGTGCAGAGCCCACTTTGGATCACTGTCCCCCTTCTCTTCTGCCCCTCCCCTGCTCACACTCTCTCCCTTAAAAATAATAAAAATTTTTCATCCTTTCCCCACTGACTTGGAATGTCTCTCTGATCACACATCAAATTTCCACATATCTGTAGGTGGGTATGTTTGTTTCTTAGCCTTTTTTCCTTCCATGGGTCTGCTTACCAGTCACTGAATAAAAGATTAATATCTCAAACCATAGAATTTTAAGAAAGCATTGACTATGAAAGGAAAAAATGAAATTGGGGCAGGGGAGGCAGAAAATGGATAGCAACTAGACTTCTTTGAATATGGCTTCTTTTATAGATATGACTTTTAGAACCAATTTTACATAATATGAAACAAAATAAAATCTTGGAACAAAATCCTTAAGAACAAAATTAAATGGAACAAACAAAGCCAACTGTCATTTGGGTTCTATTACAAGTATCTTTAAAATATAGTAAAATGGAATTTCTAGTGGGAAATACTCTTAAGACCAAAAGCAAAAACGAACCAACCAACAAACCAAAAAAACTTCAAACTGTTTTTGATAATTATATTATTGGTACAACGTGTTGGCATTATTATTCTGAGACTATTGTGGTGTAAGGTGGGATAAAACAAGGTAATTATTTGGCCACCCTTGAGAACTGATAGACGTGAAGGTTTTAAGTTTGTAAAATTAAAACCCTGTAGTCTTGATTTAAGTAAGAAATACTAGTAAAAAACTCATATGTATTTTACCTTTGAAATTGTAAAAGTACGTATTTCCCTGTGAGGTCCACTAAAAAGTCTTAGAGAAGCTGGCCAACCCAGTAGCAGTGAACATCCCTAGTGCCCAGATTGTAGTCTCCAACCAGAATATGCCACTAAAAGGAACATAAACTCCCTGGAGAAATGGATGCTTTCAGATCTGAGCCAGGAAATACAAAAGGTGAGCCTATAACATCTTAGTTTTCTTGCTTTTGGGTACGGTACAGCCATGTCAAAAGGATTTAAAAGCTAACCTGACTGTTTTTTCCTACAGGCCAGAAATGGATGAATATGAATATAAGGATAATAATGCAATGAATTAAATCATAATAAAAATATATGTAAGTTCATGATCCATAATGACTCTAATAACAATAAACATCCTCGCAGTCACTTTTAGAAGGTACTAAGAAACGAACCTCCATCAGGAAGTTCAGAATTTTTGGTTCTCTCCTTTTGTTTTTAGGATCTAGAGAATGAGACCCCACCCCCAAACCCCACCCCCAGCTACCAGCACATGGATAGGGTGGTACATGCAGTGGAGTCCATACAGGCTGGAGGCATCATGAGGGGTTAAGGGTGGTGAATGGTGCCCCATCCGTCCCTGGACTTCAGTGTAAAGTGACTCCTTCCAGGATGGGGGGAAGGAGGTGGCATTCCAGAGGCAACACAGTGGGGAGGAGACCTGGAATGTGATTTTCTTCATTGTTTGAGCCTCTGGTGGCAAGCAAAGACTGGCCACGGGTCTGACTCGCGCCTCTCCTTGTACCTGCAAGTACTATGGACAAGCTGTTCTACTGTGGAAGCCCATGCCAGGGCCTGGGAACTGCTTTATCCCAAAATATTTATGAGCATGGGGCCTGTGCCAAAGACCGTTTTTCCTAAATGACTCTGACTGTGGAGGGAGATGCTCATTTTGGTGCCTCTGCAACCCAACTATAGTCTATTTTTGCTTTTCTTTTTTTTTTTTTCCATATTGTATAATTTTATTTATGTGAAATGTTCAAAAAAGACATATAGAGAAAAAGATTAGTGTTTGCATAAGGCTGGGGGTGGGAAAAGGAAGTGACTCTCAATGGGCATGAGCTTTCTTTTCAGGGTGATGGAAATTACAATTACAACAGGAGGTGCGGGGGGGGGGCAGGAAAACAGGATGCAATGAGTCAGGTTAGCAAGAAGGTAAGAAACTCTGATCTAGATTCACAGGGAGAGGATGAAGAGATACAGTTTTCAGTCTGGCCAATTACACTGAAATAGCATCATCAGAAAAGTTCTCACAAGTGAGTGTGTTCTGCCTTTTGAAAATAAATCTAGACATTCTGTTTCCCTCCATTTATATAATCTGTCAATTTATTTGTGAACTCAGATCAATTCACAAAAGACTTGTGCCCATTTGAAAAGGGAATAGTGATTAGAGATCTGGGCCAGTGAGTCCTGTGTTTACTTCTTTTTCTTTCAACGCCTTTGTCAGGATATCATCTATATACCATATAATTCACATGTCTTTAAGTGAATAATGTATTAATAAAGCATTTAGTGTATTATGTCACCATTATACTACATCAGTCTAATTGTAACGTCTTTCCTTCTGTGACAGTGGCAACCATTAATGATCACTGCCTTGATCCATTAACTCCTCAGGGGTTGCAAAACAGTGACACTCTATCCTTCCTTCTTGTTTTGCTTTAGCTGGAATACTTCTATACAGAGAAACATCCCTGCTTCAACCACTTAGGGAGCCTGAGATACAGTTCATTAGAAAAAGGCAAGATAAATGTTCAATTTCCAATTATATTAAGAAAATGCTGTTTTTCTTGTAAGGAGTGGTGTGAGAATGGTATTATGTTTATATTTTTAAATTCCCAGATGAAATGACATTGGATTGGCTATATAAAATCATGGGGTGGGGGAAAAATGGTTGTAGAAGAACAATATTACAATGTTGAGTGATGAGTTCAAGGCAGTTCAATGTATGACTTTTTCTACTTATTCATCTTTTTAAAGTTTATTTATTTATTTTGAGAGAGAGAGAGAGAGAGAGAGAGAGAGAGAGAGAGAGAGAGAACTGCCTGTGAGTGGAGGAGGGGCAGAGAGAGAGAGAGAATCCCAAACAGGCTCTGCACTATCAGTGCAGAGCCTGATGTGGGGCTTGAACTCACGAACCGTGAGATCATGACCTGAGCAGATCCAAGAGTCACTGAATGAGCCACCTAGATGCCCCTACTCTTTCTACTTTTGGAGATGTAACTTTTCTATAATAAAAGCTTCTTAAAATATAAATATCTAGGGGCATCTCAGGTTAAATGTCCAACTTCGGCTCAGGTCATGATCTCACGGTTCATGAGTTTGAGCCTTGCGTCAGGATCTGTGCTGACAGCTCAGAGCCTGGAACCTGATTCAGATTCTGTCTCCCTCTCTCTCAGCCTCTTCCCCACTCACACACCATTTCTCTCCCGGTTTCTCTCTCTTTCTCTCAAAAATACACAAACATTAAAAAAATAAATAAATAAAAAATAAATACCTAAAATATATAAAGAATCTCTAAAAAAGAATCAGTAAATGGTCCCAAAGATATGAAGAGGTAACTTACATAGCAAAATGCTTAACGTCACTATAATTGGGAAAAGGCAAATTTAAATCAGCAAATACCATTTCATATCCATCAGACTGGGAAAAATTATAAAGCTTAACAATAACAAGTGTTGGTAAAATTATGAAAAACAAGAACTCTTTACACTTCTCGTAAAAATACAGACTAGTATAACCAGTTTGGAGAGCGATTTTGCAATATCTAGTAAAGTTAAACATGCACATACTAAAAGACCCAGCAATTCCACTTTACAAGTCTATATCCCACAGATGTACTCACAAATGTGGACAAAACAAGTACAAGGCTGTTCACTGCTACATTACTCACAAGAGCAAAACATTAGAAAAAAAAAAACCCTAAATGTTCAATAGAACAGAGAAATAGATATATTTATACAAAATTATATTTATAAAATGAAAACTTATGTTGACACAAAACATGCACATGAATGTTCATAAGCATCTTTATTCATAATAGCCAAAAATTGGAAACAACAATCCAAATGTCCTTCAACAGAAGGGTTAAACAAACTGGGGAACATCCACACTACAGAATTACATTCAGCAATACATAGGATCAAACTAAGGATACATGCAACACTTGGATTAATCTCAAGGGAATTATGTTGAATGGAAAAAAAAAAAAAAGCCAATTCTAAAGGGTAAGTACTATAGATTCCATTTATATAACATTCTTGAAATGATAAAACTACAGACATGGAAAACACATTAGTATCAGTAAAACAAGGTCAATAAATGCATCTATCTCATAAGATTCTTGTCAGGATTAAATAAAATAATTTGTGAATATCATAGGGCCCAGTACAGAGGAACAGTGCTCAATAAAGGTAGGCTGTTACTATTACTCAACTCCATTTATAGACAGATCAAGACTATCCTGTGATTTAGCAGAAGTGATACTAAAGTAATAGGTAGGTCTTTTTAGTATTAATGCCCTTAATAATCAGGTATATAGAAACGAGGGCTTTTAGTTTAAATTCTTTAAAGCAGGCCCAACTATGAATAACTGAAAACAGTAGATTATTGCAAAAAAGGTACTTTTTTCTATTTCTCTGAAGACTAAGACTTCCCATATAAGAAGAGCTGCTACATCTATTTCTCTGGCCTATTTCCTTAAGACTGATTTGTACCCAATGTATTAAAGTCACAAATACTTTGATAGAATCTGCAAAACTTTTCAAATTAACCCACAGTTTAACCTTGTATCTAGTCATGGTTATACTTGGAAGTAATTTTTTTCTATTATTCTTTAAGTCCGGACATGGGAAATTTTAACTTAAAGCAAAAAAGAAATAACAAACATCCAGGGGTGGGAGCTTGTTAAATGACTGACAGTTATGTCACAAATGACTTCTTCTCCTATATGTTTCACTTATCAAAGGAGAAAAAAATGATTTTAGGTGAGTTACCAGTGGATTTTAATTAGTATTTTAGTTAAAAATAGTTAAATCAAGGAATAGTGAACTATGGCCTACAATGAAATCTGGCCAGCAGTTTGTTTTTGGTAAGGCTGTGAATATGTAAAAAGATTTTCACATTTCTACAGAGTAATTAAAACAAACTGTTTTAAAGAGAAGAAAAAAAGAAGTAAAATATGTGGTAGAGACATATGTGGTACCCAAAGCCCAAAACGTTTACGATCTAGCCCTTCACAAAAAAAAAACTTGCTAACCATGGTTTAGATTAGTAAAGAAGAACGAATTGCTTCTGAAACACTGGGGTATGAAAGATAAGCAAAGATTTACTAGGGAAGTAGTTTTCACAATTTCACTCTGTGGAGTGTGGTTTCTTCTCTCTTGGCTATCTCTCAGGCTCATCACCCATGAACAAAGAAAACAATCAATATGGCAAGTTACTAGGAGATACTCCCTAAAATACTCTTAGGAATGTGAACTAACAGCAAGAAATCTGTTGTTGTTTAAAAAATGAAATCATCCTAAGGACTGTCTAGCTCTGAAAAGCTGAGGTCTGAATTTGGCCCTTACTTCTAGGCCCTTGCAGTCACCTACTTCTTTTTATGAACTGACAAAAATCAGAAAGAACTAGTCACTAATATGCAGAATGGACCACTATAATTTGATTAAGATTATGAAAAAGTATAGACAATTCTGCTATAACATGAGTTCCTAAAAAAAAAAAAAAATCCTCTATGTAAAATTATACACCAAAAATAACAGGCTTACAGAAACACTATATAACTTTATCAGAGACAAAACAAACTGTAACTGTTATATTAGCATATAAGCCACTCAGAGTGGCTGGCTACTACCTCAAGGGATACTAAAAATGCACACAAATAACAGTAAAAATGCACAAAAATAACAGAATAGATTGCTGGCTTGTGGGTGCTGAGACAATACAATCTGGAGTGGGTCTCTGCATTGGGGCTCCAGAGGAAATGTAACCTGGCACTAGCTAAGAGCTGTGCAAGGCTGGGTACACCTCTCTTAGAAGGGAAGCATAGGTTGCAGACACTCTATTTTAAATTTTCTTATAGAGCTGAAAGGGCTCTTGCATGTATAGCAGCCAAGCACTAAAGCCTTTGTGCCTCCCTGTTGAAGATTTTTAATTCTTTTTTTTTTTTAAGCTTATTTATTTTGAGAGAGAAAAAACAGAGGAGGGGCAGAGTGAGAGGGAGACAGAGGATCCAAAGGGGGCTCTGCGCTAACAGCAGACAGCTTGATGCGGGGCTGGAACCCTCGAACCACAAGGTCATGACAGGAAGTCCGCCACTTAACTGACTGAGCCCCCCAGCCGCCCGTGAAGATTTTTAATTATTTTCTCACTACTCCAGTCCCCTTTGGCAAGGAAAAATCATAAAAGAATCAGGACGACTTCCACGTAATACTGGGATCATTCCCCCCCACCACCCCACAGTGAGCAATCACTATTGTTGAGCTAACTGGTATTAGAGGAACATGTGCAGCATAAGAGACTGGACAACAAAACTGTATTCCTGAGGACAAAAGAAGTAATTTTATCTGAATCACCTGTCCTGATATTATTTTTCCTTACAAGATTCTAAATAATACAAATTGTCTATGCCACAGCTCTTTTTGTAAATAAGTGAGATAAGTGAATAGAGAAATGTGCATGAAAGTATTTCACAAGCACCCATCTACATAATTATTTAGACATCTATGCTATTATTCATGTCCAATTTGTACCCAAAGGATTTTTAAGGGGTGGTGGTGGGGGTTATAAAAAAAAAAAAGTTTGATTTTATTTTTTAATGTGGCAAAACATACATAACATAAATTTATCATCCTAACCATTTTTTTTAATGTTTTGTTTATTTTTGAGAGAGACAGAGCTCTCACTAGAGCCAGGGAGGGGGAGAGGGAGACACAGAATCTGAAGCAGGCTCCAGGCTCTGAACTGTCTGCAGAGCCTGATGTGGGGCTCGAACTCACGAACCATGAGATTATGACCTGAACCAAAGTCGAACACTTAACCAACTGAGCCACCCAGGCGCCCAGAAGAACCCAAAGGGTTTATTCCATAATTTCCTACTAACATTCCTTGTTATGTTGCCAAAAATAAGGAGATAATTAGTACTACCTAGAAATAATACCTATCTCTTACGTGTATCACAGGAACCGTTTACAGAGTGAATCAAATGATGTTTGTAAAACATACAAAATTCATGGCCTAGCACTAATTCTATTTATTAAGTGCTTACTAAATGGATCAGGTAGAGAGATACGTACAGTAGATGAAGCTATGTATCCCTGTCCTAGAGGCTTCCACGTCCTTCATTTTAAGTATGATAGTATTGATTATTACTTGCAAACACTCCTGGAGAGGGAAAAGAATTTTTTGTCCACCATGGTTTTCCTCACAAAGTGAACCTTATGGTCACTGGGCTTAGAACACTGTTTGTTCATAGTCCAACAAAGTGTTACCCTATATCCTTTGAATTACTTGATCATATCTAGTTGAACTTTTTTCTATCCTCTGATTCAGATGAGTAGTTTAGCCAAATGTCACCCTTCTTTCGGTTACTTGCAATAAAGAGGTAAATTTAGGTACACATTTCTGAACTTTAGTTCTTTAGAAGGGACTTATACCACTGCTGGATACTGTGTGCAATTGATGAAAACAATTTAATATCCCTTTCAAAGGAGCAAACCCTTAAAAGAATTTTGTCAATAATCCCTCTTGTTCTTCCTCCTCTACCAGGTCCCATGCGGCGTGGCTCCAGCAAAGAGAAAAAAAAAGAAAGCCGACCAAGGGGCGCCTGGGTGGCTCAGTTGGTGGAGTGTTCGACTTCGGCTCAGGCCATGATCTCATGGCTAGGGAGTTCAAGCCCCACGTCGGGTTCTGTGCTGGCAGCTCAGAGCCTGGAGCCTGCTTCGGATTCTGTGTCTCCCTCTCTGTCTCTACCCCTCCCCTGTTCATGCTCTGTCTCTGTCTCAAAAATAAATAAACATTAAAAAAATTAAAAAAAAAAAAAAGAGCTGACCAGAGGATACACTATCAATATTCACAAACATGACCATAGAACACACACCCCACATATTAAGAGACCTAAAAAACTCACTGTGAAGGAGATGGAAATACTAGACGTGTGCACTGCTAACAGGTTCAACAAAGCTGTCTGGTTTGAAGAAACAGGAATGTACCCTACCACATATGGGTACGTTTGTTCAGAAAACACCATTAATATAAAGATTCGCCAAAGAAGCTCTATATATTGGTCACCTATGTACATATCCTCACCTTCAAAAACTTGCAGAGGGATGGACAGGAGTGTATAGCACTGGCTCTGCATTTCTTCTTTCCACCCAGAGTACAGTAATGAGCATTCGTCCAAACAATGAGCAAACTAGGGTCATCTGTGTGGTCTACAATGCATTTAGTAATAAACTGCTCTGCACCAAGACCCAAGAGAAACTGCACTGTGCTCATCAACAGCATACAATACCTAGCAATGATACAATCCTCACTTGCACTGTCCCTGAACCATTAGGGGCAATGCTGACTCCTGAAGACATTTTAAACAGTATAAACAAACAAACAAACAAAAACAACAACAACAAAAAATATAATTAAGAATAAAAACTTCTGGGATGCCTGGGTGGTTCAGTTGGTTTAGTGTCTGACTCTTGATTTAGGCTCAGGTCATGATCTTGTGACTGTTGAGTTTGAGCCCCTCATTGGGCTCTATGCTGACAGCACAGAGCCTGCTTGGGATTCTCTCTTTTCCTACCGCCCCCCCCGCCACCACCCCTTTCAAAAATAAATAAACATTCAACAAATTTTAAGAACAAAAATTTCTGAAGAAGTTCCTCCTCCAGGGCAGAAAAAGCCTCTTGAGGCCATCATGTTTGAGGGTCTGGCCAACGTGGCCAACTGGCTAAGCTGATAGCTATGTTCTGGAGAGCAAGAAGTTGGGAGTTCGATCTATGGAAGATCAAAGCCCAGAAGAGGGAGACCTCCTCCCTCTCATCTTAGTTGTAATAAAATAGTCTATTAAGGAAAAAATAATCTAACAAAAACCCAATAATTAATGTGAGTAAAAACTGTTTAAAATAATTACAGTTATAAAACAAGGTGGGAGTGGGGTTGGGGGTAGGCTGTCAAATCCAGCTTGAATACTTCCAGTGAAGGGGCAGACAGATGTATTGCTTGACAGTTGTTTTCAACCTTAAGTCAATATTTGTCTTATATACTTTCTTCCCTCACACTTCTAATAGTCACATTTACTTTGAAATTAAAAAAAAAAAGTTTTCACCTAAAAATTCACTCATGCACACACATATTCTAATTTGATATAGCAGCACACTGTAAGCAAAATTCAGATTTAAACAGTTTTACAAATGGATGAAGTGATATAAATGAGAATAGCAATTCCTGATTTAAAATTTTTTAGCATCAAAATTACTCCATTTTTATTAGGAAACATTTTTAACCTAAAGTTCCTTGTGTTCTGGACAGGAATCAAAGAAAATAAAGAGACTGTAATATAAAATATAAAATAAAGAGACTGTAAACACTAAAGGTAGTGAATATGGAGACGGTATTTATTACTACTCTTTCAGAGTCCTTTCCTTACAAGCTGATTTTTCTCAGAACTGAACATGTACTGTTGAGGGTCTATAATTTGCTAGGTACTAAACAATAGAAAGGAGGACTATGGATGCCCAAATTAAATGCTTCCTGAGAATTTTTTTTTTTAAACCTCTGTGCAATTTGTCAAGAAGAAAAAACTAGAACAAACAGAGATGTGTCGGGATATCTAGACTCTAATTAGCTTTACTCAAATTATATAGCAGTTACTCTTTTCTAGTAAACAGAGGTAAAAGTCTTAAAAATTAACAGTTCCTAAGGGTAGTCACAGACCAGAACCCAGGTGTTCAATTAATCACATGATTCCTTTTCCTCATGTTGGTGGAAAAACACCAGGTGTGGGAGAAAATTATATAACTAAGGTTACTCAAACAATATTTTAATAAAGTAAAAATCTCAGCGTCATAAAGTAAAATCTAGATAGTTTTCATTTTTAGGAAGTTTTTTCTTATTCCTGAAATCTATTCTGAATTTTTTCCCTCTTTCAAATCTTCCCTTTCCTCTTCCCTACCACCTTTTTCTCTTTCTAATAAACCAGTGCTGCAGTCATATTTAAAAACAATACAAAACAAAAAAAGTAAGGTAAAGATCAGATGTATCAGCTAATTTACATGTTAAGACAATTTAAAAAGTAACATAATCTAGAGCTGGAAATACCTTATCTTACAGATCAGAAAACTGTGAGAGGTTAAGAACCTTGGTGAGTTGAGCACAGGTTTTAGGGTTTTGATTCATAGGGCTCAGAACTTACCCCATTACACCACAGACATGAAATTAAACCCTTCTAATCATAACAGCAGTAATGAAAAATTCTTTGAATTTCAAAGGGAGCAAAAATATAGATAAATCAAAAGATTGTTTTTGTTCCACTTTGGACTTAAATGTTTAAGCTTATAAATTACATTTAATAAGCAAATATCATGCATATCAAACCAGCTGTTGTGAACCAAATGTATTAGGTACTCAAGGATTTGTTAAAAAACAAACATTAAAAATTAAAAAGAGAACAAACTCTAATAGAGTTTTTTACTTAAAAGTTATTTCAGGTCAAGAACACTTCCAACATTTACCTATGAATTATCAGTGGTACTTTTTTATTGTAAAAGGAAGCAACCCTCATTTGTATAAACTAAGCCCCTACTTTCATGCATCTTTAAACTTTGTAAGTGTTAACTTCTGGAAACTATTTGCCAATATCTGATCCCTTTAGTTCAGGCAACAAAATAAGACCTAGGTACAAGTGCACCTTGTTTGCCAAGGCCCTTCTTTGAAAGTATTAACAACACCACTTTCTAAGAGTGCCATTTACTTATAAACTCATTGGTGTATCTCTTCTTCCAACTCTGCATTTCCTTTCCATACAACTTTCCAAAATTATGTTTATTGATCCAATGAACCCGGTAACAACCAATACTGTCTGTACCTCAAGTACAACATGTATGACAGGCTCCCTTCTAAACTGGAATAAATATCAATGCCATAAGGCATAAGAAAAGGTAGATACAAGGACATCCCAGAGAGAAGAGCAGAAATATACACAGGGAATATGCTTAACTACAAGAGATAGAAATTATCAATAATGAGTCTGGATAGAGGGCTCTATGATCCAAATCCACCTTTATATAGCAGAATAAGGAGTCAGAACTATACAGCCATGAAGCTGCATGCACATATATAACATGTGTATTATTTTTTTAAAAAAAGCAGAATTGAACAGTTTTACAAGTCTTACATCAGCAATGCTATCGTATACCTACCTAAACCTCAGTTAAATAGAACCTAGTATACATTAAAGTGGGCTCTGACTAGGTAGACCTATGAACTAGGAAGCAGTTCAAATAAAACACCTTCCTGGGATTCCATACATACTTCTTAAACCTAAGGAAGTCCAGGGATCTGACAAACGCTCACAAGTTTCTCCTTTACATGAGTATCAGCCAAGCCTTTAAACCAGTGTTTCTCAAACTTCAACATTCACCAGAATTATCTGGATGGCTTGTTAAAACAGATTGTTGAACTTGACCACCAGTTTCTGACTCAGCAGATCTAGAGAAGGGCTTGCTAATTTTCATTTTTAACAAGTTCCCAAGTGATGATGAGCAACTTTATGAGAACCTCTGATCTAAACCCAAGTCTTTGCTCTTAAAGATCATAAACTTTACTTATGCCTAATTTGAAATATGCTGAATTTTTAAAATTTGTAAATTTTTAAGGTCTCAGACTTCAAGTAACTTTCAAAGACAGCTGATGACAGCTTAGTGTATCTCAAAGTTCGGAAGCAACATCGCCTCTGCTTGGAGCTCTCCAAGGTTCTAATAACCTCCAAGCTCAGCAGTTCTCAATAGAGTACCAAGAGATCATGAATGCAGATATAGCCAGAACTCTAGACTTTAAGTCTCCAAGATTTCCTACAATTATAAGACTCAGCTACAGACCTTACTTATATTCCTTACCCAATGTACAAATAAAACAAAGTGCAGAAGAGCCCAAGACCATTTCTACAAGATCACATGCTGATCCAAGTCTCTCTACTCTCCCCTCCAAAACAAACAAAAAAACCAAACCAGGTTTATACTATAATCAGGATTATTTTTAGTCCTTCCGCTGACTAGCCAACTATATCCCTCTCCCACTCTGAAAAACTCATATTTAAATAAATAACAAGTATTACTAGTCAAAATTAGTAGCAAAGATGACAACTATGGGAACCACAAACTATGAGAATGGGAAAGTGGATTCTTTGAGAGTTTCATGGAGAGATTTCCATCATCAGAGAAGGACTACAGCCTAATGATATTAGATAGGACCTAAAATGATGTAACGGTGGTTTAAAAAGAAAGTCTCCTAGTCTTCTCTCTTCTCCTTCAGACCATTCCTCTCTTGTTTTCTAACAACTCAGTAGGCAACTTGGGTAAAGGACAGTAACAATTCAGAAGATAAAAATGTTAATGGCTCCTTTAAAAGTAAGAAAAAACACTCAACCTCATTCATAGTAAGAAATCCAAATTAAAACTATACTAAAAGAAACTAAAGTCTGGATTTTGATCAACAATGATGTTCCAATATTGGTTTCTTAGGTTTGACACCAGGTGCCACAGTAATGCACGATAGTATTAGAGGAAACTGAAACTGGGTGAGAGGTATAAAAGAATACTACCTTTGCAACTTTTCTATAAATCTGAAAATTTTCCAAAATAAAAGGTTTATTTAAAAGAATAATGCACTGAGGTATATCATCTCTCATCTATCAGACTTGGAAAAAATTAAAAAATTCTAAGGCAGTCTTTTGACCAGGCTGTGATGAAATAGCACTATAATGCATTGCTAGTGGAAGTGTAAAACTGTAGAACTCCTATAGAAAGCAACTTGGCAATTTCTGGAATACATATAATCACACCTTTATGAAATTCTGTATGTTCACAGTTCTTCACAGAAGCACTATTTGCAATAACAAAAGACTGGAAACAATCCAAGTTCCCTTCTATAGGAAATGGGATAATAATCTTGCACAACCAAACACAAAGAACTATTATGCAGCAGTAAAACAGAAATGAGGACACATTCTACATGTTGATATGGGCTAGTTTCCAGACTATACTCTTACGAAAAAGAAAAAAAAAAAAATCAAGTGCCAAAATGTACACATAGTATGTTAACTTTTGTGTAAAAGGGGTATAAAAATATAAATTCTTAAGTGCTTGAATTTGCATAACAAAACCCTAAAAGAAAACATAGCCTTAAAAAAAGTAGTTTCTTATAAGGGGAGGGTGACTGGAGGCTGTTTTTCATATACTTTCTATTTTGAAATCATCTAAATGCATTACCTATTAAAAATAAAACTGTATTACTTTGTGAAAACAATTTTGTGTTTTATAAAAATATTCTGAGTCAGTGATCTCTGCGTTCTACCTGAGATTCTCCCCTACTTTCTGTTCAGACCTCATCTCTTTCTCATTCACTCTCAATGAATCATTCAACAAATACAAAATGAGGGCAAAGCCTCACTTAGACATCTGGATGCAGACAGTATCTTAGCTTAACCAGTACAAATTAATTCTACAATTATATGTGCAAAAATATACATGCTATTAATAGCTAATAGTATAAATAATAAATAAGTCAAAGAAAAAGAATGTATCTCCATAGCGCACTAAACAGTTGGAAACATGAGAGATTAAATACCAATATTCTTATAGATTTAATTTTAGCAAAGCATTGAGTGGACCAGGAAATTAAACTTAGTACAGATATCATAAAGTTTTGAAATAGAAATCCTAAAAGATTTGAAAAATTCCAAACGTGTAAAACATAAACTGGAGGGCAATGAATAACTAATTTCCTTTACTAGAGAGACTCTTTGCCAAATAAGATTTCATCAAGCTAAATAAGCTTCCGACTCTTGGTTTTAGCTCAGGTCATGGTCTCACAGTTTGTGAGTTCAAGCCCCTCATCAGGCACTGATGGTGCAGAGCCTGATTGGGATATTCTCTCTCTCTCTCTCTCTCTCTCTCTCTCTCTCTCTCTCTCTCCCCCTCTCCCTCTCCCTCTCCCTCTCCCTGCCCCTCCCCTGCTTGCGCTGTTTCTGTCTCTCCCAAAATAAATAAATAAACTTAAAAAAAAAACCCATACATTTTCAGATTTCAAAACATATTACAAAACTACAATAATCAAATTAGTGTATAGGCATTAAAAGAGACTTGCAGACCAACGGGATCAGAGAATCATAAAATAAACCCTCACAAGATGATCAAAAAGGGTGTCAAGACTACACAATGGAGAAAGGACAGTCTCATATGGTGCTGGGAAAACTGCAATCCACGTGCAAAAAATATTAAGACAAGCCTTCTTACATTATGTACAAATATTAACTCAAAATGAATTAAAGACTTAAACACAAGACCTGTAACTATAAAACTCTTAAAAGAAAATACACAGGAAAAGCTTCATAATACTAGGTTTAGTTATGATTTCTTCCAGATGATACCAAAAGCACAAGCAACAACAACAAATGGGATTGCATCAAACTTAAAAACTTCTGCAAAGCACAGTTAACAATCAGGAGAGTGAAAAGGCAACCTATGGAATGGGAGAAAATACTTTCAAACCATATATCTGATAAGAGGTTAATATCCAAAATACATCAAGAACTCCTAAACAACAACAAACCATCCCAATTAAAAAAAAATGCAAAGGACCCGAAGAGACATTTCTCCAAAGATATACACATAGCCAACAAGCATATGAAATGCCGCTCAACATCACTAGCCACTAGGGAATTACAAATCAAAATCACAATGAGATACCATCATTAGGATGGCCACTCTAAAAAACAAACAAAAAACAAACAAAAATCACACTTGGTGTGAATGTGCAGACATTGGAATGTTGCACATTGTTGGTAGGATGGTAAAATACTGTAGCTACTGTGTGTAACACTAGGCAGGTTCCTCAAAAATACAATCACTATGTGATCCAGCAATTACTCTTCCAGGTATATATCCAAAAGAACTGAAAATAGGATCTCAAAGGGATATATATGCGAAGACCCATGTTCACTGCAATATTATTTACAACAGCCAGGAGGTAGAATCAACAGATGAATGGACAAACAAAATGTGATATACACATACAATGAGGTATTATTCAGCTTTAAAAAAGAATGAAATCTTGTCATATGCTACAATATGGATGAACCTTGAGGACATTATGCTAACTGAAATAAGCCAGTCACAAAAAGACAAATACACATGATTCCACTTACATGAGGTAACTAAAGTAGTCAAATTCATTGAAACAAAAAGTAGAATGGTGGTTGTCGGGGGTTGAGGGGAGGGTGTAGCAGGGGAGTTGTTCAATGGGTACAGAATTTCAGTAAGGCAAAATGAAAAATTTCTAAAGATCTGTTGAATAACAATGTGCATAGAGTTAACGATACTGTGATACAGACTTACAAATTAAGAGAGAACATGTTATATTTTTTACCACAATAAAACCACCACCACCACCACCACCACCACCACCACCACCACCACCACCCCATTTTAACCCGAAACAAATCATGAGGAAACAGGCTGACCCAAACTGAGGAACATTCTACCAAATACCTGGCCCGTACTAAAAAATGTCGTGGTATGAAGCACAAAAACACTAAGGAATAGCCTGAAGAGACAGGACAACTGAACGCAAAGCATCATCTGAAGTAAATTAGGCTTTATCTAAAAAGAGTTCACTGTGCACTAGCTTTTTAAAAAAAAAAAAAATTAATTTTTTCAAAGCCTAAAATCCTGTTTCTCTTTAAAATGCAAATTATATTTTACTAATGAAGTTACTAATTTGCCAAGATTTACTAATACACAAAGTTGTATTTTACTAATAACAAAACCACAAATAATCCTGGGTCTAGAACTCCTTGTTAATTAAAGTGTAAACAAATAAAAACCTTCAGTATTGGCTTGCTTTCTTAGATTCCTGCTGACTACTGAAGGATGTAAAACAAATTCCTTGTAATATTATATAGCTTTGAAAATTATTAAAGCTAGTTAATGACTTGGAAAATGCTTATTGACAGTAAGTAAAAAAAAAAAAAAAAAAAAAAGCAAAAACAACAGACCTATACATATATACATACATACACATCACACAAATTTGGAAAAAAGGGAAGACAACTTTTATCTCTGTTGCTTACCTTTGCAAGATGGGATTATTATTATGATTTTTTTTTTTCAAGTAATCTCTATACCCAACATGGGTCTCAAACTCAAGACTCTTGAGATCAAGACTCACATGCTCTACTGACTAAGCCAATCAGGCATCCTGGGATTACTATTCTTTTCTGCAATTAACACTTTATTTATTTAATTCTTTTTCATCTTTGTTTATTTTTGAGAAAAAGAGCATGAGCAGGGGAGGGGCAGAGAGAGAGGGAGACACAGAATCCAAAGCCCTACCCAGGGCTCAAACTCACAAGCTGGGAGACCATAACCTGAGCTGAAGTCAGACACTTAATCAACTAAGCCACCAAGGCACCCCAAGCCCAGGATTTCCTTTTCTATCAGCTGACAACCTATCCTCTATCCTGCAATTTATCCATCACATACACACAAAACTACTGGAAAAAACGAATCCTTTACTCCCATTGTTGATTCTATCATCAACCACATTTGAATGGAAATGGATTTGTTTTAACATGTATCAGTATCTGCATCTTAGAACCATGAGCCATGACTGAAAAACAGTATACCAGAGTTAAACAGGCACACCCTAGAGCCAGAGGGCCTGGTTCCAATTCTGACTCTTCCACTTGCTAGCTCCATTACTTTGGGCTCTTTTTGTAATCTTTCTTTAAAAAGAAAGTACCTCATAAAGTACCTTTGAGGCATAAGTGACATAATATATGTAAAACACTAACAGGACCTGGGCACGGCAATCGGTACAGGTCAGCTATGTTACTAAGCATTTTACCCATAACTGTGGAAAGAAAAGTTTAGTCTTCTATTAAAATTTTCAGAAAATAAGCATATAAAAAAGTAAAAAATGGGTAGGGAGCCCATTAAATTATACCAGTGGGGTAAAATGGAAGGAAATTTAGTTTTTGGTGGTAGATAGGGAGAGAGACAAAATCCTACAAAGCGCCAACACTCAGGGCAGTGTGGTGTCACTGAAGAATCTTCCGTGGAGATGCTACCTGCTAGGTGAATATGCTGAAAGCTTATTTCTGGTTAACACCTATTAACAAAATCTGGTGTGCTGGGTTATATCACAGTATCTTCTTTGTGTGGCCCCACAGGAGGTTCTAAATGCTTCAGTGCCAGGAAACATGCACTGAAATATGCACCTTAAAACCAATCTCACTTTTTTGCTTTGTCTATTAATTACATCATGCCTATAATATGCACTACTATGCATCAAATTTACCTCTTTGTTTTCTCCTGAATCTTTAACCAAGGTCTTTAATCTGTGATGCTGTATTTTACTCAAAGTCACCCCAATTTTTCAAATTTTTTAATAGTGGGCATAAATAAATGCATAAAGGCTCAAGGGGCACTCTCTTTGTACTCATTTTTATCTCTCTACCCAGACCACCAATGATTATTTTGCTTTTTCCCAAAACACCTGGCATTACTTTAATACTTTTGAGTTTTGGGTTTCTTCCTCCTTCCCAGATTAGTAGCTCTCCAGGTACTGCTCTACATTTCAGCCTTCATGCCCACAGCTTTACCTAAGGAGACTCAGCACAATCCTGAGGAGAAAAATCCTTACAACCAGTTGATCTGAATGTGGGTTGTCCTCAAGGCCTGGCCTGGCTCACTGTCCCTGTTACCATGCCTCCAATCACCTGAACCTGGGATCTAGCTTCACCTGGAATGTGTTCTCCACAATCCACTTCTATACTTGTGGCACTTTTTTTCTAATATTTATTTATCTGAATGCGTGATTCATTTCACGAGATGTGTGCTCAATTTAACTGCTTTACACATACCTGGCAACATTTTTACAAAAAGTGATGTTCCTAGAATGCATCCTTTTCACCAAGAAGTTTTACTGTATAAACAAAGTAGTGCTCTTCATTTGGATTCTCCAATCAAAACATGTTTGTCCCACCAGGGTAAAAGGTCATTATTTTTGTTAAAAGAATAGCAAAGAGCATTGCAAGGATAATGAGACTGAAGTCGAATGTTAGGCCAGCATCTATCTCACTCTTGCTGAAAACCTAGTGGAACATACAGGTCTACTTTATATTGAGTAAGGGGAATTTTTCTTCTTTTCCTAATGTAGACTTGACAATGGTCACCTTTATCAGACTGAGAAGAAGCCACCTTCACGTGTACTAAGGTATATAGGAGCATACACACAATGACAGGCACTTTCCTAGGGCTTTACTATCCTGGCTGCAGATACAAATAGCAGACTTCAATCTCCTTTTGGTGAGTTCCTCTGCCTGCCCAACAGAGAATGAGGAGGTGCTACCTCCCACCTATCCTTCCTCCTGAACTCTCCTCTTTCAGCCAAGAAGCAGCTGAGACGGTCTACTGATCTGTGTGTGTAGGTGCAGTGCAGGGAGAAGAGGAAGAGACCTTTCCTTTCAAAACAAGATAAGGAGTCTTATTTTCAAAGACCATTTAGGTGAGTTCAAAACTAAAGACAAATTAACTTCAGAACACTTATGAAACAATATTGAAACAATATCTCAAGTTCCTTCATGTTTAAAATTCTGAGATACTTAATGTCAACTATAAAATATTACCATATTAAATAAAAGGAATAAAGGAACATCAAAATAACTTACTGCAGTGTAAACAAAGTCATTTCCTTAAGGAGAAAAGTTTGGGTTCTGAATTTGATGAAGTTCTTAAATTCCAAAAGGAATGAAGGAATTATAACATCTGGGTTGAGGTACCCAAAGTAAATCTGTTGTAACAGTAAGTAAAATGGAGGTAGCATCTTATGCATGTGTCACACAACTGACCAGTGAGGAACAGTTTCAGTATCTTAGGTATCAAGACCACATGCCTCCAAGATGCCTCCATCTGTTATGCTGGAAAGACTACTCCAATGTGCTCTGATAACTTCCTCAGATTACCAATATGGGTCACTATGGAGAACTGGTACCACAAGAGAAAAGGAAGGAACAAAGTTCTTGCATCCATATCAAGACTGGTATCATTCCATTCCCAACTCCTTCTTGGCCTAAAATGACACTGTTGTAAATAACAGAGCTCACTTTTCATTTCTAACTTGGATCCACACGGATCCTCAATTTCACTACACACACAAATAATTTTATTTTTTTCAATGTTTATTTTTCAGAGAGAACGTGGGGGAGGGGCAGAGAGAGCGAGGCAGACAGAGAATCCCAAGCAGGCTCCACACTGTCAGCACAGAGCCCAACGCAGGCTTGAACTCATGAACCATGAGATCATGACCTGAGCTGAAATCAAGAGTTGGACACTCAACCAACTGAACACCCTGGCAGCCCAATAATTTTGTTCTTATGTTTGATCCTGTGTACAATTTTGAGTCCTACAAGATCAATGTCTCAAAAATACCAACGTGTATATACTTTTACCTTCAATCATCCATTTATTCACTTGTTTACTTATTCAGCGAACATTACACTGCTTGCCTAACCACATGCTAGGTACTATACTAGGCAGTGAAATTAAAAGAAAAAAAGTCCCTGCTCTCAATGACTGGTATAGCCTAGAGAGACAGCAGAAGGCAAACAACCACAACCAAAGGTGGCTCATGCTACAGTGAGGGTGTGTATGACACAAGAGGGCTTGAGGTAAACAGTGCCAAGAATTCTGCTTGGAGGGGCTCAGGGAAAGGCTGTTAAATGTAATCCTGGAGATGAGATGCAGAGAATAAGTTATATTCTAACAAAGGGAAGAGAGAAGTAAAGGGGTATAACATGGAGGTATAACAATATGTGGCATAAGTCAGAGAGGTGCAAGGAGCTCATTATTTTGTAGCTGAAAAGTATGAAGGGTCAGGGGAAATGGAAAGAAAATTGTACTAAAACCATATTCTGGGGCTGTATGGTGAGTGAGATGGAATTCTGCTCCTGAAAAAAAACAGACCTTCACTTCTAACAGCTCATTTTGGTAAGTAAGGCTGGTGTCCTAGCGGTAGAACACACAGGGAAAAGTTAGGGGCACCTGGGTGGCTCAGTCAGTTAAGCATCTGACTCTTCATTTGGGCTCACTTGAGATGGAGTCCCAGTTGGGCTCTGTGTGAAGAGCGTGGAGCCTGATTGGGACTGACTGACTGACTCTTTATCTCTGCCCCTCCTCCACTCATGCTCTCTCTCAAAATAAATAAATAAACTTTAAAAAAATCATACAAAGTTAAAAGTACATCCGATGGACAAAAGAATCTTTTAAAAACTCTAAACGGGTAATAGTCACATTAGTAGCACTGTGGAGTAATAAAGTAAGTTTTCTGCCAAAGCTCAGGGAAACGATGTGATGAACCTGAACTAAGCTATCGTACTGTGGCAATTATGCAATGTCTTTTCTTAGGTAGGCAAATGGAGATTCTTTCAACTCTATCATGTGAAGAAGAAAACGAAAAAGCCAAAGCAATATCTTCTGTAATTCCTTATATTTCAGAACTCAAAAAAAATGTTTAAAAGCCCTTCCTTGAGTGCCCGGGTGGCTCAGTCAGTTAAGCGTACGGCTTCGAATGGCGGGTCATGATCTCACAGTTCGTGAGTTCCAGCCTGCGTCAGGGTCTGTGCTGACAGCTCAGAGCCTGGAGCCTGTTTCAGATTCTGCGTCTCCTTCTCTCTCTGCCCCTCCCCTGCTCACGCTCTGTGTGTGTGTGTGTGTCTCTCTCTCAAAAATAAATAAACATTAAAAAAATTTTTTTTAAATAAATAAAAGCCCTTCCTTGAGGGGTGGGCACCTGGCTGGCTCAACTGGAACAGCCATCTGACTTTTGATCCTGAGGTTGTGAGTTCAGACCCCACATTGGGTGTAGAGATTACTAAAAACATAAATAAACTTAAAAAAAAAAAAAAAAAAAAGCTCTTCCCTGAAAAAAAAAAATCTCAATGATAATATGAGTTTAAATTTTAGTATACACAAGTTTAAGGCCAGTAATAGGCATAGAAGTAAGCAAAGTGATAAATATCAATTTGATAGAAAATTAGTAGACACTGAAAATGACAATCACAGACAATATTCAAACGTGGGAAACTTAAAATATAAGTAGAAAAAGGAGTATGAAAATTTATATGTGCAATAGGATCTTATATATAGCATAGCATGTAGAACACATGTTGACAGACCAAAAGAGAAAAAACGAAAGTGAAAATAATTTTCTATTATTTTTTATTCTATTTTCTGTGGTAACAGAATAAAATGAAATTTAAAAACCAACACAATTTTAATGTTTACTGTATCTAATGTGCCTGACCCAGATGGGTTACATGCAACTTCTTCATTCTTGGTTTTCTATAATGGTTTTTACATATGGTCCTGATGTCCAGCTACAGTGTTATTAAAATACAAAACAATAACAAATGGATACTTTGGCTTGAAAAATACTTAAAATTCCTATTATGAACCCGCTCTTTCCTGATACACAGGTAAGACAAATGCAACAAACTAAAGGGATTCAAAGAATACAGAGTCACATAAATAATGGCTGTATCATATTTCTCTCGAATGCTTAAGAGAAAAAAAAATTTCTGGAAATGGTTGTGATACCTAACAGCCTTTTAAAAGCCATTTAGGGGCGCCTGGGTGGCGCAGTCGGTTAAGCGTCCGACTTCAGCCAGGTCACGATCTCGCGGTCCGGGAGTTCGAGCCCCGCGTCGGGCTCTGGGCTGATGGCTCAGAGCCTGGAGCCTGTTTCCCATTCTGTGTCTCCCTCTCTCTCTGGCCCTCCCCCGTTCATGCTCTGTCTCTCTCTCTGTCCCAAAAATAAATAAACGTTGAAAAAAAAAAAAATTAAAAAAAAAAATAAAAGCCATTTAAAAACAATTCAGTCAACAAACATGCTATTTATTGTGCATCTATAAGCCATGCACTTCACTCTAAAGATATGAAGAGAAAATAAAACATAATCCTTGCCCTCAAGAAGCTCCTAGTCTAAAAGAAGAGAAAGAATGGTTACAAATAATTGTAATAAAATATGGCAAGTCCTCTAATAGAGGTATGTACAAGATACTGAGATTAAGTAAAAAACAGAAGTAGGATGACAAAAGTCAGGATAAGCTTCAGAACGAAGTTAGGTGTTCAGTGAGTTGCAGGAGGTGAAAGCTGACTTGACTAGCACATGCAAGGGAGTGTGAAATGTGAAATGTAAAATAACCAGGCAAATATGAGTAATTTCAAGTTAGTTCCTATGGTTAAGAGAGTGTGAGGAAGAGCAGTCAGGAAATGAGGTTAATGGAGTAGACAGGGGAAACAATCACAAAGGGTCTTGTATTCAAAGTAGAGAATTTGCCTATTACTGAAGTGTGAAATCTAAACTGCCACCAGCTACAAGGTGCACCATGACTTTATGTACTATTAAAAAGAAAAAAAAAGCTTTCTGCTGGAGTCTATTAACAAGGTTAACAGAATACTCCTGCATAAACATACACTACCAAATGGTAACAATCTCAGTGTAAGATAAAGAAATAAACCAACTATGCAGAAAGAAACAGCAAGGAACTTCATTTCTCAACTTGCCCTTACATGAAAGGAGAGAAAAATCTCCCCCTGAGAAATGAACTCTAAGCAGGTCTGTAGCCTGAACTAAAGCTATCAGTATGGTCTAAAAACAAACAAAACAAACAGGGAAAACTTTAAAGTGGTCTGATGTTGGTAGTTTCCCTAAATGCTTGGCAGAAACAAATGCAAATTTTCTTTAGATAAACTAGACTTGTATCCAGGACAGTAACAATTTAATATGCAATCTTATTTCAAAGATTACCAATAAAAAATGTGCATCTTAGATGGAAAATAGTCAATCTTCTAGTCAGTCTTAAATCTGGAGGGGTTTCATAATTACCTGGGAACTTTTAAAAATACTTATTACTAGGATGCATACCGATGATTCTCATACAGGTAGGCCTGAAGCAGAGCCCTGGAATCTCTATTTTAACAAGCTACCCAAGGCTTTTTCTTACACAATCAGACAAGATACCAAGACATCAGCATCTGTCTACACCATCAGCTGAAAACTACTGGAGACAATAAAGAACAGCAGGATTTTAAGCCAGAGAATAATTTGATCAGACTGACACTTTAGGAAAACCACTCTGGTGCTGGTGGACTTTGTCGAGAAGGCATATTAGAAGAGGGTAAGGAAAGGCGATGGAGGGATAGTAAATTTAACAGGAGGTTAGTGAAACAGTTCTAAGGCAAGAGATGGTGATCATTTAAATAGTAACAATGGGGAGAAAAATAAGAGAGTATCAAGGAGGCAGAAACAGAATTTTATAAAAATTAGACGTAGGTAGAGGGGTAGAATCTAATTCTAAAAAACTTCTGAAGACTCACCCCTAATCAGCATTATAGCCACCAGGGATTTAAAAATAAATCTTAAATTTGAGTACAACAATCCACCAACTTTTAGTTGTATAATAAAGTTTAAGTACCACACCAAATCCTAATCTACATAAACATCAAATGTTCCAAATGCAACTAATGCAAATTCAGATGTTAAGCATACAGAGATTTTATTCTTTAATGTTTTACATTTCTATTAATCAGTGTGCATGAACTGAAAAATTAAAATCTCTTTGGGCATAGAAAAGAAAGGATATTCACTAGTAGATAAACTTAAATTACAAACAGAAAACAATGAATCAACAAACTTACGCTGAATATGAATGAACTGTTTTGGCTGTTTAAACTCTCCTTTGTACAAGCGATTGTAATAGTTGACGTTGCTCTCTGCCTCAGGAACTGGAATGACCATGCTCTCTTTTTTTTCTCTAAATACTTGCTGTGCTGAAATAGCTCGCTGTAAATGATGTTCCTGGAAAATGTAAAGTAGGCAACATAAGTTGTTTTAATAATGTTAATTCAATGCATAATTCTATTTAAAATTTACTTTAATAACTGCAAGGTGCTTTAAGAATTATTTATAAATAGTTCCTTCACCACAGAACTATAGAAAACATTGCCATTGATGTCCCTTAATGCTGTACTCATCCTGATATCACCTTAGATATTTATAACTTTAGTAAGTAGAATTTTCTTCAAAGGTTAAATATACACATATTCGCAAACTAGAATTTAACATCTCAATTACAAGAAAATTGATCCCGTTTGCTAAATTAACAGAGGTGTCTGGCACCAATACCAGAAATACGGGAACACATGCAAATGACAGGAAAAGAATTGTGCCACAGGTTTTAATTATCTTCTGCATTTACACACTTGAACTTTAACAGTACAAACTAATTCCAAAAAAAAAAAAAAAGGAAAGAAAAAACCATGTTCAACAGAGTACATTACTATCACAGCAGGAAATATTTCTAAACTAAGGTTAAACAAAAGTTCCTATGAAATACATCTTGATTGCAGTAACTTTTATTGCGCCTCTACCACTTAATGCCTACTTTCTCCCAACCACAAAAGGGACCAATGCCATTCCCAACAAAGCAGTATTACTTTGTAGATGGCAAATTAGGTCAAATCACTCCCCAATAAATCCCCTTCAAACTCAGGTTAAAATTATCACTGACTTATAAGGCCTTGTTTCTCTCTGACTTCTCCCTACCCATCCTTTATCCTAGCCACACTACCTTTCCTTAAGGTTCCTAAATTGCCAAATGGATTGCTTCTGAAATTCCTTTAAGTCTCAACTTATCAGAGATGGCTTCTGTGATTTCTTTATCTAAAAGATAAAAGAGTACTGGCTAAGAATTTTTTTTATCGGTGTCATTCTTTCAACACTTTTCAGAGCATCTAGTAGACACCAGATACTACTCCTATTACTCAGAATTGTTAAAAGTGGATGAGACAGACTCTGCTATGAAGCAACTTAGCTAGTAGAAGAGAGATATCTCAGTATGCAATCATGTTTGGGCTTGACAAGCATGTCTCCTCAATTAGTGAAAGACTGTCTAAGGAGGATAGAGAACTATATCCAAAGAAAGTAAAATCTAAACTAAGACTTTCAGGATCAATAGGGATTTAGCAAGGCAAAAGAGAGAGAGGAAAAAAAAAATCCAGGCAGAGAAAACACAGCGTCCAAAATGGACAAAAGCTCAGAGACATTCAATAAAAGGCAAGCAGTTGAGGTAAGGGACAGGCAGGTGGATGCTAGCTTACATTTGAAGAGTTTCTCCATTTTCCATACCAGGAAGAAATACATTTTCTTCATAGGGTGGGATCCCAAGTTGGAACATTAAACACACTTCCCTATACAAATATTACTATCAATTTAGAGTCGATTAGTAACAATTTTTGAGTTAACTAAAAAATTGTGAGAGGATCAAATACACCCACAAACAGTATCAAGAAATTAGGAAAGCCAGGTTTTGAAAGAGCAATTTCTGCATTATTTAAGCCTATACTTTTCTATTACCTTGCTGACATTTCACCTCTCCTGGTCAAATAAAGTGATTCAATATGTGATGCCACCTTGTATTTATATAATGTTTTATACTTCTCAAAGTATATCCACAATCACATGCTTATTATTATGCTTATGCTTATTAGCTCCTCAAAATTTTGAGACAGGGATAGATACTATTACATTAATGAGACTCAAGAAACAAATGATTTGCTCTTAGTTGTGGTATAAATTACATGAGGGAGTCAAATTTCAGGACTCTGACTTAAGTATTCTTTGATTATTCCATCTTTACTAGAATAGGCTATTAAAAATTAAAAAAAAATCTTTTAATTCTAGTAATCTAGAAATATGGTTGACAAGAGGAACTGAGCTAACTGGTGACACATTTTTGATTTGAAGAGATTCTTTCTCCTCTAAGTACAAAACATTTTTAGGTATTATCCAATTACTGAAATACATCTTTAATAGACGAAGATTTAATATTATTTTAATTTTACATGTGAGGAAATTTAAAAATAGACCATAGATGACTCTCTTCTTAACACAGCTGGCAGATGACAGAGCTGCAGCCAGAAATTAAGGAGCCGACCATGACACACTCCCCCATTTTAATTTACAGACCAAATTTAGCTCTAAAAATAAATTCTCAGCTATCATTTCCTTCCCCATATTATCAGACAGCTTCTCAAACTAAAAACTCAGAAAAACACAACAATAATATGGCTTCTAGAGGCCTGTGTTTCATATAATAACCATAGTCAGTGACAAACAGACAAAATCCTGGAAGCAGGTAGAAGAGTTTTCATTTATCTTTATTAGGGCAAGCAGTTGGCAGGAATAATGTTGATTCCCTGTTACATCCTGCATTATATGTTGGTGAGGTTACCTGGGTTTTTAAAAGCATATTAAAAACCAAGCATGACTTGATTTCTTTTCCATTAAGAAGGCATTCTTTTGACCCACCAACTCCACTTTTGAAATTCATCAAAGGCAACAGACAAATGGGCAACAATGACTAAATAAAACGTTCATCAGTGGCTCAGTTGATTAAGCGTCTGACTCTGGATTTAGGCTCAGATCATGATCTCTTGGTTGTGAGACTAAGCCCCATGCTGGGCTCTGCACTAAGCATGGAACCTCCCTGGGATTCTCTTTCTCTCTTACCTGGCCCTGTCCCCCAAATGCTCTCTCTCTTAAAATAAGTAAATACTACTACTACTACTACTACTACTACTACTAATAAATGGCATTATTTAAACACCAAAAAAAAAAACAAAACCCATGAAGTCTAAATGGGAATAAGTAGGGAATTATAAAAATTTATAATTTTTATTTTATATTTATGTAACATAATTTTATTATATAATTATATATACTATAATTTTATATATTATAAAATAACATGTATAAATATAAATGAATATGTGTGTAGAGAAAACAGACTGAAGAATACAGTCTTTTATACACCACAAAATACTTTTTAGGTGGGTCTTATATTCTTCTGTGGTGTGTCTGCTCTCTATTTTCTGAAATAAATCTGTATTAGTTTTTAAGTTTAAACAGTGAAATAAAAGCTTTGCGTCTGAAATTGAAGGGACTCACCACCAAAATACACAAAGTCACTTCTTATGATTACTTTGACATTCTAAAATAACCTTTCAAAACTTACTATGTTATACCTAAATAAGCATTTTTTGTTTTTCTAGATATTTACATCCTTTGTACCTTCTGTTTTTCCTAGTAATGTGTGAAATTATACGATAAATCATTAAAAGAAAATGAAAATAAACTAAATAACTCATGACTTTTAGTCATACATAAATACTACCAAGCACAATCTTGCAAAGTGCAGGAGAGAATTTTGTTTTTTCTTTTGGAGAGGAATAAATTAAAGTTCTATGACTACATTGGCAGAAATCAGCAGTGCTGAAATGTGAATTTTTGTATGTGTGTCTCTATTCCATCTTACCAAGCTCAAGCCCCAACTTGTTGGGTCTTAGAGTGTATTAATTGAGATAGGCGGCATACAAAATCAAAGATTATTCATTGGTATTTTAAAAATTCACATGCAAAACCCCCAGCAAAAGACAGCAAACTGAATCACTACATTTATCTACTTCACCACCCTACAATAGTAAACTTACCAGGAAAGGACTAAGATGCTTATAAAGCCACAATAACAAAGAGAATGAAAAATAAGCCATCAGCACAAAACAAAGTGTAGCAAAATCCTAGGAGATCAAAATCAAAAGATCAAGTTTTGAATCCCTGCAGAGAAGGAAAAAAACAAAAACTGAGCCCATCTGTCCTGCAGAAAACAAGATAATGGGGATTTTGAAACACTAGCTAGAAACAGCTAGAATAAGACAAGTCCTTCTTTGCCTATTCCTCAAAAAGGAGATCATTCTACACAAACAGAAGAGGGCACCACAGAACCAGTAAAACTGTGAACTACACACTTAACTACAAAAATGAAGAGAAAACCTAGAAGTCTATGTTATTATTAAAAATAAAATTTTAAAAAATGCAACTATGGTTCTAATGATAAATTCTTTCCACTCTGCATGAGGGAAGAACAGAAAAAAACTTTAAGATAAATACACCAAACTTAAATATGCCCCAAAGAAACATTCAGGGATATGAAAAATATCTTTGAATCAGAAACTCAAAAACTAAGATGAGAGAAGGAGGGTAAAAGACTCAGGAAAAAATGGGAAGAGTTGAGTAACTCAGGAAAAAAAGAAAAGACAATTATCTCAGAGACAAAGACTAAAATTACTAGTAGCCAGGTACAAAATATATTCAAACAAAAACGTGTTGCATAAAGGTTGTCAAAGGACCAAGAGAATGAAAATCAGGTAAAGAAAGTAGTAAAACGAATAAGAAAGATGGTAAGATGTAAAAAGAGACAAAGAAGGAAAGACAGTCATATAAGTGGAGTCTCTGATGAAGAAAAACAATGCAACAGAACTAATTTTTAAATTATTATTTATTATTGAGAGACAGAGAGAGACAGGGCATGAGCATGGGAGGGGCAGAGAGAGGAGGAGACAGAGAATCTGAAGGGGGCCCCAGGCTCCGAGCCGTCAGCACAGAGCCCAATGCGAGGCTCTAACTCACAAACCGAGCAAGATCATGACCTGAGCCAAAGTCAGACGCTTAACCGACTGAGCCACCCAGGCATCCTTCAGAACTAATATTTAAAACACCCCCCTACCAAGTGTCTGGAAATAAGATATGAATCTGCATATTGAAAAAGCCTACCAGGGAGCAAGATGGCATACAAAACTCTGCTCCACCACAGACACAAACTGACAGTGCTTGGTGCAAACGGGAGAAAACACTCTGCTCACAGCTACCCTCTTGGGAGGGAAAGGGAAGAGTAGAATGCACATCCAACATTCCAGCTTTGGGGGAAACTGCCTAAGGGACTATAACTTCTGTCTCCCCTAAATCAGAGGGCTGAATGAACCAACATTCTTTGGATGCCTGGTAACGGTGGAGAACAAAAGAGAGCTCAAGCTCAGAGCCTTGTTGCAGCACCAAAGAAGGTATGGTACTGCAGTGAGACCAAAGGGAATTAAAGATTACAAGCTCCAGAAAACCAGTAACACTCTCTAACTAGGAAATTATGTGCACATGCCCAGAGAAGATGTATCTCCAGAAAAGGTTTGAAGGGTTTCCAGATTCCCTGTCTGGGCTAACGGAAAAAGGTCTTCCCTGGTATGAAGCCAATTTTTAGACACTGGGAGAGGTGGCTATTTTTTTAAAATGGACAAATTAGGGGCAGCTGGCTGGCTTGGCAGGATGTGACTCCTGCTCTCAGGGTTGTGGGTTCAAGCTCCACTTTGGGTGTGGAGATTACAAAAAATAAATTAAAAAAAACTGAAAACTAGGGGCACTCAGGTGGCTCAGCTGATTAAGTGTCCAACTTTGGCTCAGGTCATGATCTTAAACTTCACGAGTTTGAGCCCTGCTTCGGGCTTGTGCTGACAGCTCAGAGCCTGGAGCCTGCTTCATATCCTGTTTCTCCCTCTCTCTCTCTCTCTCTCTCTCTCTGCCCCTCCCCTGCTCGTGCTCGCTCTCTCTCTCCCTCTCTCTCTCAAATAAATAAAAAACATATAAAAAATAAAAAAATTTAAAAACTAAAAAAAATAAAATGCACAAATTATAGCAAAAAACAGGAGAGAAATACAGCTCAAAGAACAAAATATATCTCCCAAAATGACCCTAAAGAAATGGAGATGTGTGAATTATTTGACAACAAATTTAAAATAATCATCTTTAAAAAATAATAAAATAAAATAAAATAAAATAATCATCTTAATAAAGCTCAATGTGCTACAAAAAACCATAAATAGACAACTAAATGAAATCAGGGAAACTGATGCATGGAC
This sequence comes from Lynx rufus, assembly GCF_022079265.1. NCBI lineage: Eukaryota > Metazoa > Chordata > Mammalia > Carnivora > Felidae > Lynx > Lynx rufus. The sequence goes on from NW_025814834.1 coordinate 82,366,923, forward strand.
AAAATGAGAATAGCAACAAAGAGATAGGAAATACAAAAAAGAACCAAACAGAAATTATGGAGCTGAAGATGGCAATAACTAAATTGAAAAATCCACCAGAAGGATTCAAAAGCATTCTTCATCAGGCAGAAGAAAGAATTAGTGAACTCAAAGATCGATCATTTGAAATAATTTAGTCAGAGGAACAAAAAAAGGGAAAAAAATGAAGCCTAAGAGATTTATAGGACACTAATGACAGACCAATACATGCATTAATGAACCAAAAGGAGAAAAGAGAAAGGAGCAGTGAGCTTGTTTGAAGAAATAATGCCTGAAAATGAAATCTGGGGAAGAATATGGACATTCAAATTTAAAAAGCTCAAATAATGCCAACAAAGATGAATTCAAAGAAGCCCACACTAAGATACACTGTAATCAAACTGTCAAAAGTTCAAAGACAAAGAAGGAAATCTTGAAAGCAGCAAGGGAACAGCAAGTCATCATGTACAAGGGAACACCCATAAAATCATCAGCAATTTCTCATCAGAACTATTACAAGCCAGAAAGGAGTGGGCTGATATATTCAAAGCGCTGGGGAAAAAAAACTGCCAACCAAGATACTGTATCTGGAAAAACTGCCCTTCAAAAATAAGTAAAGAATAAAAACCCACTCAGGTAAAAAATAGATGAGGGAATTCATCTCTGATAGACCTACCTCATAAGAATTGCTAAAAGGAGTCCCTTCCAGTTGAAACAAAAAGACACTAGAGAGCACCACAAAAATATCCAAAAACATAAAAATCTCTAGTAAAGGTATATATAGACAAATACAGAATCTTGGAATACTGTAATGGTGGTACATAAGTCACTTTTAATTCTGGTATAGAACTTAAAAGATAAAAGCATAAAAACAGGTATTAAACATAAAACTATGTTGATGACACAAAACATAAAAAAAAATTTAATTTATGACATCAATAATTTTAAAGCAGGGAAAGAGATATAAACAGCTTGAGCTTTTCTATGTAACCGAATTTATAAGTTTAAAAAAGACTGTTAGGATCTATACAAAGTTTTATGTAATACTGATGGTTTACTCACAAAAAATACCTACGGAAGATCCACAGAAGAAAATGAGAAAAGAATCAAATCAGGTCACTTTGTGTTAATGAAACACAAAGGAAGAGTAGCAAAAGAGGTTTTAAAAGAGGGACAAAATAACTACAAGATAAATAGAAAACAATAAAATGGCAAGAGTAAGTCCCTCAGTATTAGTAATTATTCTAAATGTAAGTGGATTAAACTCTCCAATCAAAAAACATGGAGTAAATGGGCCACCTGGGTGGCTCAGTCAGTTAAGCAGTTAAGCATCTAACTTTGGCTCAGGTCATGATCTCATGGTTTAAGAGTTCGAGCCCTGTATCAGGCTCTCTGCCGTCAGCACAGAGCCTGCTCTGGATCTTGTCCCCCTCCTCCCCTCCCCTTTCTCTTACTCTCTCTCTCTCTCAAAAATAAACACTAAAAACAAAAACAAAAACAAAACCCAAAGATTAAAACAACAACAACAAAGAGTGACTGAACAGACTGCTATACACTGTCTACAAGGCACTCACTTTAGATAGAAGAACATATATAACCATAAATGAAGGGATGGAAAAACATATTCCATGCAAATAGTAACCAAAAAAGAACAGGAGTGACCATACCTAGATCAAAAGATATTACACAGTGATAAATCAGACAGCTCACCAGAAAATTATGACAATTATGAATATATATTATATGCACCTAACAGGAGTGCACCAAAATTTGTGAAACAATGACAGAATTAAAGGGAGAAAAAATAAGACAATCAATAGGAGATTTCAATACCCCACTTTATAATGGATAGATCAACCAGAATATCAGTAAGGAAAAAGAGGACTTGAACAACAGTAGAGAGCAAATAAACTAACATACATATCCAGAACACTCCACCCAACAACAGCAGAATACACATTTTTCTCAAACACACACACAGAACATTCTCCAGGACAGATCATGTGTTAGGCCACAAAACAACTTTCATAAAATTTAAGAAAAGATGAAATCATACCAAGTATCTTTTCCAACCACAATGGAATAAAACTAGAAATCAACAGCAAAAGGAAAACTGGAAAATGCACAAACATGTGGAAACTGAACACACTTCTGAGCAATCAGTGGATCAAAGAAGAAATCACAAGGGAATTCAGAAAATACTCAAGACATGAAAACACAACATAACAAAACTTAAGTGATGCAGCAAAGGCAGTATTAAGAGGGAAGTTTATAGCAGTAACTTCCTACTTACATTAGAAAAAAAAGATCTCAAATCAACAACCTAACTCTACACCTCAAATAATTAGGAAAAAGAACAAAACCCGAAGTTTACAAAAGTAAGTAAATAGTACAGATTAGAGCAGAAAAAAGTAAAATAGAGAATAGAACAAAAAGATTTAATGAAACTAAAAACTGTTTGGAAAAAAACCAAAAAACTGACAAAACTGTAGCTATGTGAACTAAGAAAAAGTCCCCCAAACCGGAAAAAGATGACATTAAATGAGAAAAAGAATCATAAGAGACTACTACAAATAATTATGCACCAACAAACAGGGCATCTAGAAAAAACAGACAAATTTCTAGAAACATATAGCCTACCAAGACTAAACCATAACAAATAAAAAAATCTAAATAAACCTGTAATTAGGAAGGATATTAAGTCAATAATCAAAAACATCCCAAGGTATTTGAAAAGAAAAGCTCAACACAGATGGCTCCACTGGTGAATTCTGCCAACATTTAAAGAATCAATACCAATCTTTATCAAGCACTTGTCAAATAATTGAGGAGGAAAAACTTCCAAATTCATTTAACAAGGCTAGTATTACCCTCATACCAGAATCAGACAAGTACTACAAGGGGAGGTGGGAAAAATGAGTAAAGGTGGTCAAAAGGTACAAACTCCCAATTATAATCTTAATAAATTCTGGGGATGTAATGTAAGCATAGTGACTATAGTTAAAAATACTGTATTCTCTCCTTGAAAGTTGCTAGGAAAGTAACTCTTAAAAGTTATTCAAAAATGTTCATGGATTGTAATACTTAATAAAAGAACTACCATAACATCCAGCAATCCCACTTACAGGTATATATCCAAAAGAACTGAAAACAGGATTTAGAAGAGATATTTACATACCCACATTCAGTGCAGTATTATACGCAACAGCCAGTGGTGGAAGAAACCCAAATGTTTACTAACAGATGAATGGAAAAACAAAATGTGGTGTACACATATAACAGAACATTAGCTTTAAACGGAAGGAAATTCTGACAGATGCTATAACATGGATAAACCTTGAGGACATTATGCTAAGTGAAATAAGCCAGTCCTGGTCACAAAAAGGCAAATATTGCATGATTTCACTTAAGTGTGGTCTAAAGTAAATTCTTTTTTTTTTTTAAGATTTTATTTTACTAAAAATTCTTTTTATGTTTATTTTTGGGAGAGAGAGAGACCAAGCATGCAAGCGGGGCGGGGGGGGGGGGGGGGGAGAGGGAGAGAGAGACACACACGCAGAATCCAAAGCAGATTCCAGGCTCTGAGCTTTCAGTACAGAGCTCAACGCAGGGCTTGAAATCATGAACTGTGAGATATGACTTGAGCTGAAGTTGGATGCTTAAATTCAGCTCCCCAGGCACCCCTAAAAAGACTCATTTTTAAAGTAATCTCTACACCTCTACACCTAACATGGGGCTCAAACTCACAACCCCAAGATCAAGACTTGCATGCTCTACTGACTGAGCCAGGCAGGTATCTCTAAAGTAGTCAAATTCTTAAAAATAGAAAGTAGAATGGTAGTCGCTAGGGACTGGAAGAAGAGGAAAAATAAACTGTTGTTCAACGGGTACAGTTGCAGTTTTCCAAGAAGAAAAAGTGCTTGATACCTGTTGCATAACACTGTGCATAGTACTGTACACTTAAATATGGTTTAGATGGTAAACTTTAGGTTATGAGTTCTTCACCACAACATTAAAAAAAAAAAAAAAGCTTATTAAGTACCTGGCAAAAGTAATCCAGAACAACCAATTCTGACATATATTTGAATAAAACTATTTCAAAACTAATGAAAAAATCCTCAAGGCCTCTAAATAAATAATAGTAACAATAATAGTACTTATTATAAATTAATGTTAGTACAGTAACTCAAATGGCAAAAAAATAAAATCAGACTAAAATCACACTTCAAAAACAACATAATGCAAAGCATCAATGAAGCAACATTTTTAGAAAGCTCAATGAAAGATATGAACCAAGGATTTTATACCCACCTAAGTTGTCCTTCAAGTATCAAGGCAACAGAAGAAACTTAAGAATTCTATTGGGCACTTTTGACAAATCTACTAGAATATCACTGTTAAACAAAAATATAATGCAAGCCACACATGCGAGCCATATCCTTAAATTTTCTAATAGCCACACTTAAAAGAGTAAAAAACAGATGAAAGTAATTTTAATAATACATTTTATCTAAGCCAATTACACATCTATAACATTATTCTTTCAACATGCCATCAAAGTTTTTTCTCCCATGCCAAAATCTAGTGTGTATTTTACACATATAGAACATTTAAATTCGAACTAGCCATATTTCAAGTGCTCAACAGCCACAAATGACTACTGGCTACATACTCCACAGTATAATACATCTTCATCTTGGCTTCATCCAACCAAGAGGCAACCAAGAGGCAACTCTAATAAAATTTTACTTACACACACACACACCCCTCTCATAGATGGTCAAAGGACGAAAGACAAATGTACAAACATCTGCACACTAAAGTGGAAATAATGCAACTAAAAACAGATGGACGGAGTGCCTGGGTGGCTCATCAGTTGAGTGTCCAACTTCAGTTCAGGTCATGGTCTCATGATTCATGAGTTCACACCCTACATCGGGCTCACTGCTGTCACACAGATCCACTTCGGATCCTTTGTCCCCCCCTCTCTCTGCCTCTGCCCCGCTTGCACACTTGTACTCTCTCTTTCAAAAATAAATATTTAAAAAAAAAAAAGAAGGAAAAAAAGCCTTCTCAAATAGAAAACATGCACTATAACACAATACAAAAAAACTGTTAAATATTATAGTAAGAGTTGGGACCAAATGTATTCAGTCCTATCAATAAATATGGACTTATCTATGAAAACAAAAAAATTTTCTACTTGTTTAATAAGACTCAACTATATGCTGTGTACAACATCCTCCCCCCCAAAAAAAAGTGGTTGGGGAAAAAGCAAAATTAAAGGAATGAATGAAAGTTTATCAAGTAATGGAAAACAGTAAGAAAGACAAACAGATCCTCATTATTAGATAAGTAGAGTTCAAGTCAAAGAGCATTAAGCATGACCCAAAACCCACAATTCACAATAAGGGTTTTTAATATCTACATATCATTCATGAATGTCTATATCTATAGATTTTGGATATCCATACAGATTTAAGAATATCTATACTTCAAATGACACGGCAACCATTTTATAAAGCAAAAGCTACAGGATATGTAAGGACCGATAAATAAAAACACAGTACTAATATTAACTAACTTTACCACACCACTCCCAGCATAAGGTAAGTCAAATGGACAAAGAATAAGCATGGACCTAAGCACCGACCTAACTTTAATAAGGCAGATCTTATAGCCATATATCAAACTTTACACCTAATGCTCCTCAAGTTCACAAGCAACTGATAAATGTAATCATTTATCAGTTAAGAATTACAAAGACTAGGGTATTATGAATGGAGTAAAAGGGATAAGGAAAGAGACAATTCTGAGTAAACCCCTTTGTATGGTTTTGAAGTTTTAAAACCTTATTAATGTCCAACATGCCCTAAAGATAATTAAAATCAACAAGGATGTGGGGAGAAACCAAAATAGTACACAAGGAGAAACAACAAATAAACCTCCCTCAATAGAAATGAATATTCCATACATCCACAATGAAGAGAATGGGAAACAAAGGTATTTAGGTTCCTTTGGAAAATAATGATTTGAAATTCATCTTTAAAACTTTGACAACATATACTTCAAAGGACTGTTGTGATGGTTATGTAAGTTTAAAAGGTGTTCAGAAGAGTTCATGGCACATTCTAAGGGATAAAAGTTTCCTGTTGTTATTAAAACATATCAGAGAACTACAATCCTCGAAACAGTGGCATTTTAAGAACAAGATAAAAAAAATTCAGAAATTTTGACAATTAAAACCCTTTTTTCAACACCCATTCATAACATAAAATTCCCTGAAAGAAGGAAATGTCCCGAACCTGATAAAAAGCAGGCACCCATGGAAAACCTACACTTAATAACCATACTTAATGGTCAAAGACTGAATGCTTTCCTCAAGTTCAAGTTCAAGCCAAGGAAGTCTGTTCTCACCACTTGTAGCCCACATTTCACCTAAGATTCTAGTCAGTACAATGAGAGAAGAAAAACAAACACAGACATGTAGACTGGGAAAGAAGTAAAATTATTTGTACATGATATGGTTCATGTAGGGAGACAATCCTGGGGTATCTCAAAGGCTCCTAGGGCTAAAAAATGAATTAACAAAGTTGCAAGTCAATATTAAACACTCAACTAAATTTCCATATATCAGTAACTGAAAAATGTAAATAAAAAGCAATACCACTTACAACAGCATCAAAACTACTAAATGCTTAGAGACAGACTTAACAAATTATGTGTAAAACTTACACAGCAACATAAATGTAAATATTACATGTTCCTGGATTGGAGGGTTCAATGCTGTTCCAAAAAAATTTTACTTGGGTAGATTTTCCCCTAAATTATTTAAATTTCTAATAAATCCCTATCAAAGCCCTACCACGTTTGTTCCTTTTTTTTTTTTAACAGAAATGGACAAGTTGATTATAAAATTCATATAGAAAGGCAAAAGAAAAATAGCCAAAATAACTCTGAAAAAGAATAAATGTGAAAGACATACACAATCTGACTACTAAATCATAAGTTTTAAATTATAAAGCTAAATTAATCAACATCACTAGCATATGAGCACATAAAACAACAGAGAAGTCTAGAAATAGACCCACAAACACACAGATAATGAATTTGAGACAAAGGTGTCAATCAATGGGGGAATTAAATGAGGGTAAGGATAGTCTTTTCAACAAATGGTTTGAACATGAGTTTGGGGGAAAAATGAGCCGATACTCTTAACTCATACTTTACACAAAAATTAACTCAAAATAGATCACAGACTCTAAATATAAAGCCTAAACTTATATCTGTAAGAAAATATAGAAGAAAAATTTTAGCAACCCTGGTTTTGGCAAAGACTTCTTAGGACACAAAATGCATTGATTATAAATGAAAGAACTGACAAATTAGACTTCCTAAAAATTCAAAAATTATGCCATTTAAAATACAAGAAAATGAAAAGACATGCCAGACTGAGAAAAATATTCACAATACATATGTGAGCCCTTCTATGCAGAATATATAAAGAACTGTTATATCTCAATAATAAACCAACCCAATTTTTTTTTAACAAAATGAGTCCATGATTTAAACAGAAACTTCACAAAGCACAGTAATAACCAATAAGCACTTGAAAAGATGAACATCTTTGTATCAGAAAAATGAAAAATAAACCCATGGAAAGTTTTGATTACACACTCACAAAATGACTAAAATTAAGAAACTGGCAACACCAACTGTTGGTGGCAATGTCAAATAATATCACCCCTAAGGAAAACTATTGGGTAGTTTCTTATACAGTATAAATATACCCTTATCACATGACCCAGCCATCTTACTGCTAAGTACGTACCCAAGAAGTGAAACACATGCTCACAAACAACTTGCACATGGATGTTAACTACTATTTTGCTCACAACAACCAAAAATTGGAAACAATACAAATGTATATCAACAGATACATAGACAAAATGAATATATTCATTCATTGGAATACTACTCAGTTAAAAGGAGGGGAGGGGTCAAACTAATCACACACACACACACACACACACACACCCACCCACCCACCCACCCACCCATAGGCACAACAATGAGTTATATCAAAAGTATGCTGAGAAATAACCAGACACAAACAGCCATATACTGTTATGGTTCCATGTATGAGATGTTTGTGGACAGAGTAAACTAACCTATAGTGATCAAAATCAGATCAGGAGCTGACTGAAATGGGGGTGGAGGACAGGACTACAAAAGGGCTCAAAGGGGACTTTTGTAGGGAATGAAAATGTTCTACTTATTTTTTGGAAGGGTGGTTACACAGATATATTTATTAAAACACAGAACCACACACAAAATAAATGCTTTATGCTGTATGTAAATCACTTCAATAAAGGTGATTTTTAAAATGAAGAAGAGGGGCACTTGACTGGCTCAGTCGGTAGAGCATGCCAATCTTGATGTCAGGGTTGTGAGTTCAAGGCCCACCTTGGGCTTTAAAAAGGGGAAGGGGTTTGCAGGAGGAGGAGGAGGAGGAATAATAATAACCTGTGATGAAACAAAAATTTAATGTAAACAAAACATGCTGGCAAGGCATTATTTACAAAGCTAGTGAATTGTAGTAAAACAGACACTTTCAAGAATGAGTACTAGTGAATGTGTTCAAGTGTAAATTGGTATGATCTGGAGTACAGTTTGGGAAGATGTTTCTAAGCTTTAAATACATCGTCCTTTGAGTCTTCTTAAATAATGTCACCTGAAAATATTTATGCATTAAGTAGAAAAAGCAGGAAACAAAACCACATACTGAAGATAATCTAAAATATAGTAAACAGAATAAGATGACAGCATGAATAAATGTAGAATTTTTTCAAAAGCTAGTAAGGAATGTGCCAAAGTAAAAAAAAAAAAAAAAAAAGATTCAAAAGTATTAAATAGTGAAATTATAAGTGATCTATTTTCTCCTTTACATTTTCTGAAGTTTACTCAAGTAATATGTATTACAAAAAGCAACCCGTGTCAATCTTTAAAACTACTCATTTGGTATCCCTGTCAGAGTCAAAGAAAGAAGAGACGGAGGAAGACAAAAGGAAAAAAGACTCTAGATAAGTCCTTATCCTATTCTAATTAAACCTGATTCTCTTCTAGCACCTTCTAAATCTGATTCTCAGTCCTAGCAACATATTAAAGTCACCTGGAGAAACCATATATGGACTACATGGGAGATAAAATTGTTCAAAGGATTCAGTAGCTGCCTTTCATTCCAACAAATGTGAAATACATACAGTGGAATATTATTCAGCCAATAAAAAAAAGTACTGACGTATGATACAACATGCATGGACCTTTAAAACACTATATAAGTGAAAATGATCAGATACAAAGGGCCACATATTGTATGATTGCATTTCCAGGAAATGTCCAGATATAGGTAAATCCACAAAGAAAGTGTATTCGTGGTTGTCAGGGAGTGGTAAAGGTAGTAGGATGGAAAGTGACTATGGGTATGGGATTTCTTCTTAGGGTGATGGAAGTGTTCTGCAACAAGATAGTTATCATATTGTATAACACTGAATTTATGACACTGTATAGCACTGAATGTATTAAAAACCACTGAATGCACACTTTAATATGTGAATTATGTTAAACTGTATTATAATAAAAAAAATTGCAAAGAAAAAAGATCAAGTGAGAAGGAATGAATTCACGCTTCTACCTGAAGCGACAAAAAAATCTGATGAGAGTTGAAACAACGGTTTTCCAGACACTGGACATTAGGCAATGAAGGACAATGATACTTGAGAGAAGTAAAACAACAAGTGGGGTCCTACAATTGCCTCAGCTTACTATTTTGGAAAAGTTTCCATGCCATGGAACATGAAAGTGACTAAGAGCCTAAAAGACTTCAGGAAATGCACAGACAGAAACAAGAGTCTGAGAAGATGAACCTAAGACTACAGTACCAAAAAGGAAAGAATTGCAGAGAGTGAACCTAGGAGATCTGCAGAATTCTCTGAAGTATTCCACATAGTCCTCATCAGCACAGGTGTGTGAACTACCTGACACTGGAGAAAGAGCTATCCCAAAGGATTAGAGGGAAAATTGTCTGTCACTCAGAGCCAAGAAGAGCACCTGTTCCCATCAACTAGCCTGGAAAAAAGACATGCTACACACAGAAGAAAGAAGTAAGGATGACATTAAATTTCTCATCAGAAACAGTGCAAGTGAGAAGACTAGAGCACCATTTTTTAAATACTAGACGAAAAAAAACTGTCAAGCTATAATTAAATATCCAGCAAAAATATTTTCAAAAACAAAGGTGACGTCAGACATCTGTTGTACAAAAATGCACATACAGTTAACAATACTGTAATTTATATTTATAAAAATGTTAAGGATAAATTTACTTGCTTTACCACATACAAAAATGGGGAAAAAACACTTTTAGACACGCAAAAGCTTAAGTATTCATCACCAGTAGACCTGCACTACAAGAAATGTTAACAGAAGTCCTTTTGGGAAGAAGGAAAATGATACCTAATGGAAGTCTAGATGAAAAGCAAGAGTAATAATAACTACAAGGATAAATACATACATCTTTCTCTTATCATTTACAAGTATGTGAAAAATAATTGGCTGTTTAAATAAAAATAATAAGTATGTACCACAGGGTTTATTACAAGTGTGAAATGTATGAAAACGACAGCATAAGGTCTTAGCAGGGAGAAATGGAAATACACTATTTCAAGGTTCTTACACTATACATAAGTAGTATATCACACAAAGGTAGACTGTGATAAACTAAAGATATACAGATGGTCCTTGATTTTTATGATGGTTCAACTTGCCATTTTTCCACTTTACAATGATTTGAAAATGATATGCACTCAGTATAAACCATACTTCAAAATTTTACTCTTGATCTTTTCCTGGGCTAGCACTATGTGGTACAATACATTCCTGTGATGCTGAGCAGTAGCAGTGAGCTACAGCTCCCAGTCAACCACACAATCATGAGGGCAAACAATCCATACATTTATAACCATCCTGTACCCATAAATCCACTGTGTTGCTCACTTTCAGTATTCTATAAAGTACATCAAATATTCAAAACTTTATCACAAAAGACTATGTGCTAGATGATTTTGCCCAACTGTAGAGTAAGTGTCCTGAGTACTTTTAAAGTAGGTTAGGCTAAGCCATGAAGTGAAGGTTGGGCGCATTAAATACGTTTCAACTTACAATATTTTCAGCTTACAATGAGTTTACTGGGAAATTAACTCATTTTAGGTCAAGGAACATCTGTATATTATAAACCCTAAATCAGAATTTCTCAATCTTGGCACTAGCGACATTCTAGGCAAGGCAAGTCTGTGTTGTGGGAGGATGGCTTGTGCATTGGAGAATGTTTAACAGTATCCCTCACTTCTACCCATGAGATGTTGGGAACACAAATCGCAACCTCCCCCACACTGTGAAAATCAAAAATATTCCTGGACATTACCCAATGTCCTATGGGAAATAAGAGAGACCCATCTGACAACGATGTCTCTAAAGCAATCACTTAAAGTAAAACAAAAAACAAAAAAAAAGTAATAGGAAATAAGCCAAAAGCGAAACAAAATGCAATCAGAAAAAATAATCTAAAAGAAGGTAGAGTAAGAGAAAAAGAAAACAAGAGAAGAAACAGAAAACACTGTTTGCTTCCACAGCACAGACACTAAATTGGAAAAACTGTGCAAGGATGAGATGCAAAATCACAAAGCATTCTACATTTTTTAGAGGCGCCTAGCTAGCTCATTTGGTAGAGCATGCGACTCTTGATCTAGGGCTTGTGAGTTCAAGCTCCACTTTGGGCACAGAACGTACCAAAAACAAAAAACACAGAAAAGAGTAAGATGACAGAGTGAAACATAACCATATCAAAAATCATATTAAATGTCAGTGAACTAGGAATAGAGGGGAACCTCCTCAACTCGACAAAGAGTATTTACAAATTATCATCTAACATCATCATAGTTCATGGTGAGAAACTTGAAGCTGTCCCACTAAGATAACTTACATAGGAAAAATGTCCCCTCTCATCACTTTGTTTCAACACTGGAAGTTCTAGTTAGTGAAATAAGACAAGAAAAGGAAGTAAAAGGTACACAGATTGAGAAAGAAGACACAAAACTGCTTTGTTTGCAAATGTTATGAACATCCATGTAGAAAATGAAGTATTTTGTCATTTCCTCAAACTAGTAAGTGATTATAAGCAAGGTTGCAGGATTCAAAGTTAATATACAAAAACTAAATCACTTTCCTATATACCAGCAATGAACAAGTAGAATTTGAAATTAAAAACACAGGATCATTTACTTTAGCATCTCCCAAAATTAAAGACTTAGATATAAATCTAACAATTATCTATGAGGGAAAAACTACAAAATTCTGAGGAACAAAATCAAAGAACTAAATAATTTATTCTAGATTCATGGAGAAGAAAGCTCAATTTAAGAAGTCTCCAGGGGTGCCTGGGTGGCTCATTTGATTGAGCGTCTGGCCGGCTCAGGTCATGATCTCACGGTTCATGGGTTCGAGCCCCACATCGGGCTCTGTGCTGAGGCTCAGAGCCTGGAGCCTGCTTTGGATTCTGTGTCTCCCTCTGTCTCTGCCCCTCCCTCACTCATGCTCTATTTCTGCCTCTCAAAAATGAATAAAAGTTAAAAAATTTAAAAAAAAAGTCTTCAACAAATGGTGCTTTAAAAACTGGACATCCACATGCAAAATAATGAAACCAGATACAGATCTTACCTCTTTTACGAAATACAAAATGGATCACAGATCTAAATGTAAAATGGCAAACTCTAAAACTCCTATAAGGCAACACAGAAGAAAATCTAGATGACGCTGGGCATAGCAACGACTTTTTAGATACAACACTAAAGGCACCATCCATGAAACAAATTGATAGATTAGACCTCATCAAAATTAAAAACTTCTGTTCCGTGGAAAAAAACTGTTCAATGTCAAAAAAAAAAAAAAAAAGAAAAAGAAAAAAAGAAAAAAGAAAGAAAAGCCAAGCCACAGAGTGAGAAAAAAAAACTAATGAAGAGCTGTTATCCAAAATATGCAAAGAACCTTTAAAACTTAATAAGAAAACAAGCAAGCTTATTGAAAAATGGGCCATGGACCTTAACAGACACTTCACCAAAGAATATATACACATAGCAAATAAGCATATGAAAAGATGCTCCACACTATATATCAGGGAAAACTAAATTAAAACATACCACTACACCACTATTGCAATGGCTCAAATCCAGAACAGTGGCAACATCAAAAGCTGGCAAGGATGTAGAGCAACAGGAACTCTCATACATTACTGGTGGTAATGCAAAAACATACAGTCACTTTGGAAGAGTTTGGCAGTTTCTCACCAAATTAAACTGCTCTTACCATAAAACACAGCTATTGTGCCCTTGATACTTAAACAAAACGAGCTGAAAACTAGTAACCACATAAAAACCTGCCCACAGATACTTATTCATAATTATCAAAACTTAAAGGACTCAAGATGCCCTTCAGTTGGTGAATGTATAATGTGGCACATTCAGACAACAGAATATATTAATCAATGCTAAAAAGAAATGACTTATCAAGCCATGAAAAGACATAGAAAAACCCTAAATGTATACTACTAAGTGAAAAAAGTCAAACTGAAAGGCTACCTACTATATGATTCCAACTAAATGCTATTCTGGAAATATAAAGCAATGTAAACAGTAAAAAGATCAGTGGGTGAGGAGGGTTGGGGGCAATGGCACTGAAAATACTCTGTGTATACCATTATGATAGACACATGTCATACATTTATTTGTTCAAACCCACAGAATGTTAATGTAAACTATGGACTTCAAGTGATTATGATTTGTCAATGTAGGTTCACTAACTGTAACAAGTTTATCACTCTGGTGGAGAATACTGATGATGGGGAAGGCTATGCATGTATGAGGACAGGAGATATATAAGAAATCTCTGTACCTGCCCCACAATTTTGCTGTGAACCTTAAACTGTTCTTCTAAAAGTATAAAATCCTGGGGCACCTGGGCAGCTCCAGTTGGTTAAGTATTGGACTCTTGATTTTGGCTCAGGTAATGATCTCATGGTCCAGGAGATAGAGTCACAGTGGGGCTCTGCACTGAGAGCTTGGAGCCTGCTTGGGATTCTCTCCTTCCCTCTCTGCCCCTCCCCTGCTCACACATGTGCACTCTCTCTCAAAATAAGTAAATTTAAGATGCATGCCTCTAGATATGGAACATTATTTTTAAAAAGTATAAAATCTTTATGTTTATTTTTAGACAGAGAAAATGAGAGAGCATGCACGTGTTGGGGAGGGGCAGAGAATCCCAAGCAGGCTCCATGCTGCCAGTGTAGAGCCCTACTGTCAGCGTAGAGTTTGACACGAGGCTCAATCTCATGAGCCATGAGATCGTGACCTGAGCTGAAATCGAAGAGTGGGAGGCTTAACCAACTGAGTCACCCAGGGGTCCCAACAATCTCTGTCTTAATAGTGGTGTTAACATCATTTACATTTAACATGATTTTTTAATTAGGATTTTACACTTTTAGGGGCCCCGTGTGTGGTTCAGTCAGTTGAGTGACCGACTCTTGATTTCAGCTCAGGTCATGATCTCGTGGTTCTGAGATCAAGTCCCGAGTCAGGACGCTCCGCACTAGGCACACCGGGCATGGAGCCTGTTTGGGATTCTCTCTCTCCCTCTGCCCCTCCCCCACTCGTGCGTGCACACATTCACTTTCTTAAAAAAAGAGACTGTCGGACTAGGTAAAAACAAGACCCTATTATAAGCTGCCTATAAAAAATGCACTTTGAATATAAAGATTTAAGTAAGTTAGAGGTAAAAAAAAAAACGAAAAAGATAAACCATGCTAACGCTTAGTCATAGAGATTTAATATGACCATATTAGCATCCAACAAAGATTTCAGAACAAACTACCAAGGATTAAGAGGTTTATTTCATTGGGGAACCTGGCTGGCTCAGTTAGAAGAGCATGCGGACATTGATCTCGGGGTTGTGAGTTTGAGTCCCACATTGGGTGTAGAAATTACAAAAAAAAAAAAAAACCCTAAAAAAAGGAAATTTATATTTTTAATATTTATTTTTATTTTTGAGAGAGTGCACACACAAGTAGAGGAGGGGCAGAGAGAGAAGGAGACACAGAATCCAAAGCAGGCTCCAGGCTCTGAGCTGTCAGCACAGAGCCCAATGTGCGGCTAGAACTCACGAACTGTGAGATCAGGACCTGAACCAAAGTCAGACATTTAACCGACTGAGCCACCCAGGCACCTCAAGAAATTCATTTCATTATGCTTAAAGAGATCCATCAGTCAAAAGGACATAACAACCCTACTCATTTATGCACCTAATAACAAAGCTTCAAGATACATTAAACAAAAACGAGTATAAATTCAAGGGTAAAAAGGCAAATTCACAATTACAGAGGTTTTAATACCATATTTTCAATAACACATAAAACAAGTAGACAGAAAATCAGCAAAGATATAGTAGTAGACTTTAACACTACTAGCTAACTTGATCTAACTTAAAAAAAATTTTTTTTTAATGTTTATTTTATTTTTGAAAGGGACAGAATGCGAGTGGGGGAGAGGCAAAGAGAGAGGGAGACACAGAATCCAAAGCAGGCTCCAGACTCTAAGCTGTCAGCACAGAGCCTGATGCGGGACTGAAACCCACAAACTGTGAGATCAAGACCTGAGCCAAAATCGGATGCTTAACTGACTGAGCCACCCAGGCACCCCTAACTTGATCTGACTTTTACACAATGCTCCATCCAAAGGCAGCATACACCTTCTTTTCATGTTCACAGGGACCATTTACCAAGACAGAACATACTCTGAAAAGCGTACTACATATTTCAAAAAGTTTATAAGAATTCAAACCATATGTCCTCAGACCACCATGCAATCAAGTTAGAAATTCATAACAGAAAAATCTCTGTGAAACCATTAAATATTTGGAAACTAAATAACACATTTCTAAATAACCCCAGGGTCAGAGGTATCAAAAGGAAAATTACAAAGTATCTTAAGGTGAACAAAAATTTAAACAAAAAGTTGCAAAATATTGCTAAAATAGAAAATTTATTGCACTCAATACTTACATTAAAAAGGTCTTAAATCAATAACATTAGCTTCCACCCTAAGAAACTAGAAAAAGAGCATATTAGACCCAAGTAAGCAGAAGAAAGGAAATGATCAAGATTAAAGTGGAAATCAATAAAACAAAACAAAATCAACAGAGAAAAACCAATGAACCCAAAAGCTGATTCTTTAACAAAATCAATAAAATTGATAAGCTTCTAGCTAGACTGATGAGGGGAAAAGTGGGAAGACACAAATTACCAATATCAGGAACATAAGAAGAAACATCACCCTAGAGTGTATTATGAACTTCATACCAGTAAACTTGTCAATAAGTGAAAAGGACAATTTCCTTAAAAGAAACAAACTTTTGCCAAAGTTCACTCAGGAAGAAACAGATAATTTGAATGACCCTCTATTACAGAAACTGAGCTATAGTTAAAAATCCTTCATACAAGAAAATTCCAGGGACAGATGGCTTCACTGACAAATTCTACAAAATATTTGAGGAGGAAACAGCAACTCTACACAAATTTTTCCATCATACAGAAGTGGAAAGAATACTTACCAACTCATTCTATGAAGCCAGTATTACGATACCAAAACCAGAAAACGACATTTCAGGAGAAGACAACTACAGATGAATATCCCTTCAGATACAATCATCCCAAACAAAAATTTAGCAAACAGAATCCAATATGTTAAAAGAAGAATACATGACCAAATACGGTTTATCCCAGGAATGCAACATTGATTTCAAAACCAGTGTAATTCACTATATTAATTTTTTTAAGCCATGATCATTTCTATACACAGAAAAAGCATTTACAAAATCCAACATCCTTTCTAAAAATTCACAGAAAACTAAAAATATATAAGAGAATTTCTTCAATCTGATAAAGGAGATCTACTAAAAACAAAACCCACAACATCGTACTTCAGTGAAATACTGAATGCTTCTCCCCTAAAATTAGGAAGACAGGGATATCTACTCTCAATATGCTACCTATCCATTCCTCTAATATTCTAAATACTGCTTTTGTAAGTAAAGTTATATGTATTTCATTAATTTTGCCTCCCAAAGAAATATATTAGCTTTAGCTAAAAAATCAGTCACATTACTAAGGTTTCTGTTTTTTTCTATAAAAGTGGATTTAAAGACATTTATCAACTAAACAGGTAAGTGCCCATTTGCAATAAATTCTTTTTAGAATTTAATAACAGGGTAAAGATTTTTCTCTTCTGAAAAACAGCTGTGTTAAATTTTAAATGAATAAGAACTGAATCACCCTCAGTTTCTCTATCTTAACTGCCTGTGGGGATTTGAAGAAGAAAAGAAGGTAAGAGGACTTTAATGGCTGGAGTAACTGATACCTTAAGCAGAAATGTAAAAGTGAAAGTAATCTTATTGTATAGACATATTTTATCACACACGTTATAATTCTAGAACCTGACTTACAAATCCAGTTTTGGAAAACAAGTCAATCAGAAGTTATATAACAGCAACTAGTTCCACTTGATAAAGTAACTAATGATTAATCTTTGTTATCTAATTGTTGGGTTTTTGAAACCTTGTTTTAAATTGAGAATTTCCTGATGCTGATTAAGACCCTGACCTTCAACATCAACACTAATTTAGGAAGGTGACAATAACATCAATGGCTGGCTTGCTCTTAAATATCTACAAACAACAACAGAAATGAGCAGTAGTAGACAAAACTCAAAACTAAGCAAAAATAAATCACTGACACAGGGTTTTAAAAAGCATTATTTGATACTGAGCAAATTCATCTATTGATTAACAAAGTCATTTCCGGTATAATTTTGCATTTCTTGAATACTAAGAGTAGAGAGACAGCTCTTACAGAAAATTTCAAGATACCTATATGTGAAAACAACCAAGAATTCGATCACTGGTTATGCAAAGGAAAAATAAGAACATTAAAAAAAAAAAAAAAAGCTAGCAAATTGGATTCATTCACCCTAGAAATTACACAGAAAGAAAATAAGTATCTCTCACCCACAAAAAAACTGTGCCAGACTATAGAGCTCTGTACTTGGAAAAATGCTTGGAAAGCAATTCTTCCGGAAACCACCAAATCTGAAATGGGCAACAGACAAAAACACTCTATTGCCACTATGAAGGAAGCAATCACATAGGGGAGGTGGGGGAGGCAGAATACTCTGCATTCATCAATATTATGTTAGATTTTAAAAAAACATCCTCCATCTCCTGGACCCATTTGAGAATTTCATAGAAATGTATCAAAACCCTCAGATGTTACAGGAAAAAAAAAAAAAAAAAGGTTGAGAACTACTGCTCTAAACCCAAGCTTCTCAAATTCTAATGTGCATATGAACCACCTAGCTATCTTTTTAAAATGCACATTTTTGATTCAACAGGTGTAGAATGAGACTTCAAATTCAAGCAATTTTAACAAAACTCCCAAGTAATGCCATATCCACAGACCAAACTGAACAGCAAGGTTCTGAACTATGCATCTCACAAAAGGTATCTTTATGGTATAACCACTCTGGAAAACAGTTTAACAGCTTTTCAAAAAAATTAAACAGTTTTAATATACCCACTATATAATCAAGCCGTTTAATCTCCAGGTATTTACCCAAAACAAATGAAAACAGATGTACACAAATGTTCACAGCAGCTTTATTTGCTCAACTGGTGAGTGGATAAACTGTGGTATATCCATAAAAGAGACTACTCTCAGCAATAAAAAGGAATGAATTATTGATACATGGTATAATATGTATGAATCTCAATCATGCTGAAAGAAACCAGACCAAGAAAGAATATATGCTTAATGACTCTATTTATATAAAAGTCTAGAAAATGCAAACCTCTAATCCACAGTGACAGCAGATTAGTGTTTGCCCGAAAAAAGGAGAGAGGACTTATAAAGGAGCATGAGGAAACAACTTTTAGAGATGGTAAATATGCTCATTATCTTAACTGTGGTAATAACAGTTTTACAGGTGTATATAAATGTCAACAAATTGTACATGTTAAGTATGTGCTGTTCATTCATCAATATACCTCAACAAATCTATTTTAGAAAGACATCTTTCAAATAGAAAATTTGCTATACATAAATAATTAAATTCTAACTTTTGAAAACCCATTAATACTGTGATAACAAGAAATACACATTCGATGTGAGTCCCAATTCCTGGCACAGAACTCCTAAAACTCTTGGAATTTCCTAAGTGATAAGTGTGACTTGATATTCCTAACAAATCCCTTTCAAGCATATATAGTTTATGTTATGAGGTGACTTTTGGAAAGCATCTAAGCATGGTGGCTGGTTGTCAAGAGAACCAATCATGTGATTAGAGAATTGGAACTTTCAGTCCCAAACCTAATCTCTGGGGAGAGGAGATGGCCTACAGGTTGTAGATCAATCACCAATAGTTAATTAATCAATTATGCCTATGTAATGAAGCCTCCATAAAAAACCCCAAAAGGACTAGGTTCAGAGAGTTCACAGGCTGATAGATACATGGAGGTGGCTGGAAGAGTGGCAAATTCCAAGAGGGTATGGACACCCCGTGCCCCTTTCCCCATATGTTGCCCTATAAATTGCCTTCTCCCTGACTGTTCCTGAGTTTTATCCTTTTATTAATAAACCAGTCATCTACCAAGTAAAACGTTTCTCTGAGTTCTGTGAGCCACTTTAGCAAATTAATTGAACCTAAGGAGGGGGTGGTTGGATATGCTGATCTAGAACCAGTCAGTCAGATGCACAGGCGACTACCTGAACTTGTGAGTGGCTGAAAGTGGAGGAGGGGAACAGTCTTGTAGAACTGAGCCCTTAACCTTTAGGATCTAATGCTATCTCCAGTGTCAGAATTGAGTTGAATTGTAGGACACTCCACTGATGTCAGAGAATTGCTTGGTGTGTGTGTGCGGGAGGGGGGGGGGGAATCCCCCACACTGGAATAGATGTCAGAACTGAATATATACACCTTTACACATATGCTAAGATTAAGAACTTTCCCAGGCAGGCAGTAGTGGTGAAAGGTGACTCAGAGGGACAGCCATTTAGGATCTTTCTTAACTCCAAGTAACCACTGAAAACATGTACTGTAGAGTAGATAAGAAAGCCAGTGGTGATCCAATAATAGACTACAATTTAAAAAAGAAATCTTAGTCTGTTTCAGTAAAACCTGGAATTTTGCTAACTATGTAACTATATAAACAGGGTTTTGCAAAATACAAAATTATAGTTAGACACCTTTTGAGAAGTCAGTCTCACTCCCACCAATGTCCACTCTCTCAACTACCATTGTCTCCCCAGGAGTGGGTTGCTATCCACCAAGGTAGTCAATCATCTCACCTTACCCCAAACACAGTCAACTGAATCAGGCTAGATACCTTACCTGAATTAGGTCAATCATATTACATCTCCTGGGAAGTTAGAAATGAGAGTGAATCACTACTCTCAGCCAGAGATTTCTGCTTAAATAGATATAAATTTAGAAGCTATCGAGTGGCCACCTTGGGCCAACAAGACGCCAAATCTCTGTAAATCCTGTTACAGAGAA